>NC_092048.1:100530713-101169386 GCF_003086295.3 Arachis hypogaea | reverse complement strand
TCATCATCACGTTTGAAACTTGGTAACCTCCCTACCTCAATGATGTCCGATAGAAGGGTTGAGTCCTGAGGACTTAGATCTGCAACTTTACCCTTGTGAATGAAATCCAGTCATATGAAAACTTGAGAACAGTATATTTTATTGAACCAACCATGTAAAAACAAGTTATTAATACATTAATCACATAAAAAAATGTATGTATTTATATCAAATCAAAAAAGTTATGAAGAAACTGGAAATTCTTAGGAAAACAGGAGATGAATAGAGAGAAAATGATTACAATTAACAACATTACCTGTACACAACAAATATAAGAATATACATTCTCCGTGGAGAACAACAAAGCGAGGAAGCCAATCATCTACTTCTGTATCATCTATAGGTGGAGGTTCGCCTGGTAGGGCTTCCCATCTCTGAAGATAAAGATGAAAAGCAAGTTGAAGCTACATTAGTAAAAAATCATGAAGTGCAAACCAAATAAAATGTAAATTGATGTGGGGCTAGACAGTCAGTACAGTTCGGATGTATAAGTAGCCAGATAGACGTGCTGACCGCAAAACTTCATCAACATGTTCCACTCTGTGAGAAACAAAAACATCCTCTATAGTTATTTACAGAAAATCACAGCAGATTTTATTAAGTCATGTAAGAATTCTCTATAGAATTGAGAGGATCAAGTATTCAAGTGGAGATTGAACACTGAATTTCACCAGTAACTCATTGTAGCAATTTCAACTTCAGTGAAGACCAGAGAGTAGAATAACTAGCGGCTTATGTATATTCTCAAGTGGAGAATGATGCAAGAAATGGAAATGGAACCTTTCTTATTACTCAAACAGTCACACATGTCTAGCTTCCAAAAATATATACTAGCAAATAAACTCCTATGTTTGTTTCTTTGATCAATGACAGTAAAGAAGGAGATAGCAAACTACAAGAAAGTTAACATAAGGCAAACTAGTAGTGACTTGACAATTATAAAAATACATTATGATGGCAAAGTCCATAACAGTCTAAAGTTGTGGATCACTCACCGAGCTTTCAAATGAGCTTCCCTCTCCTCTATAACAGTAAGTTCAGATCGAAGTGACTCTACTTCTGCAACAGTTAGCTCTACCTACAAATCATAAGTTTTGTGTTGGTAGGATAAAGTAGGACCTTCATCAATAACAAAAGAAGCAGTGAAGCACAGCACAACTGCTTTAAGTCGAACCTTCTCCTGACCTTCATTACTGGAAACCCATGAGAGCCGCCTCGGAGAAAACAAGCTCAACATCAAAGCCGTCTTTAATTTCCTTCGGGTCCGCAAATGGTGTGGGGACCTAAACAAAGCTAGCCTTAGTAACAACTTGCATAAAATAAACTCAAAAGAATCTTAATAACTTTCCAATTTTCATTTTCATGTATTCCTGCTTTCAATCAGGATAGAATACCTCGAGGATTGATCAGTTTGAGGTTCTGTAATAGACGATGATGTGTTTTCAGGAGATACTTGACTCGATGTTGGAACTTGAAAGTGATCAGGAATGATATTTAATTTTGCAGGACCATCATCCATGAAATGGACTTTCTTCCTGAAGGAAGGACAAGCCTATATTGGAGGAAGATAGCAACGGTAAGTTTGAAGGATGACTTATCCTGTAAAGTTAACAACACCAAGAAGTCAGAACAACAATGCAGCATAATGGCATCACTTTCTGTGGCTAGTCTTTAAGTTTCTAACCAGTTTGTTCAATTCAACAAATCATTGGAGAATGGTCCAGGCATCCAGCTGCAGCCCTGAATTGTGAAAATAAATAAATAAATAAATTTAAACAACATGTATATAGGAGTATATTCTTTTCATATTAACAAAGTAATGGAATGACATCAACTCTTTCCACTCAAAATCCAAGGATTCCGAGCATAAAGAATGCTAACAAGAAAAATGAATTGTTTGACAAGCCAAAATCAATCAGACTAATAAAATTGAAGACAGAAGCATGTTACATTGAGTTAAGACTTAAGAGCACTCTGATTTTGGAATATAAAATCCAAGCATTCTAGAAACATGATCGCTTGGAAGTAAAAATTTATAGTTCGAGAGCTGAAATCAGATGAATCATTCCATTGGATTTTCGACACTTGAAACAAATTTACATCCTGTTCTTGTTATTTATCTGACACTCACAATTCCCAAGCAGCTCCCGTGTGAAGACCAGATTATTAGGCATTTAATAACCTCATCTATTTGTGTCACTACTCAAACAGTCATACAAATGCAAATAATTAACCTAAAAAAAAAGAAGAGGTGAAGATGAAAAGGAACGCAGGGTGAGGAGCATGAAAAGTAGATCGGCATATATTTGGTGAATTTGTTCCGAAGTGAGGAAGGATCGGAGATAATATTAACAAGCAGTAGATCAATTAAATAGAACAAGCCGGAAAACAGATATAGCTGAGAACCGATAATAATAAAAATGAAGAAGTTGAAGGAAAGAGAAAGTTGGCGAGCACACCTGTGGCTTTGGCCTGTGGGGAGGGTGGAGAAAGGTTCGGAACGGATTTACGAAATTGAATGGAAGCTCAAGACGCGGGTGTTCGCGACGGTTGTTTAGTTTGCTGCCCTTACTTTCTTAATCTTAGCACTAACCGTCGTCTATCGCCCAATGATGACACTTTAATTAAACCCATCCTGTTCTTAT
This sequence comes from Arachis hypogaea, assembly GCF_003086295.3. NCBI lineage: Eukaryota > Viridiplantae > Streptophyta > Magnoliopsida > Fabales > Fabaceae > Arachis > Arachis hypogaea. Next base: position 101,166,702 of record NC_092048.1, on the reverse strand, counting down.
ATTGCTGCCAACTTAACACCAATTCCTATGTATTATCATTGTGCTACTGCTACTTATCACATCATACCACCACCAACGCAGTGAAGGCACCAACCATGTAACCCGTTGACTTTTCCCTTTACTTTGTTTTCTAGTTCTAGGGGAAAAAATTTTTATTTAAAAAATTTAAAATTTTAAAATATAATTTGTGAGAGATTTAAATTAATATTTTTTTTTGTATTTGTTTGTACTTAATTTTTTAGATTAGGTGGTTTCAAATAATAAGAAAGATGAATTTTTAAAATGGACGTTCTATATAATGAGAGAAAATAGACCATTTTAAATTACTATCGCATTCTATTTTAAATAATGGAAGAGATAAATTTTTTAGAATTGATGGTTGTAAATATAGGAAAATGAATAATTTTAAATCACTAGTTTCAAATAATGGGCGAGATAAATTTCTTAGATTGGATGGTGTTTCAAATGAATTTAGATCTTCTAAATTTTAGATTTTCACTTTAAAGGATAAAGTGAAATCTCTCACCATTGAATGCTTTCTCTCTCATGTTTTTTCTTAGTTCCACTTATGAAATAAATGGTGATAGATCATACTTTACCTTTTAAAGTAAAATTTAAAATTTAGAGAATCCGAATCCGTTTCAAATAATGGAGGAAGATGAGCTATATCAGACGCGCACGCGTCTCATATAACGTAAACCTTGTTCTTTTCTCGCGTTTTCCTTCTTCTTCTTCAACCTAATAAAATTCGTCGTTCTCCTCTGTTCGCATTTTTCTTCTCTGCTCGCATTCTTCATTATTGATCTGCATTGAATTCAACGTAATAAGCTCCGTCGTTCTTCTTCTTCTTCGTTTTCTTCTTCGATCTACACTTCTAAATGGAAACAATGAATGATTCAACTTCAAATCAGTTGAATGAGGTTATTACGTTGAGACAGCTACTCAGCTAGGAAATAATTGCTGCATGCTATCACAATAATCTTAAACACTGAATAAAGAAAAAGGAGGCCACCGAACCGAACAACATTCATTTGGTGAATCAAAATCACAAAGGCCACCGAATCGAACGATGTTCATGTGGTGAATAAATGGTGATCAACTTTCAATCAACAAGAATAGTATTTCTCCTCCTCTTCCTCCTCCTCCTTCTTCTTTCAAATTCGCGCACGTAGGTTCTTCTTCTGCTTCTGCTTTTGCTTCTTCACCAACAACACCAACATTTTGCTCGGTTAAGTGGAATTGCTCATTTTGATTCACTTGATTGTTAAAGTATTGAGTTGAGTCCTTGTGCATTCAGAAATATTTTTCTTACTGATTAAATGTTTATCATGTTTTATTCAACACATGATTAGTGTTCGGTTCAGTGGTGTTGGTCATTTTGGTTCACATGATTGTTATGTGTTCAGTTGACTTCTTTTGCATGAAAAAATGCTATTCTTGATGATTGAATGTTTATGACGTTTTATTCAGCACATGAATGTTGCTCAGTTCAGTGGAGTTGCTCATTTTGATTTACTTGATTGTTAGTGTGTTTAATTGAGTCCTTGTGCATGTAGAAATATTTTCTTTGATGATTAAATGTTTATGATGTTTTATTCAGCACATGAATGATGTTCGGTTCAATGGAGTTGGCCATTTCGGTTCATTTCTGTTTTGTACAATTTAAAACTCTTCCTCATCACCTTCTACTGCTTCTTCACCAGAGAGAGAAAGAGAAAAAGACAAAAAAAAATACAGCAGCAATAACAACAAAAGAATAAAGATAAGGAGAAAACACGTGAAGACGAATGAATGCGAAAAAGAAGGAGGAGAATGAGGAGGAGGAGGAAGGCAAATATCTGTTGCTGTTTTCGTTCGTTTCTGGTTGTTTCTTGCCAAATCTTCTCGCGATTCTTCTCCAGTAGTGATTTTCGTAGAGAACGTGACTGAAGTTTGAGTGATTTTGAGAGAGATTCGAAGAGAAGGAGCAGTTTTGTGTTGAGGAAGAAGTAACATTTTTTCATAATGAGCACGAAATAACAAAGGGTTTTCGAGCGCGTGTTTTCACTCGTCATTAATGTGCTATTTGGACTTAGGCCAACTTGGTTACATAGTTACATGGATGTGTAGCGTGCCCATACTTATAAATAACCATACGAGTATGAGTATATTTATTTTATTAGATTAAATTAAATCGTTAATTTAAATTATATTCATCTAAATTTTAAATTAAAAATTTTGTAATTTAAAAAATTTAAATCGTTATTTTTTTTCAAATCAAATATTTAATTAACTATACAAATAAAATAATACGAGTACGTAATATTATAGTTAAATCGTTATAATAATACACATATCCCGAATATATCGACATTAAATGCATTAAGCTCATAACCAAATATTGGGTATTCGAGATTTTTTTTTAACTTCTATCATATCTCACAAAATATCCAATTTGTATTTTTAATGTTTCTTTTTTTGCATCGAAATGTGTACACGTTTTTAAAATCATAAATATTACACGTTTCGATAAATATTTTATTTAATTAATTTAAATTAAAAAAAAACCATCTTCACATTAAATTTGTTTTGATACTTTTTTATTTGGCCCCTCTTTGTAGTGATTGAATAGAAAGAAACGAAGAGATCACATTATATCTTAAATAGAAAAAAATACAAATATGAAAAGAATAAGAATATATTTAGACAGACTTACTAAACTAAATGTTATATAATATTATGCATCTATTTATAAAATAATATTAAATAATATAAAATCATTTTATATGTTTTCTATAATTATATCATTTTAAAATAAATTTTTTCTACACATTTCCAAATACAAATAAATTATCATATAACCATTTTTCAACTAAAATATTTAAATAAAATTAATGGTGTTCCTATTGAAGAAAAATGTTATAGCAAATTATTTTGGACCTGGCATCTAGGGCTTAAATGGCCTAACGATGATTCAATTACTGGGTCCGAATCGTTCATATGGCCCAAAACAGGCTAGAGGACCAGAAATCATTAACTAATATTTAAATTTAAATATCTCTCTTATCTTAGCAAACAAGATAAGATAAGATAACCAGACAAACTATATAAAGGGAGTTAGAACTCTCTCAGGTACTTTACACACTCCTAACCTACACCTATACCTTTTAGACCCATTCTGATTTGAGCATTGGAGTGTCTTTGTAGATACCACCCATCGCCACTCCTGAGGTTTGATCACGTTATCACCAAGACCAGTGAGTCCCCGATCCATCCTTCAATTCGTACCAGCGAAGTCTTGTACATTGGCGCTGTCTTTGGAGACTTGCAAAACCTTAGCAGCATGACGGACGAACACAAAGAGCGATTCTCGAACCACCACCACAAACTAGATCCACCGAATTCCCCCCAGCACATGAGCCCCGAAATGATGACTACCCCCCAGCCCACGGAAGGATAACCAGGATCGTCACAGAGAGACGACCGCCGATCTGGCAGGGCTAGAGCAATCGACGGCCTTGGAGAACAGGTGAACTGAATAATTCAAGAGCTGAACCAGCGAGTGCAAACCCTAGAAGGCCGGGCCGCGTCTAAGGAATGGTACTAAACAGAATGCACAAGTAAAGTGGTCTCTCAGACCGTGTCACGAAGAGAGGCAAGACAAGAGAGGTTGCCAAACCAACATCACAGCAAGTGCAGGAACCGCAGCAAATTCTAAGAACCCAAACGCCACCATGATGAAGATGAAAGGAGATACCAGAATGATTCCAAGCGAAGAAGGAGCAAACATGTGATGATGGGAGCTGCCCCATTCACTGAGAAAATCCTGAAGGCTAAGTTACCAACGGGTTTCGACAAACCAATTAACATGAGGGACGATGGTACCAAGGACCCTCAGAAGCACCTAACGGCCTTTGAGGCTAGGATGAACCTAGAGGGAGTAGCCAACGTAGTTCAATGTAGGGCCTTGTTGGTAACGCTAGTCGGCCCAACAATCAAGTGGTTCAACACCCTCCGGAACGGCCCCGTATCCTATTTTGGCAACATCTCCGAGAAATTCACGCCATAATTTACCAGAAGGATCACAAAGGCGAAGTACCCGATCAGCCTAGTCGGAGTCACTCAATGACCAGACGAACTCCCAAGGAAATACCTAGACAGTTTTAATGATGAGTGCTTGAAGGTCGACGGACTGACCGGCTCAGTGGCTAGCCTATGCCTAACTAACGACCTAATGAATGAAGATTTAGGGGAGGCCTTCTTCGCCCTCCACCTAAGCTGCGCAGGAAAAGCCCAAAGCCAATCCCAGGGAACAGTGAAGCTTCATAGGGTCTTTCTGTCCAGGTGGAGGTAGTCCGCAAGTTCTTTCTATTAATACTTCTATATTAATACTTATAATATAAAAGGATTAATCGTAGAAATTAGTCGTATAAATAGAATAAATAAATAGAATAGTATTGAATAGTATTCAATTTGAGAAGAGAATCTTTATAGAGGATTTCGAATAGATTCGAAATTTAATAGATTAATAAAATCTATAAATCTGAATATATTACTCCTATTGAATATTCAAATTCATTTTTCTATTACTATCTTTTTTATTTTTTGAAAAAATACCTCACAACCAAACCGGTCTCGACTATGCATGAAATCCAGAACGTGGCAAGGGAGTACATAAACGACGAAGAAGTGAGTCAAGTCGTGGCAGCCAATAAACGGCACCTTGGTAACACGGCTCCACGGAATAATCCGCTGCCCAAAGAAACCCCAAAGGAGCATTTCAAAACCACTGCCCCAACCGACTGCCCAGAGTGGGAAAATTCACAGACTATACCCCTCTGTCGGCCCCGATCATCGAGATCTACCACCAGATAGCAGGGGGCATCCTCCCAAAGGCTAGACAATTGAAAGAACGCATAGGCAGAAGCAAAAGTGTAACGACCCAACTTCTGGCACATCATGATCATACTAAAAGTAAGGTATTATTGACCTATTTTCCTTTATTATCTATTTAATATTGAGTCTTTATATTAATATGGCGTTCCAATTTTAAGAAAAACTCCAGAAAATTTTGTTTTTATTAATTAAAATCATATATCAAAGATTTACAAGTAATAATAATCACATAAATACTAATAATAATAAAAATTATACAAAAAATCAAATAAAACTCATATACGACACATGTCTCTTTGTAACGAAATAAGAATCTAAAATAACAATTGACGAAGGAAAAGAACTCTACAACCACGAATATACTCGTAATAAAATTTTGTTACTCGTTCACAACTCTGTAATAAGTCTTCGCACCTGTAATTAAAGGGGTTGGATAATTTGGGGTGAAAGAAACCACACGTTCTCAGTAGAAAATACGAATGCGGTAAAAGTAAAGAATAAAATGCAAATAATTAACTTACTCAAGAAAACTATTTTTATCAAACCTTTGAAAATGCTTTTAGTTTTACTTTAGATTATTAATTACTTTATTGAAATTCCAAACTTAAAACAGACCTCAATCACAAAATTAGTCATGTTAACCATCTCTCAGTCACAGTTAATTCTCAATCACAACATCAATTCTTAGTCATCTTAGTATATCCAGAAACTAATAGCACAAGTAAGAGACTCAAATCAACACACAAACAAGTCGCAATGAAACAAATAGCACAATCACAAGAAAATAAAATAAGCAAACACAATCAAATGTAGATGGACAAATAAGGATGATGCATGTCTAGTCCTATGCAGGCCACGAGCTCATGTGTCAGTTAACTACCCGCAACCCACATTATCTAGGAACAACTCCTAGATATGATTTTCCGTTGCTTCAGTTGCATACTAGTCTTATGGCCGAAGTCACATTAGTTGACTTGAATATGCTTACCCTTAGAAAATAGTTCCCATTGCATCAGTTGCATACCAGTCTTATCGCCGAAGCCACATCAGTTGACTTTAATATGCGTACCCCCGGAACATAATTTTCAATTGTGGGCATCCCCACTCACATTTCATTTTCCTTTTTGTAAACCTTTTTCAGATTCTTGCTCTGTTTCACTTCCTTAGACACTCCTTTCAGTTACGAGTTCTCAATTTCTATCTCTGGTTATAAGATAGCTTTGCTCTTTTTAAAGCTCAATTTTTAGTTCTCTATTCTTCTTTCCCTTTTTAATTCTTAACATTTTTCCTTAAAATTTCTTTAACTTCCTTAGGCATTCTTTCAAGCAACTTTCAAACACTTTAAGCTTAATCTAACACTTTAAAAGAGTATGTACTTTTCAATTGTATAAACAACTAACAACCATCATCAAAAGCCCCTAAATATTCATTTTCAGTTATCAAACATCAAATTCATCAATTAGTCATCAAAGTTAATCATAATCTATTTGCAATTACTTATTTAACTTTATTGGCATTCATCAATTAAAACTGTTAATTTTAGAAACATATCCCCTACCTCGATGCCACATTTAGGAGAAATCGGAGATGTAATTGTTGCGGTAGTGGCTGAGCAAACAAGAACAATAGCTTCAACATCCACCGGCGTTGACAACAACAGCTCTAGCAATGAAGGGAAGCCTCAACAGTAGCTGAACAGTGGCAGAACGCGAAGTAGGATCCTCAATAGTGGCAAGATGGCTCCACCCAGCTTCTGCGATGTTATCTTTGAGCTCCACGGTGACATGCTTAATTGATGACAACTTGAGGCACCAGCGGTGGCAGGAATGGTCTCTAGGGGCAACGGCGGTACTGGGGGTTTCGATGACGGTCATGACTGGTAGTGGCGTGCTTGGCGGTGAGGAGGCAGCTCCCTCCTCCATCGCATGCTTCCTTCTCCTCGCGCATTACTCTCTCTCGCGTCGGGTTTCTCGGCGACGGGCCTGACCATGGCAACGGCGACAGCAAATTGACAACGTCACAGGAAGCTTCACGACGGCATCGACGTCGGTAATGGCGGCGGAGCTCTAGCTGGGATGCTCTTCTGCCTCTCCTTCTCTTCTTCCTTGCCATTGGTTCTCTCTCTCTTTTTCTCGTATCTCTTCCTCCATTCGCACGTGTGTGAGGGTGTTGTGCGTTGAGAGGATGAAGGGGGGGGGTGGGGGTGCGACTGAGTGATGGTGAGGGAGTGTAAACATTAGGGTTAAGGTTTATTATAAAGGGATAAAGGTAAAATAGGTATTTTGATAAAATTGGAGGGCAGAATAATAATTTTAAAACCAAATGTACTCCATTAAAAGTATTTAAGAACACTATTTATCAATAGATCGTTGAGTTCAAATAATTATTTATAATTTAAATCATAAAATGAACATATTAATCACATTTTATAAAGTACAATTTAAATCCAAAATATCAATTATCTAAATTAAGTCATATAACTTTTTATCATTTTTCCATTACCAGAATTTTAATTTCAAATTATATAAAATAACTAATCATAATAAAATTATACAAGAATATTAATTAACTTAACTCCAAATATTCATAAAACTAATTTAATTGCTCTTAATAAATTAATTTATAAAAATAAAGACTTCAAATTAATAATAAGTCATAACTTATTCATAAAAGAACTTACTTAAATTAAATTACCTCCTTTGCTTCGTTCTTTCAACTTCATCATTTTCCTGAATTTTTTAGCAAAAAGAATAAACTCGTCATCAGATAAATTATTACTGGATTCATCATCCAAGGACTCAGTGAAGGATTTGAGAGCAATTCCTTTCTTTTTTGTCTCATTTTTTAAGTAAGTGGTTTCAAAAGCAAGTAAATATCCTCTCATATTATCATATGTCATTTGATCAATGCCACTGCTCTTAACTATAACTATAGCCTTAGTTTCCCACTCTTTAGTGAAACTTCTCGGAACTTTTCTTACTAGCACAGGTTTAGGGTGAGTAATCCCTATAGCATATAAGCCATTGATGATGACGTTGAATCTTTCAAATATTTCATCAATAATCTCTCCTTCTTTTATAGAGAATATTTCGTATTCTTTACTCAGCATGTCTATTCTGGTCTGCTTAACTTGGGTAGTGCCTTTATGGGTGACTTGGAGCTCGTCCTAGATTTTCTTTGCTATTTTGCATCTTGATACCTTTCGGTACTCTTCGAAGCTGATTGCACTGTTGAGGATGTTGACAGCTTTAGCACTGAGCTCAATCTTCTTCTTATTCTCATTATTCCATTCGGCCTCAGCCTTGGGAACAACTACACCATTAGCTCCTGTTTTTTTTGGGACTTGTGGACCGTTTAAGATGATCTTTGATATAAGTGTTTTTGTTGGTTAGAAATTTTCACAAAATAATTCCGTTGCTAGTATAGTTCCAAACCGACTAACAACACACAATCAAATTTTAAATATTATGGTTGTCACAAGTACAAACCCCAATAAGAATTAACTGAAGTATTCAAACCTCGGGTCGTCTTACAAGGAATTGTAATGAAGTGATCAATTATTGGCTATGAAGGATCACAGGAGGTTTGATTGATAAAAGGGGCAAGAAAGTAAATGGCAAGAAAAGTAAAGCAAACAACTAAATAAAGAAAATAATAAAGAGAGACATTCATGGAAATGATTGAGAATATAGGCTTTCTATCCTAGTCATCAATTATCATACAATGATTAACAAGAGTTTATCTTATTTCGTCATCCCTAACATCGGAAGAAGGTACAATATTATCTTCTCACGAGAGAAGTCAAATAAGACTAGTTAATCTCAATCCAAAAGTCCTAATCAACTCGCTAATTGAATTAGCAAGAGATTAGAGTCAATGGAAACAATATTAACTAACAACTCTAGATCACTAATCTAAATTGGGTATTAATGACTCAAGAGCACCTAATTTCTCTTTCCAAGTCAAGAATGCTCAAAAAGCTACTCTAACATCCAACCAAGCATTTTGTCAAACACTTGGAAGGCATAAAAGGAAAGTATAATAAAAGTGCGAGAATAATAATTCTAACAACTACAAATTGCAAGGAAATTAACACCAACAACTCAAGAAAGCAATAAAAGACATGGAAATATAAATTGCATTAAAAGCAAAATCCAAATCCAACAAAAGTGTATCAACATAAAAGAGGCATAAAAGAGAAATTAACAAAAGAACTAAGGGAAATAAAGACAATAAAATAATAAATTGTAAAGAAAACAAGATAAAAACAAGAATTAAAACCTAGATCTAAGATGCAATTAACCTAAGAACCCTAGTTCTAGAGAGAAGAGAGAGCTTCTCTCTCTAGAAAACTAGCCTACATGATGCTAACCTAAAACTAATTTCTTCCCTCCTTGTCCAAGCTTGAATTCTGCATGAAATACCCTAAGAAACGAGTTGGATTTGAACCTGGGAAGCTCAGAAATCGCCCCCAGCGAATTCACTTTAAGTGAGTCACATGCCACCTGTCACGCATGCGCGTGGATGACGCGTGCGCGTCTGATAAACCCATATTTCATGAGTTCTTTTGTGCTTAATTTGAGTGATTTATACAATCCTTCACCTGCTTATTCACATTAATTACATGATTTTACTTTCCCTTCCTTATTATGTCATATTGTGAAAAACATGTTTCCTAAGCTTTAAAAATTAATTATTTTAATTACCTTTATTTCCATTCGATGCCGTGATTAGTGTGTTGAGTAGTTTCAGATTTTCTAAGGCAGAATGACTTAAAGGATGGAAAAGAAAATATACAAAATAGGAAGGAGAAGGCAAAACAGAGCTTTAAGGAAACTGGTATCCATGCGACCGCATGGACGAAGCGATCACGTGCCAGAAGCGAAGATGTAGCGACACGGCCGCATGACTGACGCGACCACGTGCCTTAAGCAGAACGCACATGACGCGGTCGCATGACTGACGCGACCGCGTGGCAAGGAAAAGCTCCGAATTACGCGACCGCGTGACCCACGCGGACACGTGACAGAGGCAACGTATCAAAATTTACAGAATGCACCCCCAGCGATTTCTGAAGCCCTTTTTGGCCCAGATCCAAGTACAGACAGCATAGACCAGAGGTTATAAAGTGTGGGAATGCACCCATTCAAAGAGAGCTCGCATATTTTATTTTTCAATGATTTAGATTTAGTTGAGAGGGAGATCTTCTCCTCTCTTTCTTTTAGGATTAGGATTTAGGATTTCTTCTTGCTTTAAGAGTGACTCTCAATCCAGGTTTTACATTCCTTTGTTTTAGCTTCCTTTTACTTTTATTTATTCCAGCACTTGAATTGGTCAGTGAATTTATGAATTTCATCCATGTTATAGATTGTTATCTGAATTAATAATATTTGAGGTATTTTCAGTTTATGATTGTTCTCTTTGATTTAAGTTACCATTGCTTCCCATCTAAGGATATTTTTATTATTCCAGCAATTTTACTTTTTCCCCTTTTGGTCCTGGTTAAGAATTCAGTAACTCAACAGTTATTAAACTCAACATAATTGATAATCATTATCTTGCTAATTGAGCTGAACTTAAATAATCCCTACCTTTTCTTAGGAAATAAATAGGATTCAAAGGTCAATTTAATTAGTCCCTTGACTTTCCGTTGCCCTAGTACAGGTTGATCAAGTGGAGTTTAGATTCAACTTTCATTATAGTTGAGAGAAATAACTACGTTGGACCTCCAACTTCTCTTACCTTGCCAAAAGTTTACTTTACAGTATTTATTTATTTTAATTGCCCTTTATACTTTACTTGTCATTCAAATTACTTGCTTCTCACCTTTTAAACCCCGCTTACAACCTTTATAGCCAATAATAAGAACATAGCTCCTCACAGTTCCTTGAGAAGACGACCCGAGGTTTGAATACTCGGTTAACAATTTTTAAAGGGGTTTGTTACTTGTGACACCCAAAACATTTGTACGAAGGGATTTTTGTCGGTTTGGAGACTATATCTACAACGCAACTGTTTCTATGAATCTCTTTACTGGTAAAAATCCTAACGTCAAAATGGCGCTGTTGCCGGGGAACTGCTAACGTGTGCCTTATTATTGGTTATTGTAAATATTTTTCTTTTGCTTGTTTATTTAATTTTGTTTTTCCTTTTTAACTTTATTTGCTACTATGAACTCTCACCCCTCTCGTTTTGAGTTTGGTTCTAATATTGTTAAGGGAAATAGAAGTTACAGCAGGAATGTGCATCAAGGTCAGACCAATCAAGGATGGTTGGGACCAAGAGGATCTAATAAACCCTTTTGGCAGTAACACCCTCCGAGATATCTTGGACAAAGACCATTCTACAGTGCAAACCCAGCTGAAAGACATGGTGGACAACCTTGTAACTACCAACAAGCCCCACCCCGTGCATGTAAACCATCCTTTCAACATAACCTCGAACCACCACACTCACAAGCTTCTCTTCACCATTCGCCACCATATGATCCTTCCTTACCCCAATACCAATCCAATCGCTCCCAATCACCACCACTTTCCTTTGTATCATGTCCAAGTCCAGCAACCCGAGAAGTAGAGGATCGCCTAAAGGAAACAGTAATTAAATTTCAAACAACCATTCAACAATTGGAGCAAGCGATAATTCAATGGGCTTCTAGGCGCTCAAATATACAAGGATCAGCCACAGCTCTATGTGGACAGCCCAATGAAGAGCAGAGCATGAAGGAATTGCCAGAAATTCCAGTGGACAAGACAGAGCATGAATTTGTACTAGAACAATTAGAAGAAGCTGTCATTGTTTAAGAAGAAGAGTTGGTTGAAGACCTAGGAGATGCTGAACTTCCATGGGAATCCAGAATTGAGGAAAACTCCATCCAGGATACTACAGTTGATGCTAAGGAGGATACTGTACAATCTCCAAGGCAAGTCGTTTATAAGGAATCAGACGGAATAATCCAAGAAGCAAATTCCCTTGATGATGATAGTCACAAGTCTAGCTCTCTTGGTGATGAACTTGCATCCGCAAGTGAATTCTCTGAGATCGAAGAATCTTCCCCAAGTGAATATGAAGATGATGCGGAGGTAGATTTCTCTCAACCTCCAATCTATGACTCAAGTGATGAGGAAGACATAGAAGACTTTGACCAGGACACAGATACAATTAAAGATCTTTGCAAAGAAGTGGAGGAATTCATAGAAGAGCACAAGGAAATGGAACTTACAGAACCACCAAAAACACCTATCCCAAGGCCATTACCACCTAATACAAGCTTCAAGTGGGTACAATCCTTAACTTATAATTTTACTTATTCACTTGAATATGGTTTGCTTGAAACAGATGGCCAGCTTAGAGCTCTCTGTGGCTTTAAGAGTAAGAGGGAAATGGCTCGTACTCAGAGCTGGTGCACAAGGCTCAATAAGGTTCCACGCTTCACTTCGAAGTACACGGATTGGTATCATGCTCAATTACATGGATCACGGAAAACGTTTGGTCACCAAGGTGAAATTCTACTTTTTAACCCGCCCGAATGGAAACATGTAGACCAAGACGGAGGCGGATTTAAAAGCAAGGCTTGGGATCCTGGACTCTATCCTGACATTCGTCGTCCCGGGAATCTGAAAATCTATTTGGAGCTGCTCAGAAGCTTTGCATGCTTGGTTTGGGACCCTGGAGGCTATTGGCATTTCAAGCACTGGTAGAGATTTTTAGACGAATTTAAACATAAGCCACCAGAACAGGATACTCCTCCAATGTCCAACTTAAGGACTTTAACTAAAAGTGCTAGGTGGGAGACAACCCACCATGGTATGGTCGCTTCTTTTTCAATTTATTTCTTGTTAATTGCTTTCATTTTTCCTTTTTCATTTTAATTTATTAAACCTGGAATCATGCATAGCATTCATGTTAATCATTGCATTCTGCATTTTTCATGCATATATATATATATATATATATATATATAAAGGGGTGCACAACGCGACCGCATGCCCCATGCGATCGCGTCATATTGCGAGAAACACCACCCACGCGACCGCATGACCCACGCGGCCGCGTGATATATATATCGGCGTAAGGATCCAACGAATAGAAAGTTAGGCTGGAATCGTGCGGCCCTTGTGCGTTTCGCACAAATTGGCCCACGCGATCGCATGCCCCATGCGATCGCATCACTTGCACAATACCAATCCCACGCGACCGCGTGAGCGACGCGATCGCGTCGCATGGATTGCACATCACCCCAAAAGGAGACAGAGAGTTGCGCTAAAACGGCACTGGAGTCGTGCGTTTAGCACGAATTCCAGCGACGCGATCGCGCGACCCACGCGATCGCGTCACCCTTCTTTCCCCCTCTCATGCAATCGCATTACTCCCATTTTCACCCCAACCATGCGACCGCGTACCCCACGCGGCCGCGTGGATTCGAAAATATAACCCCCAGCCACGCGAACCCTATCAGTCGCGCAGCCCCCCCACCCCCAACCCTCTTCTCCCTCTCTGCTTCTTCTTCCTCCCTCTTCCTCCACTGCTGCACCACCTACCCCTGCTACCACCACTGCACCTCCACCTGCCACAGAGCCCGTCTATCATCTGGTGCACCGCTTGTTTCGACGACTCGACCAGATGGAGCATCGCAACAAGCGGCACTATGAGCACCTAAAGCTGATGGTACGATCCGGTGACATCCCCTCCGAGCCTGACACACCGTCCGAGGCATCTGAGGAGGATGCGGATGCGCCCGAGGCAGAGACCCATCCCCAGGGAGAGGCAGCGCCGGCCGCACCACAGGCAGCGGTCCCACATCAGATTGAGGCTGCAGATCTTGAGATCCCGATCCAGTCAGCACCTCCTCCACAGCAGCCAGACCCTCAGCCCACCACCACTGAGACTCCAGCTACCATCCCTACCAGTGATGACACCCTTTCACACCCGACTTGATTGAGCATCGGGGACGATGCTTCCTTTTAAGTGTGGGGAGGTCGCCATCTCTGGCATTTATTTTGGTGAACCACTACATCTTTTTTCTTTTATTTTGGATATTTTTCTGTATTTTTCTTTTTACTGTTATTCTCTGAGTACTTATACATTGCTCTTATGTATTTTTACTCTATTTTCTGCATGTTGCATCTTTAGTTCATAGTTTAGCCATTTAGTTTATTTTAGTTATTTAGTTTAGTTTGTAATTCTGATTTATTAGTGGATTAATTAGTATAGCTTACCCTTTTTAGCATAAGATAGTATAGTTTAAATTGAAAAATATAAAAAGGAAGTAAGCTAGGAAATTGAACATATCAGACTTAAATCCATAAACCTTGTATATAGCATTACATGATGTAGTTAAGCTGACAACATTTCATCAAGGAGGAACATTAAAACTTTAAAAGCTACCCTAAATAATTTTTTTATGAGAATAATGGGAATTTTTAACTAAACCTGCATACAATATATAAATGATATATGATGCTTGAGTTAGAGAACACACAGCCTGTGAGTCTTGAGCTTAATTGTATGGTTGCATTCAAACCATAATTTCATTCCTGTGTGTTTCATTTCTTTTTATTCTGATGTTCTTTCCTTTGCTTTAATCTATATGTCCAATTATAGAATATAGAATAGATACATACCAAGAGAATGATTGAGGCCATCATTTCATTTCAGCTCACTTACCCCAAATTAGCCTACCTTTTACATCACCCTTGTTAGCCCCCTTGAGCCTTTTAAAACCCCTTTATTCTATTTAGCCAAATTACTAGCCTTAAGCAGAAAAACAAAAGAAAACCCCAAGTGAATCCTCGGTTAGCTTAAGATAGAAAATCATGAATAGAGTTAAATGTGGGAAACCTTTTGGGAACATGGATGATAGAAACAAAAGGGTAGAGAAATTAAAAGAAATAAAATAAATTTGGGAAGCATGCTCATGAGAAAATCAAAGTGATTTAATTGCCATGTGCCTTGAAAAAAAAATTTTTAATAAAAGGGGATACAAAAGAAATTCCCCAATGCAAAATAAAAGCAATGCACATGGAATAGAAAAAAAATAAAAAGTGAAACATGAGCATGTAACAATAAGTGGGATAATATGGGAAAATAGGTAAAGAGATTTTTGTTTTACTAAATATGTATGTTAGGTGAGATCTTAGTCTAATTAAGGATTCACTTATTAGCTCACTTGACCCTATACATAAATCCTTACCTTTACCTTGACCACATTACAACCTCAATTAAAGACCTCATGACTTTTTGGTATAACTATATTCTATAATTGTTGATTGGTTAAGATGAAGAACAAAGCTGTAGAAAGTAAGAATAAAAAGAAAAATAGAGTGAATAAACCCAATAAACACTGAGTGACTAGAGAGTAAACACAAAATCCAGTGAGGGTTCAGTAACTCATCAACATATATCTGTGCTTAAATTTACTAATTGTTTTGCAAGTTTGTACAATGTTTTCTTTCCCATCTCATTTGCTAAAATGCTTTATTATTTAACGGTTGGCTATATATATATACATGACTCCTTGAAAATGTGAATTAACTTGACTACATGTAAGCTTTATATATGAGTGAATAAATTAGAGTTGCATGATGCATCATTCATTTAGGTAGTTGCATTTAAATTAGGTTGCATTGCATGACATTCCATCACTTTAACCTTAATTATTTACCTTGGATTTAGCATGAGGACATGCTAGTATTTAAGTGTGGGGAGGTTGATAAACCCATATTTCATGAGTTCTTTTGTGCTTAATTTGAGTGATTTATACAATCCTTCACCTGCTTATTCACATTAATTGCATGATTTTACTTTCCCTTCCTTATTATGTCATATTGTGAAAAACATGTTTCCTAAGCTTTAAAAATTAATTATTTTAATTACCTTTATTTCCATTCGATGCCGTGATTAGTGTGTTGAGTAGTTTCAGATTTTCTAAGGCAGAATGACTTAAAGGATGGAAAAGGAAACATACAAAATAGGAAGGAGAAGGCAAAACGGAGCTTTAAGGAGTCTGGTATCCATGCGACCGCATGGACGAAGTGATCGCGTGCCAGAAGCGAAGATGTAGCTATGCGGCAGCATGACTGACGCGACCGCGTGGCAAGGAAAAGCTCCGAATGACGCGACCGCGTGACCCACGCGGACGCGTGACAGAGGCCACATATCAGAATTTACAGAATGCGCCCCCAGCGATTTCTGAAGCCCTTTTTGGCCCAGATCCAAGTACAGACAGCATAGACCAGATGTTATAAATTGTGGGAATGCACCCATTCAAAGAGAGCTCACATATTTTATTTTTCAATGATTTAGATTTAGTTGAGAGGGAGATCTTCTCCTCTCTCTCTCTTTTAGGATTAGGATTTAGGATTTCTTCTTGCTTTAAGAGTGACTCTCAATCCAGGTTTTACGTTCCTTTGTTTTAGCTTTCTTTTACTTTTATTTATTCCAGCACTTAAATTGGTCAGTGAATTTATGAATTTCATCCATGTTATAGATTGTTATCTGAATTAATAATATTTGAGGTATTTTCAGTTTATGATTGTTCTCTTTGATTTAAGTTACCATTGCTTCCCATCTAAGGATATTTTTATTATTCCAGCAATTTTACTTTTTCCCTTTTTGGTCCTGGTTAAGAATTCAGTAACTCAACAGTTATTAAACTCAATATAATTGATAATCGTTATCTTGCTAATTGAGCTGAACTTAAATAATCCCTACCTTTTCTTAGGAAATAAATAGGATTCAAAGGTCAATTTAATTAGTCCCTTGACTTTCCGTTGCCCTAGTACAGGTTGATCAAGTGGAGTTTAGATTCAACTTTCATTATAGTTGAGAGAAATAACTACGTTGGACCTCCAACTTCTCTTACCTTGCCAAAAGTTTGCTTTACAGTATTTATTTATTTTAATTGCCCTTTACTTTACTTGTCATTCAAATTACTTACTTCTCAGCTTTTAAACCCCGCTTACAACCTTTATAGCGAATAATAAGAACATACCTCCTCGCAGTTCCTTGAGAAGATGACCCGAGGTTTGAATACTCGGTTAACAATTTTTAAAGGGGTTTGTTACTTGTGACACCCAAAACGTTTGTACGAAGGGATTTTTGTCGATTTGGAGACTATATCTACAACGCAACTGTTTCTATGAATCTCTTTACTGGTAAAAATCCTAACGTCAGCGTCACTTGCAAAATTCCTTCTCACGCGTATGCGTGGCTGACGCGTGCACGTGGCTTGAAGATCTCCTCTCACGCGTGCGCGTGGGTGACGCGTGTGCGTGGCCATGAATTCTCCAAATGCTCATTTCTTCATGAATTCTCCACTTTGTATGGTTTTCTCTTCACTTCTTCCATCCAATACTTGCCTTATGAATTTTAAATCACTCAACAAACACATCAAGGCATCAAATAGAATTAAAGTAAATTAAAATTAGCAATTTAAAGGCCTAAAAAGCATGTTTTCACACTTAAGCACAAAATTAGGGAGAATCACAAAATCATGCTATTTCATTGAATAAATGTGAGATAAGTTGATAAAATCTGCTAAATTAAGCACAAGATAAACCACAAAATTGGGGTTTATCAACCTTTCAGATGTTGTAATCTACTGATTGAACAAAGATCTTCATTCTCTCCTTCCAATAGCTGTAATTCTTTCCATTGAAGAACGGAGGTATGTTGTTGCATTATCCTTCTGTCAGAGTGTAGACCACCACATTTGAACCATTGCTGTTAGCCATCAGATACCAATTGATGGTTATCAGTGGCTAAGAAAAAAGGGGGTTGTATCTTAGCCTCCTTTTCTTGTGAATATTACTTTTTACTTTTTCAAAGAAACTTAGGAGATATTTCTTGCTTTTGTCTTGTATCGAGTTGAGAAACACTTTATTTTTGTCTTCTGAGTAACAGAACCAGAAGTGAAGTAGAGAAAAAGAAGTGACACACAGATGTATCATGGTTCAGCTACCTAGTGCTATGTAGCTTACATCCAGTCTCCATCATAATTATGATGGAATTTCACTAACTTTTTCAACATATTACATACACCAATGTTTCCCTAGGATCTACTTGACGAACGAATTTTTGCTAGTAAAGAATTCACAAATAAATTCTCGTTGCAAGTATAGTTTCTAAACTAACAATAATCCTTTCGTACAAAAATTTGGTTGTCACAAGTAACAAACCCCTAATAATAACCGAAGTATTCAGACCTCGGGTCGTCTTTCAAGGAATTGCAGGGAGGTGTATTTATTATTGGTTATGGAAGATTATCTTTTTGGGGTTTTTGAATAAGGAACAAGAAAAGTAAATTGCAAGAAAGTAAATTAATAATTAAGTGAACTCTTGGCAAGGTATGAGAATTAGACGTCCTATCCTAGTTATCCTTATAAATTGTGATGAGAATTGTTTGTTGCTCCCACTTAGTTAACCCTTACTAAGTAAAGGAAAGTCAAGTGGACTAATCAATTTGATTCCTCAAGTCCTAGTCAACTCCTAAGGAAAGACTAGCTTTAGAGGGATCCAAATCAACCAGCAACTTCCAATTATCAATCAACAAAGGATTTTGATAACTCAAGAGTCTCCAATTACTCAATTCAAGCTAAGAATGTAAAAAGCTAAATTAAAATCATAAATATGAAATACCTCAAATTGCATTAAATAAAGAAATCAAATCTAACATGGAGTTTATAAACCAAATTGGGAAAATAAATAAACTGGAATGCTAGAATAAATAGAAGTAGAAGAGAAACTAAATTAAAGGAACATTGAACCTGAAATTGAGAAGAAATAAACCTAAAACTAAGAGAAATCCTAAAACCTAGAGAGAAGCTCCTCTCTCTCTAGAAAACTACATCTAAAACCCTAAAATTATGTGAATGAATGTTGTCCGAGTTGTCTTTTGTGTTTCCCCCATTCTGCAGCTCTTATTCTGTGTTTTTTGGGCTTGGAATTGGGCCAAAAAGAGCCCAGAAATCGCCCCCCAGTGCTTTTTGCAACTTTCTGCACGTGGCGCATGTCACGCGTATGCGTAGGTCACGCATGCGCATCGTTTGGCAAAATTCCTTGTCACGCGTACGCGTCGCTCGTCTTCTGTGCTAGGCACGCGTACGCGTCGCTCATGCGTGCGCGTCGCTGCCAGCTTCTCAAGTCTTTATTTCTCGCTTTCCTTCCACTTTTGCATGTTTTCTTTTCATCCTCTAAGCCATTCCTGTTATCTAAAGCCTGGAAACACTCAATACATATCTCACGGCATTGAATGGTAATAAAGGATAATTAAAATTGATAGTTTAAAGGCTCAGGAAACATATTTTCAACTATATCATCGAATTAGGAAGGAATTGTAAAACCATGCAATTTATATGAATAAGTGTGCAAAGACTTGATAAAAACCACTCAAATCAGCACAATATAAACCATAAAATAGTAGTTTATCAATCTCCCTACATTTAAACATTAGCATATCCTCATGTTAAGCTCAAGAGAAACAAAAGAATGAATAGGGGAAAGTAAAACTCATGAGATGCAACCTGTGAATGTGAATGCAACTATATGCTAAGATGATTCTGTCTACTTGGTTGAAAGCAAATAAGTTCTCCAAGACAACCATAAATCAGATTTTACTAATTTAAATCACACAATAAGAGACAAGTAAGCTTGTAAGAGGATAGCTCATGAAAGCAGGGAACATAGAATCAAGCATTGTACCCTTACTGGTAATGTATATGCACTCTAATCGCTCAAGTGTCTAGGGTTAATCACTCTACTCTTCTCTAGTCATGCTTTCTAAACTTTGTTCTTCATCTAACCAATCAACAAAAATTTAGTATAGCAGTGCAAACATCATGAGGTCTTTTCAAGGTTGTAATGGGACTAAGGTAAGGGTGAGGATATATGTATGGCCAAGTGAGTTATAATATGAATCTTTGACTAACCTAAGCTTTCACCTAACACACACACTCTATGTAACTCCAATTCATGCCTAGCTACCCATAATTTCCACTTTTGCATATTTCACATACTCATGTATCCAAATTTTTCTTCAATTTCATCACCTATGCATTGATCTTTTATTAAACTTGGCATTGGGATACTTTTGTCCCCTTATTTATTTATTTACTTATTTATTTGAATATTTTTGGTTTTTTTTTTATAAACATGAAAGCAAAAATAACTTTATCAATGCACAAAGGTTTTTAATTATTTTTTTTTGGTCTCACATGAGTAGGTACGCAAATTCCCAATATGTTTTCAATAAAATTCAACACTTTCCTATCAACCCAAGCTCCCACGGTTCCCCACACTTAATTGATACACACTCTCTATCTTAAGCTAACCAAAGATTCACTTGGGGTAGTTAATTATTTTTCCGCTTAAGGCTAGTAATGTGGTAAAATATAGAATCAAAAGGGACTTAAAAGGCTCAAGGTGGCTAACAAAGGTAATTGGAATGGTAGGCTATTTGGGATAAGTGAGGTAATAACAAATGATGGCCTCAATCATATGCAAGCATGTAAATACACTAAACAATGGACATATAGAATGAAACAAAATATAGATTACAATCATAGAGAAGGAAACACACAAGAATAAAATATTATGGTCAAATAATGTAACCGTGTAATTAAGCTCAAATCTCACAGGTTGTGTGTTCTTAGCTATAATTTATGTTCCAATTTACAGTCTTCAAGCAAGTTTATCACAAATATTTTTAATTTAAATTAGTGAAATGCTATGAAAATGGTCTTGAAAAATAATTTATCACTCCAACCAAGTAGTGGTAGAAGAACATGCACAAAACCAAACAAATATGCAATCAAACATGCAAATGCAACAACTAATTTAACAAGAAAAATTAAACATTGGTGTTGAAATAAGAAATAACTAACCCACAGAAGTCGGTATCGACCTCACCACACTTAAAGATTGCACCGTCCTCGGTGCATGCTAAGATGTGCAGGTGGACGTGTTGCTCCAACTGACGCTTTTCTCCAAAGATTGTGCAGATGGGCTTGTATGTCGCCCCATTGAGAAGCTTTCCTTTCCCTTCTCGGTGGCCATCCTGAAAGAAGAGGAAAAAGAAGAAAAGTAACCCAAAAATAAAGATAAGAAAACAAATAAAGTATGGGTGGGTCAATGCCAAATAATGAGGGTCTCAATTACATGGTAGCTACAACATGTAAGGGAGAAAACAATAGAAGCAAATGGCTTATCAATTAAATTCATGTCAATGAAAAAAGAGTACAACTATCATAAAAGATTAGCATTGACTTAAATAATATTACCCAATCAGAACAGAACAAGTCATGTAGCACCAGGATAATGCAAGAAAAGATGCAACAGTTGAATAAAAAAATTTAACACCAATGGAAAAATAATAAATTTAGAAAAGAAAATAAAAATATGCACAAAATTAAAAATGCAATGAAGGAAAGTATGCAAATAAATTAAGTAAAATAGAATGAAAGTGAAGAAGGATGAGAAGTTAAAGAGATGAAGAAGAAGAAAGTAAGAAGGGAGGAGGGGAGAAGGAGAAAGGAGAGAGGAGAGAAGTAAGAAATTAAAAACAGGGCACGACGCGTACGCGTGCATCACGCGTACGCGTGCATCACGCGTACGCGTGAAAACTGAGTTGGCTGTTCGACGCGTAAGTGTCGCCCACGCGTACGCGTGGATGGTCCGAAAGTGAAATGACGCGAACGCGTTATGGATGCGTACGCGTGGAATGATTTTATGCCTCTAGCATAGTTCCATCGCAAGGGCAGCACAACTCTCGGGTCAAACACCAATTTACGCCGATTGTCCTATCCACGCGTGCACCTGGGTGACGCGTACGCGTGGATTTCCTAGGTTGCAGGTGACGCGCACGCGTGGCTCGAATTGTGCGCGAAGCACACCAGCCGCACGATTCCATCACAACTTTCTGTCCGTTGGATGGGATAGCAAAACTTGGAATCGACGCCCACGCGTGGCCTACGCACACGCGTGGGTTGCCCCTTTTTTTTAATACAGTATGCAGAATGCAAAATGCAGATGCTGATGCAGACATTTTGAATAAATACTAAGAAAAATAGAATAAAATAAAACTAAGAATAAAATAGAACAAAATAAAACTAAGACTGAAAAAAAATGATCATACCATGGTAGGTTGTCTCCCACCTAGCACTTTTAGTTAAAGTCCTTAAGTTGGATATTTGGTGAGCTCCCTGTCATGGTGGCTTGTGCTTGAACTCATCCAGGAATCTCCACCAATGTTTGCAATTCCAATAACCTCTGGGATCCCATACTAGTTGCATAAAGCCTTCAAGCAAGTTAAAGCAAGTGACAAGGCCCCAAGAGTGTTGATTGCTAGAATGAATTCCAGGGTCCCAAACCTTGCTTTTGCACCCGTCTTCTTGTTGATCATCATTTTTTCACTTGGGTGGTGAGCAATCGGAATTCTCGTTGAGACATCCAAATAGCTTCTGAGACCCATTCAATCGAGCTCTACACCAATCCTTGTACTTTGATATGGAATGTGGAACCTTATTGAACCTTGCCTACCAACTCCTACCACTAACCATCTCCCTCTTACTCTTAAAGCCACAAAGAGCTCTAAGTTGAGCATCCATCTCAAGCAAACCATATTCAAGTGGCATGAGAAAGCTAAGAGATGAAAGATTTACCTACTTGAATGAAGGAATGGGTGATGATGGCTTTGGGGGAGAGGTCTCCAACAACTTTGGCAATGTGATTTCCAGCTCCATTCCCTTGAGCTCTTCCTTGACAACTTCCACCTCTTTGCAAGCTTCTTCAAGTTCAACCTTTTCCTCTTGGTAGCTTTCTTTCAATTCAATCTCTTCTTCATTACTTACCAAGGGCATGGGAGATTGTGCTTCTTCTTCTTTAAGCTCCATCTCTTGATCAACCTCTGCAAAGTCTTCAACCATGATATGCCTCGGAGGTTGTACACCCTCCTCCTTGATGTCACTCAGTGTAGAGTTGTCTTCAATGATGGCTCTTCCCTCTTGTTCAACCTTTACTAATTTGGCAACTACCTCATCTTCAAGGGTCTCTCCTACCTCTACCTTTTGGGCCTCCTCTTGCTTCTCTTGAAGTATATGTGCGCACAATTGATCCATTACATCCCTAAGACGATCTCTTCGCTCTTGTTCCAGGTCAGTAGCATCATTGGGATCATGTTGCTCTTGGATTGATGGATGTGGGTGCTCTTCTATGGAGGGTGGTGATGGGATGGAGAGATCATTATGGGGTTAAAAAGGGGGTGCACTAGAGCTTGAGGGTTGATTGTTGGAGGTATTCAATGATCCAATCTGGGAGACGAGGGCTTGTATAGCGGAGGTCAGACCGGTAAGTGTGATTTCCAGGGTCTTTTGTCCTTATGCAAAAGATTAAAGCATCTCGTCATAGGAAGAGGAATGGGGACAATTGTTTTGGAATTGGGGTGGTTCTATGTATGGCTCATAAGGCTCTTGTTATGGTGGGTAAGAATTAGGGTCATATGGTGGTGTTTGGTGGTAAGGTGCTTGTGAGTATGACGGTTCAAAATTATGTTGAGGAGGGGGTTCATAGGCGTATGATAGTGGTTGTTGATAATCAAAAGAGTGCTCACCATAGCCGTTATCTTGGTATGCTTCTTGGAATGGCTCTTGGTCATAGTATGTTGGTGGAGGTTGGTTGTCACGAAAGGGTCTACCATAACCATTGCCTTGGGATGCATCGTAAAACGGGCGTTGCCTATGGCACATTGGAGGAGGTTGTTGCCGAAAGGGTTGATCAAATCCTTGTGGCTCCTCCCATCTTTGATTGTTCCAGCCTTGATGCATGTTCCCATTATAGCTTCCATTCCCTACAACATAATTCGAACCAAACTTGTAGCCAGAGGGGTGAGAATTCATAGTAGCTAAAGAAAATAAAAACAAAAACTAGTAAAAATAATCAACTAAGTCCTAAACTAACAAAAGTAGCAAACAAGAAAAAAGCAAATATTTACAATAACCAATAATAAGGCACACGTTTGCAATTCCCCAGCAACGGCGCCATTTTGACGAATGAATTTTTTCTAGTAAAGAATTCACAAATAAGTTCTCGTTGCAAGTATAGTTTCTAAACTAACAATAATCCTTTCGTACAAAAATTTGGTTGTCATAAGTAACAAACCCCTAAAAATAATAACCGAAGTATTCAGACCTCGGGTCGTCTCTCAAGGAATTGCAGGGAGGTGTATTTATTATTGGTTATGGAAGATTATCTTTTTGGAGTTTTTGAATAAGGAACAAGAAAAGTAAATTGCAAGAAAGTAAATTAATAATTAAGTAAACTCTTGGCAAGGTATGAGAATTAGACGTCCTATCCTAGTTATCCTTATCAATTGTGATGAGAATTGTTTGTTGCTCCCACTTAGTTAACTCTTACTAAGTAAAGGAAAGTCAAGTGGACTAATCAATTTGATTCCTCAAGTCCTAGTCAACTCCTAAGGGAAGACTAGATTTAGAGAGATTCAAATCAACCAGCAACTTCCAATTATCAATCAACAAAGGAGTTTGATAACTCAAGAGTCTCCAATTACTCAATTCAAGCTAAGAATGTAAAAAGCTAAATTAAAATCATAAATATGAAATACCTCAAATTGAATTAAATAAAGAAATCAAATCTAACATGGAGTTCATAAACCAAATTGGGAAAATAAATAAACTGGAATGCTAGAATAAATAGAAGTAGAAGAGAAACTAAATTAAAGGAACATTGAACCTGAAATTGAGAAGAAATAAACCTAAAACTAAGAGAAATCCTAAAACCTAGAGAGAGGAGAGAGCATCTCTCTAGAAAACTACATCTAAAACCCTAAAATTATGTAAATGAATGTTGTTCGAGTTGTCTCTTGTGTTTTCCCCATTCTACAGCTCTTATTCTGTGTTTTTCGGGCTTGGAACTGGGCCAAAAGGAGCCCAGAAATCGCCCCCAGCGCTTTCTGCAACTTTCTGCACGTGGCGCATGTCACGCGTATGCGTTGGTCACGCGTGCGCGTCATTTGGCAAAATTCCTTGTCATGTGTGCGCGTCATTTGGCAAAATTCCTCGTCTTCTGTGCTAGGCACGCGTACGCGTCGCCCATGCGTGCGCGTCGCTGCCAGCTTCTCAAATCTTCATTTTTTCGCTTTCCTTCCACTTTTGCATGTTTTCTTTCCATCCTCTAAGCCATTCCTGCCGTTTAAAGCCTGAAAACACTCAACACACAGATCACGGCATCGAATGGTAATAAAAGATAATTGAAATTGACAGTTTAAAGGCTCAGGAAATATATTTTCAACTATATCACCGAATTAGGAAGGAATTGTAAAACCATGCAATTTATATGAATAAGTGTGCAAAGACTTGATAAAAACCACTCAAATCAGCACAATATAAACCATAAAATAGTGGTTTATCACTACCCAATCCTATCTGGGACAAATCCAAGTTCTAACCTAGTTTGAATTTGACTAGGAATCACCCTAGCTTTCAACAATTAAGTGCTAACCCAACTTGCAAGGAAATTCCCACATGATCATGACTCAAAACAGAAAGATGTACAAAAAAATCTAAAACATCTTATGGCTTTTTCTCCTAGTTTAATTCACTGCATTTTACCTCTCATTGGCTTTTTTTTCATACAAACCTCACCATGTTTGATTTTTCAGTGCGACTCAGACAGATTAAACTGAGAAAAAGAAAATACTAAATGAAAACCATGAAAGAGAAGAACTCAAAAGCTTAGGAAGCTATGAGAACCGAACTCTGTACTTTGTTCTTACTCTCTTACTTTCAACCCTTGGCTGTTCACCCTTATTATAGAAGAGTGAAGCTTCAAAGGTTGAAGCTAGTTCAAGGTTCAAACTGTCTTCTCCTTCACAGAGCTTGTAGCAGCTTTGTCAGTAAGGAGAGAGAAATCTGAATCTGTTGCATGCAACTTACCCATTCTCTCTCATCCTTTTTTTTCAAGTTCCTTCAATCTTGGCCGTGGAATCTTACTTTGGCTCCAAGTTTTATATCTGAGCGTTGATGAGCTTCTGACCACTGTTGACTTCGCTTTCTTTATTGTTGCTTGTTCTCTTCTTGGTGCTTGGCAAATTTCTCCTTGGTTCCTTGGAGAAGCACAAAAGAAGAAAGAAACTTTTTGATGTGTTCTGGCCGATTTGGCAGATTTGTTCGTTTATTTTATTGCTTGGTTAATATATTAATTTGTAGTCTAAGTCATTGGATCGTGAGGCAACATTGGCGTTGACCTTCAAGTATATTGGTGCACGAATCCCCACACTTTCATATAGCTGTACCAGCAAGTGCATTGGGTCGTCCAAGTAATACCTGAGCGAGCCAGGGTCAATCCCACGAGGATTGTGGTTTGAAGCAAGCTATGGTTATCTTGCAGGTCTTAGTCATGCAGATTAGAAGGTTGATAGATAAATATTTGTGAGATTATTATAATAGGGTGCTAAAATTGTAAGGATAGAGTTGAAGATTGGAGTTGTTTGCCTTTCTGAATTAACTCCGCTATTATTGCTCTCTTTACTTGTGAGTGATTTCTTTAATGGTAGGCTGTATGTGATTGACACTGGTTTGAGCAGCTACAAATACTCCTCCAGATCTGAACCCCAGGTTTAGTGCGGATCCATTCTGATTGAGGGTGAAGCTCGTACAGTTCATTCTCCTTAATGATCCTACTTAAAATGCCACAGACAAGGTTAGATATTCCAGATCAGAGAATGTTGTACCTTGGGTTCTAGCCTCTACCACAGAGACCCTAATCTCCCCAGAAATCGGCTGAACTGATGTCTCGAGAAGTCCCCAACGAAGTCGTGGATTAGTCGTCTGAGAGAGGTATATTCAAGCTAGTGGTTCATCATTGTCCGATGAAAGATGCACTCTGAACCCATGTAGAATGTGAAAACCTTATGCCAGTTCAACGTATTCATATTGATGAAGAACGAATATACATCTTAGAATTAATCAAACACGGATCGAAGAAAAACAGTAATACTTTTATTAATTCATAGGACTCAGCAGGGCTCCTCCCCTCAACCTAGGAGGCTTAGAAACTCATACTGATGTAAAAATACAAGGTGAAACTCAAAAAAAATAGCATAAAAAGGTAGATGTTCTTCCTTTATGATTATATAAAATACACTTTAAATACTAAACAGATGACTAGTAAGGGTAAAATAGTCTATCTAGTGCTAAAATTCACTTCTGGGGCCCACTTAGTGAGTGTTTGGGCTGAGTTTTGATGAGATTCACATGCTTTGGGGTCTCTGTGCATGGAACGCAAGCTAGGGGGTCCTCTTTGGGCGTTTTTACATTGGTCTCTGCTCTTTTGGGCGCTGGACGCCTGGAAGGGGGCAGGAAGCTGGCATTGGACGCTAGTTTTGGGCCTTCTAATCCGAAGCAAAGTATAGACTATTATATATTTCTGAAAAGCTCTGGAAGTCAGATTTCCATAGCCATTAAGATCGCTCCATTTAGACTTCTGTAGCTCCAGAAAAGCTCTTTTGAGTGCAGGCAGGTCAGATCCGGACAGCATTTGCAATGCTTTCTCTGTCTCTGAATCAGACTTTTGCTCCAGCTCCTCAATTTCGGCCATAAAATACCTGAAATTGTCCAAAAACACAAAAAATTATAGTAGAATCCAAAAATGTGAATTTAACACTAAAATCTATAAAAACTAAATAAAATATACTAAAAACTATATGAAAATGATGCCAAAAAGCATATAAAATATTCGCTCATCACAACACCAAACTTAAACTGTTACTTGTCCCCAAGAAACTAAAATATAGTAGGATAAAAAAAAATTAAGATACAAATAAATTTCTAAGTTTTAAATGAAGCTTAATTACAATTAGATGAGCGGGACTTAGTAGCTTTTTACTTCTGAATAGTTTTGGCATCTCACCATCTATTGAAACTTAGAATGGTTGGCATCTTTAGGAACTTAGATTCTAGATGATATTATTGACTCTCCTAGTTCAGTTCTTTTTTATTCTTGAACATAGCTTTCAGAGTCTTGGCCGTGACCCTAAGCACCTTGTTTTCCAATATTACCACCGGATACAATAATGCTACAGACACTTTAACTGAGTGAACTTTTTCAGATTGTGACTCAACTTTGCTAGAGTCCCCAGATAGAGGTGTCCAGAGTTCTTAAGCACACACTTTTTACTTTGGACCACGACTTTAACTGCTCAGTCTCAAACTTTTCACTTGACACCTTCATGCCACAAACACATAGTTAGGGACAACTTGATTGAGCCGCTTAGGCCATGATTTTATTCCTTTGGGCCCTCCTATCCATTAATGCTCAAAGCCATGGGTCCTTTTACCCTTGCCTTTTGGTTTAAAAGGTTATTGGCTTTTTCAATCTGCCCTCCTTTTCCTGCATTTTTGGGCAGTAATGGATTTTTCTGCTTTTTAATTTTTTTTCTTTTTGCCATTTTTCTTTCTTTCTTCACATGCATATTATTTTTTTTCTTTTGCAACATGCTTATTCTTTTTCTTTTTGCTGCTTTTTCTTGCTTCAAGAATCAATTTTATTGATTTTTTAGTTTACCAATACTATTTTTCCTTTTTCTTTATTCTTTCAAGAGCCAACATTCTAAAATTTCAACTTCAAATATGCACTGTTTAATCATACATTCAAAAAACAAAAGCAATGCCACCACATCAACATAATTAAACTATTCTTATTTTAAACTTGAAATTCATGCATCTCTCAATTCTTTTCAATGAAAATTTTCTTTTAAGCAAGGTGAGAGATATATGGAATATTTTACAACTTTAAGACATCAATGCAAATGATCATGCAACTAGAATAATAGAACAGACAAAATATAACAGAAAACAGAAAAAATAACAGGAAAGGGGTGTAAAGAGAACGAATCCACCTTTAATGGTGGTGCCTAGTACTCCTCCTTGAGGATCCAATGTGATGCTTGATCTCTTCTATGTCATCCCTTTGCCTTTGTTGCTCTTCCCTTATAGCCCTTTGGTTTTCCCTTATAGCTCTTTGATCTTCTCTTATTTCATTGAGGGTGGTAGCATGCCCTTGATGCTCCATCCTCAATTGCTCCATGTTAGTGCTTGACGAGTGAATTTTTTGTGGTTTAGAATTTCACAAATAAATTCTCGTTGCAAGTATAGTTTTTAAACCAACAAACAATCCTCTCATACAAAAATTTAGTTGTCACAAGTAACAAACCCCTAAAAATAATAACCGAAGTATTCAAACCTCGGGTCGTCTCTCAAGGAATTACAGGGAAGTATGCTACTATTGGTTATGAGATAGTATATTTTTGGGTTTTTGAAAGGTTGAACAAGGAATGTAAATGACAAGAAAATAAACTAATAATTAAGAAAAGTATTAACAAGTATTGAGAATTGGAATTCCTATCCTCATTATCATCATCAATTATGATAGTAATTGTCTATTGCTCCCACTTAGTCAACCTCTAACTATGAAGAAAAGTCAAGTGGATAAATCAATTTGATTCCTCAAGTCCTAGTCAACTCCTAAGGAAAGACTAGCTTTAGTGGAATTCAAATCAACTAGCAACTTTCGATTGCTAATCAACAAGAGACTTTGACAATTCAAGAGTCTCCAATTACTCAATCTTAGCTAAGAACATAAAAAGCTTGTTTAAAATCCAACCAAGCATTTTATCAAACACTCGAAAGGCACAAAACAAAAGTATAGAAAAGCAATAAGAGAATGTAAAATCTAAAACCAATAATTGCAAAATCAATGATAACAAATAAAGGAAGAAGCAATAAACATGAAATACCTCAAATTGCATTAAATGGAAAATCAAACCTAACATGAGAATTCATAAACTAAATTGGCAACATAAAGCAATCAATAAAGGAAATAAATAAACTAGTATACTAGAGCAAATAAAAGTAGAAGAGAAACTAGATTAAACTAAGATAGAAATATGAAATTGAAAAGAACTAAAAGGAATCCTAAAACCTAGAGAAAGGAGAGAGACTCTCTCTCTAGAAAACTACATCTCTAACCTAAAATTATGTGAATGAATGTTGTCTCCATGATTCCCCCACTCTGCAGCCTCTATTCTGTGTTTTTGGGCTTGGAACTGGGCCGAAAGGAGTCCAGAAATCGCCCCCAGCGTCTTCTGTGTAATGCAGCACGTGACGCTTTGTCACGAGTATGCGTCGTCCACGCGTACGCGTCGCTTGGCAAAAATCTTGGTCACGCGTACGCATCGCTCATCTTCTGCGCCAGTCATGCGTACGCGTCGCCCACGCGTACGCGTCGCTGCCAACTTCTCAAAACACCATTTTCTTGTGTTCCTTCCACTTTTGCATGCTTCCTTTCTATCCTCTAAGTCATTCCTTCCCTATAAAGCCTGAAAACACTCAGCAAACATATCACGACATCGAATGGTAATAAGAGGGAATTAAAATTAGCAAGTTTAAGGCCAAAGAAGCATGTTTTCAATCATAACATAAAATTAGGAAGGAAAATGTAAAACATACGAATTATATGCATAAGTGTGAGAATAATGGATAAAATCTACTAATTTAAGCACAAGATAAACCCTAAAAATGGGGTTTATCAGTGCTTAATTCTCCAAGAGAAGTTTGCCATTGATCCCAAAAGCTTTGGGGAGGAAAGTACATCCCTTGAGGCATCTCAGGAATTTCATGCTGAGGCGGCTGCACAGGTTCTTGTGCAAGCTCTCTGGTTTGCTCTATTATTTTCTTAGTGATGGGCTTATCCTCCCCAATGGAGACATTTCCATTTATGACAATTCCAACTGAGTTGAATAGATGACAGATGCGGTGTAGGAATGCTAACCTTGCATTGGTGTGAGTCTTCTCAGCTACCTTGTACAGTTCTTGAGGAATCACCTCATGTACTTCCCACCTCAGTTCCCATCATGATGCAATGGATCATGATGGCTCTGTCAACAGTCACTTCTGACCGATTACTAGTAGGGATGATGGATCTTTGGATGAATTCCAACCATCCTCTAGCTATAGGCTTATGGTCAACCCTTCTTAGTTGAATGGGCTTGCCTTGGGAATCCCTTTTCCACTGTGATCCTTCCATATAGATGTCTGAAAGCACTTGATCCAATCTCTGATCAAAGTTAACTCTCCTAGTGTAAGGATGAGGATCTCCTTGCACTTGAGGCAAGTTAAACGCCAATTCCTTGGATTTAGGTTCACACTAGTGTCATGGTTTTTAGTAACCCATGCATTAGCATAGAACTCTTGCACCATGAGAATCCCAACATCCTGAATGGGATTGGTTAGGACTTCCCAACCTCTTCTCTAGATCTCTCTTCGGATTTCTGGATACTCATTCTTCTTGAGCATGAAAGGGACCTCAGGGATCACTTTCTTCTCAGCCACTACTTCATAGAAGTGGTCTTGGTGGGCTTTGGTGATGAATCTCTCCATCTCCCAAGATTCAGAGGGAGTGGCTATTGCCTTTTCTTTTCTCTTTCTAGAGGAGTCTCCAACCTTGGGTGCCATGAATAGTAATGGAAAGAAAAAAACTATGCTTTTCTCATACCAAACTTAAAACTTTGCTCGTCCTCAAGTAAAAATAAGTAAAGGAGAAGAATGGAGTAAAAGAAGAAGAAAATAGAAGGATATAGAGGGAGAGAGGGCTTTCGGCCTTGTGGGTGTAGTAGGGTATGAGAGGTGTGTGTATGAAGGGTTATGAAGAGGGTTATTTATAGGAGTATGGAAGGGTATAGGTTCAGCCATAGGGTGGGAAATTTGATTTGAAGTGGGTGGGGGTAGGTGGAAGTTATGATGGTTTTGGGGAAGTGGTATGGATGTGATTGGGCTAGGGTTTATAAGGAAGTGTGTATGGGAAAGTGTGAAAGTAAGTGGGGTAGGTAGGGTAGGTGAAAGATGATGTGGGACCCACAAGTCTTGAGAGGCTAGGGCATGTAGATTCCCTGCTTCTCTGCATTGGCGTTTGAACGCCCAAGGGATGCTCCCTAGCTGGCATTCAACTTTAACACTCCATCCAGAGTTTTCTGTTTTTACTGCTGTGAAATTCTATCTTTGTTCTGAATGCTGCATATGATCATGACCCTAAAAGAAAAACAAAATAAAATAAATAATTGAGTAAAGTATCATTTATGTCCCCAACGTTTGGGGTAAGTCTCAAACATGTCCCTAATATTTTAAATGTTCTATTTGTATCCCAAACGTTTCTAAATCGAATCAATGTTGTCCTACCATCCAAATGACTAACATTTGGTTAACGGCATTACATACGTGAACATTAAGTGAGTAAGCCCAAAGGTTGAGATACACACGTCTGCTTCTTCGCGCCCAATATACCATTCACTGTAGCAAATACGAAATATTGAAGAAACAGAGCATCTCTACCCAACGTTTTTCATTCCAGTTCTCCTTACCATACACATTTTTCTCTTCTTCGAGGCTGATCGTAGGGAGGGGCTGCAAGGTAGTTGGCGGATCATTGTTGGGAGTTTTGCATGAAAGCTTACACCTTTGTTCTGGTGACAGAGTTTGATCGTTCGACAAGGTATGTACCAGGAAAAAAATTTGTGTTTTGGGGTTTGTTGAGTAGTTCTACGAAGAAAAGATGGCCGACCGTATATGAGGTTGCGTGCATTTTTAGGGTTTAGTTAATTTTTCTTATTCCCAGCAAAATGTTCGTTGCTTATGTTAGTTAGGGCATGAATTTACTTTTTCTGGTGATTGAATGTGTGCCTGCGGTTGATGTTGTTTCGTTATGTTTGCCTGTTGTAACAGGGTCTGTTATTTAGGATGAGTTATTTTAGTGTCAAAGTTTACCACCAATGTAGCTTTGGACTTCAAGGAGGGGAATTAAAGTATTTAGGTGGGGAGACAACTGTCATAGACTACTGCAATGAAGATGAGTGGAGCCTGATTGAGGTTTATGACATAGTGAGCAGACAAGGGTATTTGAAGAAAGATATTGCTGTAATGTGGTACAAATCACAGGATCAGAATACAGAAGAAGGCTTAAGGATACTGCGAACTGATAAAGATGCAATGGATATGGCTAACATTGGGGTTAGGGAGGATATGGTGGAGCTGTATGTAGTTCACAAAACAAGTGATATCCATGAGGTGGTTGAGGATGTACACATGTTAGGGAGTACTGAAACTACCATGCAAGTGAAGGCTGGTGGATCTGATGGACAGGGCCCAATGGTTACAGTTGAAGCCCAAACAGTTGGACAGGTGGAGAAAAATTCTGGCCCAAATATAGAGGAAGAAATTGTGGGTAAGAAAGATGAATCAGATGAGGAAGAAGAGGATAGTGATGGCAGTGAGGACGAGGACTATAAACCCAAGGGTGGTAAAGATGGTAGTTGTGATTCATGGAGTTCTAATTCCAGAAATGGTGATGGTTCAGAAGATAGTGCTGCCGAAGTTGTGTTTGGTGACAGTGATGATGAGAAAGAAGGGGCAGAGGGGTTAGTAGATGTCAACATCAGGGTAGGGGATAGATTCAAGACTGCATCAACTGAAACCCAAACAGACGCAGCAAAAGATAGTAGGAGTGACAAAGGTAAGGAGAAGGTCGTTGCAGGTTTAGGTGATGAGGAAGAAGGATATGATTCTGAAGATTTTCTGGATATGCCTATTATTGATGATGATGAGGATGATAATAGTGTTTCCAAGGAGTATCCGTTGGACAAGCAGCTAAAGGACATGAGTGAGTACAAGTGGGAGTTGGAACTCTTTATGTCTCAAGAGAAGAGTTTAAGGATTGTGACACTGCCTATGCTGTACACACTGGGAGGGGTTTGAGGTTTGATAAGGTTGACCTTCAGAGAGTGAAGATTACTTGCGTGGAGGGTTGCAAGTGGTTTGCATACTGTGGGAAAATAAAGAATGAGCAAACATGGCAATTAACCAGCTGCCATAACAAGCATAGTTGTTCTAGAGAGTTGAAAATTGGGATTATGCATGCAAAATGGTTGAGCAAGGTGTTTCTAAAAAAGATCGCTGAGAATCCAAAGATAAAGCTCTCCACACTAATGAAGAAAGCATACAGCAAGTGGAATGTAGAGCTGACTAAGTCTAAAGCTGCCTGGGTTAAACAGTTTGCACTTGATGAGTTACAAGGAACGTACATAGAGCAGTATCGGAGACTCTATGACTATTGTCATGAATTGTTGAGCTCTAACCCGGGTTCTACAATTAAGTTGCAAGTGGAGAGACCACCTGAGTTTGCTTCTGAGAGACCAAAACCGGGTGTGGATTTAAGGCCAAAGTTTCAAAGACTTTATGTGTGCCTTGATGCATGCAAGAAGAGTTTTATGGTGTGCAGACCAATAATTTGCCTTGACGGGTGCTTCATCAAGACACCATATGGAGGTCAACTTCTCACGGCTATTGGCTGGGACCCGAATGACCAGATATTTCCAATAGCATACGGATTGAAGCAGAGACTAAGGACACATGGACTTGGTTTCTCACCAATCTGTGTGATGACTTTGGGAGTGACAAGATAAGGAGATGCACCTTCATGTCTGACCAACAAAAGGTACTTATTTCTCTACTTACTTTATTGATAGTGTTAGTGTTAGTGTTAGACTTGCTTATAGCTACGTTAGTGATCTTAGTGTTAGTGTTAGACTTGCTGATAGGTACATTATTGATCCTAGTGTTACTGTTTGAGTTCCTGCCCTAGTGAACCTAGTGCTTGAAATGTATGAGTAGAGGTTTGAATTGTGCATGTCCAATAGAGGTACTTACTTAATTGTGCCTATCCCATATCATACTGATTTAATTAATGCTTCAACTAAAACTGATTTATGATGGATTTAGGGTTTAGTTCTAACCTTCGATGAGCTCATTCCCGGAGTGGATCATAGATTTTGTGTTAGACATCTTTAAAGCAATTTTAGGAAGAGATTCCCAGGGCTGCAACTAAAACTGATGATGTGGAATGCTACAAAAGCCACTTATTTACAAGAGTAGGAGAGAAACATGGCTGAAATCCAAAAGGTTGATAATGGAGCCTACAACCACCTTATGGAGATACCAACCAGATATTGGTGCCAACATAAGTTTGGAACTTGGTCTAAGTGTGATACAATGGTTAACAACATGTGTGAAGTATTTAACTATGTGATTGTGGACGCCAGAGAGAAACCTATAGTCAGCATGCTTGAAGACATCAGAGTATACATTATGAGGCGTTGGGCTGATAATAGAGATCGGATAATTGAATACCCAAGGGAGGTGTTGCCCCGTATCAGGATTAAGGTTGAAAAACAAGCTGATGCAAGTGGTAAGTGGGTGAGCACCTATGCTGGTCGTGATAAATATGAGGTAACTAGCATTCATGGAGGCAAAGAGAAGTTCGTGGTTGATTTGAAGAATCACGAGTGTTCGTGCAGGAAGTTTCAGTTGTCCGGAATCCCCTGTGCCCATGCCATGACCTGCATTAGGAAGATGTGCTTCAATGTGGACAACTTTGTTGCAAACTGTTACAAGAAAGCAACTTACTCTGAGTGCTACCAACATGTGGTGTATCCAGTGAATGGCCCCAACCTGTGGGAGAAGACACAATTTGATGACGTTTTGCCACCAATCTACAGAAAACCCATTGGAAGGCCTAAACTCAAATGGAATAAAGCTGCAGATGAGAACCCAACTAGGGGAGGAGTATCTCGGGAAGGGCAGAATCAAAAGTGCTCCTATTGTTTTGCTAGAGGCCACAACAAATGAACCTGTCTAAAGAAGCGCAAAGTAGCTGCCACTAGTTCGGTAAGTACGATAGTTGTTTTTTTCTAGTTCTGGCTTCATTTTTATTGATTGCATTCAAAGATTATAATGTCGTGTTGTGGCTGTTAACTAGGCTAACAAAGTTGCTAGATCTACAAGAAGAGCTTCAAGAATCATCTCTAGCACTATCTCAAGCAATGTCTCTAGTACTATCTCTAGCCAGGCTTATAAGGAATCACAAGCTGCAGGAAAGAAGACCACGATGTCAAGGCCAAAGAGAAAATTATCTGCCAATGATGTGAGTTCCCAGCAATCTCAGGCTACGTCAAAGAAGGCTAAGCTGACCCCGTCGAACAATGATTCTGTACAACAACTCAAGGATGCTACCAAGCACAACAATCTCAGGGTGCTGCCAAGCCCATCCAAGCACGTCAGCATATCCCAACTCAAGTTCATGGCTAGGACACCTCCCAAAGTATGGAAAAAGATGTGTTGATTATGATGTGTGAAGTTTTATGTTTTCTGGAAACTTTATTTTTGAGTAAAAGACTTCTCTTTAGTATCATTATAATGTGTCAAAACTAGTTTAAAGACTGCAGTTTATTATTGTGGAGCAAAATGTGTAGCTCTTGTTTTGTTATTTTGCTGTGAATCTATTGTGGTTGTAGCCAATGACAATCTTTATGGTTGGTGATTAAGTAATATGTTAGAGTTCAGATTGTTGTTATGCTCATGACTTACTTAGTCTAAACAGAATGCAAAATATAACACTTTATTTCAGCTGCAAAATATAACATTGCAAAATATAACATTGCAGAATATAACACTTTAAACAGAATACAAAATATAACACAAAACATCATTTCATTCTAATTTCATTGATTTCAACAAAACACCAACCATTTCAACATCAGTTCTATTTCTAAGCCAAAATATAGAGCACAAGTTAGGGATCTAATGATTTTCTCCTAAACCTCATCATCTCCAGCAACATCATTGTAGTAAAAGTCTCCCAAATTTGGTGCTGGTTGTTTTCTCACAAACCAATATTAGGGCAACTGTCCATCCAACTAAAGCAACTCTCACTGCAACCATGAACCTGAACTCAACCTTATCCAATTTGCTCTTCAAATTTCTGACCTTCATTCTTAACCTTGAAACTTGTGGGGGCTCTTCCTCTGGCTCTGCCCATACAAAATAGCCGCATTCTTCTCCAATCTAGACCAAATATGAGACAACCGAGTCACTTCCACAGATTGTCAAAATATATAACTCAACAACAAAAATACACATGGCTAAACCTCACCCCAAAGTTAACGCAACCCCAGAACCTCCGCCCGGGATTTTCTACTGTCGATGAGGTGGCGAGCACAGGCCATTCCCCACAGTAGCAAGTTGTCCTCTTTCGATGTGCCTGGTTTTTATTTCGTGTCGCTTGCTTGCTGCTGTGTGTCGCTTCAGATTGGCATGCATCATACTTCATCCTTTTTCAAGCAGAGGAAGTCGAGCTTCAGAGAAGGTGCAGCATCAAAGAGGAGATAAGATTTTGCAATTAGGGTTTAGAAGAGGACCATTCTTTGCTGTTTATCTGTTTATTTTTTCTTTTATTTTTAATTCAATAACGGTCACATAAAAACGCCCTGCCACCGTGTACACTAACGTCCACGTATGCAACGCCGTTAACCAAATGTTAGTCATTTGGACGATAGAACAACATTGATTCGATTTAGAAACGTTTGGGATACAAATAGGACGTTTAAAATGTTAGGGACAGGTTTGAGACTTACCCCAAATGTTGGGGACATAAATGATACTTTACTCTAAATAATTAATTAAGGTTGGGTTGCCTCCCAACAAGCGCTCTTTTAACGTCATTAACTTGACGGTTAGCTCCTTACGGAGGTGAGTATGGGCTCAGATTCTCACCCCTTACAGTGAACTTTCTTCCTGTCCTCTCATGAATGAGCTCCACATGCTCTAGAGACAGGATACGACTCACTGTATGTGGTAAGCTGGCTTCTTAGTGAAGACAACTCTCATGCTAGGTGAGAGGCCTTCAGTTGGAACTTTCTTGTCCCTCCAGCCTTTAGGTACTTTCTTCTTAGTACCTTTGTGCTTAGAGCTTGTTGATGGCTACCCAACACCAAACTTAGAATTGATGTCTAGGGGTTCTGCCATGCTCTGCACAGAAAGAGAGGGTTGGAACACTAGGTGTTGCACATTTATCTCTCTTTTAGAGGGATAATTGGGATGAGGCATCTTGAATCATTTTGGCTCCCATATGCAGACCAGAGGGTGCTTCAATGGAATTGCTGGTGAGCAGGAGGGTGTCACCGACAAAGACAGGCAGACCGGAAGAGAGACAAAGGAGGAGTCTTCGGCAGGAGGTTGTCATCTTTACCAACGCAGGAAGGGAGCAGACGTTTTAATGGTCATCCTTCTCGGCCCAACGAGGACATCGAGACGATATCAAAAAGGTCTTCGGTGTAGCGGGGCAACTTAGGAAGATCTCCATCTGCTCAGCGTCTAAGCTCCTTGCCGCTGATAGGGTTGGAAGATGGAAGTTTGAGTGGCGGAGGTGTCTCATGGTCTTGAACACCGGCAACGGCACTGAGTGAACCTTGTAGATCTTCGATGGTCGCGAAAATTGATCTGCAAAGAAAGAAAGAAGATAGGACATAGCCGTTTCCAACTCACGGCAACATGAAGAAGATGCCATCGCACGAAATGGTGTTGCCAAGAAGAACTTCATATTAGTAGCGGCAATTGATGCGTGAGCATCTTTGCTATCTTTTCCTAGTGAATTTGCATTTGAATTGTTAAGTTTAATCAAGATTTAAATACTTTTTAGCCACTATGAATGCTACTTTGAGTTGTATGCAATTCTATTTATTTCAGGTAGTATTCGGATGGATTTGATGGAGTTTTATAGAAGCAGAGGAAGAAAGTGGATGATGCTGTCAACTCTGACCTCCTTGCACTCTAACAAACATAACTTGAGCTACAGAGGTCTAATTGATGAGGTTCTAGTAGCATTGGAAAGCTAACGTCTAGATCTTTCCAACGATATATAATAGTATACACTTCTTTTCCAATATGTATGGGCATGTTGGCGCCTAACTTGGGATTTCCCAAGTTAGGCGCTGGAGGAAGACAAGCACGCATAATCCATTCGGCCATATTGGCGCCTAACTTGGCTTTTCCCAAGTTAGGTGCCAGAAGAAGGGCTTGCACTTAAAAATCATGCTGCCAAGGCCAAGTCTAACTTCATATTTGTGAAGTTAGGTGCCAATCCAAGGATAAGCCGTGGTCCCCACGTGTGTTGAAGCTGAGCAACGAAGATTCTATTTAATTTTTTATTAAAACCTTTATTTTATTTACAAATAGGAAAATATATTATTAGTTTTAGAAAATATATTTTACATTAATTAGGACTAGATATAAAAGGGAAAAGATTCAGCCCTTCGAGCTCTTCTCTTCTCTCTTACCTCATTCCGCACTTTACAGTTTTTCAGAATCCTTGTTTTCTCTCTGAATCATGAGCAACTAAACCTCCACTGTTAAGGTTACGAGCTCTGTTTATTGTATGGATTGATACTATTACTCTTCTATTTTAATTACTGTTTTGATTTCAATTTCAAGAATTTATTTTTGTTCTTCATCTTATGAATTTGGGTGGAACAGAAGTATGACCCTTATTCTATTTGAGTTCTTGTAAACCTTGAAAAAGCAATTTTCTTGAACAACAGCTTGAAAATAATTTCTCCTAAATTTTTAATTATTTAGATTTAACGGGATACGTGACATATAGTCCTCTTATATTTGGATAATTAGGATTTCTGTGGCACATAAACTAGTTTTGAACTTAACCTTCTAATCGAAATCAAGTGACCAAGGATAGAGGAGACTAAAAAGGTCTCAGGAATTAGGGTTTAGTCACATATAGTTTTCTATGAATTGAATATTGCATGATTAAAATAGTTGGTAAGAAAAGTTAATCCAGAAAATAAATATCTCTGAAACCTTAATTGTTTTCTCCCATATTCT
This sequence comes from Arachis hypogaea, assembly GCF_003086295.3. Classification (NCBI taxonomy): domain Eukaryota; kingdom Viridiplantae; phylum Streptophyta; class Magnoliopsida; order Fabales; family Fabaceae; genus Arachis; species Arachis hypogaea. Next base: position 101,127,040 of record NC_092048.1, on the reverse strand, counting down.
TTACATCAATTTACTGCTTACTTTCTAATTCTCTTAATTTACTGTTTAATGCAATTGAAATCTCAAACATCATTTTCTGCTTGTCTAATTAAGTAAATCACTCAATCATTATTGCTTGATCCATCAATTCTCGTGGGATCGACCCTCACTCACCTGAAGTATTACTTGGTATGACTCAGTGCACTTATCAATTAGTTTGTGAACTTTAAATTCTGCAACAGCAATAAATGTGGAATAAAAAAAAATCTTGGTTAATTAATTAGGGATGACTCCTACGGTATTACCAACCTAACAGGTCAACAACTAATTCACTATGGATCTAAATTCCCTTTAAGTGGTAATTTGGAGTTATATAGCCAAGAAAGGAGAAACTATCAACCTGGTAGAATGCCAAAAGTCTCCCAGCTTCAATATTCAATATGACATTCAGCAAGTCTAAGTCTTCTCTCATAGCTTGCTGAAAATCATTTAACATGAGAAAAGAATTTTATTTCCTTAAAAAGAATTTATTTCTATTTGAAATTCAATTTCATTTTTTGGAATAACTATAATATATTAATGAAATAGAATTTAAGTTTAAAGAGTGTGAGAGTTGATTTGGAAATCAGACCCTTTTTGGTCTGATTTACAAATAAAAAAAAATAAGAATTGAAATTTTTAAAAAAATTCAAATTATTTATTTTTAGTTGTTCTAAAACAAGAACCAGAATTCAACCATTGAGTAAATTCTAATTCCTAGCATTCCAAACAAGCTCTCAAGGTTCTCTATTTGAATGAATTGTAGCACCTACGCAAGAATACATATTTTAATGTAACCAAAGATTAATATTAGGTACCAAATCATATCTGGCAGAATTCACTCAATGGCACATACTAACTCAGTGTAGATATATTGTATATATATTAAATACATTTTTTATTTAGGTAATATATATATAAAAAATTACATTAATGTTGCAAAGAGTTTGATAGCCTTGTGGTGGCTAGCAAATCATTCTTTCTCAAGAACCTGGGTTTGAATCCTAGGTCTTAGTTTCTTAAAGATTTGGTTTTATAAGATATTATCAAATACAAATTAAAAAATAAAATAAAAAATAATAAAAAACAAGAGCACAACATATTCTTTTAAGAAGGTACAAAATATAAAAAGGCAAAAGGTTAGGTAGTGACATTGAGAAGAGAAAAAATAAATAAATAAATAATAATAAAAGATAATAAGAAAATAAAATATATTATAAAATATTAACAAACACAAAATAAAAAATAAAATAAAAAAATAATAAAAAACCAAGAGCACATATTCTTTTAACAAGGGACAAACACAAATTAAAAAATAAAATAAAAAATAATAAAAAACAAGAGCACAACATATTCTTTTAAGAAGGTACAAAATATAAAAAGGCAAAAGGTTAGGTAGTGACATTGAGAAGAGAAAAAATAAATAAATAAATAATAATAAAAGATAATAAAAAAATAAAATATATTATAAAATATTAACAAACACAAAATAAAAAATAAAATAAAAAAATAATAAAAAACCAAGAGCACAAATTCTTTTAACAAGGGACAAAATATAAAAAGGCAAAAGGTTAGGTAGTGATATTGAGAAGAGAAAAAAAAATAAATAATAAAAAATAATAAAAAAATAAAATGTATAAGAAGACAAATCAGGTACTCTATACTCGAAATATGATAGAAGTTAAAAAAATATTCCGATTGCACCCGAAATATGATACAACTATAAAATTGTGTATAAGTCAAGTACTGAATACCTGGTAATGTATTTAATGTCATTGTATCTGGGATACGTGTATTATTGTAATGATTTAACTACAATATTATGTATTCGTATTATTTTACTCGGTTAATTAACTATTCGATTTAAAAAAATTAACGATTTAAATTTTTAAATTAAAAAAATTAACGTATACAAAACCTCTTGATATGTCGATATAATATTTTGGACAATATTATGTTAGTTTAATATTTATTTTTTATTTATTTAATTTTATTTAAATAATTTAAGATTTTATAAATATAATTTGTGAGTGATTTAAATTAATAACTTTTTTTATATTTGTTTGTACTTAATTTGTTAGAATAAGAGGTTTCAAATCATGGGAGAAATGATTTTTTTAGGATGGGCGGTTCAAATAATGGGAGAGTTGAACAATATTGAGTAGGGAGTACTGCACACTTTGTTAGTTTGTTAAATTTAAATTTTTTATTTATTATATTTTATTTAAATGGTTTAGATTTAAAAAGGCAACCTATTATTTAGGTTAACCACTTTTTTTTATAAAATTTGAATTTTTTTTTATAAGTTTTAGATATTGGGCTGAAGTTCAAAACAAAAAATAGTATATGAATATTAATTATAACATGTCTGTACAAAAGCAAATTATTGGGTTTTAGAATTAAAATAAATAATACATAAGAAATAAGTTAAAAATTCATACACCAAATTCACAAAAAAAGATATATTAGAATTTTAGAAAAAATAATATTAAAATATATTATGTATATAATATTAAAATTTAAATAAATTTTATTTTGTGTAAAAAAATTATAATATTAAATATAAACACAATGATAAAAGATTTTGTGTTATATATATATATATATATATATATATATATATATATATATATATCACGTAAAAAGCTAACAAATATATAATAATTTTATTTTGTGCAAAACAAATTATAACATTAAATATGAAGATAATGATAAAAGTTTTTTTATTATATAAATTTAATTATAAAAATATATATATACTCACTTAAAAAGCAAACAAACATATAATAATTTTTTTGTGTGAAATAAAATTATACTATTAAATATAAGGATAAAATGCATAATAAAACCAAACCTAAAATAATATTACACAATTCACCTAAAAAGAAAAACGTTACACAAATCACCCAAGTGCATATTTCTATATAAATCAAATGAGATACATTCGATTTGTAAATCCCATTATAAGTGATTTGATTTACTGGGTGGCTGACACACATGCATAAATCGACTCTAACTAATTCGATTTGTATTCGTTTTGGTAATCCGAATTTATTATGCGGATTTATAAATCGAATGCATCTCATTTGATTTATATAGAAATATGCACTTGGGTGATCATATGACGTTTCTCTTTTTGGATGAATTGTGTAATATTATTTTGGGTTTAATTTAATTATGTATTTTATCCTAAATATAAACACAATGATAAAAAAATTTTTGTATTATATAAATTTAATTAAAAAAATAAATATTCTTACGTGAAAAGCAAACAATAATAATAATAATAATAATAATAATAATAATAATAATAATAATAATAATAATAATAATAATAATAATAATCTCATTAGCTATTTATCTATATCTAAAGCTAAACGTAGCTTATTAAATATAAATAAAATTATTACACTACGTCCGGATGATAGACTAATATTAAGAGAAAGACTGGAAGATAAAAACTGAAATGAGTACTATTATTATTACCAAGATTAATCCTAAAAGACTATTTTAATATCTTAAAAATTAAATATAAGAGTATTTTAATATTTTTAAAATTATTTTAAATTTTTAATTCCTAATACAATTAAATAATACGAATTAGTTCTTATCAAATTACTTTAGTATTTTTAGTAACATTCAGACTTTGTTGTGTTCTTATAAAAATTAATTACAAGGGTATTTTAGTATTTTTTTAAGTTTAAATTTATAATTTTTAATATAATTAAAAAATATTTATTCTCAAAGAGTATTTTAATTTTTATTCTAAAAGGGTATTTTAATTTTTTAAGATTAATTTTATTTTAATATTAAATTAATATTTATAATTTTTAATGCAATCAAAGAATTTCAAATAATCTATAAGTGTAAATTAGTATTTTAAAATTAATGTGTAAAATATAGTTTAGTACTTTAAAGAGTAAATGGTCAAATTAATTCATAAAAGATCACTCGTTCTCTAATTTAGTTTTCGAAGGTTTTTTTTTAATTAAATTTGTCCTTTAAATATTTTAAATTAATCATATTAGTCATTCCATCACTTCTATTGTTAACGACGTCAGAGTTTGTTGATATAATACAACTACAACAAAAGCGAAAGTTAGCGGCAAATTATTAGCATCTGTTTTGATAGCTGCCACAATTTGCCAATTTAACGGTGATTTTGACTGCGGTTTTAAGAAGAGCAGCTGTATGATTTGATTTATAGCGATTTTTACAAACCCGCTGCTAACCTGACTCTATCCATCAAGGGTTCGACCTCAACTTGTCCTTTTTCTGTTTCATTCTATTTTTTACTTCTACTCATTCCTCAACTTCTCTCGCCATCGTCCCTTATCGTTATCGGATTCGACCTTGTCCAGCTCCTCTGTTTCGTCTCTTGCTCCAGATCTGTTCGCTATCTCGTTCTACATGTGCGTTGTTTGAATCTGCTGTAGATTCATGAGCGTCATGCTTCTATCGCCTCCAATCTGTGTCGCCGCCAGCCTTTCACCGTCACCATCCATCACTGGTTTTGCTCTTTCTTCCTTTCTTTTTTTGTTTGGGTATTCACTTTCTTATTTTGTCTTCTTTTTTCTCCTAGGTCATTGATTTCATTTGTTTACGTTGCTGGAGCAGCAAAACGAGGTGAGTTATTGAAATTTGTCTAATTATACTAGCTAATTGTGTTTGTTACTCGTCCAATTTTTATTTTAGCTAATTGATTTTTGTCTAATTTTACTATGAAATCCATTGCTCCATGAGCCCCCGAATCTTGTTAACCCTAACCCTTTCTCCATGAGCTTCGATTGGCACTGCATTTGCTGGCCCTGACCCCGAAGCAATGTTCCCTTCTTCTTTTCTTCTATCCATGGTTCGATTTGCTGTAGCTGCACGTGTTTCTTGCCACAGTCGCCTCCGGCCTCCGGCCTCCATCGCCACCAACACCATCTCAGTTCTCAGGTTCTTCTTTTTCTTCCTTTTATTTCTTTACTCGGGTTTCATTTTTTATTCACCTTTTTATTTAGATTTTTGGATTTGTCAATTGATTGAACATCGAAAGTTACATTTCAATTAACAACTTAAAGCAATCAAAGGTGATTTGAGGAGTAATTTTTCTCTTCATATTTTATATCAATAGATTAAATATATTGAATTTGTCAGTTGATTTGATTGCTAATTTTGAAGAGTCAGATGAAGATGATGAAGTCCTTATTTTTTATATGAGATTTTGGGTGCTAAAGACTTCTTTTTTTATCTCTATTAAACATGCGGCATTTTTTTGGTCCTAATTAACTATTAACATCATTAGTTAATGACAGCAGATCAAATGAATCCCAAATTAATTGAGGAATTCCAATACATCAAGTTCTCTCCTTAATTAGACTTTGATTTAATATAATTTTATAAATTTATATTATTAATAGTCAATTAAGACTCTTAGGGTGCATTTGATTTTGAAAACAGGACAAGACAAGACATGGAGAACTAGACAGAAAGAACAGAAACACACAAATTAGTGTTCTTCTATTTTGTTTGGTAATAAACTAGAACAAATTATGAAAGTATATTTTGTTATCAATTTTTTCATTCAAAGAATTTAGGAAGAAAAATATAATTATAAGAGTTATGATTATAAAAAATTAACAAGAATAATGAAAGAGAACATAAAAATAAGTTTTGCCTCTTGTTAGTGTCTCTATGTCTTTCCTGGTTGGATATTTAGTATCTCTGGACACAAAATTTCTATCTATGTCTTTGATAAACCCATATTTTATGATATGTATTGTGCTCAATTCAAGAGATTTATTCAGTCCTTCACCCACTTATTCATGAAAATTGCATAGTTTTACTTTTCCTTCCTTATTATGTGATATATGTGAAATACATGTTTCCTATGTTTTAAAATTATTTATTTTAATTACCCTTTATTACCATTCGATGCTGTGATTTGTGTGTTGAGAAGTTTCAGATCTTCTAAGGCAGGAATGACTTAAAGGATGGAAAGGAAATATACAAAAATAGAAGGAAAGCACAAATGGAGTTTTTGAAGAAACTGGCAGCGACGCGAATGCATGGACGACGCGGTCGCATGTCCAGTGCAAAAAGACAGCGACGCGAACGCGTGACTGATGCGGACGCGCGCTATGAGCAGAACACAGATGACGCGGCCGCATGGCCTAAGCGAACGCGTGATAAGGAAAACTCCAGATGACGCGACCGCGTGACCCACGCAGATGCGTGACAGACGCCACGCACCAGAAATTACAGAAAATGCCCCCAGCGATTTTTGAAGCCCTTTTTGGCCCAGATCCAAGTCCAGAAGGCACAGATGAGAGGTTATGAAGTGGGGGAATGCATCCATTAGAGGGAGAGCTCCAATTATTCACTTTTTTATAGTTTAGATGTAGTTTTTAGAGGGAGAGGTTCTCTCATCTCTCTTAGGTTTTAGGATTAGGATTTCTTATTATTTCAATTTAGTGTTCCAACTCCTTATCAGGTTCAATATTCCTTTACCTTATATTTCCCTTTGCTTTCAGATATTCTAATGCTTTCCTTTTAATTACTTTTGTTGCCAATTTGGCTTATGAACCATTCATGTTTAGATTTGATTTTCTATTTAATATGATTTGAGGTATTTTAGAATTATGATTCCTTTCCTTTATTTACATTAATAATTTACATTTTTTTCTTTTGGCTTTGGTTAAGTAATTGGTAACACTTGAGTTGTCAAACTCAGCAGTGGTTGAAATTGGCAGATTCCTAATTAGTCCACTTGACTTAACTAAGTGGGATTAAAATCTAATTCTTATCACACCTGATAAGGATAACTAGGATAGGAATTCCAAATTCTCATACCTTGCTAAGAGTTTATTTTACAGTTATTTATTCATTTTTATTGTCATTTAAATTACTTGTTCCTTACTTTCAGAACCCCAATTTACAAAACTCATAACCAATAATAAGAACATACTTCCCTGCAGTTCCTTGAGAAGACGACCCGAGGTTTAATTACTTCTGTTATCAATTTATTTAGGGGTTTGTTACTTGTGACAACCAAAACATTTGTACGAAAGGATTTTCTGTTGGTTTAGAAACTATAATTACAACGCGATTACTTTTATTCTTTACCGATAGAAAATTCCGATCGTCAAAATGGCGCCGTTGCCGGCGAACTGCAAACGTGTGCCTTATTATTGGTTATTGTAAATATTTTTTCTTTTGCTTGTTTATTTGTTTTTGTTTTCTCCTTTTATTTCAATTGGCTACTATGAATTCTCACCCCTCTCGCTTTGAGTTTGGTTCTAATATTGTTGAAGGGAACGGAAGTTATAGCAGGAATATGCATCAAGGTCTAAACAATCAAAGATGGATGGAGCCAAGAGGATTTGATCAACCCTTTAGGCAGCAACACCCTCCAAGATATCATGGACGAGGACCACTTTACAATGCATACCAAGCTAATAGATATGGTGGACAACCTTGTAACTACCAACAAGCCCCACCCTGTGCTTATAGACCATCCTCTCAACGTAGATTTGAACCACCACACTCACAAGTTCCTTTTCACCATTCAACACCATATGACCCTTATCCACCACAATCCCAATCCAATTACTCCCAAAAACCACCACATTCTTACTTTGAACCCTCTCCCCCAACCAATGAGACCTCACACCCACCCCAACCTCCAGTGAATGACAAACTTCGTGTTCTTCTTCAAGGGCAAGCAAAGATAGAAAAGGGCGTACTGGAACTCACTACTTCCGTAACTGAGGTAGTAAATTTAATAGCTTCCCGACATCTGAGAACCCGAAGTACTCCCATGGCCGCATGTGGAGAATCAAAAGAAGAGCGTAGCATGAAGGAAACACTAGAAACTTCGGTGGACAATGAGGAACATGGCTTTATATTGGAACAAGTGGAGGAAGCCAAAATAGTTGCAGAAGAAGAAGTGGTTGAAGATTTAGGAGATGCTGAAACTCCATGGGAATCAAGAACCGTAAAGGATTCCACTAAGAAGTCCGAATTTAATGCAAAGGAGGATAGTGCACGACCTCCACAGCACATGCCCTGTGAAAAATTGGACGGAACAGACTAAGAAGTTGATTCCATGGGCAGTAATGACCACGAATCAAGCTCTCCTAGTCACAAACTCACATTCGCAACTAAATTCCTTGAGCTTGAAGAACCTTATCCAAGTGAATACGAAGATGACGTCGAGGTAGATTTCTCTCAACCTCCAACGTATGACTTAAGTGATGAGGAAGACACAGAAGACTTTAATCAGGACGCAGTTGCAGCTGAAAAATTTTGCAAAGAAGTGGAGGAATTCACAGAAGATCACAAGGGAGTAGAACTTACAGAACCACTGGAAACACATGTCCCAAGGCCATTACCACCTAATACGAGCTTCACGTGGGTACAATCCTTAACCTTTAACTTTATTTTCTCATTTGAATATGGTTTGCTTGAAACAGATGGCCAGCTTAGAGCTCTCTGCGGCTTTAAGAGTAAGAGGGAAATGGCTCGTACTCAGAGCTGGTGCGCAAGGTTCAATAAGGTCCCACGCTCCAATTCAAAGTGCACGGATTGGTACCAAGTTCAATTGAATGGGTCTCGGAAGGCGTTCGGTCATCCTGGTGAGAATACAATTTCTAAACCACCCGGATGGAAAAATATAGATCAAGACGAAGGCAGATTTAAAAGCAAAGTTTGGGATCCTGGAATCTATTATGACATTTGTCACTCCAGGAGCCTGAGAATCTGTTTGAAGCTGCTCAGAAGCTTTACATGCCTAGTTTGGGACCCCGGAGGCTGTTGGTATTCCAAACATTGGTGGAGATTTCTGGATGAATTTAAGCACAAGCCACCATAACAGGAAGCTCATCTAATGTCAAACTTAAGAACTTTAACTAAAAGTGCTAGGTGGGAGACAACCCACCATGGTATGATCGTTCCTGTTTCCATTTTATTTCGTTTTGTTTATTTTTATATTGTTTTATTTTCATTGAACCTGGATAGTATTCGTAAGCATCTGCATTGGCATTACATACTGCATAACTGCATATTTGCAAAAAAAAAAATTGCGTGCGACGCGATCGCATCGCTAAAGCGTTCGCGTCAGTTGCGAAAACCACCTCCCACGCGTCCGCGTCATTCACGTGGCCGGTGATCTGGAAATCGGCGTAAAAATCCAACGCCCAGAAATCTGGGCTGGAATCGTGCGGCTGTCGTTCGTCTAGCACAAACGGCCCACGCGTTCGCGTCCCCGACGCGAACGCGCCACTTGCACAAAACCTATCCCACGCAAAAGCGTGAGCGCGTCGCGTGGATTCCACAACACCCCAAAGGAGATAGAGAGTTGCGCTGAAATGACGCTAAAATTGTGCGTTCCGCACAAATTCCAGTGACGCGGTCGCATGTCTCATGCGACCGCGTCATTCATCCATCTTCCTATTTCATGCGATCGCATCACTCACGCGATCGCGTCAACCCTTTTTCCACCCTAGCCACGCGACCGCGTGCCCCACGCGTTCGCGTGGATTCAAATTCTTTAACCCCCAGTCACGCAAAACCCTACCCCATCGCGCCCCCATTCCCTTTCCCCCCCCCCAACCACCCTCTGCTCCCTCTCTCCTCCCCAACCTCCTCAAACCTCCACCACCACCGAACCACCAGCGACCGCCCAGAACCACCAGCGACCGCCCAGAACCACCGCAACGCCACACCCCTTCCTTCCCCTCCTTCTTTCTCGTCCTTTCCTCCCCCACCGCTGCCCCCTCCGCGGCCAGCCACCACCACCGCGCCCTCACCGCTGCACCTCCCACCAACACCCACCCCCTCCCTTCCTTCCCCCTTAACTACCCCAGCCCTCACCCAACACCACAACACCATCCCTGCCACCACCGAGGTTCACCGCCGCGCCACCCTACGCTGCCGCAGCACCACCGCAACCACACCCCCGCCATCTCTCAGTTCCTTAGCTTAGTTCATATGCCTACCAGGTTCCGTCGAACGCTACCTTTCTTTCATTCCTAGTTATTTTCATATTTTTTTTAGTTTATGTTTAAATTTAGGATAGTTAGAGATGTATGTTGTAGTGGATTCTAGGTGGTTAGGTAGTTAGGATGTGGTTAGTGGATTTAGGCCTGATTAATTGCGCTGTTCTTGCTACTTGTTTTATAATTTTTGCAATTCTGCTGCGCTGTGATCTAAGTATTGTTCATATGATGTTCTTACTGTTCATGCTGCTATTGCGAATGCTCTTCCATGTTCATATTATTTATATCTATTTGCAGTTTATTTTAATTTATATGAACTATTCTGCTGCTGTTTATTTTCCGGGAACATCCAATTTTAGCCGGAATGCTGTCCAATTTTCTGTAAATCATTTTGATTCTCATTCATGTATTGGTTTTGGAATTTTCAATTTTGCTTTCCTTAGCTTTCACCAAACCAATTCATGAATGCACGGGCCAGCATTCTTATTCCTTTTATTTCCCCGGTTAATAAATCACATTATTGTTGATTAGATTTTAATTTTCACTATTGGTATATCTATATGAATCATCAACAACTTGCTTTCCTTGCTTGAATATGAGTTGTCTGTTGCTTCAAATTGTGAAATTCTTGTTCCTTAGAAACCAATCATCATGCCACTTACTCTGACTTTCTTTTTACTAACTCAGTGAATTTTGCTTTCTAACCTCTTTTTTTTTTTCAATTTAAAACCACTTTTAACTTTCTAACAATCCCCTCTGCTTTTTGACTAACTCTTTACTTTTACTTTTTTTTAACTCAATGCATGATTATGGTTTTTCCTAATTAACATGAATTCTATTTATATTACATTTTGGATTGAACTTTCTCATATCAGCTTTTTAAACTCCAAAAAACTCCAAAATGCATAATTATTCAACTCATTTCATTATTCTACTGCTCTTTTGCCACTTTGTGCTTATCTTGTTATTTGCCTACTTATTTTTCTGCTTTTATTATATCCTAAATTTCTATTTTTCAGGATGTCTGACACTCAAAGAAAAGGAAAAGACAAGGCAACAACTGGCAAACGGAAAAGAGGTGAATCCTCTATGTCTCTCTTGGAGCTTATGCATGATGACTCCTGGAGGGAAAAGCATTTTACCCCACAGGAGTAGGCTGACCAGCTCCTCCCTGCCACTGATCCAATTAAGTTTGCAAACCGATACTGTGAGCTGAAGTATCCAGTGTTTGCTACCTCCAGAAATCTGTACCTGGAGAGGACTTTGAAAATTTCAGAAGAACTACAGCAGTACACCTCCGATCAAATCAAACAAAGAGGCTGGTTCTTCTTGGAGAGGAATTTGACTGAGGTCAATGCTTCCTGGGTAAGAGAATTTTACTGCAATTATTTCAAGACTTTCCTGGATGCAGTTCACCTCAGAGGGAAACAGTTACTGGTCACTGAAGAGGCCATTGAGGATATTCTGTGCCTTCAGCCTAAGTCAGATCAGCCTGACGGTTACCAAAAGGCTGAAGAGGATATGAGGTTTCTGAGATTCGACTGGGACGCTGTCAAGGAGAGGATAGCCCTTGACCCTACTGTCCCATGGGTCATGGGTAAGAACACCACCATGCCTAAAGGAATCAAGCGGATATACTTGAATGATGAGGCTCGGCTCTGGCACCAGATCCTGAGTAACTTTATTATGCCAAGCACTCATGAGACGGAGCTGCCTGCTGCTATGATCACCCTCCTCTGGTGTGTGATGCAGGGTAAGAACCTATATTTGCCTTGTTTCATCCGGCACTATATGGCCAGGGTCCATGTCAGAGGCACCCTCCCTTTCCCTTACCTGGTCGCCCAGCTAGGCCGTCGAGCTGACATGCCTTGGGAGGATGCTGATGAGAAGCCACCTGCTGCGGACTGCAAGAAGATCATCCTCACAGCAGGAACTTTCTGGCTTTAGGCTACAGACCTTTATTCCTTCCTACTTCTGATGAGACAGCCACACCTTCAGCTGCCCCCTCTTCTTCCACTGCTGCACTACCCCACCCACTGCACCTCCAGCTGCTCCTGAGCCTATCTACCATTTGGTGCATCGACTCTTCGCCCGCTTGGACCGTATGGAGCGTCGCAACAAGCAACGCTATGAGCACGTCAAGTTGATGATCCGTTCCGGCGGCGACATCCCCTCCGAGCCTGACACCCCTTCTGATACATCTGAGGTGGAGGAGGATGCTCACGAGGAGGAGACCCCCACCCAGGCTGCACAGGCAAGACCGGAGCAGGCTGTGCCACAACGGAAGGAGCCACAGCAGATTCAGGCCGTAAATCCAGAGATTCCTATCCAGTCAGAGCCTCCTCTCCAGCAGACAGACCCACCTACCCTCATCCAGTCTGCAGATCCTCAGACCACCATCGAGACTCCAGCAGCCCATCCTTCCAGTGATGACACTCCTTCACACCCAACTTGAGTGAGCATCGAGGACGATGCTTTATTTTAAGTGTGGGGAGGTCGCCATCTCTGGCGTATTTTTTGGTGAACCACTACAGACTCTTTTATTTTATTTTTTTTGGTTATTTTTCTGTATTTTTATCTTTATTTTTATCTTTCAGTACTTATATATTGTTCTTTTTATGTGTTTTTACTCTATTTTCTGCATTTTACACTTTATTTCATATTTTAGCCAGTTAGTTTAGTTACAATTCTAACTTATTAGTTATAGAATATGTGGATTAATTAGTATAGTTTATCCTTTTAGCATATGATAGTTTGGTTTAAATTGAAAATAAAAAGGAAGTAAACTAGAGACTTTAACATAATCAAAAACAATCTACACACCTTGTATATAGAACATAACATGTTAGTTAGTTAATAACATTTCATCAAGGAGGAACACTAAAACTTTAAAGCCACCCAAGAAATTTTACATTGAGAATAATGGGAACTCTTAATTTTTACTTGCATGACATGTATAACTGATATATGAATTTTGAGCTAGAGAACACACAGACTGTGAGTTTTGAGTTTAATTGTATCGTTACATTCAAACCATAATTTTTATTCCTGTGTGTTTCGTCCTTCTTTTTATTCTGATGTTCTTTGCTTTGTTTTAATCTATATGTCCAATTATAGAGTATAGATACATACTAAGAGATGATTGAGGCCATTACTTGTTTAGCTTACTTATCCCAAATTGGCCTACCTTTTACATCACCCTTGTTAGCCCCCTTGAGCTTTTTAATCCCCTCTCGTTCTATAAACCACATTACTAGCCTTAAGCAGAAAAATAAATAAAAATCCCAAGTTCAATCCTTGGTTAGCTTAAGATAGAAATTGTGTATTGTTTAAGTGTGGGAAACTTTATGGGAACATGGATGATAGAAACAAAGGTAGAAAGTTAAAAAGAATAAAGATATCTCAGAATAAAGATTTTTGGGAAGCATGCTCATGTGAAATCAATTGAATTACCATGTGCATTAAAAAAATTATTTAAATAAAAAGGATACAAAAAAATTCCCCAATTGCAAATTAAAAAGAATCAATGCACATGGGATAAAATTTAAGTTAATGAGCTTGCAATACAAAGTGAGAAAAATCTGGGCAAATAGGTTAAGAAGCTTTGAATTACAAAATATGTATGTTAGGTGAGATCTTAGACTAGTCAAGGATTCACTTATTAGCTTACTTAGCCTTATACATATACCCTTACCTTTACCTTGGCCCCATTACAACCTTGAAAAAGACCTCATGATTTTTGTATGTCTGTATTCTATAGTTGTTTATTGGTTAGATGAAGAACAAAGTTATAGAAAGTAAGGATAAAAAGAAGAATAGAGTGATTAGCCCAAATAAACATTGAGTGACTAGAGAGTAAACACAAAATCCAGTGAGGGTTCAATAGCTCATCACCATATATCTCTGCTTAAATTGTTAATTGTCTTGCAAGTTTGAAAAATATTTTTACCCATCTCAATTGTAAAAGTGCTTTAACATTATCCAGGGTTTGGCTATGCATATATAATTCCTTGAGTATGTGAATTAATTTAACTACATGTAAGTTTTATATACAAGTGAATAACAATTAGAATTGCATGATTCATTTAGGTAGTTGCATTTAGAATAAATTGCATTGCATGAGATTCCACCACTTTAACCTTACCTTACTCTTTATCTTGGACTTAGCATGAGGATATGCTATTGTTTAAATGTGGGGAAGTTGATAAACCCATATTTTATGATATGTATTATGCTCAATTCAAGAGATTTATTCAGTCCTTTACCCACTTATTTATGAAAATTGCATGGTTTTACTTTCCCTTCCTTATTATGTGATATATGTGAAATACATGTTTCCTATGCTTTAAAATTATTTATTTTAATTACCCTTTATTACCATTCGATGCCGTGATTTGTGTGTTGAGAAGTTTCAGATCTTCTAAAGCAGGAATGACTTAAAGGATGGAAAGGAAACATACAAAAATGGAAGAAAAGCACAAATAGAGTTTTTGAAGAAACTGGCAGCGACGCGAATGCATGGACGACGCGGTCACATGTCCAGTGCGAAAAGACAGCGACGCGAACGCGTGACTGACGCGGACGCGCACTATGAGCAGAACACAGATGACGCGGCCGCATGGCCTAAGCGAACGCGTGATAAGGAAAACTCCAGATGACGCGACCGCGTGACCCACGCGGACGCGTGACAGACGCCACGCACCAGAAATTACAGAAAACGCCCCCAGCGATATCTGAAGCCCTTTTTGGCCCAGATCCAAGTCCAGAAGGCACAGATGAGAGGTTATTAAGTGGGGGAATGCATCCATTAGAGGGAGAGCTCCAATTATTTACTTTTCATAGTTTAGATGTAGTTTTTAGAAGGAGAGGTTCTCTCCTCTCTCTTAGGTTTTAGGATTAGGATTTCTTATAATTTCAATTTAGTGTTCCAACTCCTTATCAGGTTCAATATTCCTTTACCTTATATTTCCCTTTGCTTTCAGATATTCTAATGCTTTCCTTTTAATTACTTTTGTTGCCAATTTGGCTTATGAACCATTCATGTTTAGATTTGATTTTCTATTTAATATGATTTGAGGTATTTCAGAATTATGATTGCTTTCCTTTATTTACATTAATAATTTACATTTTTTTCTTTTGGCTTTGGTTAAGTAATTGATAACACTTGAGTTGTCAAACTCAGCAGTGGTTGAAATTGGCAGATTCCTAATTAATCTAGATCACTCTAAAGCTAGTCTTCCCACAAGGATTGACTAGGACTTGAGGATCAATCTAATTAGTCCACTTGACTTAACTAAGTGGGATTAAAATCCAATTCTCATCACACCTGATAAGGATAACTAGGATAGGAATTCCAAATTCTCATACCTTGCTAAGAGTTTATTTTACAGTTGTTTATTCATTTCAATTGTCATTTAAATTACTTGTTCCTTACTTTCAGAACCCCAATTTACAAAACTCATAACCAATAATAAGAACATACTTCTCCGCAGTTCCTTGAGAAGACGACCCGAGGTTTAATTACTTCGGTTATCAATTTATTTAGGGGTTTGTTACTTGTGACAACCAAAACATTTGTATGAAAGGATTTTCTGTTGGTTTAGAAACTATACTTACAACGCGATTACTTTTATTCTTTACCGATAGAAAATTCCGATCGTCAGTCTTATCTGTCAAACATGATTTTGTGTCTCTGTATTTTTGTCTCAGTGCCCCGTGCTTGTAAACAAATGCTCCCTTAGGTGTGTGTTGTAGTATCTTTAAAGAAAGTGACGAAAGGACTACCATGACTAATTTAAAATCTTTAAAGAACAAGTTTGATTGAAAAAAAAAATTCGAAGACCAATTTGAAAAACGAGTGATCTTTCAGGGACTAATTGACCATTTACTCGTACTTTAAATATGAACTATAAGGGTATTTTTATTTTGTTTTTTAAACGCTATAAGAATCTTTTAGTCTCTTAAAATAGAATCTACGGAAAAACTTTAAAATTTCTTTAAAGTTTAACTTTATTTGAGTTGTAAAGAAGGTATTTTGGTTTTTTTAAATGAACTAAAAGTGTAATTAAGATTTCTTTAAATCAAATTTGAATTTTAGTGCACGAAATCGGGATTGTTTGTTCTCCATCAACGGCGCCAAAAACTTAGCACGCACGTTTGCAATCTTAAATTCTTTTTCACAATTTCGATACAACTAACCAGCAAGTGCACTGGGTCGTCCAAGTAATAAACCTTACGTGAGTAAGGGTCGATCCCACGGAGATTGTCAGCTTGAAGCAAGCTATGGTCACCTTGTAAATCTCAGTCAGGCGGATTCAAATGGTTATAGAGTTTTAATAATTAAAAAGATAAATAAAAATAAAATAAAGATAGAGATACTTATGTAATTCATTGGTGAGAATTTTAGATAAGCGTATGGAGATGCGTTGTTCATTTTGAATCTCTGCTTTCCTACTGCCTTCATCCAATCCTTCATACTCCTTTCTATGGCAAGCTGTATGTTGGGTGTCACCGTTGTCAATGGCTACTTCCCGTCCTCTCAGTGAAAATGGTCCTCTACGGTATCCCGCATGGCTACAGTCGCGAGTTTACTATCGTGTAGAAATAGGATTTACTATCCTCTTAGTTCTCGATCGTGTAGGAATAGGATTTACTATCCTTTTGTGTCTGTCACTACGCCCTACAGTCGCGAGTTTGAAGCTCGTCACAGTCATCCCATCCCAGATCCTACTCGAAATACCACAGACAAGGTTTAGACTTTTCGGATCTCAAGAATGCTGCCAATTGATTCTAGCTTATACCACGAAGACTCTGATCTCACGGAATGGAAGGCTCTGTTGTCAGGAGAGGCAACCATGCGTCGTGGACCAGGAATCCAAGAGATACAAACTCTAGCTTGTTTTCATGTAGAAAGGAAGTGGTTGTCAATCACGCGTTCATAAATGAGAATGGTGATGAGTGTCACATAATCATCACATTCATCATGTTCTTGTGTGCGAATGAATATCTTAGAATAAGAATAATCATTAATTGAATAGAAGAACAATAGTACTTTGCATTAATACTCGAGGAACAGTAGAGCTCCACACCTTAATCTATGGTGTGTAGTGTAAGACCCAAAACTTTTGAAAAGTCTTATTATGATCAAGTCTCAAATCATATAGTTATTTATAGCCTTAATTTCAGAGATTATTTTATTAAAGATAATTAAGGCAAGTTGTGATTTATTGAATTTGAGACAAGTTATGATTTATTATCCAATTTTATAATTATTGGATTATTTCCTATATTCAAATTATAAAGTTGGTAGTTGTGAAATAATAAGGATTTTATATGACTTGGATTAGATAAGTAATATTTTAAATATTAATATTGCTATTTTGGGAAAATAAAGGATTTAATTATATTATTTCCAATTATTGGATTTGAATATTGATAAACCCATATTTTATGATATATTTTGTGCTTAATTTGAGTGATTTATTCAATCCTTCACCCACTTATTCATATTAATTACATGGTTTTACTTTCACTTCCTTATTATGTGATGTATGTGAAAAACATGTTTCCTATGCTTAAAAAAATTAATTATTTTAATTACCCTTATTATCATTCGATGCCGTGATTAGTGTGTTGAGTAGTTTCAGATCTTCTAAGGCAGGAATGACTCAAAGGATGGAAAGGAAACATACAAAAAATGGAAGGAAAGCACAAAACGGAGTTTTTGTAGAAACTGGCATCCACGCGGTCGCATGGGCAACGCGGACGCATGCCAAGCGCGAATCGACAGCGACGCGGCCGCATGACTGACGCGACCGCGTGACAAGAAAAGCTCCGAATGACGCGACCGCGTGACCCACGCGGACGCGTGACAGAGGCCACGCACCAGAAATTTCAAAAAACGCTCCTAGCAATTTCTGAAGCCCTTTTTGGCCCAAATCCAAGTCCAGAAGGCATAGATTAGAGATTATAAAGTGTGGGAATGCATCCATTCAAAGGGAGCTCACCAATTTAGTTACTTCTCATGATTTAGATTTAGTTTGGAGAGAGGTTCTCTCTTCTCTCTCTTAGGATTTAGGACTTCTCTTAGTTTTAGGAGTGATTCTCAATCCCAGGTTTAATGTTCCTTTACTTTAAGCTTCCCTTTCACTTTTATTCATTCCATTACTTTAGTTGATTATTCACTTTTGCCATTTAATTTATGAATTCTTCTATGTTCCAGATTATTTGAATTAATGCTATTTGAGGTATTTCAGTTTATCATTGCTCTCTTTTATTTATGTCACCATTGCTTCCAATCTAAAGACATTTTTATTCCAGCAAATTTACTTTTTTCCCTTTTGGTCTTGGTTAAGAAATCAGTAATTCAGGTGTTATCTTAGCTCGACATAATTGATAACTGTTATCTTTGCTAATTGAGTTGACTTTCAATAATCCCAATCTTTTCTTAGGAAATAAATAGGATTCGAAGGTCAAACTAATTAATCCCTTGACTTTCCTTTGCTTTAGCAAAGGTTAACTTAGTGGAATTAAGATTCAATCTTCTCTATTATTGAGAAGGGTAACTAATTTGGACTTCCAATTTCTCATCCCTTGCCAAAAGTTTGCTTTACAGTATTTATTTATTTTAATTGCTATTTAAATTATTTGTCATATTTGTTCCTCACTCTTGAAACCCTGAATTTACAATCTCCATAACCAATAATAAGAACATACTTCCCTGCAGTTCCTTAAGAAGACGACCCGAGGTTTGCATACTTCGGTTATCAATTTTTAAGGGGTTTGTTACTTGTGACAACCAAAACGTTTGTATGAAAGGACTTTTGTTGGTTTAGAAACTATACTTGCAACGAGGATTTATCCACAAATTTCTAGACCACGCAAAAGTTCTCTCATCAAAATGGCGCCGTTGCTGGGGAACTGCTAACGTGTGCCTTATTATTGGTTATTGTAAATATTTTTCTTTTACTTGTTTATTTATTTTTGTTTTTTTTCCTTTTTAATTTTATTTGCTACTATGAACTCTCACCCCTCTCGCTTTGCGTTTGGTTCTAACTTTGTTGAAGGAAATAGAAGCCACAGCAGGAATATGCATCAAGGTCAGACCAATCAAGGATGGATGGAGCCAATAGAATCTAATAAACCCTTTAGGCAACAACACCCTCCAAGATATCATGGATAACGACCATTCTACAATGCATACCCAGCTGATAGGTATGGTGGACAACCTTGTAACTACCAACAAGCCCCACCCCGTGCCTATAGACCATCCTCTCAACATAACCTCGAACCACCACACTCACAAGCCTCTCTTCACCATTCACCACCACATGATCCCTATTTACCCTAGTTCCAATCCAATCACTCCCAAGCACCACCACTTTCCTATGTATTATGTCCAAATCCATCACCCCAAGAATCAGAGGTTCGCCTCAAGGAAACAGTAAATAAACTTCAAACAACCATTCGACAACTGGAGCAAGCAGTAATTCAATTAGCTTCTAGACGTTCGAACATTCAAGGACCAACCACAGCCCCATGTGGACAACCTAATGAAGAGCGTAACATGAAGGAAATACTAGAAACTCCAGTGGACAAGACAGAGAATGAATTCATACTAGAACAAGTAGAAGAAACTGTCATTATGCAAGAAGAAGAGTTGGTTGAAGATCTAGGAGACGCTGAACCTCCATGGGAATCCAAAGCTGAGGAGAACTCCGTCAAGGACGTTACAGTTGATGCTAAGGAGGACAGTGCACAATCCCCAAGGCAAGTCGTTTATGGAGAACTAGGCGGAATAACCCAGGACACAAATTCTCTTGATGATGATAGTCACAAGTCAAGTTCTCTTAGTAATGAACTTGCATCCGCAAGTGAATTCTCTGAGATCGAAGAATCTTCCCCAAATGAATACGAAGATGATGCAGAGGTAGATTTCTCTCAACCTCCAGTCTATGACTCAAGTGATGAGGAAGACGTAGAAGACTTTGAGCAGGACATAGATGCATTTGAAGAATCTTGCAAGGAAGTGGAGGAATTCACAGAAGAGCACAAGGGAGTAGAACTTACAGAACCACCGGAAACACCTACCCCAAGGCCATTACCACCCAATACAAGCTTCAAGTGGGTACAATCCTTAACCTTTAACTTTACTTTTTCACTTGAACACGGTTTGCTTGAAACAGATGGCCAGCTTAGAGCTCTCTGCGACTTTAAGAGTAAGAGGGAAATGGCTCGTGCTTAGAGCTGGTGCACAAGGTTCAATAAGGTTCCACGCTTCAACTTGAAGTGCACTGATTAGTATTATGTTCAATTGAATGGATCTCAGAAAACGTTTGGTCACCAAGGTGAGAATCTACTTTCTAAACCGCCTGGATGGAAAAATATAGATCAAGACGGAGGCGGATTTAAAAGCAAAGTTTGGGATCCTGGAATCTATTCTGACATTCGTCATTCCGGGAGCCTAAAAATTTGTTTGAAGCTGCTCAGGAGCTTTACATGCCTAGTTTGGGACCCCGGAGGCTATTGGCATTCCAAGCATTGGTGGATATTTTTGGATGAATTTAAACATAAGCCGCCATAACAGGAAGCTCTTCCAATGTCCAACTTAAGGACTTTAACTAAAAGTGCTAGGTGGGAGACAACCCACCATGGTATGATCATTCCTTTTGCACTTTTAATTTTATTTAGTTTTGTTTGTTTTTGAGTTTTATTTTATTCTATTAAACCTGGAATCGTGCATAGCATTCACATTAAGCATTACATTCTGCATTGTGAATAAAAAAAAAAGGGGTGCGCGACGCGACCGCATCACTCATGCGATCGCATCATATTGCGAAAAACACTACCCACGCGACCGCGTCATCCATGCGGCCGCGTGATATGGAAATCGGCGTAAGGATCCAACGTCCAGAAAGTTGGGCTGGAATCGTGCAGCCATTGTGCATTTTGCACAAGATGCCCACGCGATCGCATGCCCCATGCGATCGCGTCATTTGCACACAACCAATCCCACGCGACCGCGTGAGCGACGCGATCGCGTCGCATGGATTGCACAACACCCCAAAAGGAGACAGAGAGTTGCGCTAAAACGATGCTGGAATCGTGCGTTTAGCATAACTTCCAGTGACGCGATCGCATGCCCCAGGCGATCGCGTCATTCACTCTTTTAGCCATTCCATGCGATCGCGTGCCCTATGCGATCGCATCACCCCCCCCATTCCGCTCCAGCCACGCGACCGCGTGCCCCACGCAATCGCGTGGATTTAAAATTATAACCCCCCAATAACGCAAACCCTATCAGTCGCCCCCCCCGAACCCTTCTCTTCTCTCTCCTCTCTCCAACACAACACCACCACCCAGCCACCACCGTCGCCACCGCCAGACGTCGCCGACCACCCAGACCCCGCCGTCACCTACCCCCATTCCTCCTTACCCCTCCTTTCTTCTTCTCCCTTCTTCTTCCTCCCTCCAACACCACTGCTCCTCCACCGTCACCACTGCCGCCCAGCCCACCGCCGCCCTGTCCAGCGCCACCCACGCCCTCCTCCCTTCCCCTATCCCCCTACCCCCATTACCCCTACCATTCCTTCCCCTGCCTCCGAATAGCCGCCATCACCGCCGTGCCAACCACCTCCGCCGCGTCAGCCGCCACTGCCACCACCCCCCCAGACACCTCTCTGCCCCAATCTCCTTCATTAGCCTTCCAAGTTCTGCAAAACGTCACCCTTCTATCCATTCATAGTTAGTTCATATTTTTCTGTTTATGTTCATATTTAGGCTAGTTAGATATACATGTTGTAGTGGATCTTAGGATGTTAGGTAGCCTAGGATGTGGTTAGTGGATTTAGGTCTGTTTAATTGCGCTGTTCATGTTTCTTGTTTCATTATTTTCGCAATTCTGCTGTTGCTGTGATGATTATAATGTTCATATGCTGTACTTTCTTGTTTCTTGCTGCTCTTTGCACTGAATTTTCATGTTTATGTTCCTTCTATGTAATTGCAGCCTTATTTTTTATTCATATGAACTTTTTGACTGCTGTTTATTTTTCGGGACAATCCAATTTTAGCCAGAATGCTGCCCAAATTTCTGTAAAATGTTTTCATTCATGTTTTGGTTTTGGCATTTTAAAATCTGCTTTCCTCTGCTTTACCCAAACCCATTCATGAATGGCAGGCACGCATTCTTATTCTCTTTGATTTCCTGGTTCATATATTGCATTTTTGATGTTTGATTCTAATTTTTGCTATTTCTATATCTATTTGAATCATCATCAACCTGTTTTCCTTGTTTGGTTATGAGTTACCTATTGCTTCTAATTATGAATGCTTGTTACTTAGAAACTTATCCTTATGCCACTTACCTTAACCCATTTTTCATTAACTCACTAATTCTAATTTTCTGAACTCTTTTTTTAATTCTAACCAAACTAACCTTTTAAAATCTTTTTTCTGGTTTTTCACTTTCTTTTAACCCTCTAACCATGGCATACTGATAATTTTTCCTACTTAACATGCCTTCTATTACATTTTGGATTGTGAATTTTTCCTTTCAAACTTTTAACTCCTATACAATCCTTAATGCACATTTACTTAACTTATTTCCCTCATTCTAATTCTCCTTTGCCACTTTGTGTTTCTTTTGACTATTTGCCTTATCATTTTCCTATTTTTATTTTATCCTGGTTTTCTGTTTTTCAGGATGTCAGATTCCCAGAGAAAGGGAAAAGGAAAGGCTGCCACTGGCAAACGTAAAAGAGGAGAATCATCTATGTCTATCATAGATCTCATGCATGATGCCTCTGGCGGGAGAAAAACTTCACCCCGCAGGAGAAGGCCGACCAGCTGCTCCCTGCTAATGACCCAGTAAAGTTTGCAAACTGATACTGTGAGCTGAAGTATCCGGTGTTTGCAAACTCCAGGAACCTATACCTGGAGAGGACTCTGAAGATCCCAGGAGAACTCCAGCAATACACATCTGATCAGATCAAACAAAGAGGCTGGTTCTTTTTGGAGAGAAACCTGTCTGAGGTCAATGCATCTTGGGTAAGGGACTTCCCTAGATGCAGTGAACCTTAGAGGGAAGCAGATTCTGGTCACTGAAGAGGCAATTGAAGATGTTCTGAAGCTTCTGCCTAAATCTGATCAGCCGGACAGTTATCAGAAAGCTGAGGAAGACATGCGCTTTATGAAGTTTGATTGGGATGCAGTCAAGGCGAGGATTGCCCTTGACCCGACCGTTCCTTGGATCATGGGTCAGAACACCACGATGTCCAAGGGAATCAAGTGGGCATACTTGAATGATGAAGCTCGGCTATGGCATCAGATACTTAGCAACTTCATTATGCCGAGTACTCATGAGACGGATATACCAGCCACTATGATCACCCTACTCTGGTGTGTGATGGAGGGTAAGGACCTGTACCTGCCACGCTTTATCTGGTTCTACATGGCCAGGGTTTACGTCTGAGGCACTCTTCCCTTTCCCTATTTGGTTACACAGCTGGGCCGTCGAGCTGATGTGCCTTGGGAGGATGCCGATGAGAGGCCACCTGCTGCAGAATGCAAGAAGATTATCCCGCACAGCAGGAACTTTCTAGCCTTGGGCTACAGACCTCCAGTCCTCACTGCTCCTGGTGACACTGCCACACCATCTGCCGGCCCCTCTTCCTCCACAGCTACACCTGCCACCACCACTGCACCTCCACCTGCCCCAGAGCCCATCTATCATCTAGTGCACCGCCTGTTTCGACGGCTTGACCAGATGGAGCGTCGCAACAAGCGACGCTATGAGCACCTGAAGCTGATGATACGATCTGGCGACATCCCCTCCGAGCCTGACACACCATCCGAGGCATCTGAGGAGGAGGCGGATGCGCCCGAGGCTGTGCCTCATCCACAGCAGGAGGCAGCGCAGACAGGCACCCAGCAGGCAGCACTGATAAACCCATATTTTATGATATATTTTGTGCTTAGTTTGACTGATTTATTCAATCCTTCACCCACTTATTCATATTAATTGCATGGTTTTACTTTCCCTTCCTTATTATGTGATGTATGTGAAAAATATGTTTCCTATGCTTTAAAATTAATTATTTTAATTACCTTTATTTCCATTCGATGCCGTGATTAGTGTGTTGAGTAGTTTCAGATCTTCTAAGGCAGGAATGACTTAAAGGATGAAAAAGAAAACATACAAAGATGGAAGGAAAGCACAAAACGGAGTTTCTAAAGAAACTGGCATCCAAAATAGCCTATCCTTCACATCACCCTTGTTAGCCCCTTGAGCCTTTAAATCCCCTTTTATTCTATTAGCCACATTACTAGCCTTAAGCAGAAAAACAAAATAAAATCCCAAGTTGAATCCTTGGTTAGCTTAAGATAGGAAATTATGTATAGGTTAAATGTGGGAAAACCTATTGGGAACATGGATGATAAAAACAAAAGGGTAGAAAAGAATTAAAATAATTCGAAATAAAAAGTTTTGGGAAGCATGCTCATGTAAAATCAAAATAATTGAATTACCATGTGCATTAAAAAAAAGTGTTATGAATAAAGGGGACACAAAAATAATTCCCCAATTATGAAATAAAGCAATGCACATGGGATAAAAATAAATATTGAGATATGAGCATGTAACATCAAAAGTGAGAAAATATGGAAAATAGGTAAAGAAACTTTGCTTTACAACATATGTATGTTAGGTGAGATCTTAGACTAATCAAGGATTCACTTAATTAGCTCACTTAGCCTTATACATATACCCTTACCTTTACCTTGGCCCCATTACAACCTTACTTAAAGACCTCATAATTTTTGGTATGACTATATTCTATAATTGTTGATTGGTTAGATGAAGAACAAAGTTATAGAAAGAAAGAATAAAAAGAAGAATAGAGTGATTAACCCAATAAACACTGAGTGATTAGAGAGTAAACACAAAATCCAGTGAGGGTTCAATAGCTTATTAACATTTATCTCTGTTTAAATTATTAATTGTCTTGCAAAGTTTATAAAATGCTTTTCTCTCCCATTTTAATTGTAAAGGCACTTTATCACTATCTAAGGTTTGGCTATATATATACATGACTCCTTGAGAATGTGAATTAATTTAACTACATGCAAGCTTTATATACAAGTGAATAAAAATTAGAATTGCATGATGCATCATTCATCTAGGTAGTTGCATTTAGATTAGATTGCATTGCATGACATTCCACCATTTTAACCTTACTTTTTACCTTGGATTTAGCATGTGGACATGCTATTGTTTAAGTGTGGGGAGGTTGATAAACCCATATTTTATGATATATTTTGTGCTTAGTTTGAGTGATTTATTCAATGCTTCACCCACTTATTCATATTAATTGCATGGTTTTACTTTCCCTTCCTTATTATGTGATGTATGTGAAAAACATGTTTCCTATGCTTTAAAATTAATTATTTTAATTACTTTTATTTCCATTCGATGCCGTGATTAGTGTGTTGAGTTGTTTTAGATCTTCTAAGGCAGGAATGACTTAAAGGATGAAAAAGGAAACATACAAAAATGGAAGGAAAGCACAAAACGGAGTTTCTAAAGAAACTGGCATCTACACGATCGCATGGGCGACGCGGACGCATGCCAAGCGCGAATCAACAGCGACGCGGCCGCATGACTGACGCGACCGCGCGCCTTAAGCAAAACACATATGACGCGGCCGCATGACTGACGCGACCGCGTGACAAGAAAAGCTCCGAATGACGCGACCGCGTGACCCACACAGACGCGTCACAGAGGCCACGCACCAGAAATTGCAGAAAACGCTTCCAGCGATTTCTGAAGCCCTTTTTGGCCCAAATCCAAGTCCAGAAGGCATAGATTAGATATTATAAAGTGTGGGAATGCATCCATTCAAAGAGAGCTCGCCAATTTAGTTACTTCTCATGATTTAGATTTAGTTTTGAGAGAGGTTCTCTCCTCTCTCTCTTAGGATTTAGGATTTCTCTTAATTTTAGGAGTGACTCTCGATCCCAGGTTTAATGTTCCTTTACTTTAAGCTTCCCTTTTACTTTTATTCATTCCATTACTTTAGTTGGTTATTTACTTTTGCCATTTAATTTATGAATTCTTCTATGTTCCGGATTATTTGAATTAATGCTATTTGAGGTATTTCAGTTTATCATTGCTCTCTTTTATTTATGTCACCATTGCTTCCAATCTGAAGACATTTTTATTCCAGCAAATTTACTTTTTCCCCTTTTGGTCTTGGTTAAGAAAGCAGTAACTCAGGAGTTATCTTATCTCAACATAATTGATAACTGTTATCTTTGCTAATTGAACTGAACTTCAATAATCCCAACCTTTTCTTAGGAAATAAATAGGATTTGAAGATCAATCTAATTAGTCCCTTGACTTTCCTTTGCTTTAGCAAAGGTCAACTAAGTGGAATTAAGATTCAATCTTCTTTATTATTGAGAAGGGTAACTAATTTGGACTTCTAATTTCTCATCCATTGCAAAAAATTTGCTTTACAGTATTTATTTATTTTAATTGCTATTTAAATTATTTGTCATATTTGTTCCTCACTCTTGAAACCCCGAATTTACAATCTCCATAACCAATAATAAGAACATACTTCCCTGCAGTTCCTTGAGAAGACGACCCGAGGTTTGAATACTTCGGTTATCAATTTTTAAGGTGTTTGTTACTTGTGACAACTAAAACGTTTGTATGAAAGGACTTTTGTTGGTTTAGAAACTATACTTGCAACGAGGATTTATCCGCAAATTTCTAGACCACGCAAAAGTTCTCTCGTCAAATATTTTATTGAAAATAATTTGTAGAATTGATGAACAAATGGTATTTTCTGTATATAATTAGTGATGAATTTAATTTGGGTTTCAATTATTATGTCATTCCCAAATTTTATGTGAAATTATGAAACTACCCCTAGTTCAACACTAACCCTAAGTTTCAAAAATGAAACCCTAATTCCCTTCATCCTAGCAGCCGTAGCCTCACCTCCCTCAACACACAGTTTTTCCCCTTAACCCACGAAGAAAAGCAGCAGCAGCAAACCACACGGTTTCCCCTTCCTTCATGAACAAAGAAACAGAAGCAAAGAGGGAAAGGGAGACTGAGCTGCGGCGAAGAGGGGAAGGAGGAGTGTCGCCACCATGCTGCCGTCGCCTCGTCCAGCTGCCGCCATGGCGCACCGAAGGGAGAGAGAGAGATCGGGCAGAGAGAGGAGACCGAGGGAAAGGGAGAGGGAGCGCGCCGGGGAGAAGAAGAGGTATGGCTTGGTTGCCGTCCCTAGACGCCGTGGCCACCGTCGTTGCAGAGAAGCCACATTGCCACCGTCGCATCCTCGCCGCCAGCTTCGCCGGATCTGGCCGTCGAACCTGTCCTTGCCGCCGCCGTTGGAGTCGCGAGCAGGAGCGGAAGAAGAAGATGCGAGCTAAGGCTGAGGCAGAGGAGGCACCGTGCCTGGCAGCCGCCGTCCTGTCATCGCCGTCTACCTCAGTCTCTGTTGATCTACAACTCCGCGGTGCTTAGCTGGGGCTTCTGCTACTGTCGTCTGAGTTCTGTGGCCATCGGGACCACCGCCGACGCTTCTGGCCGCTTCTGTCGCCGGAAAAACCTCGCTGCCGTTGCCGGGAAAACTCTGCCGGTAAGGTCTTGTTAATGGATTCTGATTCTTTTGAATTTTGAGAATACCATAGTCACAGCTTGTTGCTGCAGCGGTCATCTGAGTCACGTGGAGGGAGAAAGAGCACTGGGTGTCGCCGCACCTGGCCTCTGCTGCCTTTGTCGCCGGAAACAGCCACCGAGTTCTCTGTTTTGGTAAGAATTTCTAAGTCGAAAGGCCTTTTGTCGCTGCTTTGTAAACTTATGCTGAGGCATTGCGGTGTTGTCCATCATAGGGTTGTGGATTCGTGCTTGCATTCTGTGCTCGGAGTTGCGGCTGCCTCGTTTTGTCATCCCAGTAGGTATTTATGTTTTGGAAAGCCTCGCGTTAGTATTTTGTTGTGTTCGGTTAATGAATATGAGTTTTGATAACGTGGGGTCGAGTCCTAATTATTGTACATTGCTATGGTTATTGCGAACGTGACTGGGAGCTAAGGTTTTGGTTGCCGTCAGTTCGGGTTGAGGCGGAAAGGACTCTGTAAGACGTTTAGGTTATGGAATTGCGTTTTGAGGTAGGGGCGCTTTCCAAAAACTATATTTTATATATTGGAATTATTACATATGGATACTGATGTGAATGAATGTGTATTTGGTGATTGTATCGGCCTTATGTATGGCTTGATTTGCCTTGGTTGGTTATGAACGTTTGTTGGTTGAATTGTTGTGTAGTTTTGTAAAACGAAATGCTTTTGAAGTTGATTCTTTTAAAACTTTGAGATCGAGTTTAATCCGTTGAGAATTGATTTGAGTTAATTTATTGAGAATGTGAAAAATAGAATACACTCTTGAATTCAGCCTGGCTTGCTTTAAATGATCTGGTTTTTGATGAATGATTGTTACCGAACCGTTTCTTTGAAACTTTAGAAATGAGTTTATTCGGCTGATAATGATTTGATTTTTGAAACGGTTTTCTTGAAATATGGTATTGAGATTAACTGTTGGATTTGGCTTGCCTTGAACTGATTTTGGATTTTGAGCTATTGAAAAGGATTTTTGGAACGGTTTAGTTGGGACCCAAACCGGGTGGCAAAGTCCAAGTTTTAGGGGGGGTGCTGCCGAAATTTCTATAAAATCCAAGTCTTTATTGAAATGTTGTCTGGAAAATGATGAGTTAAATACTTCTACTATTTTATTTGAATTATCGAGAAAAGGATGATTCATGCTTTCGAAATGAATTAGTAAAGAGGAAATTGTGATTTAGTCTTGCTTCTTAAGAAAGGCCTTGTATCTCTTTCAGGAGAAAGTTATTTAGATGAAACTTGTGTTTTAAAGCTGTTTGAATGTGAAAAGGGTTTATGCTTTTGAATTTGACTTGGGGGTTTCAATTAAAGAAGTTTCAATGACTTTGAAAGAACCTGAATGTCTATTGACAAGTTTCATTTTGAAATGTTTTGAGAAAGGTTTTAAGTACTCTTTGAATTCTGAATTTCTGCAAAACTAAAACAATTTTGAACAGTTGAAACGCTTTAGAATTTATCATGGGGTTAAATCTGGTTTTGCCTAAGTAAAGGAAACGGCTTTGAAAGAAGTAAATGACTACATGACTCGGTGAGGCTTAGACCCTATTTTATTACTCAAATCAGAAAGCCAATGTTTTAATGATTTTAAATGAATTTGGCGAAATGAGTTATGCTATCCTCCCCTAAGGACTTGGGACTCTGCCGAGGAACTTTTGTTACAAAAATCCCATTGTTGGATGGGTGATTTTGAATGTTTCAAAAGGAATCTTTAACTTTCTATGGTTTTGGAAGTTTTGGAAAGAGGAAGCCGAGAGTGGCTTGTTTTAAGAGGGGAATTTACCTTGAGTAAAAGTGGCTTATGAGTCTGAGATGATTTGAGAAATGAGATCTTTAAATCCAAGGCTGAAAAGAGTTGAAACTCGATTTCAAAGTGAAATGAATTGAGAAAAAATTATTTATGGCTTAAATGCCGATTTTATGAATTTAATGATGTTGAATGGTGGAAGTGCTGTTTTATTGTGAGCCGGAATGGCTGTGTATGATTTATGAATATTGGCTAGTTCTGGATTGAACCGTGAGCCGGAATGGCTGTGTATGATTATCAATATTGGCTGGTTCTGGATTGAATCGTGAGCCAGATGGCTGAGATGGATGTTGATCCATGGCTGAGAATGAATGCATATATGCTGAGATATTGATAATTGTGATTTTGCACTTCCACTATCTGAGATATGAGTTTCCCTGGGTAGTAGCAGTGGCTAGCCACCACGTGCTCCAGGTTGAGACTTGATACTCTGTTGACCTTATGTCGTAAGGGTGGCCGGGCACTGTGAAAGCCCCGGATGAGCTTGCCCCCGTGAATATTCACCAGTGAGGGTGATGGATAGGGATCATGATTATGATCACGATTATATTGAGTATAACTCGAGTTGGGGATGCATGACAGATGGACAGTCCAATGGTTTGCTACCAGGACTTGTCAGGTTGGCTTTATAACCGACAGATGATATCATCAACCACTAGGGACAGGCATGCATCATATGCATCTATGTGACATTGTTTGCGTGTGCATATTGTACTTGGTTTGCCTATGTGATTACTTGAGATTAACTACTACTTGTTCTACTTGCTGTAACTGTTTGTTTGTGCTTGAACTTCCTATCTGTGTTTGCAACTGGGACTCTGTTGGATTGTGGTGATTAGTTATTGGTTGGATTTGTTTGGGCCTAGGGCCGTGGTTGAAATAAGGTGACCCGATAGTTGATTTCGGTTTTGTGTTTCTGGTTTGGAATAAAATATGAAAGGCTATTTTGGCTCCGCATAAATAAACCGTTTTGAAAGGCTTTTGAGTTTTTGAGAATTGAACGGTTCTTCTTTCAAAAAAGGATTTCAGATTTCTCTTTTATTGTAAACCTTTGTTTTTGAAAAAGGGGCATAAGACGGTTATTAATCACTGGTACGGTTTATCTTCACGTATCCTATTACAGTAATTCCCAAAAAACTCTCTACTGAGAACCCTTTCGAGGATGATGTTTTCACCCCCCTTACATTTTTCCCCTTTCAGGATATTGGCGCAGAAGTCATGAAGAGTTTATTTAGTTGTTGTTGAGATGCTCTGTATTGTTTTAGTTATGGTTTATTGTACCCTCGCCTTTATCTTGATATATTCTGTAAGAGGGATAGGAACTGTATTGGATAATGCTTGTGATATTATCTATGTATATAAGTGTATATATGTATGTACTCTTTATGAGTTTTTGTAAGATGTATGGTATTTATGGATGCATATTATCGAACGAAAGTATTTTTGGGAGCGGTATTACGGTTTAATGTTTTTAAACAGGCTCATATTTTAGTATTAAATAGTATAAGAGTCGTCGTAATGTCCGAGCTATCAGAGTTGCGCAGCCGGAAGCGTGAGCTTTGGTAGTTAGGGTGTTACATTATAGTATCAGAGCAGTTCTTCCTGTAGAGCCTGAGGAATGGACCGACTATGCTTCAGTTGCAAACTTTGAGTATTTGTCATGTAATAGGTCTTATCGAATTACGAGAATTAGAGCTTTATGCACATGACGATCTATTGATTAACGCCGTTAGTCTTGCATTGCATAATTCTTGGTATTAAGTTTGGCCGGCTTAATACTAGTGAATTATGTATATGAAAGCTCTAATGGGTTATCATAGATGATATACGAGTTTTGAGTAAAGCGAATCGCGAGTTTTGGGAACATTGGAAACTATTTCTCGAGGCTATTCAGTTGTGAGTCTTGAATTCTGTTCGAGTCGACCTGTTCCTTCATGTCCTAACTTGAAGTTCTTGTTTGCTAATCCTTTTGAAAAGTAATTTGATTTTTTTCAACTCTATTCCTCTATTCACATGCCTTCTTGATTGATCTTAAGTGCATATGCTTGTTTGGAATCCTTGTTACATCTGTCTTTCTCTATTTGAGTTCTTCCTGATTCAAATATTCTTTGATATAGCTTTGAACTTGTCTTAATACGATGTGCCTTTTAACTCTGGATTCCGAGTTCGTTCTTAGAGAAATTGTTGATTCAGTGTTCCTCTTATTTGACAGTGAATTACAACCAATTTTGAGATTTTTATAAAAGTTGTTGTTGATTAGATATGTACTTATCTATATATGAAGCTTTGAAGATTTCTTATACAGTTTAATAACTATTTATCTATAATTCTTCGCCTGTACTTTTACTGGTTTACGGAACTGCACTTACTTTAAAAGTAAATTGACTTTCTAGTAATTTTACTATAGCTCCAGTGCACATCTTCATTTGATTATGTATTTGGGTATTTTCAGAATTTCGGAAAGAAATGGATTTTTCGCTTTTATTCCGGTTGAGTTTCGTTTGATAAGTTTCACTTAACTTATTTTGAATTGATTCTGGTTTAGCATACTACATGGCTTATGCCATTGTCATTCTTTTGAAAATGTTGGACTCATGGCTTTCTTCTTATGAGTGAACTCGCTCCTTCTTAAGCTTTTCATCTCTATGAATGTCATACGTGATTCTGTTTTTAATTATATATCTACCTTTTGGGAACACTACAATCAATCTCAACTTTCCTTTCTCTGGTGAATCTCATTCTTATATGAGTCAGTTTGATTCGTTTCAAAAATAGTGCATCGTTTATTCTCTCGTTGTCTTTATAAGAGTTTTTAGTCAAAGATTTATCCTTGGGAAATTACTAATGATTGGGTTGTATTTTCCTATGACTTTTGTATTCTTTTGAATCAATTGAAAGCTTGTTTGATGCCTTATGGCTAGTGGATCTTGTTTGAACTATCTTGATTTAAGATCCTTTCTAGTATGGCTTCACTCCTTTTTAGTACATCTTAAACTTCTTGAATGTTCTTCTGAGATGGTGATTTCAAGAACACTTTTGGAGTCTTGTTTTGAACTTTTAAAGAAGTTTTGAATTCCCTTTGAAAAAATACTAAATGGAAATTATTTTCTGTTGCTTGATTGAGATTGAAACCATTGTTCAATTTTGACGAAGTTAATTTAAAGTTGGCATACGCTATTTTAAATGAGCTTTTGAAAAGCTTCCTTGTTTAGTGGAAATCGGTTCGTTTGTAACGCACCACTTATTTCCTTTACCAAATTGTAAGCAAATTTTTACTTCGGAGTTTCTTTTCTAAAGAGAGTTTAACTTCCTCTTTCATACTTGCTATGAATGTTATACACGCTTGTTTGAATATGAACTTTGAGGATTTTTGAACAAGCATTTGATTACTTCCGAGTTTTTATGAACTGCTTTTGGTTAAGTTGTGCATCTAATTATCTTTCTAAAATATTTGAGGAAATATTTTAGCTCTTAGCCAAAGTTGTGTGCATTTTGTTTTTGGAACTCTACAAAATCTACTTTAACATGAAATTGTATTGAAGTAAAGTCACGTTTATGCTTTTGCTACTCTCTTGAAGAATGTTTGTTGCTTAACTTTTCTTCTAGACTGCAAAGTAATTTTTTTCGCAAATTTTCGACTTTTTCATGAACAATGTATTCGAAAGTATTTGTAATCGTGCTCTTGAGTTCTGTGAGCTTTGTCTTGGGTTTGATATTCTTTTCTGTAAACCTCCTACTTCTTCGACTCAACTTGAATTTGTTTCGAACTAAGGCGCTGGTTCTCTTCTTATTGATCTAATTGAATTTCCTTGATCTAAGGGTTATTTTTGGAGTTGTCAATCGATTTATTTCTAGCAAACTTCTTTGCTTGAGCACCCTTGTTTATCTGGAATTAGATACATTCTCTCAAATCTAAGAGTACTATCTTTGACATTTGACTCTCCTTTCTAGAATCTTGTATCCTTCTGAGTAGACTCGAGAATTGTTTGATATCACGTGCGACTTGTAGACGTAGTAACGCGATGCGTTAGTTCTTTAAGACGTGATATGTGTATACGGAAGTTGAAGCGGTAGGTGTGCAACGTTATGAGTTTTGGGTGTTTCGTTCCTTGTGAACGGGCTTGCAGTTGTCTGGCATATGATCGGATATAAGGATTATAAAGTGCTTGATGGAGTTAGAAAGTTGAAGCTTTGAGGTTGATATGAGATTAGTGTGCGGATGTTGAGCACGACGTTTTAATCCCATCCTGTTTTATAGTCTTTGATGCCTTGCTTTACTATCACATGATTGAACCTTGTCATCTTTTGCATTGAGCCTATCTTGCAACGTTGCTTTGCAATCACACTCCTACGTTTGTACCCTTATGCATACGACAATCCAAGTATTTGGAAACCGGATATATGTTTATATTTTGAGATATTTTTGCTTCTTCCTTAGATGTGTTCAAGGGTGAACTGTTATGAAATTTCTTTCGTTTTGTATCAATTTTCGAGGGCGAAAATTTTTATAAGGTGGGTAGAATGTAAGACCCAGAACTTTTGAAAAGTCTTATTATGATCAAGTCTTAAATCATATAGTTATTTATAGCCTTAATTTCAGAGATTATTTTATTAAAGATAATTAAGGCAAGTTGTGATTTATTGAATTTGAGACAAGTTATGATTTATTATCTAATTTTATAATTATTGGATTATTTCCTATATTCAAATTATAAATTTGGTAGTTGTGAAATAATAAGGATTTTATATGACTTGGATTAGATAAGTAATATTTTAAATATTAATATTGCTATTTTGGGAAAATAAAGGATTTAATTATATTATTTCTAATTATTGGATTTGAATATTTTATTGAAAATAATTTGTAGAATTGATGAGCAAATGGTATTTTCTGTATATAATTAGTGATGAATTTAATTTGGGTTTCAATTATTATGTCATTCCCAAATTTTATGTGAAATTATGAAACTACCCCTAGTTCAACACTAACCCTAAGTTTCAAAAATGAAACCCTAATTCCCTTCATCCTAGCAGCCGTAGCCTCACCTCCCTCAACACACAGTTTTTCCCCTTAACCCACGAAGAAAAGCAGCAGCAGCAAACCACACGGTTTCCCCTTCCTTCATGAACAAAGAAACAGAAGCAAAGAGGGAAAGGGAGACTGAGCTGCGGCGAAGAGGGGAAGGAGGAGTGTCGCCACCATGCTGCCGTCGCCTCGTCCAGCTGCCGCCATGGCGCACCGAAGGGAGAGAGAGAGATCGGGCAGAGAGAGGAGACCGAGGGAAAGGGAGAGGGAGCGCGCCGGGGAGAAGAAGAGGTATGGCTTGGTTGCCGTCCCTAGACGCCGTGGCCACCGTCGTTGCAGAGAAGCCACATTGCCACCGTCGCATCCTCGCCGCCAGCTTCGCCGGATCTGGCCGTCGAACCTGTCCTTGCCGCCGCCGTTGGAGTCGCGAGCAGGAGCGGAAGAAGAAGATGCGAGCTAAGGCTGAGGCAGAGGAGGCACCGTGCCTGGCAGCCGCCGTCCTGTCATCGCCGTCTACCTCAGTCTCTGTTGATCTACAACTCCGCGGTGCTTAGCTGGGGCTTCTGCTACTGTCGTCTGAGTTCTGTGGCCATCGGGACCACCGCCGACGCTTCTGGCCGCTTCTGTCGCCGGAAAAACCTCGCTGCCGTTGCCGGGAAAACTCTGCCGGTAAGGTCTTGTTAATGGATGCAGAAATCCACTTCCGGGCCTACTTGGTGTGTGCTTGGCCTGAGCATTGAAGCTTTCACATGTAGAGGTCTTTCTTGGAGTGAAACGCCAGTTTGTAACTTGTTTCTGGCATTTAACTCTGCTTTGCAACTTGTTTCTGGCCTTTAACGCCAGAATAGGGCAGAAAGCTGGCGTTAAACGCCAGTTTGCGTCATCTAAACTCGGGCAAAGTATGGACTATTATATATTTCTGGAAAGCCCTGGATGTCTACTTTGCAACGCAATTGAGATCGCGCCAATTGGGTTTCTGTAGCTCTAGAAAACCCACTTCGAGTGCAGGGAGGTTAGAATCCAACAGCATCTGCAGTCCTTCTTCAGCCTCTGAATCAAATTTTTGCTCAAGTCCCTCAATTTCAGCTAGAAATTACCTGAAATCACAGAAAAATACACAAACTCATAGTAAATTCTAGAAATGTGATTTTTATTTAAAAACTAATAAAAATATATTAAAAACTAACTAAATCATACTAAAAACTATGTAAAAACAATGCCAAAAAGCGTATAAATTATCCGCTCATCACAAC
The DNA here is from genome assembly GCF_003086295.3 of Arachis hypogaea. Classification (NCBI taxonomy): domain Eukaryota; kingdom Viridiplantae; phylum Streptophyta; class Magnoliopsida; order Fabales; family Fabaceae; genus Arachis; species Arachis hypogaea. The sequence goes on along the minus strand of NC_092048.1, from coordinate 101,091,268 downwards.
ACCAAACTTAAATTGTTGCTTGTCCCCAAGCAACTGAAAATCAAACAGGATAAAAAGAAGAGAATATACTATAAACTCCAAAATATCAATGAAACTTAGCTCCAATTAAATGAGCGGGACTAGTAGCTTTTTGCGTCTGAACAGTTTTGGCATCTCACTTTATCCCTTGAAGATTAGAATGATTGGTATCTATAGGAACTCAGAATTCAGATAGTGTTATTGATTCTCCTAGTTCAGTATGTTGATTCTTGAACATAGCTACTTTATGAGTCTTGGCCGTGGCCCTAAGCACTTTGTTTTCCAGTATTACCACCGGATACATAAATGCCACAGACACATAACTGGGTGAACCTTTTCAGATTGTGACTCAGCTTTGCTAGAGTCCCCAATTAGAAGTGTCCAGGGTTCTTAAGCACACTCTTTTTTTTTGCTTTGGACCTCGACTTTAACCGCTCAGTCTCAAGCTTTTGGCTTGACACCTTCACGCCACAAGCACATGGTTAGGGACAGCTTGGTTTAGCCGCTTAGGCCAGGATTTTATTCCTTTGGGCCCTCCTATCCACTGATGCTCAAAGCCTTGGATCCTTTTTATTACCCTTGCCTTTTGGTTTTAAGGGCTATTGACTTTTTCTGCTTGCTTTTTCTTTTTCTTTATTATTATTTTTTCGCCAATTTTTTTCTTTCTTTTTCTTTTTTTTTTTTGTAAGCTTTGTTCTTCACTGCTTTTTCTTGCTTCAAGAATCAATTATATGATTTTTCAGATTATCAAATAACATTTCTCCTTTTTTCATTATTCTTCAAGAGCCAACAATTTTAACATTCATAAACAACAAATTCAAAAGACATATGCACTGTTCAAGCATTCATTCAGAAAACAAAAAGTATTGTCACCACATCAATATAATTAAACTAATTTCAAGGATGAATTCGAAATCATGTACTTCTTGTTATTTTGTGATTAAAACATTTTTCATTTAAGAAAGGTGACGGATTCATAGGACATTCATAACTTTAAGGCATAGACACTAGACACTAATGATCATGTAGTAAAGACACAAACATAATTAAACATAAAGCATAGTAAATGAAAAACAGAAAATAAAGAGCAAGGAGATTAAAGAACGGGTCCACCTTAGTGATGGCGGCTAGTTCTTCCTCTTGAAGATCTTATGGAGTGCTTGAGCTCTGATAAACCCCATATTTAGGGTTTATCTTGTGTTACATTTAGAGCATTTTGATAACCTTTCCTCACATTTATCCAATGAAATAGCATGGTTTTGTGATTATCTCCATACTTGTGCTTAGATGTGAAAATATGCTTTTTAGACCTTTAATTTGATAATTTTGATTTGCCTTTGATTCCACTAGATGCCTTGATGTGTTTGCTAGTGATTTCAGGTTGAAAAGGGCTAGGAAGAGATCAAAGGAGTGAAAGGAAAGCATACAACATGGAGAAATCATGAAAATCCAAAAGTTTGGAAAACCCCATGAGCGCGCACGCGCACTATGCGCTTACGCGCAGATCGCGAAATTCTCCAGGGGCGCGCGCGCGCACTGTGCGCACACGCGCCGATAACCACACATGATTTTTAAAGAGAAAAACGTGCCTGGCAATTTTGGAGGGTTTCCAGCCCCAGTTGGAGCTGAGTTTTTGGCGGGAAAGAGATTAAAAAGACCAAGGAATGAAGGGGGAGGGGCATCATCTAACACAAGACACATTAGGCTAGTTTAGTTTTAGTTTTAGAGAGAGAAGCTCTCACTTCTCACTTCTCTCTAGGATGAGAATTAGGATTAGGTTTAGTTCAATAATTTAGATCTAGGTTTCAATTCATGCTTTCTTCTTCTTCTACCTTTCAATTCTATGTTGCTACATTCATCATTCTTATATTGTTGTTATTTCTTTCTTCTATTTTGTTTGTAAATCTTCTCTTGTTCATTCTATTTTCTTTTAATGAAATTTGAGGTAATTCATGTAGATCTTGTTTTCTTTGATTGTTGTTATTAATTCCTTGCAATAAGTAGTTGTTAGATTTCATTGTTGTTATCAATTTACTTTGCTTTACTTTCATGCCTTCCAAGCGTTTGATAAAATGCTTGGTTGGATTTTAGTATAGATTTTGTTCCTCTTGGCCTAGGTAGAGTAATTAGTGACGCTTGAGTTATCTAATCCCTTGTTGATTGATAATTAGAAGTTGCTAATTGATTTGGATACCACTAAAGCTAGTCTTTCCCTTGGGAGTTGGCTAGGACTTGTGGAATCAAGTTGATTTATCCACTTGACTTTCCTTCATAGTTAGAGGTTAACTAAGTGGTAGCAATGGATAATTGTGGTCACAATTGAGGAGGATAACTAGGATAAGACTTCTAATTCTCACAACCTTGCCAAGAGCTTTCTAGTTGTTAGTTTATTTTCATTGCCATTTTCTTTTCATGTTTAAAACCTCAAAACCCCAAACATAGCTCCATAACCAATAACAAGACACTCTATTGCAATTCCAAGGGAGAACGACCCGAAGTTCAATACTTCGGTTTATAAATTTAGGAGTTTGTTACTTGTGACAAACAATCTTTTGTATGAAAGGGCTATTGTTGGTTTAGAAACTATACTTGCAACGAGATTTCATTTGTGAATTCTAGACCACACAAAAGTCCTATCATCAAGCTCCTCAATGTCTCTTCCTTGCCTTTGTTGCTCCTCCCTCATAGCTCTTTGATCTTCTCTAATCTCATGGAGAATGATGGAGTGCTCTTGGTGCTCCACCTTTAGTTGTCCCATGTTGGAACTTAATTCTTCTAGGGAGGTGTTAATTTGCTCCCACTAGTTTTGTAGAGGAAAGTGCATCCCTTGAGGCATCTCAGGGATTTCTTGTTCTTGGCCACAACTTCATAGAAGCGGTCTTGATGGACCTTTGAGATGAATCTCTCCATCTCCCATGACTCGGAGGTGGAAGCAATTGCCTTTCCTTTCCTCTTTCTTGAGGTTTCTCTGGCCTTAGGTGCCATTGATGGTTATGGAAAAACAAAAAGCAATGCTTTTACCACACCAAACTTAAAAGGTTTGCTTGTCCTCAAGCAAAAGAAGAAAGAAAGTAGTAGACGAAAAAGAAAATAGAGGAGATGGAGGGAGAAGGTGTATTCGACCAAGGGAGAGAAGTAGTGTTTGTGATGTGTGAAAATGGAGTAGTGTTAAGGAGTTTATATAGGGTTGGGGGAGGGTAAGTTTCGGCCAGTAGGGTTGGGTTTGGGAGGGAAAAGAATTTGAATTTGGAGGTAGGTGGGGTTTATGGGAAAGAGGTATGAAGGTGATTGGTGAAGGATATTTGGGGAAGAATGTTATGAAAAGGTGTGAAGAGGAGAGAAGAAGAGGTGGGATAGGTGGGGATCCTGTGGGGTCCACAGATCCAGAGGGGTCAAGGACTTAGCATCCCTGCTCCATTTAGGCGTGCAAAACACCCTTAAAATGCATGTCTGGCGTTAAACGCCAGCTTGCTGCTTGTTTTTGGTGTTTAACGCCAGCTTTTCTCCCATTCTTGGCGTTAAACGCCAATTCCATGCTCTGTTCTGGCGTTAAATTCCAGTCTTGTGCTTGTTTCTGGTGTTTAACGCCAGCTTGATCCTTCTTTCTGGTGTTAAACGCCAGTTTGATACTTTTTTCTGGCGTTTAAACGCCAGTAAGCTCTTCCTCCAAGGTGAGCTATTTTTAATACTGTTTTTCATTCTGTTTTTGATTTTTCAGTTGTTTTTGTGACTTCACATGATCATCAACCTAAAGAAAACATAAAATAGCAATGGAAAATATATAGATATAATTAAATAACATTGGGTTGCCTCCCAATAAGCGCTTCTTTAATGTCAATAGCTTGACAGTGAGCTCTCATGGAGCTTCACAGATAATCAGAGCAAGGTTGGGGCCTCTTAATACCAAACTTAGAGTTTGGTTGTGGCCTCCCAACACCAAACTTAGAGTTTGAATGTGGGGGTTTTGTTTGACTCTGTATTGAGAGAAGCTTTTCATGCTTCCTCTCCATGGTTACAGAAAGAGAACCTTGAGTCTTAAATACAAGGTAGCCCTCATTCAACTGAAGGACCAACTCTTCTCTGTCAACATCAATCACAGCTTTTGCTGTGGCTAGGAAGGGTCTGCCAAGGATGATGGATTCATCCTCATCCTTCCCAGTGTCTAGGATTATGAAATCAGCAGGGATGAGGCTTTCAACCTTCACTAGCACGTCCTCTACTAGTCCATAAGCCTGTTTTATGGATTTGTCTGCCATCTCTAGTGAGATTCTTGCAGCTTGTACCTCAAAGATTCCCAGTTTCTCCATTACAGAGAGGGGCATGAGGTTTATCCCTGACCCCAGGTCACATAGAGCCTTCTCAAAGGTCATGGTGCCTATGGTACAAGGTATGAAGAATTTTCTGGGATCTGGTTTCTTCTGAGGTAATGTCTGCCTCAGTAATGCACTCAGTTCATTGGAGAACAAGGGGGGTTCATCCTCCCAAGTCTCATTACCAAATATCTTGGCATTCAGCTTCATGATTGCTCCTAGATATTTAGCAACCTGCTCTTCAATGGTATCTTCATCCTCTTCAGAGGAAGAATATTCATCAGAGCTCATGAATGGCAGAAGGAAGTTCAATGGAATCTCTATGGTCTCTGTATGAGCCTCAGATTCCTTTGATTCCTCAAAGGAAAACTCCTTTCTGTCCAGAGGACGTCCCAAGAGGTCTTCCTCACTGGGATTCGCATCCTTCTCCTCCTCTGGGCATTCGGCCACACCAAGTAAGGTTATGGCCTTGCACTCTCTCTTGGGATTTTCTTCTGTATTGCTTGGGAGAGTACTGGGAGGAGTTTCAGTAATCTTCTTACTCAGCTGACCCACCTATGCCTCCAAATTTCTAATGGAGGACCTTGTTTCATTCATGAAACTTAGTGTGGTCTTGGATAGATCAGAGACTATGGTTGCTAAGCCAGAATGGCTCTGTTCAGAATTATTTGTCTGTTGCTGAGAAGATGATGGAAAAGGCTTGCTATTGCTAAACCTATTTCTTTCACCATTATTATTAAAGCCTTGTTGAGGCTTCTATTGGTCCTTCCATGGGAAATTTGGATGATTTCTCCATGAAAGATTATAGGTGTTTCCATAGGGTTCTCCCATGTAATTCACCTCTGCTATTGCAGGATTCTCAGGATCATAAGCTTCTTCTTCAAAAGATGCTTCTTTAGTACTGTTAGATGCAGCTTCCAATCCATTCAGACTCTGAGAAATCATATTGACTTGCTGAGTCAATATTTTGTTCTGAGCCAATATGGCATTCAGAGTATCAATTTTAAGAACTCCCTTCTTCTGAGGCGTCCCATTGTTCACAAGATTCCTCTCAGAGGTGTACATGAATTGGTTATTTGCAACCATTTCAATGAGTTCCTGAGCTTCTGCAAGGGTTTTCATGTAAAGAGATCCTCCTGCAGAATGGTCCAATGACATTTTTGACAAATCAGAGAGACCATCATAGAATATAGTTATGCTGCTCCATTCTAGAAGCATGTCAGTAGGACACCTTTTGATCAGTTGCTTATATATTTCCCAAGTTTCATAGAGGGACTCTCCTTCCTTCTGTCTGAAGATTTGGATTTTCACTCTAAGCTTGCTCATCTTTTGAGGTGGAAAGAATTTGGCTAGGAAAGTACTGACCAGCTTATCCCAAGAGTTCAGGCTATCCTTAAGTTGTGAATCCAACCATGTTCTAGCTCTGTCTCTTACAGCAAAAGGGAAAAGCATAAGCCTGTAGACCTCGGGATCAACTCCATTGGTCTTGACAGTGTCACAGATTTGCAAGAATTCAGCTAAAAACTGATGAGGATCTTCCATTGGAAGTCCATGGAACTTGCAATTCTGCTGCATTAGAGAAACTAATTGAGGCTTAACCTCAAAGTTGTTTGCTCCAATTGCAGGAATTGAGATGCTTCTTCCATAGAAGTTGGAAGAGGGTGCAATAAAGTCACCAAGCATCTTCCTTACATCTCCGCCATTGTTATTAGGTTCGGCTATGTCTCCTTCTTTTTCGAAAATTTCTGTCAAGTCCTCTCTAGAGAGTTGTGCCTTAGGTTCCCTTAGCTTTCTCTTCAGAGTCCTTTCAGGTTCAGGGTCAGCTTCAACAGCAATGTTCTTATCCTTGTTCCTGCTCATATGAAAAAGAAGAGAACAAAAAAGAAAATACGGAATCCTCTATATCATAGTATAGAGATTCCTTATGTAAGTATAAGAAAAGAAGAATAGAAGAAGGAGAAGAGGGGGTTCAAATTTTGAGTGGGAGATGAGTGTTAGTAGAGAAATAAATAAATAGAAAGAGATGAGAGAGAGAAGAATTCGAAAACTAAATAAAATAAAATAAAAAATGTTTTTTTTTTGTTTTTATTTTAAATATTAGTTATTATTCGAAAATTAAAAAGAGAAATAAAATTAAATTCAAATTTAAAACAATTAATTAATTAAAAGGAATTTTGAAAAAGTGGGGAGGAGTTTTTCGAAAATTAGTGAGACAAAATTAGTTAGGTGGTTTTGAAGAAAATAAGAATTTTAAAATCAAACAAAAAGTTAAGTGGTTAATTGAAAAAGATTTTGAAAATCAATTTTGAAAAGATAAGAAGTTAGAAAAGATTTTGAAAATTGATTTTTGAAAAAGATATGATTGAAAAAATTAATTTGAAAAAAGATTTGAAAAGGAAATTAAAAAGATTTGATTTTGAAAATTAAAGTTGATTACTTGACTAACAAGAAACAAAAAGATATGATTCTAAAATTTAAAGATTGAATCTTTCTTAATAGGCAAGTAACAATCTTTAAAATTTTTGAATCAATCACATTAATTGTTAGTAAAGATTTTGAAATTATGAAACAAAATAAGAAAAATATTTTAAAAATCAATTTGAAATTTTCGAAAATATGAAAGAAAAATGAAAAAGATTTGATTTTTGAAAAAGATTTGAAAAAGATTGATTTTTAAATTGAAAATTTTATTTGACTCATAAGAAACAACTAGATTTTTAAAAATTTTTGAAAAAGTCAACTCAAATATTCGAATTTTATGAGAAGAATAAGGGAAAGATATTTTTTTTATTTTTGAATTTTTAATGAAGAAAGAGAAAAACACAAAAAAGACACAAGACATAAAAATTATGAATCAAAACAAGAAAAATATGCAAGAACACTTTGAATATCAAGATGAACACCAAGAACACTTTGAAGATCAAGATGAACACCAAGAACTTATTTATGAAAATTTTTAAGAAAAGACACACATGCAAGACACCAAACTTAGAAATTTTTAATGTTGAGATACTAACAAATTGAAAATGCATATGAGAAACAAGAAAAGATGCAAAACATGAAAATGCAAAGATCAAATAAGGAAAATCATCAAGAACAACTTGAAAATTATGATGAACACCATGCATGAATTTTTTCGAAAATTTTTTAGTGAAAATTAAAAATATGCAATTGACACCAAACTTAAAAATTGACACAAGACTCAAATAAGAGACGTCAAATTTTTTTGGTTTTTATGATTTTATTATTTTTTTGTAATTTTTCGAAAATTAAATGGAAAAAGAAAAATAAGGATTTCAAAATTTTTAATGAGAATTCCAGGAATCATGCAATGTTAGTCTAAAACTCCGGTCCAGGAATTAGACATGGCTTACTAGCCAGCCAAGCTTTCAGTGAAAGCTCTGGTCCAAAACACTAGACATGGCCAATGGCTAGCCAAGCTTTAGCAGATCATTACATACAAAAGTTAAATTGCTGAGAAAGACAAAGAAGCTCTTCTAATGATAGTTGAAACCTCGGTCCAAAGGATTAGACATGGCTTAACAGCCAGCCAGGATTCAATATATCTCATGAAACTCTAGAATTCATCCTTAAAAATTCTGAAGAACATAGAATAATTTAAAATATATTTTTTTCAAAAATAAAAAGCTTAAAAAATAAAATAAAATAAAATTACCTAATCTGAGCAACAAGATGAACCGTCAGTTGTCCAAACTCGAACAATCCCCGGCAACGACGCCAAAAACTTGGTGCACAAAATCGTGATTGTTCATTCCCCATCAATGGCACCAAAAACTCAGCACGCACGTTTGCAATCTTAAAATCTTTTTCACAATTTCGATACAACTAACCAGCAAGTGCACTGGGTCGTCCAAGTAATAAACCTTACGTGAGTAAGGGTCGATCCCACGGAGATTGTCGGCTTGAAGCAAGCTATGGTTACCTTGTAAATCTCAGTCAGGCAAATTCAAATGGTTATAGAGTTTTAATAATTAAAAAGATAAATAAAAATAAAATAAAGATAGAGATACTTATGTAATTCATTGGTGAGAATTTCAGATAAGCATATGGAGATGCGTTGTTCATTTTAAATCTCTGCTTTCCTACTGCCTTCATCCAATCCTTCATACTCCTTTCTATGGCAAGCTGTATGTTGGGTGTCACCATTGTCAATGGCTACTTCCCGTCCTCTCAGTGAAAATAGTCCTCTATGGTTTCCCGCATGGCTAATCAGCTGTTGGTTCTCGATCGTGTAGGAATGGGATTTACTATCCTTTTGCGTCTATCACTACGCCCTACAGTCGCGAGTTTGAAGCTCGTCACAGTCATCCTATCCCAGATCCTACTCGGAATACCACAGACAAGGTTTAGACTTTCCGGATCTCAAGAATGCTGCCAATTGATTCTAGCTTATACCACGAAGACTCTGATCTCACGGAATGGAAGGCTCTGTTGTCAGGAGAGGCAACCATGCGTCGTAGACCAGGAATCCAAGAGATACACACTCTAGCTTGTTTTCATGTAGAACGGAAGTGGTTGTCAATCACGCGCTCATAAGTGAGAATGGTGATGAGTGTCACATAATCATCACATTCATCATGTTCTTGTGTGCGAATAAATATCTTGAATAAGAATAATCATGAATTGAATAGAAGAACAATAGTACTTTGCATTAATACTCGAGGAACAGCAGAGCTCCACACCTTAATCTATGGTGTGTAGAAACTCTACCGTTGAAAATACATAAGAACAAGGTCTAGGTATGGCCGAATGGCCAGCCTCCCCAAATGGCATATGAATTCGAAAAATGGGGAAAAGGCCCCTAGTACAATAGTAAAAGTACTATTTATACTAAACTAGTTACTAGGGTTACAAAATTAAGTAATTGATGCAGAAATCTACTTTCGGGCCCACTTGGTGTGTGCTTGGACTGAGCATTGAAGCTTTCACGTGTAGAGGTCTTCCTTGGAGTTAAACGCCAGTTTGTAACTTGTTTCTGGCGTTTAACTCTACTTTGCAACTTGTTTCTGGCCTTTAACGCCAGAATAGGGCAGAAAGCTAGCGTTAAACGCCAGTTTGCGTCGTCTAAACTCGGGCAAACTATGGACTATTATATATTGCTGGAAAGCCCTGGATATCTACTTTCAAACCCAATTGAGAGCACGCCAATTGGGTTTTTGTAGCTCCAGAAAATCCACTTTGAGTGCAGGGGAGATCAGAATCCAACAGCATCTGCAGTCCTTCTTCAACCTCTGAATCAGATTTTTGCTCAAGTCCCTCAATTTCAGCCAGAAATTACCTGAAATCACATAAAAACACACAAACTCATAGTAAAGTCCAGAAATGTGATTTTTATTTAAAAACTAATAAAAATAAATTAAAAACTAACTAAATCATACTAAAAACTATGTAAAAACAATGCCAAAAAGCGTATAAATTATCCGCTCATCAAATTTTTAATTTCTAAAACACGAGGGTGATACTGAGCATTTTGGATTTTGGTTGTTTGATTAGGGTTCCTCTCCTCTAAACCAAACAGCGGGATTTTAGACTTTTAGGAGAAAATTGGCTGGATCCCAGTTCGGTTTGACCGACTGACTGTGGTTTCTGAATCTTCCAGTTATAGTATCTAACTGATTCATTGTTTCCACCTGTTGATGATTCGATCAGCCAGTTTGAACTAGCTTACAGGACCTTGTATTACAGTAATAACTAGATGAAAATATCTATATATTTGATACAAACTTAACGCTTTATCTTATAATTCATCATATATATATATATATAATGTTTAATATTGTTAATAATAATAATAATAATAATAATAATAATAATAATAATATTTTATTAATTCAGCTATGAAGTATACTTGGAACTTAATATATGTTTAATTATTCATGTACTTAATTTAACTACATTTTTCTATTGATACTTTAAATATTTCTAATAGTATGTTTGATAATTTAGTTTTTATGTTAGTACACATATTAAAATGGCTTAAAAATTAAAAAGAATTGAAATAGTGGTTTATTTCAATATTTATTTTTGAAACACAGCTAAATAAATTAAATAAACAGGATTTTGATACTAACGTTTTGTAGCAGTGAAGCAATACATTTTTTCTTTAGTTTATTAATACAGAAATAAAATAAATACATAATTAATTAATAATAGTTATATTTTTATATAGATTTCACAAGTATTTCGTATATAAATAGTATTTTTATATGGATGGATTTTGTATATAAATTTTTAAATTTTCTTCTAACGAAATAAGTTTGAGAAAATAAATAAATTTAATAACTTTATAAATAAGTAATCTTTAAATAATATTAGTCAAATTTAATATTGATTTTGTTCATATAATAACAACCTATTTTCTTAATCTTATTTTTTAATTTAAATTTATTTATTTTATACATTTTACATGTTAAATAACTTAGAATATTTTATTTTTTAAAATTTATTTTCATTTTTAATATTAAATTTGTAATTTTAAGAGTTAAAATATAAAATTATTTTTTTAAACTCAATAGAAAAGTGGTAGAATCTATTGAGTCGCTAATAAAAAGATAAAGCCAATTAAGTATGTTACATATCTAATTAATTTATTTAAAAAAAACTAACAACAAAAATGGCTGATTAATTTTGATATGAAAAAGGGTTTGGTGATGTGCATTGAAATGGGTGTTTCACCAATTTTTGCACTGCTATGGGCCAGACAATAAACGCATGTTGCGTTTTTTATTTTCTATAACTAGTTTTTTTTTTTTGTTTTTGAAGCTAAGGAAAAATGCAAGTTGTGTTTTTTGCATGGAGGCATAACAAACGCATGTTGCGTTTGTCAGATGGGCATCAAAAAAAATTTTTTAACTTAAAACGTAGGATGCGTTTGTCAGACTGATGGGCTTAGATTTTTTTTTTGGCAGAGTAAATCGCATGTTGCATTTTATTTAGGCTGAAAAAATTTTTTTGAAGTCCGTAAAAAGCAGCTTGCGTTTTATATGTAAAAAAATATTTTAATGAAGAGCCTTGCATATAAATTGCTAACTCAGCTATCTCTAACTCTTACCTCACTCCTAAATCCCTCACTTGTGCTTCCTTTCACCTTTCATTCATTCATGCATCCCATAATTGTGAGATTTTTTGGGTTTTAGAAGGGTAAAAAAGTGAGATTATGGAAGGTATTGCAAATATACGAGTGTATTATAACGGTGAGGTTATACCGAACACACACGAAGGAATGACTTTTGTTTGTAAATGTTCGTTTTCATTTGCTATTCTATACACCACGAGTTTTGTAGAGTTGCAAAATGGTCTTTGTGTCAACATAACAAGTCACATTTCGAAAAGGGTGAGCAATATTTTGTACAGGAGTCCTGTACAAGTATTTGGTGGGCTGATACAGTTTCAAAAAAATGGGCATCACTGATGATGCAAGCATGCAACAGATGTTCTGTATTTATCAACAAACCCGATTTCAGGTGCCGCTAATAGAACTGTACGTTGAGTTTGAACAGCATACGGGGGTAGACGAGTTTGACGAGGAGGCCACGTTAACGAGTTTGGGGATATAGGCTGGGAAGAAGATAACGACAACAGTGAAGAGGAGTTTGAAGCCAACTATGAAGTCGATGACAAAAACGATGACGGAGATCTGGCAGGCAATCCGGCGATGCCAAATGAAGCGCATGCTGTTATAAGCCAGCAGCCGTTTGGTGTTCCATCTTTTATGCGGACTCTGGATCTCGAAGCCATGCATGCCCCCAGAATTTCCTGAGTATGCGAATATGGGTATGTTATATTATGGTTATTAATTCACGTTACCACTAGTGTCCATTTTATTTGCCTTGTCTGACTGATGGTGGTGCGCTTGTTGTAGGTGAAGGCAACGTTGCGGCCGAAGATGGTGAATTCAATGTCGGAATGGAATTTGGCTCTAGAGAGTCAGTGATATCTGCAATCAAAAGCTACACTATCTCTAGAGGAGTTGATTACACTGTGTATGAGTTTGAACCGCAAACATTCTATGCGAAATGCAAGGGTTATGGTGCCGGGTGCGATTGGCTTATCCGAGCTAGCTTGATTCGAAAGAAAGCTTGTTGGGAGATCAGGAGATACAATGGCAAACACACGTGCATCATGGGAACGATCTCGCAAGATCATGCCAAGTTGGACTCAAACACAATTGCAGATGCCATTAGGCCGTTGGTCGAAGCAGATCCGTCGATAAAGGTGAAGTATATTATTGCAGAAGTTCAGTCAAGGTTCAACTACACTATCAGTTACCGCAAGACTTGGTTGGAAAAGTAGAAATCTGTCGCAAAAGTTTTTGATGGTTGGAAGGTTTCTTACCAGACTCTGCCAGTTTGGTTGAAAGCAATGACTGCAAAGATGCCAAGGTCTCGTGTTCAAATAAAGACGCTCCCTGTTTACTGTGAGAGTGAGGAGGTTCAAGGTGTAAGAGTTCTTCATCGCATTTTTTGGAGCTTCTATCCGTGTATAGTAGCATTCCGACACTACAAGCCACTGGTGCAGGTTGATGACACATACCTGTACGGAAAATATAAAGGTGCACTTCTAGTTGCTGTTGCACAGGATGGGAACCAAAACATTGTGCCTATTGCGTTTGCAATAGTCGAGGGTGAGACGGCAGACGCGTGGGAGTTTTTCCTAAGCAACCTGCGGAGATATGTTGTTACCATCGATGGCGTCGGCATTATTTCTGACCGCCATAACTCCATCGACGCAGCAATAGCTCGCAGCAATAGTGCATGGTCACCGCCAAGAGCGTGACACATGTACTGCATCAGGCACATCGGTTCCAACTTCTTAAGGAGGTTCAAGGCTCCGTATTTGCATAAACTCGTGGTTAACATAGGTATTTGATTTTGTTGTTACGGTTTTGTTCGTATTAATTTCGTGGAACTTGCTTATGATTAAATGGTTTCTCCAACAGGATATTCTAGGACGGAGCAAGAGTACAACAAAAACTACCAAAGGCTGAGAGAGCGGGGTGAGGCGTATACGCAGTGGTGTGATGAGATCAGTATTCAGAGATGGGTGTTGGCATTCGACGGGGGTCATCGTTGGGGACATATGACGACAAACTTGGTAGAGTGCATAAATTCTGTCCTGAAGGGTGCACGCAACCTTCCTGTGACTGCCATTGTTAGGTCTACTTTCTATCGGCTGAACGAATTGTACACTCGGAAGAGCGCCGAGGCTCATGAGCGTGTCCGCAACGGATTCACATATTCAGAATTTGCCACCAAAAGAGTCGAAGAAAGTTTTCGACATGCAGGCAACATTGTGGTCAATAGGTTCGATAGGCGCAACGAGATGTTTGAGGTTCGCGAAATGCAAGATGGTTCCATTCACACCGTTAATCTCGCTCAACGACACTGCGATTGTGGCCATTTCCAGGTCGAGCGACTCCCATGTCGCCACGTCCTTGCATGTTGCGCCAACCAGCGTCTTGATTGGCAAATATATGTGCATGACGTGTACAAGATGTCCGAAATTTGCAAGGTCTACAGAGGCGAGTTTGTCCTGATGGGTGACCCATCTACGTGGGCTCCGTATGAAGGAGCGAAGGTGATCGCGAATTGGACATTGAGGCGCGCGACGAAAGGAAGACCCAAGTCAACCCGCTACTTGAATGAGATGGATTCGCGGGACATGCGTCGTCCTCGCCGGTGTACTATATGTGGACGGGAGGGACATAGCCAGAGTCGATGTCCGCAGCGCGCAGGTCCAAGCTCTGCCGGGGATCAATCGTGATTAAGACTTTTTATGTAAGTTTTTATGGACCTTTATATGTAACTTTTTATGTAACTTTTTATGGACCTTTATATGTAACTTTTTATGTAAGCTTTTTTATGTCTTTGTGCGTTTTATTTATGTATGTAGTAAATAACGAATAATAACTACGAATATAGATAGTAATAGAGACGATTACAAATAGAAACATCTAAACATACTATACGATCTCCATCACTAAATAAAAACATCTAAACATTTAAACATAGTAACAGAGACGATTATAAATAGAAACATCTAAACACATAGTAATTGAGACGATTACTAATACAAACATCTAAACACATAGTAATAAAGAAGGTGACTAACAGAGACATCTAAACATACTATACGATCTACATCACTGAATAAAAACATAAACTCAAACGGACTGAACTAAACTGCATCAACCTACTTCCTGGGCGCCTTCTTCGCGTACTGAGATGTGGTGTATTTATCCGGAGGCGCAATCTATGTCCGTAAATTATACGGACGACCCTGAGTACTACTGGAGTCACCAACACCAACATCTGGCATGCTGGCACTGCCAGTGTCGTAGGCACTGGATCTACTCATGCCCCCGAGCACTATATCCACCAAAATGAGACTCGTGCTGGAGGGCATCTCCCAGAAATCCCTTTTCCGGCTGTGGGCATTCATTCAAGTCGAACAACGTAGTGCGTGGTGGTGCGGACAGACGAGTAGGACCTACATGACCTGGCGATCGATCCATACTGAAGTCACTAGCATGACCTGACGTGGCCCGACGACCAACAGACGGCTCACTACCAACAGGCCCTTGCTGCTCTCGCGCAGGAAATAGCTGAGATGTCTCTCTCATGAGTCGAGAGAAGCTTATCGAATCAAGCCCAACAAATGGACTTAGCTGACCATCTGCTGGAATGAGCAACTGTGGTATGTAGGGCTCAGCTGCCTGATGTTGTTGTGGTTCCTGAACGTGCTGCTCATATGCCGACACCTGATAATGCTGCTCATACCCTGGCATCATGAACTGGGGGTCATATGCCGGCGCCTGGAACTGGTGCTCATATGCAGGCGCCTGGAACTGGGGCTCATATGTAGGCGCTTGGAACTGAGGCTCATGTGGCGGCACCTAATTGTAAATGAATGACGCTAATCAATAACGGTAACATTAAAGCTTATAAGAGTAAAGTATCGTTTTTGTCCCCAACATTTGGGGTAAATTCTATTTGTGTCCCTAACGTTTAAATCGTCCTATTTGTATCCCTAACGTTTGTAAAAGTGATTCAATGTTATCCTACCGTCAATTACACATCATGAACGCTTTAGTTTGAGTTTTAAAAATCTCTTCTTGAAGTTAGAATACAAATGTCTGGCATAAAATCAATGATCCACTCTGAAAAATAGCTCATCAAAAGTTGAAACTAATTCCTATACATTTACATAATTCACTTTTCTAGGGACAAAATTAAATCTAAACACAAATAGTTGGTATAATATTAAAATTGAACACATCCAAGTGAGGCCTAATTGAGAATGAATACATCCAAGTGAGAATAATTGAAAAATATAATCTGATTTGTTAGTATAATTGATAGTAGGATAACGTTGAATCAATTTTATAAACGTTAGGGATACAAATAGAACGATTTAAACGTTAGGGACACAAATAGGACTTACCCCAAACGTTGAGGACAAAAACGATACTTTACTCAAGCTTATAATTAACAATGGTAATATTAACACCAATAAACCTTAACGATACCTGAAACCCTTGATCATAGGCCGGTTCCTGATGCTGAGGTCCAGCTGCTTGTGGTGGACCTTCTTGCTATGCATTCGCGTCAGCCTCTTCACCTGCAACTCTATCTGACAGTCGTAGGTGACCCCCGTATTGCTGTGTGTACCAGTCATAGTACAATGGGAGGGGATGGAAGTCGACAATCTCCTCCCCTACCTGTAGTGTATCATAGCAGCCAGAACGCCACATGTCAAGCCATTCCTTAGTCCAGTCTCTCCAGTCATGATGCCGGGCACCGCTCAAACGCCTGCAATGAGCACTACCGATCTAAAATGCCGGTCTCGTGGAAGCTGCTGCAACCCGAATTGTCGACGAACTCGATCTGTTGGGTGCCATTCTATACATTCGAACGACACTAACGGCGACTTCGTGGAGCACATAAACAAATTTAGGCCGAGGTCGACCGAAACATCCACTTCGATATACGGCTGCCATGTAAACTGCACACTAGTAACCACGAGACCTATTCGTAACATTATTTTTCTTAACAAAGACGCTAACCTAAATGGTTAAAACTTACATCGTTGACTCCCATGTCATCGAGTCCTCACCTAAACTGCGCTGTAGACCTCCGTGTATATCTTGTATGCCGGCGCCAATGACTCCACCTAAGCACAAGTAGGATGACCTCAACAACAACAACAACTACTACAACAACAACAATTATAATAATAATAATAATAATAATAATAATAATAATAATAATAATAATAATAATAATAATAATAATATTAATATTAATAACAGTAAAGTACAATACCGTCGCGCAAGTGGAACACCAATATCGAGAAGCTGATTGCGCGGTATAGGGGCCATGAACGGCATACGCTCCCACGCCCAAACAAAAAGTAAAATCAGTGGCCCATCCATCTCTTTACAGTTGTACCGCGATGCACGACACAACGATCTGTATAGATGTGCCAGACTAGCTGTCCCCCAACTGTATCGTGAGATCTGATAAAAATCCCGAAGTAGAGGCAAAAACTTCGAGTTCAAAGACGCGGTGGACTTATCTGGAAACACCACTGTACCAAGCACGCAGAAAATGTGAGCCCTGACGTACCACTCAATAGACTCCTGCGTGTCACACGGTTCACTGTCTCTGCACTGCCGAACCCAATGGAGATTTACCTTGCCCAACACGTGATCGTTCGGACCCAGTTGCCGACCAAAACAAGCGACGCAGTTATCCACCAAAAACTGGTAACTGCTATCCAATCTACCCTTGACGGGTTCTCCGTTAACCTGGAGGCCAAGTATATGTATCACGTCTTCCAGCGTCACCGTCACTTCACCCACTGGAAGGTGGGACGTGTGGGTTTCTGGCCTCCATCGTTCCACCAAGGCACTTAAGAGTGCAGAATGACCTCTCATTTCACCAATTCGCGAAACGTGTTGAAACCCAGTTAATGCTAGTGCCTCTGCAGCTCTCTCATTAAAGGTATTCGGCGGATCAAGTTTTCTAGGCAACAAATTTCTGATTGCCTGCAAAAAAAAAAAAAAAGATAATATTCATTGAAATTAACAACAACTAACACAATAATATTAATCCTACAACAACAACAACAACAACAACAACAACAACAACAACAACAACAACAACAACAACAACAACAATAATAATAATAATAATAATAATAATAAAAATACGCAACAACAACAACAACAACAACAACAACAACAACAACAACAACAACAACAATAATAATAATAATAATAATAATAATAATAATAATAATAATAATAATAATAATAATAATAATAATAATAATAATACGGTTATTACTACTGCTACTACTACTATATTGATAACAACAACAATAATAATCATCATAATAATAATAACTATCATTATTATTACTACTACTACTATTAATAATAATAATAATAATAATAATAATCCGATTATTACTACTACTACTATATTGATAACAATAATAATAATCATCATCATAATAATAACTACTATTATTATAATTATTACTACTACTACTATTACTACTACTACTACTAATAATAATAATAATAATAATAATAATAATAATAATAATAATAATAATAATTCTACTTCTACTTCTACACTACGGTTATTAATAATAATAATAATAATAATAATAATAATAATAATAAATAATGCAACTACCAGTAGTAATAATAATAATAATAATAATAATAATAATAATAATAATAATAATAATAATAATAATAATAATAATAATAATAATAATGTTACTAACTAACAGTAATAATAACAATAACACTGTTTAAATAAAAAAATAAATTAAAAATAAATATATTTATTTATCATAAAATTAAAAGAAAAAATATTACCCATTGAGGATGATCCAAATACTCAATAATGTGTTCTTCAGGTAACGTAAAATCACGAACCATTTTTTTTTTTTCATAAACTTAAACCCAGCCTATTATTTCTTCTTCTTCCTCCCACAGGCGACACTGCTATGCTCTTCCACCATAGCTTCAACTCTCTTCGTTACACTCTCCCTCCTCTCCATCTGCGTTTGGAACTTTGCATTTTTAAAGCCCTCTCCAAACCCATTCAACGAACACGCATCGAACATGCAGCAAGGGTCACTGACAATCGCAAGTTGCGATTGTGGAGTGCAGCTTGCAGGTTGACCAAGACACGTACTATCCATGCATTGGTTTCATTTCTGTTCATGAATAAAACGTAACTTGCGTTTTTCAGTGTGCAGCAGATGTTAGGATTTGGTTGAATTAGTCCCACATTGCTTAGGATAGAAAATGGAGTGGGTGGCCTAGGCTATAAATATGAGGCTAAGTTCTCCATATTTTTTGCACCAGTCGGAAACACTTAAAGCTTGTATCTGACTTTTCTTTTCTTCTATTCTCTTTGATTAGAGAGTGTTGTGAGGCGTAGTTAAATATTTACTTTGAGAGTGTGGGTGTACTGGGGTGCCGGTGTTAGAGAGAAAGAAGTCTATGTGTTGTAACAATTTTCACATAGTGATATTCTCTGGTTGTCATTTGACAACGGTCGTAGTTTTTCTCTCCAGTAATTGGGGTTTTCCACGTTAAATTCTTATGTTGTGATTGTGTCTATTTTATTTCTCTGTGAAAAATATTTTCTCAAGGGAGAATGGTGTATTATTCCCAACAGCAGATACACGTCCTATCCATGCATTGGTTTCATTTTTATTCATGAATAAAACACAAGTTGCGTTTTTCAGAGCCTGTTCTTGGCAGATCCACATTTCGGGATAACACGCCATGTTACAATAACCTTACATAACACCATTTTTGGTTCCATTCATAAATTATTTGCCGAACAAAAATAGAAGAATTAGTATTAATTATTTTCCACATAATACATTTGTTTTGTCAAAACTGTTTTTTACATGATATATATTTTAAATATTTTAAGTAATCTCATGTATATAATCATATGTATGGTAAGGTAGGTTATGTTTATTAATCTATAGTGTATGATCACAATCTATATATGTATATATATGTATATATGTCGTATTTTATTACTGACCAAATTCGAATCAAATAGAAAATAAAGCCAAATATTTATGTTTACTTTTATCATATGTTGATGATATTATAATTGGTCTTGCAAGAGAAAAATAAATTTAATGAAAAAATGCATATAAAAAATATAGATATTATTTTTAACAATTTTTTTATTGAAATATGTTACTTTACTATATTTAAAATAATAGTGTATTTAGAATAATTATATTACTTTAATTAATTTATATTATTCAAAAGAACATTTAAAATTTATTATGTTGTATTAAAAGAATTAATAAATATAATTTATTAGTTTCTCTTAAAGTAACATTTTCTTTTCTTTGGTTAATCAAATAATATGACAACAATTTTTTTTTACATAATTGCATCTACGAAACAAATATTATATTTATTTATATCTATATTGCATGTAAAATAAACAACTAATGTTCAAAGAAGTTAATTACCTAATTTTATCTTAGTAAATTATAATAAGTGAATAAAATGCAATGTTGTACATATATTTTTGTCCATAGAAAAAAGAAGTACTCTTAATTATATATTAAAGGAAAATTTGCAAGTGAACCGGTACCTGGGTATTTCAGTAATTTTTTAACTGTTGATCCTAATCATAAAAAAATATATAATATATATAATTAAAATTAATAGTTAAAAATTATTGAAATATCGTTGTATTGTTATATTTAAAAGTTTTCTTATATTAAATAGAATAATTATTTAATTATATATTTGTAATATTTTATTTTATATTAAACAACTTCAATTTTTAATTACTTTTTGAATAAATTAATAACAACGTAATGCGAATAATTGTTTATATATAATTTCATTTTAATTTTTGATTCTTTTACCCACTTACGTGAACGTTGAGAATAATCTGAAATAAAAGATAATGGACTTGTTGTAACTGCCATGTCACTACAAGATTTTTGTTTATTTGTGGCAGTTTTTTTTTATTTGTGAAGGTTTATAACCCCAACCAAATGATTTGTGGGGTTTCTAAAACCCCCAAAATTTGAAGTGCCACGAGATCTTTCGTGGGGAGTTTTTAAAAACCTCCACAATCTATTTAGTGGAGGTTTTGTATGTGTTTAGTGGAGGTTTTATATTGGACTTTTGTGGTAATTTTAAATCACTTTTGTGGCAGTTTAAAACCTCCACAAATTATTTAATTATTTATTTATTTTTAATTTCAAATCATTCATTCATCTCATTTACATACTCTCAAATTAGAAATTTATTTTTTAATATCAAAATTTAAAAACTAAATCTTTTATAACACAATTTCTCAATATAAGACATAACTCTATATATAAAAAAAATTCTCAATGTCAATAATTCCAAATATAATTGCATATGGTATTATTCTACATAACTATTTTTATTTTTCTTTAAAAAGTAAAATAAAACAACAACTTTAATATTTCAATATCATGTAATTACATAAAAGTCTCAAATATTTGTCCTCAGATATCCGTTGCTTTTAGTAAAGTTAAGCATCAAGATGATTCAATATAAGTTTAACAACTCAATTTTAAAGAGCATCTAAACACAAGAAGTAAAAGTGTTACGTCTTCCAACACTTCCAGGTTCTGGATGATTTCAGAAACAAAGAATTCCTGTGTTTTCTATGTAAGAGTCATTAACTCTGGAAGCAAATTTGAGGCCCTGTAATCATCTTCTTTCGATCCATAGTAAATGGTCGAACCATCACATGCAGTGCTGAAAGCTTGGAGCTTATGATCATCAACTAAATGAAGGAAGGGATCAATCTGGATACATAAAATGAAATCATTAAGGCAAAATAATACTTTTTTATCTTGAGAGAGTTAGAAGATCAGTTTGCTATTACAAGTTTCTTTCAATTATCATAACAGTAAAAAGAAGATCTCACCTATTTCTTTGTATGTGTTTCCTTGGCACTCGGAACAAGAGATTTGATTTTGTAGGCTTTTGAAGAAAACAAAATCATCGAAAGTGCTAAAGCAAAGAGTGATCTCCGTCGAGATGGTGGCAATGACCCTGCAATAAAAACTAGGAACTTATTCATTCTTGGCATAATTTTCAAACCCACTCCTGAGGCATATGTATCCGGTTTCTAACAAAATAGTTATCAAGAATATTAATACCATGAAAAGACCTGCTTAAGAAACACTACATCTCAAAGATAATTTTGCTATCCACTAAGAACTCAAGTTTTCTAAGAAATACCAAATAACCTATTAGGTGTGACTGAAAACTCACCTTCTTTAAGAGAAATTTTCCACAAAGAAAAAGCAAGTTGAAAACTCCAAACTAGGGCTTCCTGAAAAGAATTCTGCGAAGGCAATAAATTTGCAAAGTTATTTTAAAGGAAAAGGAAGTCTTACTCATTAAAAAGAGAGAATAGAAGAAAATATGACAGTGCCAATAATAATGTAGACAACCTTAAACCTCTTATATATTACAATCATATAACTGAGTCCAGTTAGTACCTTAGCTCTAGAAAAAAGCAACACCAAGCTGTATGTATGAGCAATGGCTTTATAATTTTCAGGCAAATTTATAGGAGAGATAGACTGAACCCAAATTGATGATAGCAATTGATTTATCTGAAGACTACTTAACCTGAGAGCTGCAATTTCCTGCATTCAGGTGAAAAGAAGATCACCAAGTAACCATGATTATAAACCAGATTACAGCTAACATACTCGAGATACTTGAAGTTTGTTTAAAATGCAGGACTAAATTCAAACACACATACTCATCAATGCAAGACTCACCAAATTCCCATTGTCATCATCTGTACTATTTTCATCCACTGTAGCTAGCTGACTCCCACTCCCACTCCCATTCCCATGATGCACATGATTATTAGTCGACTTCAATTTGTTTAGGAACTCGCCAACACCATTAGTTGGTTCAGTCTCTCCAGCATTATTTTCCTTATTATATTGACTTAAATTTTCATTTGAAGAATGTTTATCCGATTTTAGCTTCTCAAACATGGCAGCTGAAGAAGAAAAGACAGAGACTGCTCTAGAGAGTGTTCTTGGAACATCTGATGCCTTATTAGAAGCAAGCATGCCTGCCCCGAGGGGAAACTAAGGTTGGCATAAGAACTACCAAAAAGACACGGTGAGCCGTTGCTTGTGTCTCATGATCTTGATGGACCATAGCCAGGAGTAGCTGATGAAACAATGATTCAGGGAATGCTTGAGGATCAAAAAAGATGATTTTAGTATCAAATTTATTCACAGAACTCAAAGTAGCATACCAACATGATATAGATAGACTATGAATATTCACTCCTTACCTTATTTTGATAGGATAAATTTGGTAAGGAGGCAATAATTTGAGTAGTCTGGTATACAACAGTGACTGTGGTTCTGGATATTGCTGTAATATTTGAGATATTCTCTAACATCACAGCCATAACATCTAGAATAGAGCCTGGTTCTCCAACCTATTCATGTATGGCAGCTTAGTTCCTTTGTGATAAGTCCAATAATGTAAATAAAGTTTAAAAGACCAGATAAAACTACCAAATGTGATAATCACACAAAGCATTTTATCAATCAGTTATTCTTAAAATGTTAAGGAATAAATTTGATTTGAAGTGTGGATAATGTGAGGTACCTTAATTGTCAACTGTACAAGGCACTTATCCACAGCTTCTCTAAAATTCTTATTCCATTCGATTACATCACTTGCTAGATTTTAGTTTTCTAAGGAACATTGTATGCTCTTCCGCAAATGTCTCATCACATCACTTAGAGCACCAATTATTGATACAGAAGGTTGAACCTTTGCATATTGAGCAAGTGAAGTGGTCACCTCAACAATGTCAAGCTGCATTTTGGGTTCTTTGAGGACAATTTTATGATCCAGATGCTTAATTAACATTTACAACAAAACATGAGTGTTTTTTCCTGCAAAAGAAAGAATGAAGAAAAATTAACGCAAAAAATGCCTTGTTAATCAAGAAAAAGATTGTATGACATTATATATGATCAAATAAGAGAAATAATATACCAGAATCATCCATTAAAAACAACATATCCTTTAAAACAGAAAAGGCAATGCCATCATTTATAGACCACAAGTTTCCATTATCAAAGTATCGGAATATGGATTCCATTACATGGCGTATGGTAGAACCATCCTTGGCTAAGTTTACTGAATATAGGTTATATATGATGCAGATGATGGTTATAAAACTAAGAACTAAATTTGGAGCACAATGCTCCCATGTAGAAGCAGAAGCTTCATACTAAGCAGCATGGTGCTATCTTATCTGAGCTTTTTAATTTATAATATCTTGCAATCATAATATCTCAAACAATTTGCAAAAATATAAAAATGCAGAATAACCCCAATAAAACATGAAATTGTGGCAAGAATGAACAAGTAAAATCATGCAAGCATATTCAGACAAGTCATTTCTATTTCCAATTCCATTTTAATTTGCAGGATGCTACACAATGGTACACGAGTCCAGTTAATGTAATAACCAAATGGCAATTGCTTCATTGTCGAAACAAGTATGGTATTAGGCACCAAAAACACATTTGAATGATTACCCTAAGCTGGTTGCTCAATTGGAACTTCAAAGAAACAGAGAAATAGAGACAAGTGAAATATGGAGAAGAAGAAGAATACCAGCAGCAACTCCAAGGAGAAAATAGATCTGAAATAATGGATCGATTCAGAAGCTTTCGACCGTAGAAACTATAGCAACGATGATGACGAAATCTGCGGCGGCAATGGCGGAAACTATAGCAGCAATTGTAGCTACAGAGCAACCAGATTTGAAATCAAAATGTTGATAGAGAAGGTGGCTCGATTCATGAGCTTCCTGCGACAACCGTGGCGGTAACGGTGGCGGTAACGGTGGCGAAACCGGCAACTGCAGCAGCGGCGGACCGGCGAATCCAACGACAGCTATACCGACGGTAGAGAACCTAGGATTTTGTCAATCACTATTCTCTTCTCTTCTCTCATACTCGATGAGTTTTGAAAACTCAATAGTCAATAGGACGTAGTAGTAGAACTGTAGAAGAGGATTTTTTGGGGGGTTAAAGTTTAAATTTTATAAATTAACTATTAAGGGGGATTTTATAAATTGGCATAAATAAAGTGTATTTTGGAGGTTTTTAAAAATTTTTACTAAAAAACTTCCTTAATTAAACATAAATTTTGTAGTGTATATTCTATGCTTTGACTGCATCATAGGCTTCGTGTAACTGTTGCGGGCTTTTAGTGGGCAGCATCATAACTCTGCATACATAAGAACCTCTTAACCGTGAAAAATATTTTCATTCCTGTTGATAATTGACAATAATACCTCCACGTGTGTTGATAAAAGCATCAATAAAAACCAATCTTGTCAGGTTGAAACCCTCCACTCCAACAGTGTTGTTGATGGCATAGTTGCCTCTTTAAAGGTGCAATGTGTTTCAATCTAAGTGTATCTGTTATGCACGATTAAAACTAAATTTTCTTTAATATTCATATATTGTTTTGCAGGATTTGTACATTAAAATAACTGACCTTGAGAGATTGTACAACAACATGAAAGGAGAGATGACCATTCTTCAAGTTGCAGTATTGGACCTTGGAGACCGGCCAGCAGCTCCTGATCAAATGCCACAACGGCATGTTCTAGTTGACGCGGTCAAATGGAAGGAGGTACTTGAGAAAGACTATGCAAACGTAGAAGAAAATACTGATGTCATTCTTGGTGGAAGCGATCCTGAAAATATTGGTACTTTCCTAAATGAAAAATCTCAAAAGATAACTATTATCAACTTGGACGAAGAAATTATAGCACAATCAGGAAATGCCAACTATACTCGTACCTATCTTCATGAAAAGGTATATCCTTATATTAGCTACTTGTTTTCATAGCATTCGTATATTTTAGTTATTAATTTTTTAATTATTTTTTTTATAAAATTCGTGTAGGCAAAAAAAAGCATCCAAAGCTGCCTTGAACTCGTCACCCAAATGTCACAACTCAAGTGAAAATTTCTGTTATGGACGAAAGAGGGGCAGACCTAAGAGATCTAATGGACCTAGAATACTATTAGCTAAAATTGGCTGTGTACTCCCAATTGAACTGAAGTCTAAATTCCGTCCAACTAAGGAAATGCAGTTGACACTACAATAATGTCAAATATCACTTTATGTATTTGGCCACAACCTATATGAAGGGTAAAAACATTCACTTAGCTACTTAACAAAAATAAAATATAAATATAAATAAGTTAATTATTGATGTTGAATATTTATTTCTGTGTCTTTTGTATTTGTAAGTTTTTATACAACTACAACTTTGTTGTATCTACACAGGAAAATTCTGTTCAAAAATAAAAATATTGAGATGAGTCGAGCAGATTTCAGTGTCTCATTGAAGTACACTCTAATGTAAGTAAATACGGTAACTTTTATTAGGTTTGTGAAAAATATGCTTTAGTTATTAACATGTTTATTTTCATGTAGATTTTAATGCTGGCTTCCCTTAAAACAACAATGGCACAACGTATTGATGATGCCTTTGAAGATATGTCCAACAAAATAATAATTTGGTCTCTACCACCACAATTTGGGGTAAGAAATTTCGATAACCGACCCTTAGAAAATATATAGTCCCACTGAAACTAACGATTTATAATACAAAAAATTAGGTTGGTACCTTTAACCCAGATATGCTACGTCAAGATGTGTATGAAAAGTACAAAAAATCTGGATGCCGAAGTCTTCTGCGTTAAAATATGTATTTTATTCTCACTAACTCTCTATTTGAATTTTTTTTTTACTCTAATTGTCTATGAATATGTCCACATAGATATATGTTCCACTCATTGACGACATTTTTCACTGGTTCTTGATGGTAATATCCATTGACGAGGGGAAAGTCTACAAACTTGATTCATATCCAAACCCAAAGTGAGATATCTCCAAAAAATTCATCATAAGATGGACGGTGATATATTAAATCTTCTTAGTGTATTTTTAGTTGTTGATAGCATAGTAAATTATATATTTTTAAATATTACTTATTCTTGCTTACTAATTCATATGATGCTATTATAAATGCATTATGTGTAATAGAAAATAATTTTTTAAACACATTTTTTAATTTAATTTTAAATTTTTTCTGTAAATGTTATTTAAAGTTCATTTGCCATTAACATGTTTTTGTAATTCATTTTTTTTGAGCCATAGCTCGGTCTATTAGATTTCATTTTCTCTGGTCCGTACTCTAGCACTAATATATTAGACAAAAAAGCATTCCAATCGACAATTGGCCTCTCTATAATGCTCGTGGCATCTTGATTGCAACACAAGGTTTAGAGCCTATTTTATTGTGATATGCTTGTTAACTAGATCATGAATAGTAATGATCTTAATTATTTAAATGACTTGTATTTTATAGTGATAACTCCGCAGTTTGGTTGCTTGAGTGGATGACAATGGAGGACATGTTTCAACCCAATCTCACTGCTAGGATAAGTTAACAAATTTCTACCTTGTGTACTTTTCGTTTCTTTTGACACTATAATTAATTTAACTTTTACGTTTTGTAGGCCCCTGATTCTAAAATTCAAATGCTTGCGGCATGTGCAACTTTAAATGGGACTCACAGTGAATATAATGACATGGTCAAACATCGTTCTGCAGCTAAGTGGAAAGCATTGGTCGGCAATTAGATTATCATAGTATTTATTATTAGGAAAGGATAGAATGCATTTGATTTGATTATTTGGTATTTATGTTGTTTGTTATGGGATCTATTTGTTAGATCAATTACTTTTTTTATTTAGCTTTTATATGTTCTCCTTAATATTTAGGATTTTTTAGTTACACATCTTTCATATAGCATATTATTTTTTCGTTGAATTTCAATTATGTACTTCCCAATTCTATCTTACTGTTTCGTCCCTACTACTATAAACTATAATTTAAGAACATTTAGTTATTCACTGAACAACATATACAAAACTCACAATCTGTAGTAGTTATTATAGTAAAAACGGCTACAAAAGTCACGTGTTCTAGCAGTTTTTGAATATCTGTTTAGTCATTTTTAAGACTTTAATTTGTTTATTCTAAAAGTGTTGAGTATTTTTTATTTTATTTAATATGTAAAAAACAATGTTTTATTTTATTTAATAAATAATAAATTTAGACTCTGATTTCTTTTATTGTTTCGTCATAATTGAGTTGACATAGTTCCATTATATGATTCGCAATAAAATTCCTCTTACATTGTTGGATAACTTTTATTTAGTTTATACTGATACGTATATTTTATTTTTTTAATACCTTTAGTAAATTAAAAGAAAAATGGAAGTTTGGTGTTTGATTCTTTTTTTCTATTTTACAAAAGTCATGTTTGATAGAAAAAAATTAACATTGAACTTTTTTAAATAAATACAAACAGGAATTAAGAATCAAAAATTAAGAATTACTAATTTGTTAAGTGTTTTTTAAAAAGAATATTTTTAGATCAATCAACATTTAAATCAAAATAAAAATTTCTAAAAAAATTTTACAAATTATTTTAAATTATTTTTTTAATAACAAATAAAAAGAATATAAAAATTATAAATATTCAAAATAGTATGAAGCATATAATTTAAAATGTATTATTCTTGTAATGTATTCCCCGGATGATTAGACCAAATTGTGATTAGGAATATTCTTAATATTTGTATTCAGTTGCGTCATATTTTGTTCAAGTAATAATACCTTAATTTTGAAATACTTTTTACAATGTGAAAAAGCAAAAATAATTTTAAATTATATAAATCAATATATCTTTTCATGATGTCTTGCATTAGTAACTATTAAACACAAATATATCCTAA
This sequence comes from Arachis hypogaea, assembly GCF_003086295.3. NCBI lineage: Eukaryota > Viridiplantae > Streptophyta > Magnoliopsida > Fabales > Fabaceae > Arachis > Arachis hypogaea. The sequence goes on along the minus strand of NC_092048.1, from coordinate 101,062,979 downwards.
GAGTAATAGCAAATATAATTTTCACATCTAATATTTGGGGAGTTAACCATAAAAATAGATTCACTTACCATATAATGTGTATAACCAGATTTAGCTAATATAGTATAGTTATGCTACTATATTTTTTTTTTGTAGAAGTCATCTTAAGTCCGCAAATGCAAATAAATAAAACAAATGTATTGAAAGAATAAATTAAGAATAAATAAATAAAACTTTTACTATTCTCCAATAAACTTCCTACACTAAAACTAAAAAAATAAAATTCATATTCATCTTTCATCCAAGGCTAGACAATAACAGCTAATGATATTTGCCTTTCTGATTATCGATGGTCACATCAAAATCCTACAAGAACAAAAAAAAATAAAAATTAGACAACCATTTAATTAATAAGAAGTAATATGTTAAATACTCACCATTTCATTGATCCCTCCTCACTGGTTTGACTAGACCAATCGTCATCATCTTCGGGACCTCCTCCATCTCCACTTTCCATTTGATTATGGTCATCTACACGGCGACAATTTCGTCGATTTTGTCCTATATCGTTACATCTGCTGCACCGAATCCTTCGCTTATTCTTTTTGTCCCCAGCTTCTTTTGAAGTAGCATCCATCCGTGTTTTGAATTTCTCACCCGCACTATTAGAACTTTCCTCTCTATTCTTTTCATGTTTGGCAAATAATTCAGACTTTTTGTTTCTAACCCACTCCATAACATCCTTAAAATCACCTAAATCTCTGCAAGCATCAAATGGCAAGCCCTCTAGCTCATCATTCATAGCAGCAATCCTACTCTCATAACTTCCATCTCCAACTAACGATCCCCGCTGCTCCAACCTTATATGTGCCTCTTTTGCTTTCATGGTCCACCGCTTCAATATCAGTGACTCAGGTAATTCTGTAATTTGAAGATATATAAACAGACGAAGGATATAAACACATGGAATGCCAAATGACTCCATTCGTTGACATGAACACCTAAACTCACTGTTGCCAGGCCAATAAGACACAATCCATTTTCGTGTTAACTCACAATATTTTCGTACATTATAGTTCGCACTACATGAAGTCTCTCGCCAATCAACTATTATCACACTTGACGCTTTCAACAATAATGATCGAAACAAGTAGAACACCTCCCTTGTATAAACAGTTGCTCTTTATCGCTCCAATGCTTGCACCTGTGTTTGCATTATCGAAAACCCGTATGAGGTGTAATAGTCAACTTCAGCCTCATTATTCCGCAACAAACCCATCCACCGGCGGGAGTGATGGAGAAATTCCTTAATGTTATAGCCAGATTTTACAAACCTAGCAACTTGCGAATGTAGTGCCTCACACCTCGATGTAGTTCTCAACCCGGTAAAGAACTTACCTCTCATATGTGTTGTAGCCCACATATCTTTAATCCCATAAGTGGTCTCAACCCACTCCATGTCCTTAACCCCAAAACTATTAACCATTGACGCCCACATCTCCTCAAACTCATCAATCTCATAATCGCCAAGCATGCATTTCCTGAATTGTTGGGTAAACTTGGGATTGGAGACATTGGCTGTGGCATTTCTTAACAAATGCCATCCGCACAACCTATGGTGTGCATCTGGAAAGACCTTTTCAATTGCAAGCTTCATAGCCTTGGCACCATCAGTTATCACAATATCTGGTCGTTTACCATTCATTGCTTCCACGAATCTCTGTAACAGCCATATGTAAGTTCCTTCTCCTTCACCAGCCACAATTGCACTGCCAAAAACTATTGTTTGAAGGTGATGGTTCACTCCTGAGAAAACTACCAATGGAAACTTGTACTTATTTTTCTTGTAAGTTGCATCAAAGGCCATAACATCACCAAATACTTCAAAGTCAACACGGCTCTTCCCGTCCATCCAGATTAGGTGCCGAAACACACCATTGTTATCCACCTCCTAGCTCCAGTAAAACTTTGGATCTAATTTCTTCCACTTCTTTAGGTACTTCAACGTTTCAGTCACATCACTTTCCATCAATTTCCTTTGCTTTTCTATTTGGTTGTACATGTCTTTTCTTCGAAATCTAACGTTCTCAAAACCACCAGATTGCTCGACAAAATGCATATAGATTTGGGTTGTGGAAATTCTAGCATCTCTCATGTCGTTCATTCTTCAAATTTCTTCATCAGTCATTCTCCGTTGCAATCTCAACATCCGGCTCAAAGTTGGAGGTATTAACTCATGATTATGTTCGTTTTGAAATAATGTTGTATACCACCAGTCCATGCCAACATCTATGTGAACTCGCATTTGTGCTACACACCCACACCTAGTCTATGGCTTTGGAGCTCTCTTCCTATTTGTTTCATCGACCCCTCTGAAAATACGATATCCTTGTCTCGAACACACAAATGTTTGCTAGAGTATGCACTTATCAATCTCACTTCGCCCAACCTTGAACTTCCTAATTGAAAATCCATTGACCCTCCCAAATGCATTGTAAAAGGCATAGGCAACATCAAGGTCTGAAAATACATACTTCTTAGCAGCATCAACGCTCAAACCTACGAAATTAACCCGACCGATACTTCCTGTAGTATTCAATAACAGGTCTTCAACATCATTGCCATCACTATCAACTAAGAATTCGTCCATTTTCTGAAAGACATTAAACAACAATAGACCTCAACGTTCTAAACATAATTTCAAACAACAATAAAGCTTAACATCCTAAGTGTTGGAATAATCCAGCTAAAAAGATGTACCTCAACTGAAACATTCCTTATTTGGTTATGCGATGACTCTCTAATCAAATCAACCATTTTTGTCGAATGCTATATTTACTGCATACTATTACAATAAAATAAAATGAAAAATATTTATATTTATGAAATGACAAAAATACAAAATATTTGACATATTCACAACTATGAAAGTAAGTACCATATGACAAAAATAGACACAAGACACCACGAAATGAAGTCCAAAATTCTCTTCTTCAAAATACAAAAATAATAAAAGATAAAACAATTACAAATAAATCACAAGAATATATCACAAATAATAAATTTTTACCAACACAACATTCACACTTCCAAAGTACAACAACCAAATCACGCAAATAGCATAATAACAAAGCATAAAAATAGCATTCATGAATCAATATTACTATAAAATACATTTCTGTATTGCTTTCCTTTACTCCTAGCACTCTACTAGAGAAATGAATGCTACTCCACTTTCATATTGTTACTAGATTCTTGCAATGAATGAAAATAATAATAAAATTATTATTCTAGTAAATATTTTGAAAATAGAGGCTTTGTGTTATTCAATATTATTGTATATTTCAAGTTTAAAATACTATTATAATGAAATGACTTGAAAAAAAATAAAGAAAAAAAAGTAACATAGCACAAGTTCTTGAACTCTAGACCAAAATATGACTCGAAACAATACAATATAACTACATAAAAAAAACTAACTCTAGTTTTTATTCTTAAAATTTTGAATGTAAAGTAGATAACCGACAATAAATTTAGCAATGTCGTGGAACTAAAGACGTGGCGAAACAAAAGTCTTCCTTAATGAGAAAAATTTTAAATGCCCCAAGAATCAAACATAAAGAGTAAAAAAGAATAAAAAAGTCATGAAAATGAAAAATTTGTAACAAAAATGCTAGAAAAATTCAAGTTTAACACAAGTGGTATTAGTTTATTAAAGAGATAAAGAAAGAAGAGCTCCTAGCATCACAATTCTACAAAATTGTTGACTATACATTATAGAAGAGCTCCTACCATCACAAGGGGTATTAGTTTATTGTATCACTATATGGGTTCTCTTTTAATGGATTAGAAATTTGAGAATCACATGGCAAGAAAGCCGGGATACATTTCCACAAATTCGTAATAACTCAACAAACAGTAAATTGGACAAGCCCTCAATCTTAATTGTTCCTTTATGTCTATAGAAAAATTGTATAAAAATATTATAGAAATTATAAAAAAAATTAGAGTTGATAATCTAACATTAGCCTTATACCATTTTTGAGCAAGCAAAATACTAGTTTGAACACTCCCATATCACAAGAAAATCAATCATTCAAAATTTCATAATCATTAATTTATAGAGAAATAAGAACTCCTATCAACACAATGCTACAAAATTTCTCATTAAAAAATATAGATTATAAAAGAAACCCTATCATTACAATCATAGAATTGCTAGAGATATGGGTTTATGGTATGACTAGAATTCTATTTTAAATACATTATATTTTTGCAATAGTACGTACCAAAAAATTTGTGCGACGCTCTGCTACAAATTTGCCACGACTCAAACAACAAATCTGAAAATCCCTCAATCTTCAATTGTCCGGTTATTTCTTTGTGCTTGTAAAAATAATATATAAATTTTACAGAAATTATAAAACTAAATTGAACTTGACAATCTAATGTTAACTTCATAAAAAAAAATCTGAGCAACCATGAAACCAGTTTGAACAAGACATATTCACATTCTCATACCAAAAGAAAATCACAATTTAAAATTTCATGACCAATAAATGATAAAGAAAAAAGAGCTCCTAGTATCACAATTCTACAAAATTGTTGATTATATATTATAGAAGATCTCCTTGCATCACAAGGGGTATTAGTTTATTGTATCACTGTATGAGTTCTCTTTCAATGGATTAGAAATTTGCGAATGCACAATACCAAGAAAGCTGGGACACATTTTGCCACAAATTTATAACAACTCAATAAACAGTAAATCGGAGAAGCCCTCAATGTTAGTTGTTTCTTTATGTTTATAGAGAAGTTGTATAAAATGTTAAGCCAAATTATAAAAACTGAATTAGACTTGACAATCTAACATTAACCTTATACAATTTTTGAACAAACAAAATACCTGTTTTAACACTTCCATATCACAAGAAAATCAACCATTCAAAGTATTATAATCATTAGTTGATAAAGAAAGAAGAGCTCCTGTCAAGACAATGCTACAAAATTCCTGATTATAGATTATAGAAGAAACCCTAGCATTACAATCATAGAATTGTGAGAGGTATTGGTGTATGGTATTACTAGGATTCTATTTTAATACATTATATATTTGAAATAGTACGTACCAAGAAATTTATACCATGCTCTGTCACAAAGTTGTTACAACTTAAATAACAAATTTGAAAAAGCCCCCAATCTTCAATTGCCCTGTTATTCTTGTGTGCCTGTAAAAGAGTTATATAAAAAATTTTACAGAAATTATAAACCACTTGTTTGAACTTGACAATACTTCATAAAAAAAATTTCAACAACCAAAAAATAGTTTAAACAAGACATTTACACTCTCGTACCAAAAGAAATTCACAACTTAAAATTCCATAATCAATAAAAGCTAAAGAAAGAATAGCTCTTAACATTACATTACTACAAAATTGTTTATTACAGATTACAGATTATACATTATAGATTATAAAACAACTCCTAACATTATAATCCTAACCTTACAAGAGGTATTAGTTTATTCAATCACTACTTGAGTTCTCTTTCAATAGATTACGAATTCGTGATTGGAAATACTAACAAAATTGGACACACTGTACACAAAGTTGCAACTTAACAAAGCACAAATCGAAAGCAAAATTCAAAAGATAACAATAAAAAAAAAATAATTATTATAAAAATAAAATTAAAAGCATAAACATGTCAAACAATAATGGAAGAAAAAAAACTAACAGTAGGACTTAATAATGATACAAGAAGCCGGACCAAACTCAGCAACGAGACAAAGAAAAACAAAAGACCGACATCGTGGCAGCAGATAAGAAGATGCGACACTAATAGCATGAGAGTAGCATAAATGGGTAAAAACCTAAAAATAACCTATGCAACCTTTTTGTTTCTTTTCGGTAGGAGCTTTGACGGGCCCATACCTGAAAACATACCCTTTTCTATTCGCCCCGAAACATATGAAATTTGCCAATTTCGTAAAGAGAGAAGAAATCTGAATATTTATCTTTTCATAATGGCCCGTGTAATTAATAATAAATGGGAGAGAATTGGAGAGAAATTAGAGCATGAGCCTTCCATTGGAAATCATAGCAGAGCTAAAGAGAAACTCAGACCAAGGTTCTGAGAACCGAACCAGTTGTCTAACCGCTCGAGTTGCTAGTTCACTGGTTTTACTGGTCTAACCGGTCTAACCGTAGTTCAACCGAAAAAAATGTTTTAGAATAAAATAATAAATAAATTATAAATAAACATCCTAAAATATAATTATAGTCTAATATAAATCTTAAAATATCTTTTAAATTTAAAACATTACATGAAATGTCATCAACCAAATCTATATGATATTATCAAAATACAAACTCAAAAATTAAATAGTAAAAAGAAATATCTAAATATTAAATGGATGTAGACAAAATAAATATTGATATTGTGGTTTTCCATTCATTACTTCTAGAGCAACATATTTCCAAGCTATAGATTAGAACCTTGTGACTGAGTATTTTAGAACTAGGAAGATTAGGATTAGCAGCATCATTTTCTTATTACCAGCAAATTGCTTATTGATTAATACTATCATCTATAACTGAAATCAATAAGTCATTCACAATGTTAAAAACAACAACAACACAGTCAGAAATCAAATAATCATCCATAAAATCATAACTGAAATCAATAAGGCAGCAACACAGCCAAAAATCAAATAATCATCCATGAAACCACAATTGAAATTAATAAGGCAACACCAAACTACACTAACAGCCGCTCTCAAAGGATAAATCCAATAAAAAAAACTATTACCAACAGCACAACAGATTCAATATTAAGTTAATTTAAATGCACTAAACATTCTTGAAGTTCATTTTTCTTTCTGTTAAATGAGTCTAACCAACAAAATTCTAAAAACATGAGCGTACTGAAAAGAAAACCCAAAAAAAGAAAACATTTGTTTAGGACTTTAGGTAATTAAAATTCAAAAAGGTAACAGATCATATCAGACTTCATTCAAACTTCAAAATTTAAAGGAAAAAAAAGCAGAATAAGCAGAAATCAGTGAAAACAACAGAATAATTTCAACAAATCCATAACTAGTAATAATTTCAACAACACAAAATCAATTATTTGATTTACATTCACAAATTCACATTCAGAAATCAGTCAAATACTCAAATCACTAAACAGAGCATAAAAGGAATAACCGAAAAAGTGAAAGCAGTGCCACTAACCTTCGACGGACAGCAAGACGGCGAGTGGCAAGACTACGGCGAGTGGCGAGAGGCGAGGGGATACACGAGGTGAGCTGCTCCAAGCCTCGAATAGAGAAGCCAACGAGGATGAGGACGACGTGCCGAGCTAGGAGACAGGGCCTGGGTTTGGGACAGGGGGAAGGACGGAGACGGCAGAACCTTTGAAGAAGCTAGGGTTTAATTTTTGTTTGGGAATTTTTTGAGATCGTGAGAGTGAACAGGGGGAGACTTGGAGCACGACCACAACGCAGCGAATGATGGCAGTTTCTCACTCCCTGCGGCGGTGGCCCCTGAGCACAATGGATGGCGGCGGCGCTGAGTCTCTCCTTACGACGATGGCGGAGGCTATAACCTACGGTTGAGAGTTGACAGAGGGGATTAGTTTTTTTGTCTGTATCAATTTGTTTGTTCAGCCCATGACAATAAAAAAAAAAGAAAATAATAATAATAATAATAATAATAATAATAATAATAATAATAATAATAATAATAATAAAATAAATAAATAAATAAATAAATAAATTTAATTTACATGATAACTTTTGATAGTAGGTTACTTCTTAAAGAGTGCTGCACTCTCTACTTTGTCTGGAGTGCACTACCTTTATATCATCTAATTTTGTTTGTTAAAATTTGTAAATAATGTGGATTTTTAGGAAAATATTGTATTAATTTCAAATGGACAGTTTTAAATCACTAGTTTTACGTTAACTATACGCCCACTAATCTAAAACTAGTGATTTAAAATCACCCATTTTTTCATTATTTGAAATCGTCCATTTTAAAAAATTCAGTACAAACAAAATACGAAGAAGTTACTAATTTAAAATTTATTTGAGTACGTTTATGACTAGCCATCTAGTATCTTTATAGTAATACAAATGGAGAGCTTTTATGCTGATGTGTCGTTCATACGTTGAATTTGGAAATTTATTTGCTTAGGTGTCATTACTAGAAATTTTTAAAATTTTATTTATAAATTATAAATTATTATTTTCTTAAGTTGTTACTTTTTAAAATTTTAAAAACGCTTTCCTAGGTGTTCAAGTATTTACTTTTTAATATTGTTAAACTAATTATTTGCTTATATTATTGAACTAATTATTTATAAATTGTAAATTATTTGCTTAGGTTGTTACTTTTTTATATTTTTAAATTATAGTTATATTTTATTTATAAAATCTATTTTATTGACAATATTACTCTTTAAAAAAATAACTAATAATAAGTTTATATTTATTTTATTTGCAAATTTAATCACAAAAAATTTTTAAAACTTTATTTTTAATTTTAAATTATTTGTTTAGTTTATTTTGCTAATATTAAGTTATTTGCTTAGCTTATTTTGTTTAAGTTTTCTTTTATTTTGAAATACGTTTTCTTAAGTTGTTAATATTTAGTTTTTAATATTGTTGAACTAATTTAAAAAATTTATTTTAGGTGGTTATTTTTTAAACTATAGTATATAAAAAATTATGGTTATAATTTTTTCAAAAGTTAGAAACTAACTTTAAATTTGTACAGTTTTCATCATTCAAATTAAAAATTTAGTATTTTAAGTAGTTTGTATTTTAAATTCGTTCACATGTCAAAGTGTTTTAAATAGTTTATAGTTGGCAAATGATTCGATGGTCCCAGAACGTTTGGACCATTAAATGGTCCCAGAACAAAACATGTTTTTTAAGTTTTTTTAATAACTGCTAAATAGTCTTTTTTTAATTTTAATTACAAATTAACCCCATATATTTTATTTAATCATAAAAACTATTTTTATTTTATAAATTATTATTCTATCATTAATCTATTATGTTTATTAACAATCAAAAACAAAAACAATAACGAAATAGATCTTCCATTGATCGTAATAAACTTTTTGGTTATTCCAATCGATTAAAAGATTATATTTGATCCGTGACGTTCGTCTAGGACTGTGAAATCGTATTTCTTTGAAAATCAATCGATTGGACTACAGGTTGTTATCACAAAATAAGCAATTGAAAATTGCAAGGCAGCATGGTTTTCACAAAAATCAATCGATTGGTCATATTACCCAATCGATTGCACGATGACTAAAATGTGAGTTTTTAATAATTTAATCGATTGCTTATACTACCCAATTGATTGAATGCTTTAAAACAACATGAGGTCTCACAATTCAATCGATTGGTTGTGTTACCCAATCGATTGAAGTCATCAAAATAATATGGATTTGACGAATTCAATCGATTGGTTGTGCTATCCAGTAAATGGTACATATGGTACATAAAAGACATATAAAATTGATTAACCATCACTTACAATTCCTAGTCACAAAAGTCGCAAGTCTATTCAAATACGTAGAATATATTATCATTTATCCAAAAGAGAGAATGCATAACCAATTACCCTAAAGAAGACTGAAAGTTTGGAGTCCCATTCATTTATGCAGTCAATCACATTTACATGCTCAAGTGAATAAGCTCAAGAAGACAATGTTATAAGAATGCAAAATTGACATCACAGTTCTAAGATCTGAATATAGCTAAAACTAAAAGACAGACGGGAAGCAATTCTTAGTGGATTAGGATCAGTCTCAATTCTTTCCATTAATATAAAGTTCTAGATATGCAATTATAAGATCTAGAACTATGATTTGTGTAAATTATAATTTGAAGAAATGAGATTTCTTCAAATAAATATGAAAGAGTATCTAAATCAAAATAAAACCTTAAAAATTGAAGATAGAATTTTATAGATGAATAATAAAATAATAATTTATAAAAATGATAACAAAATTGAAATAGACATAGTATAAACTTCAATTGATTGGGTAGCACAACCAATCGATTGAATTGTGAGACCTCAAGTTGTTTTGAAGCATTCAATCGATTGGGTAGTATAAACAATCGATTGAATTATAAAAAAACTCACATTTTAGTCATCGTTCAATCGATTAGGTAATATGACCAATCGATTGATTTTTGCGAAAATTATGCTGCCTTGCAATTTTCAATTGATTGTTTTATGATAACAACCTGTAGTCCAATCGATTGAGTTATGGAAAACCTGAAATTCGATCGATTGTTTTGATAATCCAATCGATTGATTTTCTAAGAAACACGATTTCACATTCCTGGACGAACGTCACGGATCAAATATAATCTTTTAATCGATTAGAATAGCCAAAAAGTTTATTACGATCAATGGAAGATCTAATTTGTTATTGTTTTTATTTTTTATTGTTAATAAACATAATAGATTAATGATAAAATAATAATTTATAAAATAAAAAATAGTTTTTATGATTAAATAAAATATATGAGGTTAATTTGTAATTAAAATTAGAAAAGGACTATTTAGCAGTTATTAAAAAAACTTAAAAAATATGTTTTATTATGAAACTATTTAATAGTTCAAACGTTCTGGGACCATCGAATCCGGTGCCTTTATAGTTTATATTACAAGATCGTCAACATGTCAAATTGTTAGAAACTAATTTCATTCTTTAAAAATGTGGTTATAATTTTTTGAAAAGTTAAAAACTAACTTAATTGGTTTAAATCGTTTTCATCATAGAAACTAAATTTTAAAAGTATTTTAAATAGTTAGTTATTTGAATCAAAGTCAATTAGATTTCAGAAAATCCTAATTATGAGACCCACTATAAAAGTACAGATTAGAGATATATAGTACAACTCCTTGCTCAATACAATCAATTATTAAAAATTTCTCTATCTTTTTTCAATGGCAGTTCATGTTCACAAAATTGTTGAGATCAATCCTACAGTTGAGAATTTGTGTGTACGTATACGAGTGATAAGGTTATGGATACTACCAAGCTATGAAAATTCTCCATTGCCATACTCAATTGAGATGGTTTGACTCGATAAAGACGTAAATTTTCTACCAATTTTTAAATAATATTAAATTTGTATTATTCATATTTTAAACGTGTTTGTTTATTTCCATTTAATTGTTCTTTAATTTTTGTTTATCAATTCTAGGAAAGAAAAAACATGTCTCAGTTAAGATGGCTTTTGTGTCTCAATTTGTAAATTTGCTAAAAGAAAAAATCTCTTATCAAACAAGATATTTTGGTGTTGGGCTCAATGTGGGTAACTTCAAGATTACTCATCAAGAGTATGTGGTTAATTTAAACTAACGTACCGATGTGAATATACTTTTAGAATCGTCAAGTATCCCACGATATGAATTTAACTTTGTAAGTTTTGACACTCTTAATGCTCCTGAATTCGATTACACATTTTTGGTTGGTAAGTTTTTTGTTTTAGAAAAAGTATAATTCATTGATAAATTTATTTATTTCATTCATAAGTTCGGTTATATTTTTTTTAACAAACTTATTAATAACAAACCTTTTTAATTTTAATCCATTCTAGATGTTATTAGATATGTTGATGGAATTGAGAGTGCGATAACTCTTGAAAAGGATGACAAGTCTACTAAATACAATGTTATTGAATTAGAGGTCGAGGATGGATAATCATATATTTGTTTTTATAAATCTAAAAATTTTAATATTGACTTCATTATAAATTTATGTATTTGAATTTATTTTAGAAGTTTATTCTCATCTTTTTAAATTGTTATGAATATTTTTGTAATATTAAACTTTTTTTTTTTCAGTTGAAGAATTTTAATTTGTGGAAACAATTTTGTTATCGGTCAAGAGATATTTTTTCTACTTTTTTACGTAAAATGTTATCATTAGCATGTTAATATTAAAAAGGTAAATAATAAGCATAAATTACAAAAATAGTATTTTTTACGTCATTTGATTTTTATGAATTTGAAATGATTAATTAAGTAATTATTAATTTTTTAAATTGTGTTTGCAATTTTAACTTAATTGTTAATTTTTAAATTTAAAACATATAAAATATGTATATAATTTAATACTATTTTATTGGTGATTAATTTTTAAGTTGTAATGATATGTTAATATTAAAAATATAATAATATGCATAATTTACAAAAAAATATTCTTTATATAGTTTGATTTTTATGAATTTAAAATGATTAATTAACTAATAATTAATTTTTTTAAATTGTCTTTGAAATTTTAACTTAATTGTTAATTTTAAATTTTAAAAATTTTAAATATATATATAATTTGATACAATTTTATTGGTGGTTAATTTTTAAGTTGTAATTAGTTTTTGTTTATTTTGTTATAAAAATATATTTAATATTAAACATTTTATTTGACATAGAAAAATAATAGAATGTGTATTTTTTGGCAAATATGCACACGAGTTAAATACTTTTTTGGGTTTAGGCAATAAGAATGGAGCTGTTGTTGTCTTACAATTTGCTAGAGTAAAGATATTTAATGGTAATATTCATCCATAACTTTCTTAAAATATATTTTTATGTGAGTTTTTATTCATTTTGTATTAAATTAAATTTTTTAGAGAAGATTGTTTTACAAAATTCTATGTATGGTACAAAGATATTCTTCAATCTTGAAGATGAAAATGTCATCCAATTTTAAAATAGGTGTGTATGTTATTTTTTATGTGTGTGTTATCTAACGTAATTTTTTTTGTTTTATTTATCTAGCTTTGTAAGATTTGAAGAACCTAGTGTTAAACCCGTATGATGCATGGACTTACATTTTAATATGACATTTATTTCGAGGGTTACCTGAAACTGTAGGTCGATCTCGCACGAGATCTTCTGTACGGGTTGGGGATGACGTGTCCGGCTGGTGGGAGATGGCCGGAGCTGTCGTGTCCGACTTGTGGAACTGGCTGCACTGCTGATCCTTGGTCACCGGAGGGTGGGGGGTACCTGCAAGAGACTCTGATGCTTAAGTTAGCATGGGTATTAAACAGGTTTTTAGTAGAATCAGAGTATGAGTTATACCTGGGTGCTCCAGTGTATTTATAATGGTTGTAGAGTGACCTTTTTAGATAAGATAAGTTAGTTATCTTATCTTATCTTATCTTTATCTTTGGGTGAGATCAGCTTATCTTCAAGGGAACCGCCTTTGTCTCTATAGGCTTGGACTGCCTTTAGACTTGGGTCGTGTTCCTCTATTTGGGCCCCTTACTGGGCTTTCCTGTCGATTTGACCGACCTCTTTGAGAAGAAGTCGGATAGCCTGACCTGAGGAGGTCGGTCGCTTTATCACTGAACATCCCGGATCGGATAGCTCGACCCAGGGTGTGAACAGTGCCCTTGCTTGAGCTCGGTCTTCTGCTTTGAGGTCGAGTCTTTTGACTTCGATCTTTCTCTAGTGAAGTCGAACTCAAGCATTTTGTCGATTCCTTTCTTTGTGGAACCTTTTTTTGAATGTAAAACGTTTTCCTCTAAAAGCGCGTGCTTTTTATATCAGCGCTTTGTTCTTGGGAACGTGTGAGGGTTTAATACCTTTATTAATTGGTATTAATTGCCCCGTTTCCCTTGGCTTTTATTTTGAATTTTTGCAATCAGAAACGGTTTCTCTCCTTCATTTTCCTTTGTAACTTCTCCCTTCGTTCTCTCGCTTTCTGTTTTTTGCCTGTAGCTTGCCTTTTTCTTTCGTTGCGGCGTCATCCAGCGATCCGACGATTCCGTCTTTCCATCTTCAACTCTCCTGAAGCTTTCCGCTTTTTTTCAGGTTGGTTCTATTTACAGTTTCTTCACTTTTTTCGTTGCCTTGTCTTTGGTTTTCTTTGATGTTTGACTGCATGTCGAAAAAAGCTTGAACCTTTCTATGATCTTGTGTTTGCTTGTCGCTGTAATGTGTTTTTTTCTTTTTTTGTTTTTACGCATACTCCTGGTATTTCTGTTTGAGGCTTCCTAGGGCTTTGCATGTTCTACTGTTGCTTCTGGCTGTTCATTTTGAAAAAACTGTATCTTGCTCATAATTTCAAAAGATTGCCCCTTGACTTCTGCTCTGTTTTGGTGGATTTTCCTTGTTGCTGTATCTTTGTAGGAGATAACGATACCCATAATTTTAATTTTCGCCTTTTGTTCGTAGTACGTTTTCTTGACTTCCTCTTGATGCTTTTGTTGCTTGTTCTGTCTGAGACTGTGAATTTTGGGAGGTAATTATTTTGATGATTTTTTATTTGTAACTCGTGGCTTTTCTTCTCGGAGTGTTATCTTCCTGTCAGGACGTGTAGGGATGTAAAGATGTAAACTTGTAGGTTTCCTTGAGTCCTCGTTCCTTAACTTGCCCCCAAAAGGATGCCCCTGGATCTTTAGTGTGTGTCCCGGGGGTTTCCTTTTGTTTGTATTGCTCCGTGTCGCGCTTGTCCGAGTTGTTCTGAGATGTTTTATTTTTTATCCGAGATGTTTTTGGGTTAGTAATCTGTTTTCTTCTCTTCTTGCTCTAGGACTAGTTGACCTCATGTCTTCTTACAAGAACATTGTTGAGACATCTTCCCAGGTCCCTGAGGGCATGGCTGATTGGGTGGATTCAATGGTTCTTTTGTGTGTTTCTTTGGTTGATTCTGAATTTTGTCAGCAGCTTAGGCAGTTTCATAGGGTTTGTAGTAGTGTTGGTGAGGAAAAAAATTACGAACTTGTGCCTCCCACTTCTGAAGAGAGAGTTTGTTTCTCTACTTGGGTTGCTGGAGATCGCCCTTTTTTCTATGCTTACGATTTCTTTTTTGGCCGGATGAGTATTACCCTTCCTTTTACTGATTTTGAGACCAACCTATTATGGTCCTGTAATGTTTCTCCTTCCCAAATTCACCCCAATTCCTGGGGTTTCGTAAAAATCTTTCAATTGTTGTGTCATGGATTCGGTATTCCTGCCTCGCAATCTCTTTTCTTCTATCTCTTTGTTTTGACGAAACCTGGGGTAGTAAAGAAGAAAGCTGCTTGGGTTTCTTTCCGAGCTTTCCAGGGAAAGAAGGTTTTCTCCATGTTTGATGAATCTTTCCGTGATTTTAAAAATTACTTTTTTAAAGTCCGAGCTGTTGAAGGAGCTCGGCCGTTTTTTCTGGATGAAAATGATGAGCCCGCCTTTCCCTTGGAATGGCAAAAGGACGTGAGGGTATCTAGATATTCATGGAAAATGTTGGATGAGGCTGAGCAAGCTTTCATGACTGTTCTGGAAGAGACCTGGGGTCAGCCTCCCCACCTCGACACAAAGAAATTTTTAACCAGTCCCTCTCTCCTCCAAACTGAGCTGGGTAGTTAATCTTTTGATTTTCCTCTTTTGTCTGCTCCTATATTGTTTGCAAGCTCTTTTCTAATTTGTTAATTGATTCCTTACTGTTGTGCTTTGCTTGCAGAGATGATTAAGGATAATGAATCTATGAAGGCCTTCAAGAGGGCGAGGAAAGCTACCGCCGCCAAAAATGTCTCAGCCAAGGCGGTTGGAGAGGGATCATCCCAGGCTCAGTTGAAGCCGGCCGTTCCGAGCTCACCTGGGGCGAGGAAGGTAATTCCGACTCCCCGGGTTCGTTCGATCGATCCTCCCCAAGCCTCTGTTGTTACTTCTGGTGCTCCTCCCAACAAAAAGCAAAAAACCATTGAGCCTTTCAACCTTGATGCCCCTGATTTTGATGCGGTCGAGTTCGTAGATCAGCAGATCGGTCCTTACGGTGTCCTCCCTATGGATGATGTATCACTCCTTCGCTACTTGGACTTTATAACTCGAAGTAGTGTTAAGATGGCGCACATGGGGGTTGCATTGTACCGAACTGCCCAAAATCTTCCTCTTCATGCCACCAAAGCCTTCATAGAAGAGGCTAAACAGGAGTTTGATCAGATGAAGGGCTTGAAGGAGGGCCTCGAAGTGAAAGTGACAAAGCTGGAGAAGGAGCTGGAGAGCGAGAAGGCTATCTCCCTTGCCTTGGCCGCTTCTGTGAGGTTGGCCGAGGACACGACATTGAGGCATAAAGACAGCTATGTGACATCCTATCGGGAGGTAATGCGTCTGAGGGAGGAGTTGGAGTCTGCCCGAGCTGATTATTCCGAGCTCCAAGGTCACCTTGTCGGCAGTGTGAATGCTGCTTATGAGAACCTGAAGGAGCAGGTTCGAATTCTGGCTCCCGAGGTCGATCTTTCTCTCTTCAGCCTGGACAATATTGTGAGGGATGGTAAGATTGTCCCAGATGACCCGGATGATGATGATGTCAAACCTCCCCTGTGCCTGCCGCCAAAGTGTCAACTTCTTCAGTTCCTTCAGCTGAGGTCGATCATCCCGTATCCGATCTGGACTGTCAAATCCTGAATCGAGATGATGGGACTGATGACAAGTCATCCTAGCCTATTTTAACTAGTCTTTTTCTTTTGTTTTCATTAGAATTATGCACTTTCTTGAGCTACAAGCAAGCTAATTGAGTAGATTTTCATGTTTCCCTTGATTGAACCAACCATATATGAATTTATGCCATTTCATGAGGTTTTATGCTATATTTGTTGCATATTATGAAAGAATGAATATCTCATGATTTTGAGCATAGCTTTGATGAGTTTGGTTGATTAATGATAGGTGAAGAAAGCTTGGAGAAAGGTTGAAGCAAAGAGGAATGGCTAGGAGTGAAGAGAGGACAATGGAATAAGTGAAATTGAACCAGGAAGCAAGAAGTTAGCCCCAACGTTAGCCCCCTAACTTGGAGGCTAACGTTGGAACTTGAAATTTCCTCCCTGGCCATCCCACGTTTGCGCCAACGTTAGCCCCCTAACTTGGAGGCTAACGTTGGCACATGAATTCCTCCCTGGCCATCCAACGTTTGCGCCAACGTTAGCCCCCTAACTTGGAGGCTAACGTTGGCACATGAAAACATAAGGGAGAGGGGCCAACGTTTGCGCCAACGTTAGCCCCCTAACTTGGAGGCTAACGTTGGCACCACAAGCACACTAGACAAGGCCAACGTTAGGGTCAAAGTTAGACCCCTAACGTTGGCACCAACGTGCATACCAGAAAAATGTGTTTGCTGCTATGAAAAGTTGGAGCCAAAGTTAGACCAAACTTTTGCTAACTTTGGCTCAAACTTTTGGTCCAACTTTTGCTAACCTCAAACCCGGTTCAATTGGTTCACTTTGGTTCTTCTTCAAACTTCAAGAGCAATCAACCAAGGCCTCTTTCAACCCAATTCCACCAAGAGCAAAGGCCCAACTCAAGGCTTGAAGATCATTTGAAGAAAGTGTATAAATAGGATAGAATTCAAGTTCTTCGGAGAGCTTTCCTTTTGGAATTTTCATAATAGTTTTCGGAGAGCTTTTGAACTTTAATTTCTTTGTTTCCATTGCTTTCAATTTCATTTTACTTTTGTCTTGGATCTTGGATTGGAGAATTGAAGAAATTCTGTTTCAATCTCAATCTTGGATCTCTCTGTTTCTTTACTGTTAATTGAATTTCATTTCCGGTTAATTGCTCTTCATCTATTCTCTTTGCAATTTACATTTTCCTTGCAATTGTTCTTGTTGGATCTAGGAAGGCATTGAGATCTAGACTTGGTTTTCTAGTCTCTGGGCCCTGAGATCTCAATTTTACATTCTCTGTTTCTTGCTTTCCATGTTTATTTACTTTTCTGTTATAAGATCCGATCCAATCCCAATTCCCTTTCCTTCTTCTGTTTGATGCAATTTAATTTTTCCTTGTTTAATTTCTGCAAATCCACGTCCCAATCCCCTTTACATTTCAAGCAATTTACATTCCTTGCACTTTAAGATTCCTCAATTTACATTTCTTGCACTTTAAGTTTCGGCCATTTAATTTCTTGTTCTTTAAGTTTCAGCAATTTATTTCTTGTTCTCTTTACTTCAATGCAATTTAATTCTGCAAGTCACAAAACCATCAACCAAATCTTGATTCGCTTGACTAAATCAACCACTAAGCTAAAATTGCTCAATCCTTCAATCCCTGTGGGATCGACCTCACTCCCGTGAGTTTTTATTACTTGATACGACCCGGTACACTTGCCGGTTAGATTTGTGTGTTTTGGGAGAGATTTATTTTTCCTCCAAAATAACTCATCAGGGACCGTGGATGCTGTGCCCATTCAGACTCGCCCTCCTTCTCCTCGTACTGATGCTACCGGGAAGGCTTCTGATGTTTAACTGAACTTTTTTATCTTGGTTGTGTGGATAGCCCGGCTTGTGGGCTTTTAAACTCTTTATTTTGTAAATTGTATTTTGCTGACTGTTGACACTTATTTAGTTGCTTGTTTAGCAACCTTAGGCTAAAAAAATAGCTTCCAAGTTCTTGGGGCTGATTTGGGTAGCTCCTTTGAATTTGTTTTTATCACATCTTCGCGCCTTTAGTATCATATCGATCTTTATCTTGTCTAGGAACTTTTTCTAGGATTTTGGTAGTGCTTGGGGTCTTGTCGCTCGATCTCAAAGTGGCTTTTGTGCTTTTGGCTTTGATTCCTTTTGAGGCGAAAATCCTGTTACTTTGGACCTTTTGTGAGGTCTCTAGCAAGTATTACCTTTGTAGCCTTTGCACTCTATGTGGATTGACTTTATTATGTCGGGCTCTTCTAAGTTACCTTTGTAATCCTCTTTTTTGGACCTTGTTTAGGTTCCTTTTTGGGATTACATTTGTAACTTTTACGTTTTGGGCCGACTTCGTCATGTCGGATTAAGTTATTTTGTAATCCTCTTTTTTGGACTTTGTTCAAGTCTCTTTCAGGGATTACTTCTATAACTTTGTGTTTTGGACCGACTTCATCATGTCGGATCAAGTTATTTCGTAATCCTCTTTCTTGGACCTTGTTCAGGTCTCTTTCAGGGATTACTTCTATAACTTTGTGTTTTTGGCCGACTTCGTTATGTCGGACCCTTCTAAGTTACTTTTGTAATCCTCTTTCTTGGACCTTGTTCAGGTCTCTTTCAGGGATTACTTCTATAACTTTATGTTTTGGGCCGACTTCGTTATGTCGGGCCCTTCTAAGTTACTTTTGTAATCCTCTTTCTTGGACCTTGTTCAGGTCTCTTTCAGGGATTACTTCTATAACTTTATGTTTTGGGCCGACTTCGTTATGTCGGGCCCTTCTAAGTTACTTTTGTAATCCTCTTTTTTGGACCTTGTTCAGGTCTCTTTCAGGGATTACTTCTATAACTTTGTGTTTTGGGCCGACTTCGTTATGTCGGGCCCTTCTAAGTTACTTTTGTAATCCTCTTTCTTGGACCTTGTTCAGGTCTCTTTCAGGGATTACTTCTATAACTTTGTGTTTGGGCCGACTTTATTATGTCGGGCCCTTCTAAGTTAAAGTAATTCTCTTTTATAGGGTTGGCCAGACCTCTTTCCAGGGTTTACTTATAACTTGGTTTGACTTGGTCCGACTTCTTAACGTCGGCCAGTCTTTTAAGTTATTATTTAGCAATCCATCAGGACCTCGTCAGGTCCTTTCTTCGGATCACTTTTGATAACTTCTTGCATTATTCTGTTTTCATCTTTGCCGATTTGTAGAAAGTGGATTAAATCCTCGTTTAGTCGATCTCTAGATGAATTTGGTTTTCATCTTTGTTGGTCTTTATCGTGATCGTGCAGTGAATTTGTTTTTCACTTTTTGCCAATCTGTCGCTTTATAATCGGACGATGAATGTTTCAGATTAATGCGTCTTGAAAACTTTGTAGAATATCTAATATATTTTATTTAAAAGAAAATGAAAATATGTACATGTAGATTTTTTATCCTCTGAATCTCAACTTGGTGCCTCATTAAAAAACCTTTTCAGGAAGAAGAGTGCATCCTATGATGAGATCTTTTACCTTCTCTAGCTATAGTACCTTCTTAGGTTGCAGACGTGCCACGACCTAGGAAGTTCTTGCCCGTCGAGTTCGGATAGTCTGTAGTAGCCCTTCCCGAGTACTTCTATGACTCGGTAGGGTCCTTTCCAGTTTGCTGCTAGCTTTCCTTCCCCGGGTCAAGTTGTTCCAATATTATTTCGGATTAGGATGAGATCGTTCTCAGCGAAACCTCTTAACACTACCTTTTGATTATATCTGGAAGCCATTCGACGTTTTAGTGCTTCTTCCCTGATCCGAGCTCTTTCTTGGATTTCAGGAAGTAGGTTGAGCTCTTCCCTTTGGAGTTGGGAGTTGGCTTCTTCATTGTAATGGACCACTCTAGGTGACCCTTCCTCGATCTCTACTGGGATCATTGCTTCCGTTCCGTATGCTAATCGGAAGGGTGATTCCTTTGTGGTTGAATGCGGCGTCGTTCGATATGCCCATAGGACTTGTGGAAGTTCTTCGGCCCAAGCTCCATTTGCGTCTTGTAACCTCCGTTTTAACCCGGCCAATATGACTTTGTTAGCAGCTTCGGCTTGTCCATTGGCTTGGGGATGTTCGACGGAGGTGAACTGGTGCTTTATGTTTAAGTCGGCTACTAATTTTCTGAAGCCTGCATCTGTGAATTGAGTTCCATTGTCTGTGGTGATGGAGTATGGAACCCTGAACCTTGTGACAATGTTCCTATATAGGAATTTTCGGCTTTTTTGAGCAGTGGCGTTGGCTAGGGGCTCTGCCTCGATTCACTTTGTGAAATAGTCTACCCCTACTATGAGGAATTCAACTTGTCCCGATCCCTGGGGAAAAGGTCCGAGAAGATCGAGTCCCCATTTTGCAAATGGCCAAGGTGAAGTTACACTAATGAGCTTTTCTGGCAGGGCGATGTGAAAGTTGGCATGTTTCTGGCATGGTGGACATGTCTTTACAAACTCTGTAGCTTCCTTTTGTAGAGTGGGCCAATAAAATCCCGCCCAGAGTACTTTTTTGGTAAGAGCTTGTGCTTCGAGATGATTGCCACAAATGCCACTTTGTACTTTCTCTAAGACTTCCCTTGTGTTGGAGGTCGGCATACATTTTAATAATGGTATTGAAATCCCTCTTTTGTATAGGGTGTTGTTTATGATAGTGTAGTATTGTGCCTCCCGTTTTAACCTCTTTGCCTCTTTTTCATTTGTGGGGAGTGTTTCTGTTTTGAGGTAGTTAATTATGGGGGTCATCCATCCTTGATCCTGACTTGTTATGGTTAGGACTTTTTCTTCTTCCGAGATTGACAGGTTCTGTAGCATTTCCTGGATGAGGCTTCTATTGTTGCCCCCTGGTTTGGTGCTGGCTAGTTTTGAGAGTGCGTCAGCTCGGGCGTTTTGTTTGCGGGGTATGTGGCGGATCTTATATTCCCTGAGTTATCTGAGCTGTTCCCTGGTTTTATCCAAATACTTTTTCATGGTGGGATCTTTGGCCTGGTAGCTCCCTGTTATTTGTGAGGTGACTACTTGTGAGTGATGACATGTCACCATGTCATGTTTTTCTATGCTTTTTCATACAAGAAATTGATGATTTGTGCTTAAATATTGAATGCTTTTGTACTTAATTGGTATATTTCCTTGATCTTTTAATTTTATAAATCTTGTAGGAAATAAGAAGAAGAAGAAGCAAAGAAGCACAAAATAAGTTAAAAAGGAGAAAAAAGAGCTTTGGGGCACACTTTGAAGTTGGAGCACACTTTGGAGGCTTAGGCCACGCTTTTAAAAGCGTGGCCCATGACCAAATCAAGGAAGAGAAGCGTGGCCCAAAGGAAGAAAAGCGTAGCTCAAAACAAGGAGCAAGAGCACAAAGCTCTTGCCGAGAGCTTTAGAGCTCTTGTGGAGAGCTTTACTTCAAATAATCAAAAGCCAAGCTCTTGCCAAGAGCTTTTTCGGGCTTGCCTCAAGGAAAATGAGCATTGGAAGCAAATTTTCTCTAAGTTAAAATCTGGGCGCTCACAGCATGACCATGCCTCCTTCAAAGGGCTATAACTTGAGCTACAAAAGTCCGATTGATGTGCTTCCAGTTGCGTTGGAAAGCTGACATTCAGAGCTTTCCAACGATATATAGCAATCCATATTTGGCATGAAATTGAGGTACGAGTGAAAGGCATCTTTAAGGACCAAAAACAAGCAAAAATGAATCAAACTGGCTTCACCAGGATTCGAAGAGGGAGACCAAGGGAAGCAAGGAAGTAGTGCTCTCCTCATGAAAATGTAAGAAAAAGGGCTCACAAAATGCTTCCATCATGGTTCGAACTTGGAGTTTCTCTCCAAAACAAAGGGGTGCTTCTAATAGAGCTCTTACGGAGAGCTTTGAAGCTCTTGGGGAGAGCTTTGCCCTGGGAGTGTGACCCATGGTCCAAAAATCAAATTAATTCAATCCTGCACCAAAATTTAAAAGCCCATGGACATCACTTCAAGGCACAATAACAAGTTAGCTTAGGAATTTATTTTTAATTGTAATTTGTTTAGAATTTCATTTTTTATTTTCATTTTTATTTTGTGAAAAGCCTATAAAAAGGCATCTGCTTCATTTCTTAGAGGGGCTCCATTAGAAAGTATTAGGGGGAATTAGGAAGGGGAATTGATTTCTCTTCTTCCTTGTTCTTACTTCTACACTTTTTACTCTTTGTTTTGGATCTTGGGTGGAGAATTGAAGAAATTCTATTTCAATCTCACCTTGAATTCACTCTTGTTTAGTTTTCTGCATAATTGAATTTCAATTTCTGTTTACTGTTTCATTCTTCTACTCCTTCTGCAATTTACTTTTCCTTATTTCTTTGCAATTGTTCTTGTTGGATCAAGGAAGGATTTGAGATCTAGACTTGTTTTCTAGTCTCTTCCACTCCTGAGATCTTCAACCTTCTTTTAAATTGCTGCAATTAAGCATCAGTCACTTTCCGTTTTACTTCTTCAAGTAATTTTACTTTTCTGTTTGAAATTTGCTATAATTTCCTTTTGCTGCAAGTTAAAATTCAATTTACATTGAGTTTGCTTTTGATCTTTGGTTTCCATTACTTCTGTTCTCATTGCTTTCAATTTACTTTCATGCAATTTAAATCTTCTTGTTCCTCTGCACTTTACATTTGATGCTTGCTGTGAGCTTGAATTACATTCCTTGCAACTTTACATTTTCTACAATTGCTCTAAGTTACTGATTTACTGCTTTCATTTAAATTTTCTGCACCCAATCCCCTTTACATTTTATGCAATTTACATTTCTTGTCATTTAAGATTTTGCCAATTTACATTCCTTGCCCTTTACGTTTATGCTCATTTACTTTCTGCAACTTTTAATTCACTGCCATTTACTTTCTGTTGGCTACATTCCATCAAATTTAACTTCAATGTTAGCTTGACTAAACTAATCACCCACTAAAGTTGCTTGATCCATCAATCCCTGTGGGATCGACCTCACTCTAAGTGAGTTTTACTACTTGATGTGACCCGGTACACTTGCCGGTTAGTTTTAGGTGTTTTAGAAATTCGTTTTTCCATAAAAACACCCATCAAGTTTTTGGCGCCGTTGCTGGGGATTGATTTAGATCAACAATGATTAAGTGGGTGAGAAGTATAGATCAAGCATTTTCTTTATTTTTGTTTTCTGTTTTAGATTGAAACCAAGGTGTTTGAGTTATTGCCTCACTAAGAAATTCATCTCTGAGATATGAATTTCAATTTTCCTTGGTGTTGTGTTTTACAAAATTCAAATGGAGTTCAACTCATCTTATGATCAAACAAATTTTATGGGATATTACCCACCATCACCAATCTCTAATGGTGGCTGGGAATATCACCAAGAAAATATAAATTCTAAGCACTCCAATCCATGGAGATTTGCTTCAGAGACACAAGATGAGCAAGAAAACCATATGGGATATTTCCTTCCACCACAAAATGATGCAAGTCATGATTCTAATGGTGGCTGGAAAGGGAATTCTAATGCTTCATATGATATTCATCCAAAGATATCATCACTTGACCATGCTTCAACAGAAAACCCCTTTCAAAACTCACCACCCACACAAACTTCCATGAACCACTCAAGGTTCTCAAAGCTTGAGTCCATGCTCAAAAGATATGAGGAGAAGACAACGAAAGTTTGGAAAGAACAAGAAAACTCCCTCAAAAACATGGAAGTGTAGCTAGCTCAATTGGTGAGTGCAACGAAGAAGGAGGAAAAACAAGAGGAAGAGGCTACTGCATCAAGTGAACTTTCAATAAAGAATGAGGTGGTTGAAAATGAAACTGCACTTGAGATGACAAGGGAACATGAAGACTCACAACTCTCACAAACGTCCCTGACCCAAAAACTCTCAACAATTGAATCTGTGATTGAAAAATATGAAGAGGAGATGAAGAAATATTGGGAAGATAAACAAACCTCCTCAATGAAAAAGCTATTAAGTCAAATGTTGGGTGCAAAGAAAGGAGTGGAGGAGCAAGAAAGTGAGGAAGTCATTCCAAACTCAAGTGAAGCAGAGAAGTACATAGAGGAAACGCTCATGGAACCACCAATTCAAAAGGCTCTGGATGAATACAAAACTCCAATAATCACACAGCAACCAAGTCTTGAATCCAAAGAAGTGAAGGCAACTAGCAAGAACACCAATTCTGTCCCTAATCCAGCAAGCAAGATCAATCAAGCCATTTGCAAAAGGAAGCTTGCTGAGGAAAGGCCAAGACAAGGGACACTAGCTGAATCTTCTCCCCTCTTGAGGTCATTCCTCTTAACAAACTGGAAGAAGAGGAAGAAAGTGAACAACATGTCAACCGTAGGTATAATTTCTCTTCTTTGCTTTGTTTTCGTTCTTTGTTTTGATTAAATTCAATAAATTGGCATATGGTTACATTCTAAGTTTGGTGTTGCCTTGCAACAAATTGTTTTCAATCTTTTTGGATGATTGCATCAAATCAAAAATTGAAAGTGACACACCAAGATTCTAAGTTTGGTGTGCCACTTATTTTCTATGCAATTCATTCAAGCAACACTACTTGTCTGCATAATCATAATGCCTCTGCAGTTTTATTTTTCTCTTTTAATTTGACACTTTTTCATTCTACTTTCTTTAGTCATTTTTTTTTGTTTTTAAATTCTTTCATTTTAGTTTGCTTATTCACTGTGTTTGTTAATACATCACCAAGAGAGCTTTATTCATGACAGATTCTTGACTTGGTGATTGTACTTAACAAATAACAGTTTCATTTACTTAGTTTTAATTCAAATAAATTGACATATGATTGCATTCTAAGTTTGGTGTTGCTATGCAACAAAATTTGATTCCAATTCTTACAAGATACTTGCATTAATTCCAAGTGAAAGTGTCACACTAAGTTTGGTGTGCCACTTATCTTTTATGCAATGTATTGTGCACACTTTCTTATCTATACAATCAAAATGTCTTTGTCTCTTGTGCCTTGATTATTACCTTTAATTTTGCTTGCTTAAAACACATGTGCTACTAACATTTCATTGTATAAGACATTCATGATCCATCTTAGCCCCATACCCATTGTTCTAATTGTTGCTTGAGGATGAACAAGCATTCTGAGTTTGGCAAGGGAAAGGGAAGAATAAGAGGAAAATGACAATAATAGAGAAGATGGACTACAAGGTTGTAAAATTCCTTTTCCTCTCCTTTGTTTCCAGCACTTTATTTTGCATGATTGTCTTTATATTCTCTGTATGCATGTGTGGTATGAATAAGCATAGCTTGAATATTGATTTGTAACATGTTGCCATGCCATTATGACTACCAACTTGAGTTTTGTAAAGCTTAAAGCAATAAAGCATCATGATCATAAACAAACAAGGCATTAAAGAAGAACTTAGCATGTGCATACAAGTATTGGAAAGCTAGTATGATTAATTGTTGCTCAATTGCATTGGATTTTATTTAATTGAAGTTTTTATCTAGTACATTTTTTGAAATCTTTTGAAAATCATAAAAACCTTGAAGAAGCAAATACAAATTAAGGCAAAAAAAAAGGGAAAGAATGAGAAAGCTGAAGGCTCTGAGTACCAATGACAATATGTTAAGTACTTGTGGTGTTTATGTATCAAGCCAAATACTTGAAAACAAAACACTTAGAAGTCAAGGCTAGACTCAAGTGCAAAAGCACTCCCTCAAAGCTCAAGGTTCTGAGCATCAATGATTAGATAGTCAAGAAAAGAAAAGAAAAATGAGCTTAATGAAGTCCTCTAATTCAAATGCTTGTGGTGCTTATGTATCAAGTGGTAATACTTGAAAACAAAGCATTTAGAATCGTAGCTTTGTTATTAACTCATGGGGCAAAGCACCCAAAAGGAGAAGCTAATAAGAAAATCAAAAGCTTGTTTCAAGGAAAAATTATAAGGAAAAAGATTTCATAAATTGAGCTAGATAGAAGCATCAATCATTTATATTTCTTTTGTGATTGTAGCATGCATAAGAAACTAGCCTACCATGAACATTAACTTGCTATTCTTCTTACCTTGGATTGACAATCTTAAATTGCATGATTCTTTTCTTGCTTGGGGACAAGCAAGATTTAAGTTTGGTGTTGTGATGACATGTCACCATGTCATGTTTTTCTATGCTTTTTCATACAAGAAATTGATGATTTGTGCTTAAATATTGAATGCTTTTGTACTTAATTGGTATATTTCCTTGATCTTTTAATTTTATAAATCTTGTAGGAAATAAGAAGAAGAAGAAGCAAAGAAGCACAAAATAAGTTAAAAAGGAGAAAAAAAGAGCTTTGGGGCACACTTTGAAGTTGGAGCACACTTTGGAGGCTTAGGCCACACTTTTAAAAGCGTGGCCCATGACCAAATCAAGGAAGAGAAGCGTGGCCCAAAGGAAGAAAAGCGTAGCTCAAAACAAGGAGCAAGAGCACAAAGCTCTTGCCGAGAGCTTTAGAGCTCTTGTGGAGAGCTTTACTTCAAATAATCAAAAGCCAAGCTCTTGCCAAGAGCTTAAAAGCTCTTGCCAAGAGCTTTTTCGGGCTTGCCTCAAGGAAAATGAGCATTGGAAGCAAATTTTCTCTAAGTTAAAATCTGGGCGCTCACAACATGACCATGCCTCCTTCAAAGGGCTATAACTTGAGCTACAAAAGTCCGATTGATGTGCTTCCAGTTGCGTTGGAAAGCTGACATTCAGAGCTTTCCAACGATATATAGAAATCCATATTTGGCATGAAATTGAGGTACGAGTGAAAGGCATCTTTAAGGACCAAAAACAAGCAAAAATGAATCAAAGTGGCTTCACCAGGATTCGAAGAGGGAGACTAAGGGAAGCAAGGAAGTAGCGCTCTCCTCATGAAAATGTAAGAAAAAGGGCTCACAAAATGCTTCCATCTTGGTTCGAACTTAGAGTTTCTCTCCAGAACAAAGGGGTGCTTCTAATAGAGCTCTTACGGAGAGCTTTGAAGCTCTTGGGGAGAGCTTTGAAGCTCTTGGGGAGAGCTTTGCCCTGGGAGTGTGACCCATGGTCCAAAAATCAAATTAATTCAATCCTGCACCAAAATTTAAAAGCCCATGGACATCACTTCAAGGCACAAGAACAAGTTAGCTTAGGAATTTATTTTTAATTGTAATTTATTTAGAATTTCATTTTTCATTTTCATTTTTATTTTGTGAAAAGCCTATAAAAAGGCATCTGCTTCATTTCTTAGAGGGGCTCCATTAGAAAGTATTAGGGAAATTGGGAAGGGGAATTGATCTCTCTTCTTCCTTGTTCTTGCTTCTACACTTTTTACTCTTTATTTTGGATCTTGGGTGGAGAATTGAAGAAATTCTATTTCAATCTCACCTTGAATTCTCTCTTGTTTAGTTTTCTGCATAATTGAATTTCAATTTCTGTTTACTGTTTCATTCTTCTACTCCTTCTACAATTTACTTTTCCTTATTTTTTATCAATTGTTCTTGTTGGATCAAGGAAGGATTTGAGATCTAGACTTGTTTTCTAGTCTCTTCCACTCCTGAGATCTTCAACCTTCTTTTAAATTACTGCAATTAAGCATCAGTCACTTTCCATTTTACTTCTTCAAGTAATTTTACTTTTCTGTTTGAAATTTGCTATAATTTCCTTTTGCTGCAAGTTAAAATTCAATTTACATTGAGTTTGCTTTTGATCTTTGGTTTCCATTGCTTCTATTCTTATTGCTTTCAATTTACTTTCATGCAATTTAAATCTTCTTGTTCCTCTGCACTTTACATTAGATGCTTGCTGTGAGCTTGAATTACATTCCTTGCAACTTTACATTTTCTGCAATTGCTCTAAGTTACTAATTTACTGCTTTCATTTAAATTTCCTGCACCCAATCCCCTTTACATTTTATGCAATTTACATTTCTTGTCATTTAAGATTTTGCCAATTTACATTCCTTGCCCTTTACGTTTATGCTCATTTACTTTCTGCAACTTTTAATTCACTACCATTTACTTTCTGTTGGCTACATTCCATCAAATTTAACTTCAATGTTAGCTTGACTAAACTAATCACCCACTAAAGTTTCTTGATCCATCAATCCCTGTGGGATCGACCTCACTCTAAGTGAGTTTTACTACTTGATGCGACCCGGTACACTTGTCGGTTAGTTTTAGGTGTTTTGGAAATTCGTTTTTCCATAAAAACACCCATCAGTGAGTCACTGAAGATGTTGAGTTTTTGAGCTCCAATCTCCTTAGCCAGCTTCAAACCAGCTAGTAGTGCTTTATATTCTGCCTGGTTGTTTTAGGCCGGGAACCCGAATTTAAGGGAAAGCTCAATTTGGGTTCCTTGGTTGCTTTCAATTATCACACCTGTGCCGCTTCCAGTCTTATTCGAGGAGCTGTCCACGTAAATATTCCATTCTATGGAGGTCTCTGGGGTGTCTGTAAATTCTACAATGAAGTCGGCTAAGTATTGTGATTTAATGGCTGTCCGAGCTTCGTATTGGAGGTCGAATTCGGACAACTCAACTGCCCATTGTAGGATTCTGCCTGCTAGATCTGTTTTCTGTAATATCCCTTTTATGGACTGGTTGGTCCGAACCTTAATGGTGTGAGCTTGTAAGTACGGGCGGAGACGTCGAGATGTTAGTATGAGCGCATAGGAAAATTTTTCTATTTTTTGGTAGTTCAACTCGGATCCTTGTAGCGCTTTACTAATGAAGTATACAGGTTGTTGCCCTTTGTCATCCTCTCAAACTAGTGCTGAGGCTACTGTCCGACTTCCTACTGCGAGGTATAATACGAGTGGTTCTTCCTCTCGTGGCCGAGTTAGGATAGGTGGTATTCCTAGGAAACTTTTGAAATTCTGGAAGGCTTGTTCGCACTCTGTTGTCCATTCGAACTTTTTTCCTTTCTTTAGAGTGGCGTAGAAGGGGAGAGACCTTATTGCTGATCCTGCTAGAAATCTGGATAAGGCCGCCAACCTCCCATTGAGTTGTTGTACCTCTTTGACACAAGTTGGGCTCTTCATGTTGAGTATAGCCTGGCATTTATCCGGATTTGCCTCAATTCCTCTTTGTGTTAGCATGAAACCCAAGAACTTGCCAGCTTCTACTGCAAAGGTACATTTTGCAGGATTGAGTCGCATGCCATGCTTCCTTATAGTGTCGAACACTTGGACCAAGTCGGACAATAATGTCTTTTCACTTTGTGTCTTTATCAACATGTCGTCCACATAGACTTCCATGATTTTTCCGATATGGTCTGAAAAGACTTTGTTCATTAGCCTTTGATAAGTTGCTCCCACATTTTTAAGACCAAAAGGCATTACGATGTAGCAATAGTTTGCTTTTGGTGTTAGAAACGAGGTTTTTCCTGATCAGGTGGATACATTGGGATTTGGTTGTATCCAGAATATGCATCCATAAACGAGAGGTATTTATATCCGGATGAGGCATCCACCAGAGCATCGATACTTAGGAGTGGATAAGGATCTTTTGGGCAGGCTTTGTTGAGATCGGTGTAGTCAGTGCACATTCACCACTTCCCATTAGATTTTTTCACCAAGACGACGTTGGCTAGCCATAGTGGGTACTTGACTTCCCTTATGAATCCTGCCTCCAGTAATGCTTGTACCTGTTCTTCCACAGCTTGGGATCATTCTGGCCCAAGTTTTCTTCATCTCTGCTATACCGGCCGAGATCCTGGATAGACCGCCAACTTGTGGCACATTAGTTTGGGGTCTATGCCTGGCATGTCTGTAGCTTTTCATGCGAAGAGATCGACATTATCTCGTAAGAACTGTACTAGTGATTCTTTTGTGCCTCCTTGTAGGATCGTGCCAATAGTAGTTGTTTTGTCCGAGGTGTCTCCGATCTGGACTTTCTCTACTTCACCTTCAGGCTGTGGACGAAATTCTTCTCATCTCTGAACTCCACCAAGCTCAATTGTATGGAATTTTTCTCCTCTGCCTCTGAGGTTTAGGCTTTTGTTATAACAGCGGCGTGCCATCTTTTGATCTGCTTTGATTGTAGCTATCCCTTCTGTAGTTGAAAATTTCATGCATAGATACGGAGTTGAGACTATTGCGCCGAGTTGATTTAAGGTTGTCCGTCCTATTAAGGCATTGTAGGCTAAACTCACGTCGACCACGATGTAGTCTATTTTGAGTGTTCTAGATTGGTTTCCTTTTCTGAAGGTTGTGTGTAGTGGCACGTATCCAATGGTTGTACCGGGGTATCTCCCAGTCCAAACAGGCTGTTCGGGTATGCTTTAAGCTCTTTTTCTTCTAAGCCGAGCTTGTCGAAGGCAGTTTTGAATAAGATATCGGCGGATCTCCCTTGGTCTATTAATGTGCGGTGGAGATTGGCGTTTGCCAGTATGATGGTGATGACCATGGGATCGTCGTGTCCCGAGATGATTCCGGATGCATCTTCCTTGGTGAACATAATTGCAGGGATGTCGGGCGCTTCCTCCTTTCCTTCGACATGATATACTTCTTTAAGATATCTTTTGCGGGATGATTTGGAGATTTCTCCTCCTGCAAATCCTCCGTGTATCATATGAACATGTCTTTCTGGTGTACGAGGTGATCGCTCGGTTCGCCCGGCCTCTTCATCCCTCCTTCTTTTCCTTTGCTCATCGTCTCGGGTGGCCAAATACCGATCTAGTTTTTCTTTTCTTACTAAATTTTCTATGACGTTCTTTAGATCGAAGCATTCGTTGGTGGAATGTCCACGGACACGATGGTATTCGCAATACTCGTTTCGGTTTCCTCCTCCTCTTTTGGCTTTGAGTGGTCGAGCTGGGGGTATTTTTTCTGTGTGGCAGACTTCTTTGTACACGTCCACAAGAGACACCCCAAGGGGGGTGTAATTATGATATTTTTTAATTTTTTTCCCATGTCAGTCTTCCTTCTTTTTTGGGCTCTTTATCTTTATCTCGGTAGGAGAATCCGGATTTTGAGGTTTCTCCTAGCCGAGAATTTCCTTCCATGTTGATATACTTC
This sequence comes from Arachis hypogaea, assembly GCF_003086295.3. Taxonomy (NCBI): domain Eukaryota; kingdom Viridiplantae; phylum Streptophyta; class Magnoliopsida; order Fabales; family Fabaceae; genus Arachis; species Arachis hypogaea. Next base: position 101,031,614 of record NC_092048.1, on the reverse strand, counting down.
TCTGCCCGTTCTTGCACTTCGTCCAGGGATGTGGGGTATTTCTTTGATATAGATTGACTGAAAGGTCCCTCTTGTAGACCATTGATGAGGCCCATGATGGCAGCCTCTGTTGGTAAACTTTGTATGTCTTGGCATGTTTTGTTGAATCTTTCCATGTAGTTGCGAAGACTTTCCCGATCTCCTTGCTTAATTCCTAGTAGACTGGGGGCGTACTTAGCTTTGTCTTTTTGGATAGAGAATCTGGCCAGGAAATTTTTGGCTGGATCATCAAAGCTTGAGATGGACTTTGGAGGTAGATTGTCGAACAATCTGATTGCTGTCTTTGTGAGAGTTGTTGGAAAAGCTTTGCAACGGACTGCATCTGAGGCGTCAGTGAGGTACATTCTACTTCTGAAATTGCTGAGGTGATGGTTGGGGTCTGTAGTGCCATCGTACAAGGTCATGTCCGGAAGTTTGAAGTTCTTAGGAATTTTGGTCTTCATAATTTTCCTAGTGAATGGATCTTGATCTTTGCGTGGGTTATCCACAGGGGTGGATCGAGTAGCTTTGGCTTTGAGATCGACTTCGAGTTTTAGAAGTTTATCTTCTAATTCTCGACGTCACCTTACTTCTCTCTGTAGATCCTTCCCGACTTTCCATTGATGATGGGTTTCTTTTTTAAGTTGCTTTAAACGATCTTGAAGTGCTTCTATCACTCCCGGATTTTATGAATTTTTGTCCCCGTTCAATCCTGGAGTATCTTTTAGCGTAGTGTCCGCGTTTTTATGCGGTGTTCTATCCTCTAGATCTGAATCATGGTCGTTGTCGTGATTGTCCGTCATGGTGATGGGATGACTTCCAAGTTTCCCGGCAACGGCGCCAATGTTCCGAGGGTTACTTAAAACTGTAGGTCGATCTCGGACGAGATCTTCTGTACGGGTCGGGGATGACGTGTCCAGCTGGTGGGAGACGGCCGGAGCTGTCGTGTCCGACTTGTGGGACTGGCTGCACTGCTGATCCTTGGTCACCGGAGGGTGGGGATACCTGCAAGAGACTCCGATGCTTAAGTTAGCATGGGTATTAAACAGGTTTTTAGTAGAATCAGAGTATGAGTTATACCTGGGTGCTCCAGTGTATTTATAATGGTTGTAGAGTGACCTTTTTAGATAAGATAAGTTAGTTATCTTATCTTATCTTTATCTTTGGGTGAGGTCAGCTTATCTTCAAGGGAACTGCCTTTGTCTCTATAGGCTTGGACTGCCTTTGGACTTGGGTCGTGTTCCTCTATTTGGGCCCCTTACTGGGCTTTCCTGTCGATTTGACCGACCTCTTTGAGAAGAAGTCGGATAGCCTGACCTGAGGAGATCGGTCGCTTTATCACTGAACATCCCGGATCGGATAGCTCGACCCAGGGTGTGAACAACATTGTAAATTAAAAATAATATTTTATAACTTTAAATTTCTCGAGTTTAGTATAACACTATCATCATCGTCATTATATAATAAACATTTTGAATATGTTGTTTCATATTTATTCAAAATAAAATGTAAATGAAACCGTCTGAAGTCTATAATATTCTTAAACCATAAAAAAGAGACCTGAAAAAATAAAAACATATATAACTGTAATAGTAGTATGTCAATTTTACAATAAACTTTATATAAAAAAGCTAATAAAAATTTTAAATTATAATGGCATGTTAATATTAAAAATATAAATAATAAACATAATTTACAAAAAAAAGTATTCTTTACCGCGTTTGATTTTTTTGAATTTAAAATGATTAATTAATTAATTATTAATTTTTTTAAATTGTGTTTGAAAATTTATTTTAGTTGTTAATTTTTTTTAATTTTAAAAATATAAAATATGTATATAGTTTGATACTATTTTATTGGTAGTTAATTTTTAAGTTGTAATGGCATGTTAATATCAAAAATATAAATAATAAGCATAATTTATAAAAAAAAATATTTTTTTACGTCATTTGATTTGTATGAATTTAAAATGATTAATTAACTAATTATTAATTCTTTTAAATTGTGTTTGAAATTTTAACTTAATTGTTAATTTTTAAATTTTAAAAATATAAAATATGTATATAATTTGATATTATTTTATTGGTGGTTAATTTTTAAATTGTAATTAATTTTTGTTTATTTTGTTATAAAAAATATATTTAATATTAAACATTCTATTTGACATAAAAAAATAATGGAATGTGCACTTTTTGGTAACTATACACACGAGTTAAATACTTTTTTGGGTTCCGGCAACAAGAAAGGAGGCATGGAGTTGTTATCATCAATGTTCTGAAAACCGGTTCGAACGGCCGGTCGGACCGATCGAACCGTGAACCGGACTGAAAAACGGATCGGTCAATCATCAAAACCGTAAAATTACAAAACCGGAATTGAACCGGCAAATCGGCCGGTAACCGGTTGGTCGAACCAAACCGTGACCCGACCAGTTTTTAAGTAAGCAACAAAACGCTGCCGTTTTTGAATTTTTTTCCCTCTGAAGTCTGAATCCCTAAATCACGAAAACTCCCAAGGCTGAGACTCAGATTCCTAATTGCCTTCACTGCTCTCTCTGCTTCAGTGGTTCCCATTGTTGATGATTCTTCTTCGAGCAAGCTTACTTCACTGAAGTCACTGGCGTCACCGTGTCACACGGGTCGAGGGCTCGCCGTCAAGACACCGCCGTCGTGCCACCTAGAGCCGTCGAGAACTGAGAAGTGAGAACGCCTCACTCTCACACGGGTCGAGCCACCGCCGTCGAGCCACCACAGCAGCCGTGGAGAACTGAGAAGGTGCTTTCGCTGTCTCCCACCGCCTCACTCTCACTCTCCCTCTCCCTATTGCATCACTTGCATGTTCTGCCTTGAAGGTGCCTTCGCTGTCTCAGTGTCTCCCACTCTTCCTGTTTTATTTTTCTTTGAACTGTGTAGTATGATTAGTTGATTACTCAAACTGATTGGAGGTATTTTACTTTGAATTGAAACTGAGCTGTGATTCAAGATGATGAACACCGAAATTGTGAACTTTGAAATTCTATCTCCCTTTGAAATTTCTGTATGCAACTTTGTTTTTGGCATCATCATTGTACTTTGTGTTCATGTAGCAATTTGAGTATGGGCTATAGAATACATTTTTGTAGTTTTTGCGTGATTTAGGTAGGCTTAATGTTTATTCGATCTGTTCTCTGCTCTTATATCCTATCCCCTTTGGGCTGAGCAGAATGAGAAGAGTTAGCAATTAGCTTGACTTTACTGCTTTGTAGAGCCTTGTAGCTGATGCTATGGCATACTCAGTCATACTTCCTGACTCTTAATGTGAGTTTCTGCTGAAGGCTATGCTTTGCACTGCATTTGTAGTGAGTGCCCTAATAAATTTTTGTACTCTCCTTCAGTAGCTAATTAATCTGGACAATTAATCTTGAGTGGGACATAGCTTGATGATTCAAATTATCCATGAATTGAAAGAAATTGACTTGTTGCAAATAATAGAAAACCTTTGTGCTTCTAGAAACAAAGAGGGATTTGGACAGAGCAATATGCACATGTAACTTATTACCAGAAAATTTCTTAAAGTCTTTTAATTCTTTAATTTTAATTCTCTCTTGAACAGTTCATTATTGGTGATGGCAATAACATGTATGATTTCACTTATGTTGAAAATGTGGCTCATTCCCATTTATGTGCTGACCGAGCTCTAGCTTCAGAGGGGGAAGTTTCAAAAAAGCTGCAGGAGAGGTACCTTTGAAAGATTCTCTCATTACATTTTTTGGTATATAAATATTTGTTTAATTATGTAAATGAAGATTAAACATGGACATCTTAGAAGGCGGTGATGATGATCCTGCTCTATTGTAGATGGGTTGTTAGTTATTCACAGGTGTACATTCTTTAGAAACCACGGTTGCTAACATGATGATGAGTTGATGATACATTTAAGGGTAGAATTTCTTCTTTTGGGTGAATGACAGGACCTAGAAAATATATGTTTCAGCAAATCCTAATCAAATACTTAAGCTAAAATCAGAAAGATATACAACAAAAAACCTTATTCCACTTGGTAGGGTTGATGATTGATGACAAACTTGGATCATTTTGATGCTGCTATGTTATGTTTGATTGGTTGTTTTATTTTTTGACTTTTGAATTTGTATTTGAATGAGATTATAACATTCTGGTTTATGTAGTACTTTTAATTTGAATAATATTTTAAAGTTTAGATTAGACTATAATTATATTTTCATGTGTTTATTTATATTTTATTTATTATTTTATTATAAAACGGTTTTTTTGGTTCAACCACGGTTGAACCGGTTGAATCTATGAACCAGTGAACCAGTAGCTAGAGCGGTTCGATGACCGGTTCAATTTTCAGAACCTTGGTTATCATCTTACAATTTGTTAGAGTGAAGTTATTTAATGGTAATATTTATCTATAATTTTTTCAAAATATATTTTTTTATATGAATTTTTACTCATTTTGTATTAAATTAAATTTTTCAGAAAAGATTGTTTTACAAAATTTTATGTATGGCATAAAGATGTTCTTCAACAAAATTTTATATTTTTTTATTATTAATGTTAGATATGTACCCTGTAGAAAGGAGGTCTATCAGATACACCTACACTTTTACTCAACCTAATTGATAAGACCTTTCTCTTTATTGTTGAATTTCAAATATCTAATAATCTATATTTTTCACCTTCTTATAATGTTAGAAAGATGACTGATGATGTGGACTTCATAAATAAATTTAAAGAGGCTCACCCTATTCAAATTATGGGTACAGTTATAAATATACTTTCTATTAAAAATTAGTTCACCTTTTTGCTTTTTTGGTCATTAGTAGTATCTAATTTATAAATAATAATTAATAACTAATTGTAATCTCAGGATGTTGATTACATTGTTGGTTTGCTTCCAACCTCAAAGACATCTTCAATTATTGAAAGAGATGAAGTAGAAGGTGCTAAGGTATTTGTTCAAAAAATGAACTTTTTGTTTGTTTGTTTTCTTATAGTTAAAGCCTAATTTTATTTAAAAAATATTATTGAGTCAAAATCAAATGTGAAAAAGATGTCTTTAATTTAACATTGATGGTTTCAGTGGCTAAGAGAAGGGAAGGTTGAATCTTAGCCCCCTTTTTGCTTAATTACACTTTCTGGTCTTTGAGGAGACTTTTCTGTTTTTGTCTCGTCCCTAGCCACGAGACTTTTTATTTTTGTCTCGTCACTTGGCACGAGATATTTTTGGTTTTAGCTCCTGTGCAGTAGAAACAGAAATGGAGTAGTAGAGAAAGAAAATTACACCCAGATATATCCTGGTTCAGCTGCTAAGTGCAATGCAGCCTATATCCAGTCTCCATCACAACAATGATGGAATTTCACTATAATCAACCTGATTACAAACTGTAAAGTGCTAACCCAACTTACAAGGGGATTCTCACAGAATCATGAAACACAACATATATGAACAAAGGAACTCTATGGACATCTATGGCTTTTTCTTTTAATTTTGCACTCTCTGCCTTTTTCCAGTCTATGGCTTTTTCATACAAACCTCACTGTTTGCCTTTTTCCATGAGACTCAAGACATGACAAAATTAAATAGAAAAATACTAAACAGAATACATTGAAGGAGAAGAAAAACTGCTAGCTTAGGTAGCTCTGAGATTTCTGTGCCTTGCACTCTCAAATCTTACTCCTTGAATCAAATCGTGACTGTTCTCCCTTTTTATAGAAGAGGGAAGCCTCCACAGTTGAAACCAAAACCCAAGCTTAACTTCTTTTGCTTCAAAACAGAACCAGTTCGGCCACAGAGAGAGAGAATGTAACTCATGCAAAATCCAACATGCAAATACCTCTAGTTCTTCCTTGGTCATCACTCTTTATCAATCCGGCGCTCCATCCTTGGCTTGCTCTCCAAGATGGATTTCTGGCCCTTGATGCTTCATGATGATGATGGCTTCATCTGCTCCAATCTCTGCCTCTTCCATCACTTCGCCACTCTAGCTACTTCTTGTGGTGGTTGAGCAGAATCAGAGACAAGCCATGCCTCCAAGAATCTCCTCCTTGCTGGCCGAATCTCCTTCTTTCTTTTTTGGTATGAAGAAGATAAGATCTCTTCATAATATCTTACCACAAGTGAATGAGAATCTTAGCCACAGCATACTTTTCCTTTTTTATGTTTTCTTGCCATCAACTTGATGGTCTTGTTGCATGTAGCTCCTTCTTTCTTTTGGTAGCTCAACTTAGCTTCCATGCTTTCTCTGTAATGATATGACCGAAAGAGAAGAAGTGAAATGAGAGAGAGGAAAGAGAAATTATGAGCAACAATTAAAGAATTGAAGATAGATAATAAAAGTGAATTAATTTCCCTTTCTCTTTGCTGACTAGCGTGTAGCTTTAGTGCTTGCAATCAAATCAATAGCTTTATTCTCTCTCATGTTTCCAATGTAAGTATTAACTTCACTTTATGAAATTTGAATTCCACCTTATGGTGAAAATGGATTATGTTGGGAACAAGAAGCAATACATTTGCTTTCACTCATGATTAGTTTCGGACCAAGCATTGGAGTATCCAACCAAGATTTTGAGTTGGGCTAATGATAATGTGAATTGAATCTGTCCCATTCAAAATATTTCAGCCACACTTCTTTGATTATTGGTGCACGAAATTGTGATCTCAGGCAACGGCGCCAAAAACTCTGTACGCACGTCTTAATAAATCATTTTTCATTCACAACTTCGATACAACTAACCAGCAAGTGCACTGGGTCGTCCAAGTAATAAAACCTTACGTGAGTAAGGGTCGATCCCACGGAGATTGTTGGTATGAAGCAAGCTATGGTCATCTTGTAAATCTCAGTCAGGCGGATGATAATTGATTATGGAGTTTTCGAAAATAAATAATAAATAGACAGAAAATAAAGATAGAAATACTTATGTATATCATTGGTGAGAATTTCAGATAAAGGTATAGAGATGCTTTCGTCCCTCTGAACTTCTGCTTTCCTGCTGTCTTCATCCAATCAGTCTTACTCCTTTCTATGGCTGGCTTTATGTAAGGACATCACCAGTGTCAATGGCTACTTTTCATCCTCTCTGGAAAATGGTCCGATGCGCTATCACTGCATGGCTAATCATCTAGAGGCATCACCGTGGTCAATGGCTGCATCCTATCCTCTTGTGAAAATGGTACAAATGCTCTGTCACAGCACGGCTAATCATCTGAGGTTCTCGATCATACTGGAATATGATTCACCCTCCTTTTGCGTCTGTCACTACGCCCAGCACTCGCGAGTTTGAAGTTCGTCACAGTCATTCAATCCCTGAATCCTACTCGGAATACCACAGACAAGGTTTAGACTTTCCGAATTCTCATGAATGCCGCCATCAATCTAGCTTATACCACGAAGATTCTGATTAAGAGATCCAAGAGATACTCATTCAATCTAAGGTGGAACGGAAGTGGTTGTCAGGCACGCGTTCGTGGGGAAATGATGATGATTGTCACGTTCATCACATTCATGTTGAAGTGCGAATGAATATCTTAGAAGTGGAATAAGTTGAATTGAATAGAAAAACAGTAGTACTTTGCATTAATTCATGAGGAACAGCAGAGCTACACACCTTAATCTATGGAGTGTAGAAACTCTACCGTTTGAAAATACATAAGTGAAAGGTTCAAGCATGGCCGAATGGCCAGCCCCCATGATCTAAGAACCAGACGTCCCAAGATGTCAAATACAATAGTAAAAAGTCCTATTTATACTAAACTAGTTACTAGGGTTTACAGAAGTAGGTAATTGATGCATAAATCTACTTTCGGGGCCCACTTGGTGTGTGCTTGGGCTGAGCTCGAATGTTACACGTGCAGAGGCTCTTTCTGGAGTTGAACGCCAGGTTGTAACGTATTTCTGGCGTTCAACTCTGGTTCGTGACGTGTTTCTGGCGTTTAACTCCAGATAGCAGCGTAGAATTGGCGTTCAACACCCTTTTACGTCATCTAAACTCGGCCAAAGTATGGACTATTATATATTGCTGGAAAGCCCTAGATGTCTACTTTCCAACGCAATTAAAAGCGCGCCATTTTGAGTTCTGTAGCTCCAGAAAATCCACTTTGAGCGCAGGGAGGTCAGAATCCAACAGCATCAGCAGTCCTTCTTCAACCTCTGAATCTGATTTTTGCTCAAGTCCCTCAATTTCAGCCAGAAAATACCTGAAATCACAGAAAAATACACAAACTCATAGTAAAGTCCAGAAATGTGAATTTAGCATAAAAACTAATGAAAACATCCCTAAAAGTAACTAGATCCTACTAAAAACATACTAAAAACAATGGCAAAAAGCGTATAAATTATCCGCTCATCACAACACCAAACTTAAATTGTTGCTTGTCCCCAAGCAACTGAAAATCAAATAGGATAAAAAGAAGAGAATATACTATAAATTCCAAACTATCAATGAAACATAGCTCCAATCAGATGAGCGGGACTTGTAGCTTTTTGCCTCTTGAATAGTTTTGGCATCTCACTTTATCCATTGAAGTTCAGAATGATTGGCATCTATAGGAACTCAGAGTTCAGATAGTGTTATTGATTCTCCTAGTTCATTATGTTGATTCTTGAACACAGCTACTTTATGAGTCTTGGCCGTGGCCCTAAGCAATTTGTTTTCCAGTATTACCACCGGATACATAAATGCCACAGACACATAAATGGGTGAACCTTTTCAGATTGTGACTCAGCTTTGCTAAAGTCCCCAATTAGAGGTGTCCAGGGTTCTTAAGCACACTCTTCTTTTTCTTTGGACCTTGATTTTAACCGCTCAGTCTCAAGTTTTCACTTGACACCTTCACGCCACAAGCACATGGTTAGGGATAGCTTGGTTTAGCCGCTTAGGCCGGGATTTTATTCCTTTAGGCCCTCCTATCCACTGATGCTCAAAGCCTTGGGATCCTTTTTATTTACCCTTGCCTTTTGGTTTTAAGGGTTATTGGCTTTTTGCTCTTGCCTCTTGGTTTTAAGAGCTTTTGGCTTTTTCTGCTTGCTTTTTCTTTTTCTTTCTATAATTTTTTTTTCGCTATTTTTTTCGCAAGCTTCCTGTATTCACTGCTTTTTCTTGCTTCAAGAATCAAGTTTATGATTTTTCAGATTATCAAATAACATGTCTCCTTGTCATCATTCTTTCAAGAGCCAACATATTTAACATTCTTAAACAGCAACTTCAAAAGACATATGCACTGTTCAAGCATTCATTCAGAAAACAAGAAGCATTGTCACCACATCAATATAATTAAACTAAGTTCAAGGATAAATTCGAAACTCATGTACTTCTTGTTCTCTTGAATTAAAACATTTTTCATTTAAGAGAGGTGATGGGTTTATAGGACATTCATAACTTTAAGACAAAGTAACTAAACACTAATGATCATGTAATAAGACACAAACATGGATAAGCACTTAACATAAAGAAAATGAAAAATAGAGAATTTAAGAACAAGGAATGAATCCACCTTAGTGATGGTGGCATTTCCTTCTTGAGGAACCAATGATGTCCTTGAGCTCTTCTATGTCTCTTCCTTGTCTTTGTTGCTCCTCCCTCATTGCTTTTTGATCTTCTCTAATTTCATGAAGGATGATGGAGTGCTCTTGATGTTCTACCCTTAGTTGTCCCATGTTGGAACTTAATTCTCCTAGGGAGGTGTTGATTTGCTCCCAATAGTTTTGTGGAGGAAGATGCATTTGAGGCATCTCCGGGATCTCATGGTGATGAGCTTCATGCGTCTCTTGAGATCCATGAATGGGCTTTCTTGCTTGCTCCATCCTTTTCTTAGTGATGGGCTTCTCTTCCTCAATGGGAATGTCTCCTTCTATGAAAGCTCCAGCTGAGTAACATAGATGGCAAATAAGATAAGGGAAAGCTAGCCTTGCCATGGGGGAGGAATTTTTGGCTATTTTGTAGAGTTCAAGGGAGATGACTTCATGAACTTCTACTTCCTCTCCAGTCATGATGCTATGAATCATGATGGCCCGATCCATAGTAACTTCAGATCGGTTGCTAGTGGGGATGATGGAGCGTTGGATGAACTCCAACCATCCTCTAGCCACAGGCTTGAGGTCCAGTCTTCTTAGTTGAACTGGCTTGCCTTTGGAGTCAATCTTCCATTGAGCTCCTTCCACACATATGTCCATGAGGACTTGGTCCAACCTTTGATTAAAGTTGACCCTTCTAGTGTAGGGGCGTGCATCTCCTTGCATCATGGGCAAGTTAAACGCCAACCTCACGTTTTCCGGACTAAAATCTAAGTATTTCCCCCGAACCATGGTGAGATAATTCTTTGGGTTCGGGTTCTTACTTTGATCATGGTTCCTAGTGATCCATGCATTGGCATAGTAAAGTCCAGAAATGTGAATTTAGCATAAAAACTAATGAAAACATCCCTAAAAGTAACTAGATCCTACTAAAAACATACTAAAAATAATGCCAAAAAGCGTATAAATTATCCGCTCATCAATTATTTAATGATAAAATAAATTGGGCTTAATTCATCAATTCTGGCCCAACCAACGCAACCATTATTTCAGCCGTATAAATTCAATTCCAAGGCTGAGTATATGAATTGGGCTAGCTAATGTTTTTCTTTTATTTTTTGGCCCAATATAAACCTGCATCACAAAATTATTAATTAACATATGTTAAATGAAAATCAAATTAATAATTTTGTAATTAATATAATTAATAATGTTTAGTCATCACAAATATTAATTTAGAGTTTTCCAAACTCATCAATCTCCCCCTTGATGACAAACATTATTAAAATTGAAATGGAAAGAAATTTAAGATTGAGTAAAGAATACTCCCTTTGAAGATTTGTATTTCTCCCCCTTTCAAATTGTCACATGGCTCCCCCTTAATATATGCTATTCTTACCAAGGGAAGCTCCATCCTGTAACAATTTTATCAAGCCTAAGGCAACAATGTTATTCAACATATAAAATTTTTAATGTTGAATGGCTTGATTTATGAGCAGAGTTGAATGATAATCAAAACTCATTTGTTATCAATAATTTGATTTTCTGCTCAAACAACAACCAAAAAATCTTTTGAAAATCAATTGCTGTTTAAAAGATTTTCCAATCAAATCAGAGCAACATAGTTATGGTAAGAAAATATTTTTAACTACATCATGATCACAGCAATTTTCAACATTTATTTCCATACTCAATGCTTAAAGGAACTGCCAAAAATAAAGTATTCTGCAAACATGTTTATCAAGATGAATCAGAATATTCCTAATCCACTGGTAGCAAGCATAGCATATTCATCAAGATAAACTATCACAAGAACCAATTAACAACCAGGCAGCCATAATATCAAAACAAATGCATCACAATTATAATCAACCAAGAATTATTAGTATGCATTATCAAGCATTAGGTGAATCCTTTTAACACGGGTGATCATGAATTCTCAAAAGAGAATTTCATCCCCTGTTTTCCAGTTTCAATTTTTAACATTTATTCTCCCCCTTTTGTCATCAAAGGGGCACCTGCAAAAAGATTTTGACAAAAGAAACAGAATATGCAAAATATAACCCAAAAGTATCCACACAGTATCACAAGGTTATGGTACTAACAGTATCCAACCTAACAAAACAGAGTATCTAATTGAGCCTAAGAGTGCCAACATCAAAGAGAACAGTAATTAATCATCAGAGAGATTAAAGTCAGAATCTTCAGCGCCTTCTTCGCTACCAACTCCCAAATCCTTCTCCAAGTTTTCCAGCATCAAACTCCTTGTAACTCATCCTCCCTTAATGACTGAAACCTGATTCTCAACAGCTTCATTTGTTAGATCAACTTCAAAATACTCAAAGATGCTGGTGAGAAACATGCCATATGGAAGACTAGCCTTTTTGGTATTCTTTACAGATTTCCACATATGTCTTATCATAAGATATGCAAAAGAAATTTGTGAAGAAGTAACAAGAGCAAAAAGAACAAGAAAGTCACAAACTGTGATCCGGTGGCGTAAACCACTTTGTGGGATGAGAACATGAGATATGAGTTTGTAAAGGAGAATTGTCTTATCTGGACTGAGTTCCTTGAGAGTTGGATTTGTGCCATCCATTCTAGAGAGACTTTCGCAGGTTTGATTTAAAGCCATCTGGTAAGTGATCCCAACCTGTGAATCCCATTTCTTGGATATGTATGCCTTTGGTCCCTTTTCTTTGTAGCCTAGAGCCATCCCAAGGGTTATAGTATCAAGGATTATATGAACTCCCTTTACATAGGAGTGAATGATGCCATCCATTAGTCGCATGTTGGCATAGAACTCTCTGACCAAACCGGGGTAAACCAGTTTTTGGATGTGAAGCAGTGGTGTCCATTGAAGGTTGTCAAACAGAGAAGAGACAGGGATTCCTTTGTTGGTGAGCAAGTTAAAATCGACGAGGTAAGTAGCGCAGAGATGACGTTTTTCTAGAACCTCATTGTGGAATTCATAGGATGCACAAGAGTCAAACCTATATGGATCATAGTGAGAATGTGATTTTTGGAACTTTTTCTTGAATCTCCATGTCTCCAAGTTCTCTGGCTCCTTGGTGTTATTCAAGGCAAACCCCTTTGACTTCTGAGCAGTGCTTTCTGGTGTGGTTCCTTTTGATGGTGGTGTGTAAGTGTGTGATCCTACTTCAAAGCTTAGCTCTTTGTTCTTCTCTCTTTTTCTTGAATTTTTCTGAGCAAACACCTTAGTGTCCATGGTTTCGGTCTGTTTGGTTGGAAGTGAAAAAGAAGATGAATGGAGATGGAAGTTGAAGAGAAGGCCGAAGGGTGAGGTGAGTGGAGAGAGAATCAAGGGAATTAAATGTCCATTAAGTGGCGGTTAATACCCAAGAGTTTTCTCTTTTATTTGATAAAGTGGTTTCCTTGAATCAAGGGATTAGTTGAGAGAAAATATTTTATTTGACATCATCCTCTTCTAATAGGATTTGATGAGACAACACAAGGATTGTGATTTCAAAAAAAATGAGGAACTAACAAAACAGTCATGGTGGGGTTAAAGAGATTTGGTAGGGTCCATGAAAATTAAATTCTGCGCAGCCTCCCCCTAAATCACATCCATTCCTTCATTCTTATTTTTATCTCGTCCATTCCTATGAGACAAAACTGGGCAGAGTCAGAATTTTCACAAATTATCAACAGAAACAAGATCAATTATTCCCAAGCTTTTTCTTAATGAACAGAATCTGTCTTCACAGAGGGGTTTTGTAAAAATGTCAGCAAGTTGGTCTTCAGATTTTACAAATTAAATATCAATAGTATCCTTTTTCACATGTTCTCCAATAAAATGATATTTTATCTCAATGTGCTTCGTTCTTGAGTGCAGAACAGGATTTTTTGAAATGTTAATAGCACTCATATTATCACAAAATAAGGGTATACTATTGATCTTTAATTTGTAATCTTCCAACTATGTTTTTAACCAAATTAATTGAGAGCAACATACAGATGCGGAAATGTATTCAGCTTCAGCTGTGGATAAAGCCACTATGGCTTGTTTTTTGCTTGACCACATGTTGAGTGAGCTTCTAAGGAAGTAACACATGCCGGAGGTGCTCCTTCTATCCACTCTATCTCCCGCATAATCTGCATCACAAAACCCTACTGCACAAAAATCATCAGATTTTGGATACCCCAAGCCATAATCACTTGTTCCCTTAATGTATCTAATGATGCGTTTAACGGCTGAAAGATGGGATTCCTTTGGGTGAGATTGAAACCTTGAGCATACACCCACACTTTGAACAATGTCCGGTCTAGAGGATGTAAGATACATGAGTGATCATATCATACCCCTATACATTGTTTCATCCACATCTTTTCCAGCATTATCCTTTTCAAGTTTTGTGTTGGGATGCATTGGTGTTCCCATTGGTTTGGAGCTTTCTAGGCCAAATTTTTTGATAAGTTCTTTTCCATACTTTCCTTGGTGAATAAAAGTACCACTAGGAGTTTGTTTAATTTGGAGGCCAAGAAAGAAAGTTAGCTCTCCCATTAAACTCATCTCAAACTCACTAGTCATGAGTTTTCCAAACTCTTTACACAAGGAAACATTGGCCGATCCAAATACAATGTCATCAACATAAACTTGAACAAGGAGTATATCATCATTAGATGCTTTAATAAATAAAGTTGTGTTCGTGGTACCCCTTTGAAATTGATTTTCTAATAGGAAGGCACTAAGCCTTTCATACCAAGCCCGTGGAGCTTGCCTAAGGCCATAAAGAGCCTTTGAAAGTTTGAAAATATGATTTGGAAAATCCTTATGTTCAAAACCAGGGGGTTGTGCCACATACACTTCTCTATCAATAAAGCCATTAAGGAAAGCACATTTAACATCCATTTGAAACATTTTGAAACCCTTATGGGCAGCATAGGCAAGAAGCAATCTAATTGCTTCCATTCTAGCTACCGGAGCAAAAGACTCATCAAAATCTATATCCTCTTCTTGATAGTAACCTTGGGCCACTAATCTAGCCTTGTTACGAACAACTTGTCCATCCTCACCAAGTTTATTTTTAAAAACCCACTTAGTACCTGTTACCTTCTTACCATCCGGATGAGGTACTAGTGTCCAAACCTCATTCTTGTCGAATTGAGCAAGCTCTTCTTGCATGGCTTTGACCCATGATGGATCTTCAAGAGCTTGTTTGACATTGTTGGGCTCCATTTGTGACAAGAGTGCAAAGTTGCTTGGTTCGGCTTGTCTTTTGGTTGAGGATCTTGTGGTTACTCCTTGAGAGGGATCACCAATGATGAAGTCATGAGGATAATCCCTCATAGACTTCCATTCTCTAGGCTTCCGGAGTGGTGTTGAGCTTTGATGAGTTTCTGGTGGTCTCATTGTTTCAGTTTCTCGTATCTGCTCAGGAGACAAAATGAAAATGTCTCCTCCATTCTGACGATACAAAACTGGACTGGCAGATTCTTCATTTTGAGCAGACTTGGGATTTTCTTTGCTTGTTCCAGCTTCTTCACAATCTGAATTATTATCTATCACAGTATTGGAAATTAAATTAGAATCACAAAAAGTAACATGTATGGATTCCTCTATGGTTCTATGCTCTTTGAGGTAAATTCTATAGGCTTTGCTAGTAGTGGAGTATCCAACAAACATGCTCTCATATGATTTTGGATCAAATTTGCCAAGATTTTCTTTGTTATTAAGCACAAAACACTTGCATCCAAAAACATGGAAATACTTAAGATTTGGAGGGGTTCCTTTCCATAGCTCATAAGGAGTTTTCTTCAACCCCTTTCTAATAATGGTCCTATTCAAAATATAACATGCTGTATTTACAGCCTCAGCCCATAGAAACTTTGGAACCTCATTCTCACATAACATAGCCCTAGTCAACTCTTGAAGGCTTCTATTCCTTCTTTCAACAATCCCATTTTGTTGAGGTATTCTAGGGCATGAAAAATTATGATTAATTCCAAAGTCATCATAGAATTTTTCAAAGTCTTGGTTTTCAAATTCTTTTCTGTGATCACTTCTCAAATGAGCCACTTTTAAATCTTTTTCATTTTGAATTTTCTTGCAAAGAGTTGAGAAAGCATGGAAAGCATCATTTTTATCAGCAAGAAAAAGTACCCAACCAAATTTAGAGTAATCATCTACCACTACCAAACTATAGTGTTTACCTCCTAGACTTTGTGTTCTTGTTGGACCAAAAAGATCAATGTGTAACATCTCTAATGGCCTTTTGGTTGAAATTCCATCTTTTGGTTTAAAAGAGGATTTAACTTGTTTGCCTAATTGACAAGCATCACAAGTAAGATCCTTATCAAATTTGATTTTAGGAATTCCTCTAACCAGGTTTTTCTTAACTAGCTTAGAAATTTGGTACATGCTTCATGACCAAACTTTCTATGCCATAGCCATTTTTCAGATTCAAAAGATGTAAAACATGTTACATTTTGTTCTTTCAAGTCCTCAAGAGTTAATCCATACATATTGTTGCATCTTTTAGCTTCAAAAAGAATATCCCCAGTTTTTTCACAAACAACCAAACACACAAACTTCCTAAAAATAACTTCAAAACCCAAATCACACAATTGACTAACACTAAGTAAATTATGTTTCAAACCATTTACAAGAAGAACATCATTTATACAAGATGAAAAGCTTTTACCAACTTTACCAACGGCCACTATCTTTCCTTTACCATCATCATCGAAAGTGACAAGTCCTCCATCATATTCATCAAGCTTTATGAAGAAGGTTGGCTTTCCGGTCATGTGCCTAGAACATCCGCTGTCCATGTACCACATATTTTCTTTCTGTTTGGATGCTAGGCACACCTACAAAACAAGCTCAAGTGACCTTAGGTATCCAAATTTTCTTGGATCCTTTCACGTTAAACCATCTCCTATGACCCAAGCCATTGTAATCAAAAACAACTTTGTAAACTTTGTCACCAATCATTCTTTCACCAAAAAAGCATTAAATGGGAAAGTGTCCATTTCGGTTGCATAGTCTACAAAACCTTGGAGTTGTTGATTTGTTAAAGTAGGTGGGATCTTGAAACCTTGTGTCATTAGAAGATGAAGCTTTATTTTCAAAAGAAGGTTTCTCATCAGATTTGTAAAACCCCAAACCAGCTTTATCAAAGAGTGGTTTTTGACTAGCCAATATTTGATTTAAATTTTCAGAACTTTGTGTAAATTTGGCTAAGTCATTTTCAAGATTTTTAATCTTTTTCAACAACTCTTCATTCTCCTTAAAACAATTTACATATGCAACAACAGAATGGTCACTTTTACAACTTCTAAGTTGGGCTTTTAACTGCTTATTTTTTTCAATAATATCATAAGCAGTTTCGGCCTCCCTTACTTTCTCTTTAAGAAAACTATTTTCAGCTTTGAGAATGGTGACTTGTTGTTCAAGTTCTTGATTTTCAAGCAAGAATCATCTTATTTTTTCAGAAAGGTGGTCTATCATAAGATGAAGATCTTCAGTGTTAGGGTTATGAAAGACTACCTGATCTATGTGATCTGCCATGAAACAAGGTTGTGACTTGGTCTCAGATTCCTCATCATCATCATCTGAGTCATTTTCCAAATCTTCCCATGAAGCCATCAGTCCCTTCTTCTTTCCTTTTTTCGGCTTCTCCTCCTTCTTTAACTTGGGACAATCAGATTTGAAGTGCCCTATTTCCTTGCAGTTGTAACAAGTTACTTTGCTAAGGTCTTTCTTCATTTTCTTTGAGCTGCTGCCCTTGCCTTTGAACTTTACCATTTTCCTGAATTTTTTGGCAAACAACACAAATTCATTTTCAGAGGAGTTATCACTGGATTCATCATCCAGGGGGTTAGTTACAGAAGAAAAAGCAATTCCTTTCTTTTTTGAATCTTTTTTCAAATAAGTGTTTTCAAAAGCAAGAAGGTTTCCTCTCAAATAATCACATGTCATGGAATCTAGACTACTGCTCTCAGAAATAATTAAAGCTTTTGTTTTCCACTCTTTTGTGAGACATCTCAACACTCTCCTCACAAGCACAGAATCAGGATACGTTATTCCCAGAGCATCTAAGCCAACAATGATGATGTTGAATCTTTCAAACAGTTCATCAATGGACTCTCCTTCCTTCATTGCAAACATTTCATACTCTCTGTTCAACATATCTGTCCGAGTCTTCTTTACAATGGTGGTTCCTTCATGAGTGATTTGCAATTTGTCCCAGATTTCCTTTGCCGTTGTGCATCGTGATACCCGTCGGTATTCCTCGAAGCTGATAGCACAATTGAGTAGATTTACAGCCTTGGCATTTAGCTCCACTTTCTTTCTATCTTCCTCGATCCAGCTTGCTTCTGGTTTAAGAGTGACTACTCCTTCAGCACTCGTGTTAGTTGGAAATTGAGGACCCTCTAGGATGATCTTTCAAAGCCTGTAGTCTACTACTTGCACAAAGATTTTCATTCTCTCCTTCCAATAGGTATAGTTCTTCCCATTGAAGAGAGGCGGTCTGTTGCTTGACTGTCCTTCTGTAAGGTTGTAGGACACCAGACTAGAGCCACTGCTTTCTGCCATCTGCATCTTTTCTCCAAGCTACAAAGCTTGATCTCTTTGAGACCAAGCTTTGATACTAATTGATGGTTTCAGTGGCTAAGAGAAGGGGGGTTGAATCTTAGCCCCCTTTTTGCTTGATTACACTT
This sequence comes from Arachis hypogaea, assembly GCF_003086295.3. Taxonomy (NCBI): domain Eukaryota; kingdom Viridiplantae; phylum Streptophyta; class Magnoliopsida; order Fabales; family Fabaceae; genus Arachis; species Arachis hypogaea. The sequence goes on along the minus strand of NC_092048.1, from coordinate 101,013,394 downwards.
TCCGGTCTTTGAGGAGACTTTTTTGTTTTTGTCTGGTCCCTAGCCACGAGGCTTTTTATTTTTGTCTCGTCACTTGGCACGAGATATTTTTGGTTTTAGCTCCTGTGCATTAGAAACAGAAATGGAGTAGTAGAGAAAGAAAATTACACCCAGATATATCCTGGTTCAGCTGCTAAGTGCAATGCAGCCTACATCCAGTCTCCATCACAACAATGATGGAATTTCACTATAATCAACCTGATTACAAACTGTAAAGTGCTAACCCAACTTACAAGGGGATTCCCACAGAATCATGAAATACAACATAGATGAACAAAGAAACTCTATGGACATCTATGGCTTTTTCTTTTAATTTTGCACTCTTTGCCTTTTTCCGCTCTATGACTTTTTCATACAAATCTCACTGTTTGCCTTTTTTCATGAGACTCAAGACATGACAAAATTAAACAGAAAAATACTAAACAGAATACATTGAAAGAGAAGAAAAACTGCTAGCTTAGGTAGCTCTGAGACTTCTGTGCCTTGCACTCTCAAATCTTACTCCTTGAATCAAACCGTGACAGTTCTCCCTTTTTATAGAAGAGGGAAGCCTCCACAGTTGAAACCAAAATCCAAGCTTAACTTCTTTTCCTTCAAAACAGAACCGGTTCGGCCACAGAGAGAGAGAAGGTAACTCATGCAAAACCCAACATGCAAATACCTCTAGTTCTTCCTTGGTCATCACTCTCCATCAATCCGACGCTCCATCCTTGGCTTGCTCTCCAAGATGGATTTCTGGCCCTTGATGCTTCATGATGATGATGGCTTCATCTGCTCCAATCTCTGCCTCTTCCATCACTTCGCCACTCTAGCTACTTCTTGTGGTGGTTGAGCAGAATCAGAGACAAGCCATGCCTCCAAGAATCTCCTCCTTGCTGGCTGAATCTCCTTCTTTTTCTTTTTTGGTATGAAGAAGTTAAGATCTCTTCACAATATCTTACCACAAGTGAATGAGAATCTTAGCCACAACATACTTTTTCTTTTTTATGTTTTCTTGCCATCAACTTGATGGTCTTGTTGCATGTAGCTCCTTCTTTCTTTTGGTAGCTCAACTTAGCTTCCATGCTTTCTCTGTAAAGATATGACCGAAAGAGAAGAAGTGAAATGAGAGAGAGGAAAGAGAAATTATGAGCAACAATTAAAGAATTGAAGATAGATAATAAAAGTGAATTAATTTCCCTTTCTCTTTGCTGACTAGCGTGTAGCTTTAGTGCTTGCAATCAAATCAATAGCTTTATTCTCTCTCATGTTTCCAATGTAAGTATTAACTTCACTTTATGAAATTTGAATTCCACCTTATAGTGAAAATGGATTCCGTTGGGAACAAGAAGCAATACATTTGCTTTCACTCATGATTGGTTTCGGACCAAGCATTGGAGTATCCAACCAAGATTTTGAGTTGGGCTAATGATAATGTGAATTGAATCTGGCCCATTCAAAATATTTCAGCCACACTTCTTTAATTATTTAATGATAAAGTCAATTGGGCTTAATTCATCAATTCTGGCCCAACCAACGCAACCATTATTTCAGCCGTATAAATTCAATTCCAAGGCTGAGTATATGAATTGGGCTAGCTAATGTTTTTCTTTTATTTTTCGGCCCAATATAAACCTGCATCACAAAATTATTAATTAACATATGTTAAATGAAAATCAAATTAATAATTTTGTAATCAATATAATTAATAATGTTTAGTCATCACAAATATTAATTTAAAGTTTTCCAAACTCATCAAACATAGTATTTTGTACAAAATTTATTGCTTGAATTCTCCAATGAGATTGTGGACAATGATAAATCTGAAATGTTGAAAAAATGCTATTACACCAACCAATCGACTGTCCTCGAAGTTGGAAGATTCGGGGATGGAAGAAGATACCTCAACTTGCAAGAAGATCAAGATTGAGAATGAAAATTAAGAATTTGAATGCACATGTTTTGGAATTCTTTTTTAGAGTCTATCTAAAAGAATAATGCCCAACATATGTTTGTTTTGGTGAAAATATTTTTTTTTTGAGTTGTTATTTTTCTTTTGGTTCTTTTCGATTTTTATGTTTGGAACTTAAATTTTTTTAATTATGAGTTGAAGTTATTTGATTATTACTTGTAGTTTTATGTTCCAATTCGATTCACACCATTCGTTGATATTTTGTTAATTTCTAATTTATTATTTAATGTCATAAAGTTATAAATTTCTCATATGAATTATTGTTGATACAATTAAGTTAGTTATTAATTTTTAATGTGTACTTATTTAAAATTTATCTAATTTTAATTTTTAATTAAAGTACTATGTTTAAAATTTTAAATTTAAATTTAAAATATAATTTTTTTTTAATTTTTAACTAAATAAATGGGTTTAGGAATATTTTTTAAAATTTTATATAATTTATAAATAAATATGATAACTACAAAAAGTTATATTAAATTAAATAGAATTACCAATTTTATTAAAATGTGAGGTTATTTATTTTATTTAAAAAAATTAATTTGACATTTTTTTTATACTTAATTTTATTTCTAATGTTGTTCTGATAAAATTGAATTAATTTAGTATTTTAAAAAATTTAAAATATTTTTTCTAAATATACGTAATTTATAAGGTTATTAATTTCTAAAATGTGTTTAATTAATAAGGTTATTTTAATTTTATTTTGTTATAAATATTTTTGTAATATTAATTTTTTTTTTGTGTTTGAAAGATTTAATTTGTTAAAAAAAATTCGGTGAATAATTTTTTTTTTTATTTAAAATGTTATTATTGGTATGTTAATATTAAAAATATAAAAGATAAACATACTTTAAAAAAAAAAACGTATTATGAGGTCAAATAATTTTATGATTGTTTGTATTTATCTACATGAAAAGCTGTGTGGAGAATTTTGGCTTATGATATTCATCGGAGATGACCTTTAGTGATGAGATTAACATTTTATTGTCTGAAAAATAAAATATCATCTTAAAAAATAATGATAATCTTGAGAAAATCATGGATTAGGAGAAAAGGAAAGATACGATATTTTTAGCATAGATGGAGACCAACAAAAAAATTGAAGTAGGTCAAACTTTAACGTATGCTGAGTTTTCAAATCAATTTGTTTATGATAGAGAAGAAAGAGAATGACATCTACGTAAGAGAGAGTATTCTATTGGGTGGTTAAACTATGTTCTACCAGGTACAAGTGATATCTACGAGAATTTTGTTAATTGTTCAAAAAGGTTGCACAACATATGAATTTATTAGGACAGTTAATGGGATTACATATCCTAACTTCCAATATACTTTCTATTTTATGAGACTACTGTGTGACGATAGAAAATTCATTACAGCTATTAATGAGGTCGGGTCATCAATTGAGAAAATTGTTTGTGATGCTATTGATATTTAATAGTGTTAACAAACTAAATCGTATATGGAATACAACTTGGATATTATTGACTAACAAGATACTATATATAAGGAGAAAAATATTGAAAAACTAAGGTATTTCACTATGTGGTAGATCATTATCACATATAGGACTTTATTTGCCAAAATCAGTGTTCATCCATGCATTACGTTGCTTTGTCAAGAGTTAAGAGTCGCAATGACATGATCACATGAACATTCTAATTCTAGATAAAGACAGCAATTCAAAGTCATCAACAACAAATGTCGTGTTTAAAGAAGTTTTTAATAATATTTAGGTAAGAAAAATAGCATTTTTATTTTAGTAATATGTTATGATTTACACTTTTATACAAATATTTGTCGTAGATATAAATAATTTATTAACTACACTTTTAGACTTGAAATAAAATGTGTAACATGGATCACAATATCATATGCCAATTGCTTTTCTAATGAGATTAGTAAAATACTAGGTTGTCGATAAATTTTCATTAGTTTTATGATATAAAGTCTAGTGTAAAATTGATATACTACAATTACAGTTATATATTTTCGCGATGGCTCGCTTCCCTCTTTGTGGTCGAACATAAAAATAGACCGACATAACAGCAGCGTCTCACTCATCGGTCTCGTCTCCATCACCTCTGCTCGCTGCTCACCGCCAGTTGCCACTTGCATCTGCTTGCTGCTCGCCCTAGTCGCTGCCATGCCTCCTCTGTCTGTGTTCCATCTTGACTCCATCGTGTCGTGCCTCCTTTGTTTCTGATGTTCTTCTTCTGGCCTTGTCTAAATCTGCTTCTTGCTTCGGTGGTGTCTATATTAAGTTTTATTTTATTTTATTTTAATTATTGTATATGAATTTGTTTGTTTGGGGCAATTCATGATTGAAAGAGTGAGAGAGTGTGATGGGAAGGGAGATCTTTTGCTGAATTAGAGATCAGGAAAATGTTTAGGTTTAGGGCAACTCATGAGTGAGAGGGTGCGCTGGGGAGGGGGAATTAGGGTTGGGGGATTTTGGATTTTTCAAGTTGGGCTGAGTAATTAATTAAAAATTTCATCTTTGATTTTCTGGTGGCCGCCTTAGCATCTTTCTCATCGGAAATATGTTCCAGTAAGCTCAGGAACACGCTTGTCAAATTTTAAAATCATTTAGCGTTTATTTTGTCAATAACAAAAGTCAAGTATCATTTTGTAAGCGACATAATCTTTCGGGTACCAATTTGGTATTTACCTATACTAAAATTTATTTCAATTTTTGTCTCTAAATCTCTATCTCTTAGTCTCAATTTCTTAATCTTTGTCTTTCTTTCAAACACTACCTTAGGATATAAGTTAAATATATTATAAAAAAAATATTTTATTGTTATTTATTATTTTTATATATTAAAAACGTAAAAAAATTTATTTTTATAATAAATAATATTAAAATATTTATCTACATCCTTAGAATCTATGATAGAAAAATTCTTAATTTAAATATATTAAAAAAAAACCGAAAAAATGGTTGCATTTAATTTCTTTATCTCGCTTTGGAAATTGGAATCTCATCTCCAAACTCTAAACAAATTGGTAATAAGCATGGTCACATATCACATCCTCTGCTACATTACATTTAAATTTATCCTAAGGTAAATTTATCATTTTTTAAGAGTTTGAATTAAAAAAAAAAATAAAAGTAAAAGCAGTCAATCGCTGCTGCTAACACCAAGAGATTAATCAAAACAAACTATCTACTTGACTGATTTAGTGATTTTTGGTGTAAATATAATAATTTTTATAATTAAAATAATAATAATCATATTAAATATAGATCAAAATTAACTATTAAAATTAACTACGAATATAAGATATACATAAAAGTATAAAATGTATACTAAAAATAGTTAATAAATAAAATTATATATATTTATATATAAATATATAATGATAGATTTTAGTATGTAAATAATATTTTTAATAAAATAATAAATATTAATATTTTAATTAACAGGTTTTAGATAATTTGGTTGGAAAAAAAGAAATTAAAAAAAAATTGAATACATTTTTTTTTTAATGTGTTTGAATAGAAAAAATAAAAAAATATATTATAAAAAAATAATTTTATCTTTATATTATAAAATATATTAAAAAAATAAAAAAATAATATTAAAAATATAAAAAATTAATTTTTTTTAACATTAAAAAAAATTAATAAATCCTGCTAATTTTTTTATCTCTAATTTCGCTCCTCAATTAAACCATAAAAAATAATCATTTATAATTTTTTTTTCACTCTCTTTTCTTTTCTTCCATTTTTCTTCCGAACAACCATACTGTTTATAGGAGACTCACGTAAATAAATGTTCTGATTCGGTTAAAATATTTGGTTGCAGCATTGTACGGTAAATACTGAAAAGCAATAATTGCTTCATTTGCTTCATTGGAACTCTTAGCACTCTACTGGCCCACTACATATTGGGATTTTCCATTCTTATTTAGGTCTATGGAAAGTATACGCCTTGGGCATTAAGACCATCTCCAGTAGGGAACTCATCCCAGTTCCTGTTTATGGCCCACCTGTCATAAAAAGTAACTCCATATCAGCTTTTGCGTTATAAACAATAAATAGGAACTCAAAGCATTTCTCTCTTCTCCATTAGGAGGAACTAACTTTAGTCCCTATTGTGGTCCCACTTAATTAATTAATTAAAATACTTAAAATTAATATAATTAATTTTTTTCAATAATATTATTTAAATTTATAAATTTAAAAATAATTCATTATTAAAAGATATTAATATTAAATAAATTCATATATAATAATAATACACAATATATAATTCGAAATTATACTAATTTATAGTTTTGTGTTTACAACTGCTAATTTTAATAATATCATTAGCATTTTAAATTTTAAAAATAAAAATAACCAACTCAACTAAAAATTATTTTATAAGGTATAAAAATTAAATTTATTTTTTAATGTAAGTAAATTTAATTAATTATAATTTAATATAATAATATAAATAATATTCAATATTAATTATAATATAAATAATTAATATAAATTATTAATTAAATAAAAATATAATTATTTAATATAATTTTTATTATAATTATTACTAATTTAATTATTATTTAATTATTTAATTATTTCAGATTTTATATTATTATTTTTTTATAATAAGTTGCCAAATAGCAAGTTATTATTGGTTAATTTGAGTCCCTGCTTAGAGGGACTCCCTTACCTTGATCCTTGTGCGGGAACTCACTCCTTCTCTCCTCCAATGGTTAGAGTTCCTATATGTTAGAAAAAAGTCAAAGAGGAACTCACCATTGGAGATGCTCTAAACTGCACTTCTAAGTTCTAACCCTAAATGTTAGGATATCCAAGGGTCGTGTTGATTCAAATTCAGGAAATAAAAAAATCAACCGATTAAATTTAATTAATTTAAATAGGCTTAGATAAGAGATCTTTTTATAGATGGTCTCGAACTGATTAAATTTGAGTTGGACTAATCAAATACTCATTTAAAAATTAAATTTAAAAAAAAAGAATTTTTTTTTGTAAATATATAATACTAAAACAAAAAATAAAAGAGAAATAATAGATAAATTACAAACTATAATAAACTATCAAATTTATATTTAACTAAATATCATCTAATATTTATACTTTAGCGAACTTTATTATTTTAATGTAATATAAAACTAATTAAAAAAAAGTCAGGTTATGTTGGATTCTGCCAAAAAACAATATAATTAAACTAATTAAGAAATGGATTTAATTGAGTCATATCCTATTAGAACTAATTATCTTAGGAGTATAGAACTAATTAAATCTGATTAGGTCAATTTTGATCGATTAGTTGAATTATCCGTTAGTTAAATTAAGTTTAATTATTTTATTGGTGCTATAATTTCGTAAAATTTTCAATTAGATCTTTATACTTTTTTTCTTTTAATTGGGTCCCTATACCATATTAAATTTTTTAATTAAGTCCTTATTAACGGTAAAAGTTAAAAAAATGTTTATAAAATATAAATTTACTAATTTACCCTCACCCATTCTCTTCTTTCTTTCACCCTCACCTCCATCATCTTCTCGCCCTCTTTTTCTGTCTCCACCCTTCTTCTACCAACAAGCTCCCTTCTTTTATGGCAGAAATGGTCATACGACACAAATTCAAAACTAAAATTTTTGCCATAATTAATTTTTAGCATGATCAAAAATAGAATTTTTGTCATGACATAATCATTTAATTACAAACAAAACACATATATAATCAGAACTCATAATCAGAATTTTTTAACACAATCAATTTTGTTTAACATAATCATTGAGTAGAAGTAAAACCAATTCAAAAACAAAAGTAAAAACAGAAGTATAATGAAGCAAAAACAAAATGAAGTTGAAGTAGAATGAAGCAAAAGTAAAATGAAGCAGAAGAAAAGGTAAAAGCAAAATGAAGCAGATCGGAGGCCGAATCTGAGATGGCAAACAACGACAACGGACACGAAGGAAGCAGCTTGTCGATAACATCTTCCAACAACGATGGCAGCAGCCATGTCACCCTTCGCCGCCTCGCGAAGAGAAGGGGAAAAAAAAGGAAGAGAAGAAAACTCCGGCTCAATTCCCTACCTTAAGAAGGGAAAAATCTTCACGAGCGCTAGAATATATCAATGAAACTAAGGAAATCTAATTCACTTGAGAATTCCAAAATCAAACTCTGCTATAATCCGGCAAATCCTCTCTGAACATGCATCTGCAAACAAAAATGAGCCACCAACACAAAATAAAAAAAATCCAAACTCCACATAGAAACTGAAAAAGACGAGCTTCTTCACCGTGAAGATAAACAAAATGACATAATCAAAAAGAGAAATTGAGGCCTTGTGAATTATAAACCTCATTCAATTTGAGAAAAGTGGCAGATCCTCAACATTCACCGTGTTCAGCAGAAAAAAATGGCAAGAGCAAGCACTACTAGCTTGAAGGAGAAGAAGGGGGAAGGGTAGAGAAGGAGCTGGTTGTTTTGGTTTCTTTTCTGATAGAACGAAAATGGTGAGAATGAAGGTGAGAGAGAGAGAGAGGCTGGAGAAGAAGAGGGAGACGAAAAGGTGGAAGAAGAATAAAAGGTTAATTTTGTCTTTCTCAAAATAAAAAGGGAGACACAATTTATGAATTTAGAAAAAATTGAGGGAATATTCAATTTAGGAATGGAATATTCCGTTAAATCAAACGGTTTTGTTATGGTAGGGATCTAATTGAAAAAAAAAAATTGGTGCAGGGACCCAATTAAAAGAAAAAAAGTATAGGGATCTAATTGAAAATTTTGCGAAACTATAGGGACCAACAGAGTAATTAAACTGTTAAATTATCCGTATTCATGAATATTCTACTAAATATTTTTTTTGAAAGCAAACAGCTCAATACAATAGAAGTGGAGCAACCAGAACCACACAAACTAAAAGAACTAACTTAACTAGAACCACAACAACACGAAAACGGTCTCATGTCATCTCCGGCATAGTCATCAACAACTAAAGGGATCCCTACCGTTCCACTCATTAACACTATTCGAAGAAATGTTGATAATTTCTTCAACTCATTTGCTTGTGTGTTGGAAAATCCTCCTATTCCTTTCCAACTATAGGTTCCAAACGCTCGCACAAAAGCTCCTTAACCGGTGATTACGCTCCTCCATCCTTCTCAGTTCTTCTGTCCAACTAAGAAATGCTCTTTCATCGATCCCGGATAAGACCATCGTTGGCCAAAGGCTGAAATTCAAGCACTCCACACCTGCCAAGCAAATACACATCCTAGAAACAAGTGATGTACATGTTCCACATCATTATTATAAAGAACACAAATAATATCTTTCTGACTGATGATTCCAAACCGGGTTAGCCTGTCCTTTGTATTCACTCTTTCTATCAGAACAAATCAGACAAACAGCTCAACTCTAGGTGGAACCAGCCCTTTCCTACCTCCTCTGGGGTTAGTTCCTCCTGCATCACCTGCACAAATGAGTTAGTTGTAAAAACACCTCGCCTATCATATTTCCACACCACTCTGTTCTCTCTGTTATGTACTAATTTCACAGGTCTCAAAGCCCCATGCAAATCACTCAGGAGTTCCAACTCCCATTGGAAGAGCTCTCGCCTCCATTGGAAGTTCCAAATCCACTCAAACCCATCCCAAAACCTGCACTCCCGTATAACAGATCCACATTGGTTTGAAACAGAGAAAAACCTTGGGAAGCGATCCTTCAGAGATCCACCGAGCAACCATACATCCTCCCAAAATCGAGTCAAACGCCCATCACCAACCTCCATGGACATGCCTGCAACCATCTTATCCTTCAAATGCTGGTTCATGATTTGTAACTGGCAAATGTCCTTCCATGGTCCTCCTCTAGTAGGCAGCTCTTGAGTTGACAGTAGCTCATTGGGGTTTAGATTATTACAGGAACATACCACCTTTTTCCATAGTGGGCACTCTTCCTTTGCAAATTGCCACTACCACTTAAACAACAGCGCTATGTTACGAACCATAGCATCCCTGACTCCCAGCCCACCTAGTTTCTTTGGTGCCTGCACCACTTCCCATCTTACTAATGCCATACCAGTCCTACCCTCTTCCGAACTCCATAGGAATCTCCTCTGCAGCGAGATCAATTTCTCAGCAACAGCTTTCGGCATCTTGAACAAGCTCAAATAGTATACTGGCAAACTGTTCAACACTGATTTGATAAGAACCAACTTCCCAACTTTGTTTAGCACCTTAGCTTTTCACAACCTGAGTTTCTCCTCCACCTTGTCTATTATAGGCTTCCATGTCTTCACCAACCTCGGATTAGCTCCTAGAAAGATTCCAAGGTATTTAACTGGAAGGGCATCCCCCTTACAACTCAGCAGGTTACACATATGCTCGACCCACTGCTCCTCGCAATTAATTGGAATCAAATTGGACTTATCAAAATTGATACTCAGGCCTGACATCAACTCGAAGCATTGCAGAAGCCTCTTGTAATTCTTAATAGTCTCCTCTTCTGGTGGGCAAAAGAGGATAGTGTCATTAGGAAACTGAAGGTGTGACAACACTACAGTATCTCTACTAACCAGCAAAGGAGATATACGTCCATTCCTCACTGCCTCTCCAATCATTCGATGCAGCACAGCCACAACCAGTACAAACAAGAACGGAGATAGTGGGTCACCTTGCCTCAAACCTCTTTCCATGTTGAAAGGCTTAGACGGCGAGCCGTTTATCAACACCGACATAGACGTAGTAGCTACACACTCCATTTATGTCCAAATCCCATCTTCTGCAGCATGATGTTCACAAAGCTCCACTTGACCCTGTCATATGCTTTTTGGAAATCAAGCTTGATTAGTGCAGCCTCTTTTTTCCTTAGTTTAAGCCAGTTAACTGTTTCACACGCAATAAGTGCCCCGTCATGGATTTTTCGTCCCTGTACAAATGCACTCTGGGTCTCTCCTACTAATGCTGGCATCACTGATCTCATCCTCCTAACTAGCACCTTCAAAATAACCTTAGACACACCCCACCATACTAATAGGTCGCAAGTCTTTAATCTCCTTCGCACCTATGAATTTAGGTGTCAGCGCCACCCAAGTGATATTAGCATCTGCCGGTAGCCTGGTTGTCTGGAAAAACCCCATCACTGCAGCCATGAACTCAGATCCAACGTCATTCCAACATCTCTTGATGAAGTTCATGTTGTATCCGTCACACCCTGGTGCCTTGGATGACTCACAGTCCCATACAGCCTCTCTGATCTCCTCAGCCGACGGCAGCACTTCTAGAGCCATAGCATCTTCCTCGCCTATTTGAACCACCAGACCATCTTTGAATCCCATAATAGGAGAGTCTTCCTGATGATATAAATCCTTGTAAAACTCTCTGATAGCAATCTTTATTCTATCCTGATTCCTAACCAGCCTGCCATTGATGACCAGAGTATCAATTCTATTATTCCGCCTTCTTGCTGAAGCTATATTGTGGAAGTATCTTGTATTTCTGTCCATATCATTCACGTGCTGAGACCGCGACATTTGCTTCGAATGTACTTCTTTTCTCACATACCATCGCTCACAGCACTTAACCAGCGCCTTTCTTCTAGCCTCCAGTGTTCCATCATATACTCCATTGCTAACCATATCATCAATCCTCTTGATCTCTTCCTCAAACTTTATAATCTTCTTGTCCATTTTACCAAAATTTGCCTTATGCCATCTTCCCAACGGTCTTGTCAGAGCCTTCAATTTATCTGTGAACTGTAGTTCCCCCAATCCTCTCCATTCCTCTTTAACCATCCTGAGAAAACCCTCATGCGTAAACCACGAATTAAGGATCCGGAACGGCCTCGGACCTCCTCTCAGCTTCTTACCCTCCACTATTAAAGGGCAATAGTCTGACAAACCCCTTGGTCCACCTCACAGATGTGTCTCTGGGAACTCTTCTAGCCACTCCAAACTAACCAGAACTCTATCTATGCGACTGCAAGAATGCCCTCAAAACCATGTAAACTTCCGGTCAGTGAGTGGCAAATCCACTAAGTTCATGTCCTGTATCCAAAACTTAAAATCTTCCGTAGATCGTGTTAACCCAGTGGTACCTCTCCTTTCCTCTACATCTACTATTTCATTAAAGTCTCCCATAAAACAGCAGAGAACTTGACATAACCCCACTATATAACTCAACTCCTCCCACACCTTAATCTCCTCATCTCTATCATGTGCATCATAGACCAAAACAAACACACAGTTGAAACTATTTTTTAAAATCTCTCCTTCAACACACAACCACCTCTCTACCTTATAGCAATTATTCAGTTTAAACACCGCCTCATCCCAAATTAACAATAGTCCACCAGACATATCATCAGAACCTACATATTCCCAACCTGGACTATCTTGTCCCCATACTCTTGCAATGTCAAATCTCGTCACTATCTGCCTTTTAGTTTCAGTCAAACCTAACATATGTATCCTATGTTTATTCTTTAGATCCTTCACCATTCTCAACTTCCCATCTCGCCTTAACCCCCTAATATTCCATGAATTGAAGATAATTTTAAAGTTGTTTGACACACCTGTTTTGTATGTTTGGGTCTGCATCGTCTCATTTTCGCTTTCTGCTTTGCCACTTTCCTTTTACGAGCTATTTCTTCGTTCTGTGCTTGAAGAATTGCCATAATGTCATCTACTTCGTTGCATAAAATTGCTCCTGACTCGTGTGCCAGCTCCCAGGTCTTTCTATTTTCTATCAATTGCTCATCCACATCAGTGTGCTGATTGTCACTGGCTTCCTCGTCATTCCCCCTTTCTTCTTGCCCCGGTTCATCCCCTCAAATGCCATCCCCATCCTACTAAATATTATAATTCGTACCACAGACAAAAAACTGATTAGATTACATAATAGTATAACACCAAAAACATAACATTAGATAATAGTACGTTATACAAAGTTAAAAATTTAAAATTCTAAATCCTCTAAACAGAAATGAAACATGATGGATAATCAGGCCAGATTTTATCGTTAAAAGGTTAAATATGTATTGTAGCTATATATATATTCAGCTTTATTCTGATCTGTGGTCTATTAAAGACTCTTTAAATACTTAAACTTAGTCTATTTAAAAATCCGACCTAAAATTTGTTAATGAACCTGTTAAGAAAATAAAAAATGTGCTAAAATTTTGAATTGCCTAATATCTAATAAAAAACAAATACAATTTTTTATATATTTATTAAAATAATTTGATACATAAGTAGTAAAGAATAAGGTCTTTAATTTAAAGATTTAGAATTTAAAATTCACTTGTAACATAATTGACTTTACAAGCTTTTTAATGAACTTGATTCTAGCATCTTAAGATAAACAGACTTTTTCATGAGTTTTGACCTAAATTTTTTTTCTATTGGCCATGTTAGATCTAAGTTTCCTAACAGATCATCTAGTCTTATTCTAATCTAATTTTAAATTCTAAATTCTATACTTTGAATTAGTTTTATTTATTTAACTTTAAATATTCTATTTATTTGAGTTTTGAGTATTTTTGTTGTTTTTAGTTTTGGATTTTTTTAATATGTTCATTTCTTTTTGCTTGTTGGTTAATTTTTAAATTAGTTGGCTATTGGCCCTCTAGACTTGTATCACTTGTTCTACCCTAATTGACCTGGTCTCCTACACACACTAGTTTGTAATCAAACCACGTTAATAATTAACATAATTTCTATACGACCCATTCCTCGCATCACTTTCAATGGTTCCGTAATTTAATCTCCATCAACCTAAAGCGACGAAAAAATGAAAAGTAGCAAATTCTTTTTAGTAAAATACACAAGTTAACTCACGCTAGTAATATTGATATTGCGTTTTAATTTCCAAGTTTCAACACGCGCTTTGATTCATTTGACTAACACACTACCGTACAAACCACATGCATATCCCTCTCTAGAACCTATATGCTTCCACTTTTGTAAATATATATAGGGATGACATCAGGATAAAACGGGAGTGAGAAATGTCTCTCTGCTTCTCGTCTCTATTTTTAGATTTGCTTTTTATCTCTGTTTTTATTTTCCGTCATGAGAGAATATTACTCTCTATCTTAATTTTTTATAGGACTTCATTTTTTGTGAAATCCTATTTTCCATCTCTTCAATAGTTTTGACTAATCATTAATTATTATAGGAATAAAACTACAAGTATCCATCCTATATAAAAGTAAGACTTTATACAAAAAGTTTAAATGATAAGATGGTGACTTCTTTCGAAATGACGTAGTAGGGAGACGCTACAGCGAACCAGAGCACAGAACAGTGAACGAGGTAGGAGACGTGACAGCGAAAAGGAGAATGGACACGACGGCAGAATTACGGAAAGGAGAACGAACCCCACCCTTGAAAAGGAGAAAGAACGGTGCGGATAAAGAGAACGACGCAGTGAGGGTGATGGCATGGTGAGAGGTGACGATGCGGTGAGAAGGGAGAGTGGCGAGCGGGTGACTGCAAAGAGGTTGGATGGAGTATGGACGACATTATGGATCTCTGAATTGAAGAAGTGTTATGCAAATGAGAATTAGGAATTTGGGGGGGGGGGTCTCTCTCTATATATATATGACATGTGAAATGAATAAAAAACATATATGAGAAATAAATTATTAAAGACAACAAATATTCTCCACATACAAGTCATTTTCTGATAGAAGTCCGTACAAGTCTCTTTAACCTAATTCACCCCACGTGCTACTATTTAACCAACTTTTCAATCAACACGCGAATATATAAATATCTAGCTTTTTCGAAAGGATTTCGTTTTTTCATTTTCGAATTTTCTCAGCATTTTCAATCTATGTTTTCTTCCATCTCTACGTTCTCTGCATTTCTCTTTGTTTGTTCTCTGCATTTTTCTTTGTTCGCTCTATGCGTTCTCTTTCTTCATTTTTTGCGATTTTTTTCGTTCTTTATGTTTTTGAAGTCAAACTCTGAAATCAGTTTTGAACAATTATCTCGTTGTTAAAGATAATGAATGATTCAAATTCAGATTGTCAATTGAACCAGAGCGAAGTGGATTATTATTTTGAATCCAATTAAGTGGCTGAGGTGTGGTTTGATTCTAGTTAATGTTTTCATTAGTAGTTTATGATTATGTAGGTAAATAATATTGTTTTTGTTTGTGAAAATTGTTGTTCATCGTTGATGGTTTGAATTGAATGTAATGTAGGAGTTCTCCATTAAAGAAAATATTTTTGTATATTTGTAGCAAATTTTGATGTAAAACTAAGATATTTATGTATATTGTTAAGAATCTTCGGTGTATGTGTACTGATAAGTTCTGCATAATTTAAAACTATTATTCTCCCTCTTCCTCATCTTCTGCTGCTTCTTTTTTTTTTCATCATCATCACCAGCTTCTTCTTCTTTTTTTTTTTCTTATTCATCTTTTCCTTCTTGTTTTAGCTTCTCAAGTTTCTTTTTGTTTTACTTTCTTAACAAAAATTAAAACAAAAAAATCAAACAAAGAAGAAGAAGAAATTCATCTTTTCCTTCTTGTTTTAGCTTCTCAAGTTTCTTTTTGTTTTACTTTCTTAACAAAAATTAAAACAAAATAATCAAACAAAGAAGAAGAAACACATCATGCTACAAAATTACTTGGAAGAGTATGAACCTACATTCATTCAACTAAAAGAAAGAAAGAAATAAGAAAAAAAATACAGCATTAAAGAAAATATTTTTGTGTATTTGCAGCAAATTTCGGTGTCAAACTAAGATATTTATGTGTATTGTTTAAGAATTTTCAGTGTTTTTGTACTGATAATAAGTTCTGCATAATTCAAAACTCTTCCTCTTCCTCCTCCTTATCTTCTGCTGCTTCTTATTCTTTTTTCATCATTATCACCATCTTCTTCTTCTTCTTTTTTTATTCATCTTTTTCTTCTTGTTTTACCTTCTCAAATTTCTTCTTATTTTACTCTCTTAATAAGAATAAAAACAAAAAAATCAAATAAAAAAGAAGAAGAAACACACACTACAGCACAAACGGAGCTTAGCGACCAAAAATTGTCAGTCGTTTATCTAATTGCCACAAATTTCAGAAGTACGTACCAGCGATTGACATTCATGTGTGCCGCTAATAAGGACCTTTATAGTAATCCACTTGTTCAATCTCTTTTTTTATCAAATAACCAATAATTCCCCTCACAGCTATAGAAACCCCTACTCCCTGTTCCATTGTGTGAAAAATTCCTAATCTCTGCTCCACCCTGCGCCTCTGTATGGTTGTGGAGTTGCGCAACTGCCATCCATCCTTCTCTCCCTGGTGTCAACCTTTTGCCTCTTCTCCACAGTGCGTGAAACCCTTGCTTCCTCCTCCATAGTGCGCGAAATTCCTAATTTCTGTTCCACCGTGCACCTCTAAGTCACGAGCTACTTAATTGTTCTCAAGAAAATTGGTTGGTTTCCTTGCTTCAGTTCCTTCTATGTGAAAGTGATAAAAACTTTTTTCATAAATCAACAATGCCTTTTTTTCCTCCCAAGAGAAGTTTTTCAATTTCAATTTTTATGTCATTCATCCAGTAGTGTGGAATATAATCATATATTATGCACACAAACTTCATATTTTATCAGAGACGATTGCCATTGAATATTAGTGTTTTCTTCCTTACACGTCTTTTTAACTGGGAAATTAAATTACAATAGTTGTTGAATACCGGTGGAAAGCATTTATTAATTGAATCGTGACTCATGAACTAAATATTTGATGTTATTCTTGTTGCCTTTATTTGTCAATACTTTATACAGATTTTCTTTAAGATCAACTCAGTTCAAGGAATACAGAGATGAACGACCAAGAAGCTCGTGTTCTCATTCTTGATCATCTTCTGCTACTTCTTCTTCTTGATCATCTTTTTATTTCATTTTTTCATAATTCTTTTCGAATTCAATTTCGAAATTTTTTTCACTTTTCGCAACGATTTTAAGAAATTTTTGAGAGATTTTGATCTTTATTTAAATTTTGTGTGTTACGATTTTGATTGAAGGAGAAGAACCATTTGTCATAATGGTTTTCACGCTATTCAAGAGTTAGAAAAGCGCATGTTTACACATAATCTGAGAGTTGTTTTTTTGGAGTTTGAACCAACTTGTATGAACTTTATATGTCAAAAAGACTTGTATACGTAGCAAGTCTGTAAAGACACTTAAGTAAATTTATGAATTTCGGAAATTATCGGAAACGGGGTGGAGATTTCCGCTCGAGTCCCCACGCCTGCCTCGAGAAAAATTTTTCCGTCCACATCTCCGCAAAAAAAATTTTTCACAGTTAAATCTCCATTCAAGACGGTTCCACAGCAATCCCCACACCTCCGAAAATTTTGCCACCCCTAAATGTATACAAGATGGTGCAAATTCTTGCTTCTTTCTTCCGAAGCACTTGCAAATTTAAATAATATTACGTTCAAACAAACTGAAGTTGCATGTGGGCATTATGTTTATTTATATTAATTAGAGAAAATTTTACTCTCCTTCCCTACGAGATATTAAAATGACACTCCCCTCCTCTTTATTTTATAAATGTACATTATCCTCCCTTTTAACTTTTAAAAAACCTCATCTTTAATCAATTTTAAATTTTTTGTGTTAACTAATATTAACTTTATCCATTTTAAAAAAAATAAATTATTTTTTGAAAAAATATCCATTAGCAAAAATTTTATTTTTTATCATTAAATTTTACTTACCAAAATATCCTTTTAATAAATTATTTTTTTATTGATTAAATTATATTTTTATTAAAATACTTTTAAAAAAATTAATAATTAAATTATTTTTTTCTAAGATACCTACCCTTCAATAATTTTTAATTATTAAATTATAATTTTACCAAAATTTTTGTTAACAGTTATTTTTATATTTTACTATTAATTTTTTGATATAAATATATATTATTTTAACATTAAATATAAAAATCTTACCACTGTTAATATATATAACAATTAATATATTAATATTGAAAAATAATCTTGCTAAAATTTTTTATTTAATGTTAAAATAATATATATAGATATCGAAAAATTAATAGTAAAATATAAAAAAATTGTTAACGAAAATTTTGATAAAATTATAATTTAATAATTAAAAAATTATTGAAGGATATTTTAGAAAAAAATTATATAATTATTAAATTTTTTAAAAAATACAATTTAATCAATAAAATAATAATTTATTAAAAGATATTTTGGTAAGCAAAATTTAATAATAAAAAATAAAATTTTTACTAATGGGTATTTTTTAAAAAAATAATTTATTTTTTCTTAAAAAATGGATAAAGTTAACATTAGTTAATACAAAAAGTTTAAAATGAATTAAAGAAGAGATTTTTTAAAAATTAGAAAAAAAGAAATGTACATTTATAAAATAAGAGGAGAGAAATATTATACTATTATTTTAAAATCTCGCAGAGGATAGGAGCATAATTTTCTCTATTAATTAACATTGCCCCAAGCAGGGAATTCAACATATTTTTCAAGAGTAGTTAAGTTAATTAGTTCAATAGCTAGGTTGCGCATGTCGCCATCACACTATATACTTACAAATTAATAAGTTGAACGGGTCTTTCACGTTGCAAGTTTAGCAATTAATTGTGAAATAAACATGGTTTTGAAAACCGGACCGGACCGGCCGGTTTAACCAGAAAAATCGGAAACCGATTACCTAACCAGTCCGGGTAACGTAGAAAACCGCCTGACAAAAAATCGGTGGAAAAATCGGTCGAACCGGCGGTTAATCGGCGAACCGAAAGAACTGTCCAGTTTTTTGACGGTTTAGTGGTTTGCAACTTCAATGCCAAACGATGTCGTTTTGGCTTAAAAAAAAAAAAAAAAAAGACAAAGGCGTACGCGAACCTAACCCTGTAAGCTGTAACCCACTATGCCACTAATGAATAACCCTAATCTAAGCTACCCTTTCTTCCCCTTTCTTCCCCTTTCCCCTAACCTAATCTGAGCATTCGGCGCCAGCCTCCTTTCACCCACCAAGGCCACCATTGCCACCCACAACCAACCACAGCAGCCGCGATCACCACCGGCCGAGCCCGCCTCCTCGTCGCCGAACGTCACCTAGCCCGCCTCCTCATTCGCCACCCACAACCAACCACAGCAGCCGCGACCACCACCGGCCGAGCCCGCCTCCTCATTCGCCACCCACAACCAACCACAGCAGCCGCGACCACCACCGGCCGAGCCCGCCTCCTCATTTGCCACCCACAACCAACCACAGCAGCCGCGACCACCACCGGCCGAGCCCGCCTGTTCTGTTTGAAAAAAAAAATAAATAACAGGGCATCTGAGTTTTAAAAAAAAAACATATGAATCCAGTTAAATATGCTTCAGGTTCAGTTTTTCAAGTCGTGTTGAGTCTCGAACACTTTTATTACCCTTTCAATCTGTTTGTTGCTTCTGAACATGTTCTGATCTTGATTTTTGTTTTTGATTTTCTATGCTGCCTGTTCTGTTTGCTGCTTCGGTTTGCTGCTTCATGAATATTTTTGTTGCTTCTGAATGGAAATAGTTTGAAATTTTTATTTTACCTGAATCAGTTGATTTCTGTGACTGTCAAGCTGCATGAACAAATTACATATATTATGAACAGTTTATTTTTCTCTCTAGATTTGTTTCCTCTGATTCAGTTTTGTGTATATATGTATACATTTTTGTGTAAATTGTGTTGTTTTGAATTTGATTTGTTTTGTTTGAATGGTGTAGTACTGAAATTGATCTGGTTTTGAAACTTTAATTAAAATAAAAAAAAAGAAACTGATGATCCTCTTCTGAGCTCACTGTCACCACCGTCATTCCTCCCTCGCCGTGTCTCCAGTAAGCTGCTGCTTCTTTAGTTTTGATTTCTAAGATTCTGGCTTCTGAGTTGATTTTTTGTACTAGATTCTGAATTGGGATTGTGTTCTGAGTTGGGTTGTTCCTTAATGTGAGTCTGAATTTAATTTGAATTGTTTCACTTAGTTTTTCTGTTTCTGGATTTGGAGGTTGAGTTGTCTGTAACTCTGTATTATGAGTTTTTGTTGTTGAAAAGCATTGAATTTGTTGAATCTAGTTAGGGTTTGGTTAGTTATAAGAGGCTTGTTGCACAATAAGAAATTTCATCAATGTGTTATTCAATTGAATTGTATATTGGCAGCCCAAAAAGGGATAATTGAATTGTATAAGAGAATTGATGTTGAATAATTAGCCTTGGCTTGACAATGTTGCCTGCAAGATCTTTAATTTTTTGCAGCTTGAGTGGAAATTCTGCATCAGTTACTTGTTTTAAAGTTATCAATAAATTTAACTCAATCTGAATATTATCAATGAACTTTTCATCTTCAATTTTTTTTATATCTTAAATTCTATTAAAATTTTTTTACTTAAAAATTCATGAATTTAAATATATAAAATTATATATTAAATTTTTAATAATTTTATTTAATATTTAATTAAACCGATTAAACTCCAGTCAAACCACTAAACCAGTGAACCAGTCACCTCACCGGTTCATTGACCGGTCCAGTTCTCGCAACCTTGGAAATAAATCGACTAAGGCAGGGATGTTTATTTTGTCTCTAATGGAGAAATTTCAATTCTTGAACTGGCCAACTTCAAGTGACCAGTAAAACCACTCGGAAAGTGTATTGACCCTTTCAACGAGGATCATAGAGTCTTTTTGGAAAAAAGAGGAGAAAACATTTCCAGTTTCTAATATAAAAGGACAAATGTAAATTAACATCCAATCACTTGAAAGATTACTACTGACTAATAGATTCGTAGATACGACTTTCTTTTCTCTTCAGTTGAAACCCTGGTCTCCCATTGGCTAACATAAATTTCCACGTAAATTAACTGTTTCATTTTTTATTGTTATATTTGAAGTGCCCCAATGTACACTTCACGCTTCTACTCACTATAAATTCCCTCTTCCACTTTTTGGTTTCCCATTATCTCATCGACTTGCACCACTGAGCACTACTCCTTTATTAATTCACAGTTTCCAGTTCCACCTTCCTGATTCCCTGTTGAAACTGATCACTAGTAATAAAAAGATGATGAGGAAGGTGTTTGGTTGTCTTAAAAGGAGAATATCACCTAAGAAATTAGCAAAAGTAGAGCCACTGAAAGTGACAGAAGCTGTGTACAGAGATGAGTTAACGAATAAGAAGCAGCAACCGCCAAAGAAGAAGACAATGGTGAAGAAAACTGTGCGGTTTGCGGATGCAGAACCTACCATTTTGGGAGAAGAAAAGTGCATTAGTGAAGATAATGAATGGAGGAGGGAAAAGGGAGAAGGGAATCAAGGGATAAGAGTGAAGGTAAAGATGACAAAGGAAGAAGCGTTTCGATTGCTATCAAAATGCAATAATAATGGAGGAGTTCTTGAATTCAAGGATGTTGCACGTGAACTTGTGTCCGTCCCAACGAGCCGAGTTTGCGTTGTGTCCCCCTTATTGCCCCAATAACAATAATTTGCACTTGTAGCAAGCTGTAATATACTGCAATAGCCTTCTTTGTGTTTTATTTTTTTTCCTTCTTAGAGTGGGATGACTATACACATTTTTTGACATATGAGATATGGTTCTTTTTCTTGTATAATTATTAGCACAGATCTAGATGTAGTCCATAGTTTAGTATCTCTGTATAAAAATTAGTTTTACTATATACTTTTGATAAATTAGGTATCTAATACTAATAATGATACATACATATACCGGCTAAGTAAGAAAAGAGATCAATCAAAAATAAAGTATATCGTGAGTTTGCGAGTTTCAGGAAACCAAAATAAAGTATATCGGCCTATACTAATTAATTGTAAATTTAATTTGTGAGATATATTTTTAAAATAGATAAAAAGTTATGTTTAAAAAGTTATATTTTTTATAGGTGCGACTTATTCAAAAGTTTATAACTTATTAAAAAGAGGTAACTCATTGAATAGTTATATCTTTTGAAAGAATAATATTTTTATACATAAATATGTTGTTGTATATTGCATGTACTCGATGTCTATAAATTTCTCTTATTTTATTATTTTTGGATAATCTATCTTAATATTTTTTTTGTATACAAAAAAAAAAGTAAAAAATATTATTTTATAAAATATTAATAGCGTAAGATTTGACTGATGTGAATATAAAAGTAAATAAAGTGTTTTTCATTATAACTTACAAAAAAAATCATCAGTGATTTATTGTTGCATATCACAGTAAATTAATGGGGCAAATTAAGCCTAAAAAAATATGTATAACATACATAAGAATTACACTAATAATTCTCTAATTTTTTTATTGCAATTTCTATTCTATTATTCTCATCTCTCAAATTTCAAGTAATTTTCAAATTATAGAACTCACAAAACTTATGTTAAACTACTAGCTTAGCTTACTGAACATATACATGTCAATAAATAGATTTCATAATAACGGTGAATTTGGCATTTTCACATGAATTAAGAAAGAGAAATGTTAACGGAGTAATATTTTTTATTAATATTAATTAATATTTTAAATTAATATTTTATTTTTATATTATTAAAATTTAAAATTTAATATAAAAATATTTTTATTTTAATAAAAAATAATAAATTTTATTAATTATATATTATTATTCATTAAAAAATGGTATTTACTTATGGATGTATTGACTTATTTAGTATTTGAATTTTTTTTTTGGAACATGGTGTTTGATTGTTTAATTAGGATCAGTTTTGTTTTTACTCTGGAGTAATGATTGTAATTTTCGATTTAGTTTTGTAGTTAGTGATTTAAAGCTTTTTTTTTAAATTTTTTTAGTATATTAGTTAGTAATTAAAGATAATATCTATGATGCACCACTAACTCCAGAAAGTCCAAGAAACTAGGGGTGTGCATGGCCCGGCCCGGCCCGAAGATCCAGCCCGGTCCCGAACACTTTAGGGGCTAATTTGGTGTGATTTCATCGGGTCTAGGGCCGGGTATGGGTCTCAAAAATAGACCCGGTCATAATTTCGGGTCGGGTCCGGGCCATAGCTCGGGTCACCCGAAATCGGCCCGGTGGCCCGGTCATCATATATAATTAATATTTTGTGTTATTAGTGATGGATGATGGCTATTATTATGTGAAATTTAAGTGTTGTAAACCTTAATATTTTGTGTTATTAGTCATTATATATAAGACTATAAGTTAATATTTTATGTTTAAAATGCATAAGACTTTAGACTAATGCATAATATTGTGTTATTTGTATTGATTTAAATATTTGGTATTATTAGGCAATATTAGTATTGATTATGGTTATGCTTTAATTTTAGAGAAGAGTTGGTTCTTAGTATATATTTCTAAGTGAATTTTACCATGTCAAATAATGATTGGAGTCTTGGAAATTTAGATATTTTTACATGCTAACTTACAAGAAGGTATCAAGGTAATATAATGTTAACGGCCCGGTTTTCACCCGGTTTTTACCCGGTATAATCGTGGCCCGAAAGTGTATAGATTTCATCGGGTTTAGGGTCGGGTTCGGGTCTTAAAAATAGGCCCGGTATATATTTCGGGTCGGGTCTGGGTCACACCAAACCCGGTTTCACCCGACCCATGCACACCCCTACAAGAAACAATGAAGAAAAACAAGAAGCTGAAACATTTGTTCCAGGCCGAATCAACAAAAGAATTGTAAAGACCTTTTATTGGGCTAAAAGAAAAAAGGGGTAGAACACTAAGAAGTTCTTGTGAAAAAACAAGAGATGAGAGGAATAAAAGTGTATTCTAAAAAAACTTGTGTCTAAAAATATTTTTTTATTTTTTTCTCTCTGTACATTAGTGTACTGTACTTGAGGCTACCACTATGTGTGATAAATATGTTTGGGGTAGAAATTCACGTTCCCATGAATTCATAGACCCCCTATAGTAATAAAGACCGAGAGGTAGAGGCTCGAAAAGGGAAGAAATTTAGGATGGAAGGCGATGGAGGCAGTTTCACTGGAGATACGTTTATGGTTCTGTGAGAGAAAGATTTGATGCTAGGTGATGAAGAAAAAGACAATGGTGAAGAATGTAGGCGAATCAAGTCCTTTAGAGATGCAATCAAGGAAAGGCGAAACTCAATAGTAGAGGTTGAAGAGGAGGAACGTGTTACACATTCTATAGAGAAGAAAAAGGAATCTACAAGAGAAGGTAAGACCACAGACTTGAACTCAAATCAGTATAATGCTAGAGAGAAGATGAACCAGGAGATCAGGATAGAAAAGATTAATGGTATTTACAACTTTGTCATAAATGACACTACTTTGAAGAGTTTGAGACACCATTGGTGGAAAACCCTCGTTGTGAAGTTTTTGGGTGGGCATATATCACTAGAAGTCCTTAGTAGGAGGTTGGAGGCCATTTGGGGCAAACAAGAAAGTATTGGGGTGATTGATATAAGGAGTGGCTTTTCACTGTGAAGTTTTATTTACAAGAAGATCTTGATTTCGCTCTAACTGGAGAGCTTTGAAATTTTTTTATTATTATCTTGCTATAAAGTTCTGAAAATCTAACTTTAATCGGGTTGAGGCTACCACTGAAACCATAACTGCTTGAGTACACCTCCCTGGGTTGGCTATTGAATATGAAGAAAATATTCTCCATAGAATAGGTAATCTAGTGGGTAGGACCTTGAGACACTAATACTGCCGATAAAAGTAGGGGTAAATTTGCTAGATTGTGTGTGGAGTTAGATCTCAATGAACCATTGGTATCTCAATATTCCATCAATGGTGTCAAATATATGGTGGAGTATAAAAGATTACACAATATATGCTTTTCATGCGGTATAGTGGGACATGAGAATTTTGAATTTTCAACGTCTTAAGAATAGAAAAGTAGTGACGAACTAAGCCACTGATAAAGAAGGAGAAAGTTATAATGGAGGAGGTGGGAGAAGTCCAGAAGCCAGAAGCAATAGAGAAGATGGGAGCAGAAATGGTAATAACAATAACGTTTTGAAAACCTAACTTTAATCCAGTTGAGGTTATTATTGAAATCATTACTACTTTGATACACCTTCTTGGGTTGGCTATCGAATATTATGAAGAAAATATGCTCCAAAGAGTAGATAATCTAGTGGGTAAGACCTTGAGACACCAATATTGCCGATAAAAGCAGGGATAAATTTGCTAGATTGTGTGTGGAGTTAGATCCCAATAAGCTATTGGTATCTCAATATTCCATCAATAGTGTCAAATATATGATGGAGTATAAAAGATTGGACAACATATCCTTTTCATGCAGTATGGTGGACATGAGAATTCTCAATGTCTTAAGAATAGAAAAGTAATGACGAACCAAGCCACTGATAAAGAAGGAGAAAGTTATAATAAAGGAGGTGAGGAAAGTCCAGAAGCCAAAAGCGATGAAAAAGATGGGGGCAGAAATGGTAATAACAATAAAGATAAAGAGAAGGCCTATGGACCTTAGATGGTAGTGCAAAAAGCACCACATGAAAGGAAAGCAAGAAAAAGCAATGCAGCAGTAGGTAATGAGAATGTAGGAGGTGAAAGCAATAAAGGCATACAAATTAGGAAAGGTACAAGGTTTCAGGTACTTCACAATTTGAAAGAATCGAATCCTAATGGGGTTAATAGGACAAATCACAATCGTTTGAATAAGAACAATATCATTATGCATAAGAAGCCACACACAGCCCAAAATCATATGTCCAATGGAGCCACTAAGAGAATCACAAATAAGGTTAAATCAAATGAACCATCAATCTAGGACACCAACCTAGCCCAACCTAATAACATAAACCAAGCCCAAACACTGACCCACAAAAGAAACAACCTAATGAGCCCCCTCTCGTTAATTCACATACAGCCAATAATTCAACCCACAATGTGAATCTTTCAATGACCTTACCTGTAGACTAACCTAAAGCCCAAAACACCATCCCCAACAACCAGAACTATACCCAGACATCATTCCTGGCTTCTGAGCCTATAACAACACTGATACCTTTCCTACCCACAACACTAAAGAAATTGATGAAAAAATGGAAGATCTACCTAACCCAAACCTTGACCCACCTAATCTAAATTCCATAAATTCAAACATTATGATAGAAGCGTTGAAAAAATATGAAGATGAAAGAGCAAGAGAAATCCAAGAAATAGGATGAAGCATACATATTAACAATGAAGGGAACCAATGCAGCGAACATGAAGAGAATTCATTCTAGAAGGATAAAGATATTTTTGTCATAGTCATGGACAAGCTTTTGCAATTAATTGAAAAGCATGTTGAGAAAGGTGATTAGAGAGTGATACAGGATGGAAAACATGGACCAAAGATCTCACATTTGCTCTTTGCAAATGATTTGTCATTATTCACTAAGTATAAACCAGATGAATGTGGTCAATAAATGCATGGAGTGATTTTTTGAAGCCTCGGGTCTTAAAGTAATAATTGAAAAAATATTGATGGTCTTCTCCAACAATGTCAAAAGAAAAGAAAGAAATGATATTTTAAACTACTGTAATTTTCAAGATAAAACTTGTTTGGGTAGATATTTGGGGGCGTGGATTACTATCCATAGAGCTGGAAAGGAGAGATTCAAAAACGTAGTGGAAAAAGAATGCAAAGTAAGCTAAAAGGGTGGAAAACCCAATGCTTATTGATAAATCCATATTTGATGATAATTTTTAGCTTGAAATGAGTATAATTTATCAATTTAACTTGCACTTATTCATTGAAATTGCATGCTTTTGTAAATTTCCTGCTAATTGTGCTTAATTGATAAACATATTTTTTATGCTTTAAGTTGTCAAATTTAATTTACTTTTATTTTGTTTGATACTTTGATATGTTTGTTTGAGTGATTTAAGGTTTAGGAGGTAAGAATGGCTTGGAAAGATGGAGGAAAATCATTGATAAACCACTATTTTATGGTTTATCTTATGCTCAATTGAGTGGTTTATATCAATTCTTTACTCACTTATTCATACTAATTGCATGGTTTTACGTTTTCCTTCCTAATTTTGTGCTATGATTGAAAACATGTTTCTTTGGTCTTAATTTCCTATGTTGAATCCTCTCTTATTACCATTCGATGCCGTGATACGTGTGTTAAGTGATTTCAAAGATTACAGGGCAGAAATGGCTTGGAGGACAGAAAGGAAACATACAAAAATAGAAGGAAAGCACAAAAATGGAGTTTTGAAGAAAAGGTAGAGACGCGGACGCATGGATGACGCGGACGCGTGCCTAGTGCGAAATGGCACTGACGCAAACGCATGACTGACGCGGACACGTGCCTTAAGCAGAACGCGTGGCCCACGCGCTCGCGTGACAGACGCCACGTACAGGAATCTGCAGAAAACGCCCCCAGCGATTTCGGGCCGCATTTTGACCTAGTTTTCGGCCCAGAAAACACAGATTAGATGCTATAAAGTGGGGGAATGCATCCATTCATCATGGAACAACAACAACATAGACAACATTCATATTCATAATTTTAGGTTTTAGATGTAGTTTTCAGAGAGAGAGGTTCTCTCCTCTCTCTTAGGTTTTATGATTTAGGATTTCTTTTAGGATTTAGGATTTCTTCTTCTCAATTTCCAGGTTCAATGTTCCTTTTATTTATTTCCCAATTTAATTTATGAATTTCCATGTTAGATTTGATTTCTTTTATTAATGCAATTTGAGGTATTTCAGATCTATGATTTTTACTTAGCTTTTTATATTCTTGGCTTTAATTGATGAATTGATTAATTGGAGACACTTGAGTTATCAAACTCCTTGTGATTGATAATTGTTATCTTTGCTGATTGATTTGGATCCCTCTAAAGCTAGTCTTTCCATAGGAATTGACTAGGACCAGAGGAATCAAATTGATTCATCCACTTAACTTACCTTCATAGTTAGAGGTTAACAAGGTGGGAGCAAAATCCAATTCTCATCACAATTGATAAGGATAACTAGGATAGGACGTCCAGTTCTCATACCTTGCTAAGAGATTTTCTAATTATTAATTTATTTTTCTTGCCATTTAAATTACTTGTTCCTTATTTTAAAAACAAAAAAATATACAATTTCCATAACCAATAATAAATCATACTTCCCTGCAATTCCTTGAGAAGACGACCCGAGGTTTCAATACTTTGGTTATCAATTTTATTGGGTTTTGTTACTTGTGACAACCAAAGTTTTTGTATGAAAGGATTCTCTGTTGGTTTAGAAACTATACTTACAACGCGATTATATTTTTATAAAAATTCTTTACCGATAGAGAATCAGTTCGTTCAAAATGGCGCCGTTGCCGGGGAATTGCAAACGTATGCCTTATTATTGGTTATTGTAAATATTTTATTTTGCTTGTTTATTTGCCTTTATTTTTGTTTTTAATTTTTATTAGTTACTATGAATTCTCACCTCCGTCGCTTTGAGTTTAGTTCTAATAATGTTGAAAGGAATGGAAGCTATAACAGGAACATGCATCAAGGTCAAAACAATCCGAGATGGACGGAGCCACGAGGACCTAATCAACCCTTTAGGTAACAACACCTCCCAACGTACCATGGACGACGACCATTCAACAATGCATGTCGAGACAATATTTATGGTGGACCTTTTCGTGACAACCAACCTTCACCAAATTACTATGGTCAAGAGCCATTCCGAGGTGCTTACAAAGATGATAGATATGGTGGACCCCCTTATAGTTACCAACAAGTCCCATCATATGCTTATGAACCACCTCCACAACATACCTTTGAACCACCAAACTCACAAGCCCCTTTACACCATTTACCTCCATATGACCCTAACCCTTATCCACCCCAACCTCCACTGGATGACAACACCCTTGGTGTTATTCACCAAGGGCAAACAAAGCTTCATACTACACTTGCCTCTATCACTAGTCTCACCTCTACTCTTCAAGCACTTATATCCCGCATGGACTAACCCTCTACCTCCAATATTCAACCCTCAAACTTTAGTGCGCTTCCTTTTCAACCGCATAATAATCTTCCCATCCCATCACCACCCTCCATGGAAGAGCACCCACATCCATCAATCCAAGAGCAAGAAGATCCCAATTATGCTATTGATATGGAACAAGAAAGATGAATCATCTTCGCGAATCCATACTTCATAAGAAGCTAGAGGAGGCCCTACAGATGAAGGTAGTAGAAACCCTTGAAGTCGAAGGAGTGGTTGAAGAATTAGTGAAGGAAGACATCAAGGAGGAGTCTGATCTTGTCTTAGAGCAAGAGGAGGCCCAAAAGGTGAAGGTAGAAGAGACCCTTGCAGATGAAGGAATAGTTGAAAGGAGCTGTCAGGAAAGAAAATCATCAAGGATGAGTACAATTTTATACTAAAATAACTGGACAAAGCAGCAATTATTGAAGAAGAATAAGAGGTTGAAGACTTGGGAGATGCAGATCCTCCATGGGAAAGTTCAGTCATAGAACCTCCTTCCAAAACATTTGAATTTGATGCTAAAGAGGGTGTACAACCTCCAAGGCATATTATGGCTAAAGACTTTGAAGAGGTTGATCAAGAGATGGAGATTAAAGAAGAAGAAGCACAACCTCCCATGCCCTTGGAAAGCAATGAAGAGGATATTGAATTGGAAGAAAGCTACCAAGAGGAAGATGTTGAAATTGAAGAAGCTTACAATGAGGTGGAAGTTGTCCAAGAAGAGCACAAAGGAGTGGAGCTTAAAATCACCTTGCCAAAGTTGCTGGAGACCTCTCCCCAAAGGCCATTACCACCCAATACAACATTTAAGTGGGTAAAATTCATATCCCTTAGCTTTCTCATTCTACTTGAATATGGTTTACTTGAGACAGATGGTCAACTTAGAGCTCTTTGTGGCTATAAGAGCAAGAGGAAGATGGGTAGTGGTAAGAGTTGTCTTGCAAGGTTCAATATGGTTGCATGTTCCAAATTGAAGTACAAGGGTTGGCATAATTCTCAATTAATTGGGTCTAGGAGGATGTTTGGGTGTCTAAATGAGAATTCTAAGGCTGAACCACCCGGATGGAATCATCATGATCCACTTGAAGACGGGTGTAGAAACAAGATTTGGGATCCAGGCATACATGAGGATACACTTTGGGAGCTCAAGGCTTGTGAAGAACTCCCTCAAGGCTTGGCAAATTCACTTGAGAATAATGAAGATTATTGGAAGTCCAAGCATTGGTGGCATTTTCAGGATGAGTTCAAGCACAAGCCACCATAACAAAGGACTCCCCAAATGTCCAACTTAAGGACTTTAACTAAAAGTGCTAGGTGGGAGACAATCCACTATGGTATATTCTTTCCTTGTTGTTCTTAGTTTTATTTTATTTTATGTTTCCTTAGTGTTCATTCATAATCTCTGTATTTAGCTGCATATAGTTTGCATTTGTATTTGCATTCTGCATATAAAAAAAACACGCATGTGACGCGTAAGCGTCGCTGATGCGTCCACGTCATATGTGCGTTCTGAAGAAAAGATAATTAAACAGAAAGTCATGCAAAAGCGTGGCTGGAGGCATGCCTTAGGCACAAACATTCTCACGCGATCGCGTCCATCATGCGGCCACGTCATTTTGGAAAATAGCCTCCCACGCGTCCGCGTCACCCACGCGACCGCGTGGCCCTACAAAATCGACGTAAAGAGGTGTATGGCAGAGAGTTATGATGGAGTGGGGCTAGAATGATGCTAGAAGCACAAGCCCTATCACGCGACCGCGTGCCCCATGCGGCTGCGTCATTTTTTAAAATATGGCCATTCACGCGATCGCGTGACCCACGCGAATGCGTCACCCTAAATTTTGGCAATGAGAATATGAAACAGAGAGTTGTGCGTACGCGAGGCTGCATTCGCGCCAATGGCACAAATCATTCCATGCGAACGCGTCCGCGTCACTTGAAAATAGCCCAACCCATGCGAACGCGTGCCCTACGCGTCCGCGTCGCCTGCGCCGCACAGCTTATCCAGATCAGCGCCAACTATCTTATCTTTTCTTCCCCAATCCTAATTTTTCCCTCCCCCTTCTTATTTCTTTCTTCTTCCTTCTCATTTTTCTATCCTCATTACATTTGCATTCTTTCATCCATTGCATTTTAATTTTGTGCATATTTTTATTTTCTTTTCTAAATTTATTATTTTACCATTGGTGTTAAATTTTCTTATTCAACAGTTACATCTTTTCTTGAGCTATTTTGGTGCTTAGTGACTTGTTTTACACTGTTGGGTAATATTTTGTACTGTCTTTCATTACCTACTCTTCCCCTTTGTTGCAAATTTTTTGCAACATTGATATGCCATTTGCTTCCACTGTTTTCTCAATTGCATGTTGTAACTACCATGTAATTGTGATCCTCATTATTTGGCATTAACCCAGCCATATTTTATTTGTTTTTTATCTTTCTTTCTGGGTTACTTTTCTTCTTTTCCTCTACTTTCAGGCTGGCCACCGAGAAAGGGAAAGGGAAAGCTTCTAAATGGGGAGACAAACAATTCCATCAGCACAACCTTTAGAGAAAAGCATTAGTTGAAGCAACCCTTCCACTTGCACATCTTAGCATGCACCGAGGACGGTGCAATCTTTAAGTGTGGGGAGGTCGATACCGATCTCCATGGGTTAGTTATTTTCTTCTCAACACCAATGTCTTATTTTCTTTATTGGTTCATTGTTGCATCTGCATATTTGATTACATGTTTTCTTGATTTTATGCATTTAGTTACTACTTGGTTCAAGTAATATTTTCTTTTTCAAGAAATTTTTATAGTATTTCACTAATTTAAATTGAAAAAATTTTTTCTGTTAAAACTTGTTTGAAGTTGTATTTGAAACATAGTTTAAAAAGCTAAGAACACACAACTTGTGAGATTTTGAGCTTATTTATATGGTTACATTATTTAACCATAAATTTTTATTCTTGTATATTTTCTTTCCTATGATTGCAATCTTTGCTTTGTTCCATTATATATGTCCATTATTTAGTGTATTTACATGCTTGCATATGATTGAGGCCATTATTTATTTTTGCTCACTTATCCCAAATAAGCCTACCATTTTAATTACCTTTGTTAGCCACTTTGAGCCTTTTAATCCCCATTTGTTCTATATTTTACCACATCACTAGCCTTAAGCGGAAAAAAAAAGTAATCACCCCAATTGAATCTTTGGTTAGCTTAAGATAGAGATTGTGTATCAATTAAGTGTGGAAAAACTATGGGAACATGGGTTAATAAGGGAATGTGTTATGTTTGTACTTTGATAAAATATTGAAAATTTGGGTGCCTACTCATGTGAGACTATAAAAATAAAAAATCCATGTGCATTGATAAGTTATGTTTATTTTTCTATTTAAAAAATATAAAAAAAGAAAAAAAAAGAAAAAGAAAAAAATTCAAAAATATTCAATATGTAATAAATAAGGGGACAAAAGTACCCCAATGCTAAGTTAAGTTAATAAAAAAATCAATGCATATGTGATAAAATTAAAGAAAAGTTTATACATGAGTATGGAATGTGAAAGTAGGAAATTTTGGGTAGCTAGGCATGATTCTAGAGTTATATAGAGTATATGTATGTTAGGTGATAGCTTAGGTTACTCAAAGATTCAATTTATAGCTCACTTGGCCATACATATATCCTCACCCTTACCTTAGCCCCATTACAACCTTGAAAAGACCTTATGATGTTTGCATTGGTACATTAAATATTGTTGATTGGTTAGGTAAAGAACAAAGTTTAGAAAGCATGACTAGGAAAGACTAGAGTGAATTACCCTATACACTTGAGAGATTAGAGTGCATATACACTACCAGTGAGGGTTCAATGCTTGATTCTATGTTCCCTACTTTCATGAGCTATCTTCTTACAAGTTTACTTGTATTTTATTGTATAATTTGAATTAGTGAAATTTGATTTATGTTTGTCTTGAAAGATTTATTTACTTTTCACCAAGTAGGTAGAAACATCTTAGCATGTAGTTGTATTCATATAGATAGGTTGCATTTCATAAGTTTTACCATTCCTCTTCACTCTTATAGCTTCTCTTGAGCTTTGCATGAGAACATGCTAATGTTTAAGTGTGGGGAGATTGATAAACCACTATTTTATGGTTTATCTTATGCTCAATTGAGTTGTTTATATCAATTCTTTACTCACTTAATCATACTAATTGCATGGTTTTACGTTTTCCTTCATGATTTTGTGCTATGATTGAAAACATGTTTCTTTGGTCTTAATTTCCTATGTTTAATCCTCTCTTATTACCATTCGATGTCGTGATATGTGTGTTAAGTGATTTCAGAGATTACAGGGCAGGAATGGCTTGGAGGAAAGAAAGGAAACATACAAAAATGGAAGGAAAGCACAAAAATAGAGTTTTGAAGAAAAGGCAGCGACGCGGACGCATGGATGACGCGGACGCGTGCCTTGAGCAGAACGCGAATGACGCGTACGCGTGACCAGGAAAAACTACAAACCACGCGAATGCATGACCCACGCGCTCGCGTGACAGATGCCACGTACAGGAATCTGCAGAAAATGCCCCCAGCGATTTCGGGCCGCCTTTTGACCCAGTTTTCGGCCCAGAAAACACAGATTAGAGGCTATAAAGTGGGGAAATGCATCCATTCATCATGGAACAACAACAACATAGACAACATTCATATTCATAATTTTAGGTTTTAGATGTAGTTTTCAGAGAGAGAGGTTCTCTCCTCTCTCTTAGGTTTTAGGATTTAGGATTTCTTCTTCTCAATTTCCAGGTTCAATGTTCCTTTTATTTATTTTCCCAATTTAATTTATGAATTTCCATGTTAGATTTGATTTCTTTTAGTAATACAATTTGAGGTATTTCAGATCTATGAATTTTACTTAGATTTTTATATTCTTGGCTTTAATTGATGAATTGATTAATTGGAGACACTTGAGTTATCAAACTCCTTGTGATTGATAATAGTTATCTTTGCTAATTGATTTGGATCCATCTAAAGCTAGTCTTTCCATAGGAATTGACTAGGACCAGAGGAATCAAATTGATTCATCCACTTAACTTACCTTCATAGTTAGAGGTTAACAAGGTGGGAACAAAATCTAATTCTCATCACAATTGATAAGGATAACTAGGATAGGACGTCCAGTTCTCATACCTTGCCAAGAGATTTTCTAATTATTAATTTATTTTTCTTGCCATTTAAATTATTTGTTCCTTATTTCAAAAATCCAAAAATATACAATTTCCATAATCAATAATAAATCATACTTCCCTGCAATTCCTTGAGAAGACGACCCGAGGTTTCAATACTTCAGTTATCAATTTTATTGGGTTTTGTTACTTGTGACAACCAAAGTTTTTGTACGAAAGGATTCTCTGTTGGTTTAGGAACTATACTTACAACGCGATTATATTTTTATAAAAATTCTTTACCGATAGAGAATCAGTTCGTTCAAGCATGCAAAATGGTAGAGAATTCATGAAGAAAATGAGTTTCGGAAATTTGCCAAGTCGTGCGTACGCATGGGTCGTATGTATGCATCACCATTCATTTGTGCGTACGCACCATGCGTGCACAGCTTGTGACTTATTTAAAATGGCACGTGACTCGTGATTTCAAGCTCAATTTTGACCCAGTCCAACTCATTTCTGAAGTATATAGAGGCAAGACTCAAGGGGAATCAACCAAGTAGTGTAGAAGTAGTATAGTAGTAGTGTAGTACTATGGTTTAGGTGATTCTAAAGAGAGAAGCTCCAACTTCTCTCCAAAATTTTAGGGTTTTTAGGGTTTCTTAGTTTAATTTCTCTTTAGTTTTAGGTTTTGATCTTGTTTTAGTTTAGTTTTGTTTATATTTTCTTGTTCTACCATCTTAGTTTACTTAGTTTTTATTGTTAGTTATTTTTGCTATTTTTAGTTTATGAACAATTATTAAATTCTCATTTTTATGTAATGCAATTTGTTATTTCTATATTTAATTGATGCTTATTTGAGCTATTATTATTGTTTTCTTGTATTTGGTAGTTATAGATTTTGTTATTCTTAGAATTTATGATATTTTATATTTATGCCTTCTAAGTATTCGATAAAATGTCTTCCTTAGTTGTAGAGTAGAATTTTTGCATTCTTGGCTTGGAATTGAGGACTTAGGTGACCTTGAGTCATTGATGTCCAATATTGATTGGTGATTTAGGGTTGTTAGTTGATTTTGTTTTCACTTACACTATCCTTTCACTAAGCCTAATAGTGAGTTGGTTAGAATATGTGGATTAAGATCAATTATGCCTTTTTTTCGATGTTTAGGAGTTGACTAAGTGGAATTAACTCTTCATAATTATCATGTTTGTGGTCAACGACAAGTATAGTGATCCTTGACTCTCAACCCTTACCAAGTTCCTTTTTGCATTTAAATTTCCTTTCCTTTGCTAGGTGATTTCCTTAATTGTTAATTGTTTAATTTCTTGTTTGCTTCTTCAATTCCTTGCTATTTACATTTCTTATTTATTGCATTCAAAACCTCATTTTTCATAGCCAATACTTGTACACCCGGTTGCAATTTCGTAGGAGAATGACCCAGGATTTAAAACTCCCAGTTATTTGATTTGAATTGTGATAATTTATTAAACTTTTATAGGATTAATTGCTGGTTTAGGACTATACTTATAACGAATCTTGTGTTTTGAACTTGTGAAATTTCTAAACCGAAATCTAGTCCTCATCAAGTTTTCGGCGCCGTTGCCGAGGAGTTGTAATGTGTGCTTGTTATAGGCTATTGTTAATATGTGAATATTGTGAATAGCTTGCTTTTTGGTTGTTTTCTTATTTTTATTAGTAGTTAGGTGTTTGTTTCTCTTTGCTTTTTTGATATCCTTTGTTTTTATCTTCTCTCTTCTTTATGAATTTTCATCCTTATAGTTTGGGGTATGATTGTGGAAATGTTGTCGGAAATGGCGATTTTAATGACGGTTTGCACCAAAGAAGAAATTACGAAATGAGGGAGGATGCTTACATTCAAGATCAACCTTCATGTCATCAACCTCTTCCACCCCTCTATGATAACAATCCTCCCTATGGTGCATATCAACCCAATGGATATGGTGGCCCTTATTATGGTTATGAACCTCAACCACCATATTTCTATGAATCCTATCCTCAATATTGTCCTCAACTACAATACTCTCAAGTCCCATTCCACCACCAAACACCTCCATATGATCCAACCCCATATCCACCTTTCTACGAACCTAATTAGTCTCATGAACAACCATATGAGCCATATGAACCAACCTTTGAACAACCACCATTCCAACATCACTATTCCTAAGATCCCTTTAAATAATTACCTCCATATATACCATTTCAATTTCTCACCCTTATGAACCACCTCCCATATATGAAGACCTTTTACCACATGATGAATCCTCCTTTCCACAACAAGCCCCTGGAAACCATCAATCTAAGAGCGAGAGGCACTTCGATCCATTCTTTGAGAACAACAAGAATCAATCAAGCGTCAAGATGCTACCAGATTGGCTGGAATTCTCTCTATCTAACTAGAAATAAAGGAGGGATAGGACTGAAAAGGATGCAAGAGATGGACAAATTATTCACGCTAAAAACTCTTTGGAGATTTATCACAAAACTAGACACTCTGTGGGTGTAGGTACTAAGGCATAATACTTGAAAGAATCACTCAACCTGGATAGTATACAAGTCAAAGTAGGTAGCTCTATGCTTTGGAAGGAATTGGTCTATCTTTGGCCTTTTTTAAAAGAAAACTATTCAAGAGTCATAGGCAATGGAAAAAAGACTCTCTTTTGGGAGCATATATGGCTTAAAGACGAGGAAGAGCTTAGGATAATTGTAATTAACACACTGCCTCTAGAGTGCAAAAGTCATAGAGTTTCAGAATTTATCACTGAACAAGGAGAATGAAATTATGCTAAATTTGAGAGATTCTTGCCAGAGCATGTTGTCAATAAAATCAAAACTGTCTCCCTCCAAGTAAAAATGTAGGAAAAGATACATTGGGTTGGAATCATACATCATCAGGAGAGTTATAGTAGCATCAGCCTTTAAAATTCTCAGGAATATAAATGGAAATTGATGAGCAGATATTTTATACGTTTTTTGGCATCATTTTCATATAGTTTTCATTATGTTTTGTTTAAGTTTTACTATATTTTCATAGGTTTTAGTGCAAAATTCATATTTTTGGATTCTACTTTGATTTTGTGTGTTTTATGGTGATTTCAGGTATTTTCTAGCTGAAATTGAGGAGCTTGAGTAAAAGTCTAATTCAGAGACAGAGAAAGGACTGCAGATGCTGTCAGGATCTGACCTCTGTGCACTTGAAGGAGCTTTTCTGGAGCTACAGAAGTCCAAATGTCACACTTTTAATGCCTATGGAAA
Source organism: Arachis hypogaea (assembly GCF_003086295.3). Lineage (NCBI taxonomy): Eukaryota > Viridiplantae > Streptophyta > Magnoliopsida > Fabales > Fabaceae > Arachis > Arachis hypogaea. The sequence goes on along the minus strand of NC_092048.1, from coordinate 100,976,037 downwards.
GCTAACATCCAGGGCTTTCCAGGAATATATAGTAGTTCATACTTTGCTTTAAAAATAAAGGCCTAAAACTGGCATTCAATGCCAGCCACCAGTCCCATTCCTGGCGTCCAGCGCCCACAGGGGAGCAGCTGGCGTCCAACGCCCAAAAGGGAGTCCCAAGCCAGTGTTCAATGCCCCTAATGGGTAGTAGCTCGTGGAAGACACTCAAGCTCAGCCCAAACACTCACCAAGTGGGCCTAAAAAGTAGATTTTCGCACTACAAGACTAGTTTATCTTATTTTTATAACTCTTAGTTAGCAGATTAGTATATATAGACAAGAGTTCACCCTTATTGGAGACTCTTGCCCAATCTTACGTTTCCCATAGTACTTTTCTATAAGCATGTGTCACTAACCTCCTAATGTTAAGGTTAGGAGCTCTGCTGAATTTAATGGATCAATAATATTACTGTTCTAGTTCAATATGTCTGATTCTATTCTCTTATGCATTCTCATTCTTCATCTTATGAATTGAGGGTGACCCGTGACAATCACCCTTGTTCTACATGGGTTCTGTGTGAGTCCTGACCCGGATAGCGTTGAACCAAAGCTAGAGATTACATTACAGATTCCAATAGAGTACCTGGGCAACTTTGGATACGTGACATGAAATCCCATTGACCGTGGGTAAGTGAGGTCTCTGTGGTGCTAAGGCTAGAGTCTGAGAAGCAGCGTTTTCTGATCCAGAAGATCTGCCTTGTTTGTGGCACCTTTAGTAGGGTCATGAAGGGGAGTGAATTGCTTAGAGCTTCATCTTCTGCTACAGTGAGAAACCTAGAGGTGGCTTGATGAAAGGACATGAGCCACTTGCAACATGGTAGATTGCTGCAGTGGAAGAGGTTAACTTGATGAGAGGACATCAGTTAATCACTTACGGCTACTGATGAATCCATATTTTACGACATATTTTGGTTTGATTTGAGTGGATTCCATCACATAAACCCACATTTATTCACCTAAATAGCATGCTTTTGAGATTTCTTCCTAAATTGTGCTTGAAAGTGAAAATATGCTCTTTTGTGCTTAATTTAGTCAATTTTATTCACTTTAATCCCATTTGGTGCCTTGATATATTTGTTAAGTGATTTTCAGGTTTCCAAGGTAAGTATGGGTTGAAGAAGTGAGGAAAAGGGCATGCAAAAGGGAAGAATTAAAGAAATGAAGGATTTTGAAAGCTGCCAGCCCTGACCTCTCTGTACTAAATTGGTCATAACTTGAGCTACAGAGGTCCAAATGAGGTGGTTTCAGCGACATTGGAAAGCTAACGTTCGGGGCTTCAAAATGATATGCAATTTGCTATAGTAGACATAAGTCTACGTGTGCATACTTGTGTGTACGCACAAGTCATGATTCAGCATGTGTGCGGACGCACACATCTGTGCGTCCGCACAGGTCCCTGCACGTGACCTCATTAATTGCAACTCGCTGGTAGCAATTTTTGGGCCCCCAAAACCCAATTTAACTCATTTTTTAAAGCTATTTAAGGCCAAGTTGAAGAAGGATGAAGGAGGGGGGATTAGGTTTAGCTTTTATTTTGTTTTCTCTTAGTTTCTAGAGAGAGAAGTTCCCCCCTCTCTCTAGAATTAGGATTCTTAGCTTAGTTTCCTTTTAATTTAAGCACTTTAATTCTTATTTTAGTGTAGTTTCATTTATGTTTCTATGCTTTATTGTCTTTATCTTCTTCATCTCTTTTGTTATTTTCTCTTTTATGTCAATTTTCATGTTATGAACACTTTTGTTATTTTGGCAATGTGCATATAAAACAGAGAGTTGTGCGTGCGCAAGGCTGCACTCGCGCCAATAGCACAAATTAGGTCACGCGTGCGCGTCACCCACGCGTACGCGTCACTTGAAAATAGCGCCAACCATGCGTCCGTGTCGCATGTGACGCACAGTTTAACTAGACCTGTGCCAGAATTCCTATCTTTTCTCCCCCAATCCTAATTCTTTCTTCTCCCTTCTTATTTCTTTCTTCTTCTTTTTTTTCTTCTTCTTTTCTCTCTTTAACTTCTCATCCTTATTCTCTTTCATTCTATTTTACTTAATTTATTTGCATACTTTCATTCATTGCATTTTAATTTTGTGCATATTTTTATTTTCTTTTCTAAATTTATTATTTTCCCATTGGTGTTAAATTTTTCTTTTTCAACTGTTGTATCTTTTCTGGTATTATTTTGGTGCTTAGTGACTTGTTTTCTACTATTGGATGATATTATTTATCTGTCACTGCCAATCTTTTATGTTATCTATATCCCTTTTGCATTGAAATAAATTTATATTTTCTTGCATTACCTACGCTCTCTTCCCCATTGTTGCAAATTTTTGCACTCTTGATTTGCCATGTGCTTCTACTGTTTTCTCACTTGCATGTTGTAGCTACCATGAAATTGAGACTCTCATCATTTGGCATCAACCCAACCATATTTTAAATTATTTTCTATCTTTGTTTTTGGGTTACTTTTCTTCTTTTTTCTCTTCTTTCAGGATGGCCACCGAGGAAGAGAAACAGAAAAATGTTTACATGGAGCGACAGACAAGTCCATCTGCACATTCTTTGGAAAAGCATCAGTTATAACCGACCGTCCACTTGCACAACTCAGCATGCACCGAGGACGGTGCAATCTTTAAGTGTGGGGAGGTCGATACCGATCTCCATGGGTTAGTTATTTTCTTCTCAACACTAATATTTTACTTTATTTGTTAGTTCATTGTTACATTTGCTTGCATGTTTGTTTGATTTTATGCATTTAGCTACTACTTGGTTAAAGTAATAAATTTCTTTTCAAGACTTTATAGTATTTCACTAATTTAAATTAAAATTTTTGTGTTAAAACTTGTTTGAAGATTGTAAATTGGAACATAGTTTATAGCTAAGAACACACAACCTGTGAGATTTGAGCTTAATTACATGGTTACACTATTTAACCATAATATTTCAATTCTTGTGTGTTTACTTCTCTATAAGTGTGATCTTTATTTTGTTCCAGTCTATATGTCCATTATTTAGTGTATTTACATGCTTGCATATGATTGAGGCCATCATTTATTTTTGCTTGCTTATCCCAAATAGCCTACTGATGAGCGGATAATTTATACGCTTTTTGGCATTGTTTTTAGTATATTTTTAGTAGGATCTATTTACTTTTAGGGATGTTTTTATTAGTTTTTATGTTAAATTTATATTTCTGGACTTTACTATGAGTTTGTGTGTTTTTCTGTGATTTCAGGTATTTTCTGGCTGAAATTGAGGGACTTGAGCAAAAATCAGATTCAGAGGTTGAAGAAGGACTGCTGATGTTGTTGGATTCTGACCTCCCTGCACTCAAAGTGGATTTTCTGGAGCTACAGAACTCTAAATGGCGCGCTCTCAACGGCGTTGGAAAGTAGACATCCAGGGCTTTCCAGCAATATATAATAGTCCATACTTTGCCCAAGTTTAGATGACGCAAAAGGGTGTTGAACGCCAGTTCTACGCTGCAGTCTGGAGTTAAACACCAGAAACACGTCACAAACCAGAGTTGAACGCCAAAAACACGTTATAACTTGGCGTTCAACTCCAAAAGAAGCCTCTGCATGTGTAAACTTCATGCTCAGCCCAAGCACACACCAAGTGGGCCCCGGAAGTGAATTTCTGCATCAATTACTTACTTCTGTAAACCCTAGTAGCTAGTCTAGTATAAATAGGACTTTTTACTATTGTATTTACATCTTCGGATCAATTTTAGTCTTGGTTACTCTGGTTCCCCTCTGGAGTCGAGACGAATGAACTCCATTATCACTTATGTATTTTCAACGGTAGAGTTTCTGCACTCCATAGATTAAGGTGTGGATCTCTGCTGTTCCTCATGATTTAATGCAAAGTACTACTGTTTTATATTCAATTCTACTTATTCCGCTTCTAAGATATCCATTCGCACCCAAGAACATGATGAATGTGATGATTATGTGACGCTCATCATCATTCTCACTTATGAACGCGTGCCTGACAAACACTTCTGTTCTACATGCAAACAAGCTAGAATGAGTATCTCTTAGATATCTAATACAGAGGACCGAGTCCGAGATATTAGAATCTTCGTGGTATAAGTTAGAACCCATGGATGGCCATTCCTGAGATCCGAAAAGTCTAAACCTTGTCTGTGGTATTCTGAGTAGGATCTGGGAAGGGATGGCTATGACGAACCTCAAACTCGCGAGTGCTGGGCGTAGTGACAGACGCAAAAGGAGGGTGAATCCTATTCCAGTATGATCGAGAACCTCCAGATGATTAGCCGTGCTGTGACAGAGCATTTGGACCTTTTTCACAGAGAGGATGGGATGTAGCCATTGACAACGGTGATGCCCTATATAAAGCTTGCCATGGAAAGGAGTAGGACTGGTTGGATGAAGACAGCAGGAAAGCAGAGGTTCAGAGGAACGAAAGCATCTCTATACGCTTATCTGAAATTCTCACCAATGAATTACATAAGTATTTCTATCTTTAGTTTCTGTTTATTTATTATTATTATTCAAAAACTCCATAACCATTTGATATCCGCCTGACTGAGATTTACAAGATGACCAAAGCTTGCTTCATACCAACAATCTCCGTGGGATCGACCCTTACTCACGCAAGGTTTTATTACTTGGACGACCTAGTGCACTTGCTGGTTAGTTGTATCGAAGTTGTGACAAATTATGAATTAAGATTAGAGCACCAAGTTTTTGGAGCCATTACCAGGGATCACAATTTCGTGCACCAAGTTTTTGGCGCCGTTGCCGGGGATTGTTTGAGTTTGGACAACTGACGGTTCATCTTGTTGCTCAGATTAGGTAATTTTTTTTGTTTTATTTTCAAAAAATTTTCAAAAATCTTCAAAAATTTCTCATCTGTTTTCGAAAATTATTCTAAATTTTTAAGAATGAATTCTAGTGTTTCATGAAGCATGTTGAAGCCTGGCTGGCTGTAAAGCCATGTCTAATTCTTTTGGACTGTGGTTTCCAACCATCAGCATAGAGGCAAGATAATTGGAATATCAGCTGTTGCATGCCTGATTTATATCCTAAAGCTGGCTGGCTATTAAGCCATGCCCAACCCTTGGATTGGAGCTTTAGGCCAACATTGAAAGATTCCTGGGATTCTTATTAAAAATTTTGAATTTCTTATTTTCTTTTTCCTATATATTTTTTGAAAAAAATTTAAAAGAAAATACAAAAAAATCATAAAATCATAAAATCAAAAATATTTTGTGTTTCTTGTTTGAGTCTTGAGTCAATTTCAAGTTTGGTGTCAATTGCATTTTTTCTAAAAATTTATGCATTTTTCGAAAATTCATGCATTCATAATATTCTTCATGATCTTCAAGTTGTTCTTGGTAAGTCTTCTTGTTTGATCTTTAAATTTTCTTGTTTTGTGTCTTTTCTTGTTTTTCATATGCATTTTTCGTTTGTTAGAGTCCAAGCATTAAAGATTTCTAAGTTTGGTGTCTTGCATGTTTTCTTTGCATAAAAAATTTTTCAAAAATATGTTCTTGATGTTCATCATGATCTTCAAAGTGTTCTTGGTGTTCATCTTGACATTCATAGTGTTCTTGCATGCATCATGTGTTTTGATTCATAATTTTCATATTGTGAGTCATTTTTTTTGTTTTTCTCTTTCATCATTAAAAATTCAAAAATAAAAAAAATATCTTTCCTTTTTTCTCTCATAAATTTCGAAAATTTGGATTGACTTTTTCAAAAATTTTTAAAATTCAATTGTTTCTTATGAGTCAAATCAAATTTTCAATTTAAAAATCTTATCTTTTTCAAAATCTTTTTCAAAAATAAAATCTTTTTCATTTTTCTTATTTATTTTCAAAAATTTTAAAAATATTTTTTAAAAATCTTCTTCTTAATTTTATCTCATAATTTTCAAAAATATTATCAAAAATTAATGTTTTGATTAAAAAATTTCAAGTTTGTTACTTACTTGTTAAGAAAGATTCAAACTTTAAGTTCTAGAGTCATATCTTGTAATTTCTTGTGAATCAAGTCATTAATTGTGATTTTAAAAATCAAATCTTTTTCAAAACTAATTTCAATCATATCTCTTCAAAAATATTTTTTTATCTTATCTTTTTCAAAATCATATTCTTCTATCATATCTTTTTAAATCTTATCTTTTTCAAAAATTTGATTTTAAAATATCTCTTCTAACTTCTTATCTTCTTATCTTTTCAAAATTGAATTTCAAAATTTGTTTCAACTAACTAATTAACTTTTTGTTTGTTTCTTATCTCTTTCAAAACTACCTAACTAACTATCCCTTTCTAATTTTTGGAAATTACCTTCCTCTTTTTCAAAATTCTTTTAATTAACTAATTATTTCAATTTTTAATTTTAATTTTATTTCATTCCTAATTTTCGAAAATTACTAACCTTTTTCAAAAACTATTTTCGAAATTTAACTTTAAATTTTAATTTTTTATTTTTCGAATTCTCTCACCTCTCATCTCCTTCTATTTATTTATTCATCTACTAACACTTCTCCTCACCCAAAAATTCGAACCCCTTCTTCTCTTCTGAGTTCGAATTCTTCTCTTCTTCATTCTCTTTCTTCTTTTCTTCTACTCACACAAGGGAACCTCTATACCGTGGTAAAAAGGATCCCTATTATTATTTTCTGTTCCCTTCTTTTTCACATGAGCAGGAGCAAGGACAAGAACATTCTTGTTGAAGCAGATCCAGAACCTGAAAGGACTCTGAAAAGAAGACTAAGAGAAGCTAAAATACAACAATCCAGAGACAACCTTACAGGAATTTTCGAACAAGAAGAGGATATGGCAGCCAAAAATAATAATAATGCAAGGAGGATGCTTGGTGACTTTACTGCACCAAATTCCAATTCACATGGAAGAAGCATCTCTATCCCTACCATTGGAGCAAACAATTTTGAGCTTAAACCTCGATTAGTTTCTCTGATGCAACAAAACTGCAAGTTTCATGGACTTCCATCTGAAGATCCCTTTCAGTTCTTAACTGAATTCTTGCAGATCTGTGATACTGTTAAGACTAATGGAATAGATCCTGAAGTCTACAGGCTCATGCTTTTCCCTTTTGCTGTGAGAGACAGAGCTAGAATATTGTTGGATTCTCAACCTAAAGACAGCCTGAACTCTTGGGATAAGCTGGTCACGGCTTTCTTAGCCAAGTTCTTTCCTCCTCAAAAGCTGAGTAAGCTTAGAGTGATGTTCAAACCTTCAGACAGAAAGAAGGTGAATCCCTCTATGAAGCTTGGGAGAGATACAAGTAACTGACCAAAAAGTGTCCTTCTGACATGCTTTCAAAATGGACCATCCTGGATATATTCTATGATGGTCTGTCTGAATTAGCTAAGATGTCATTGGATACTTCTGCAGGTGGATCCATTCACCTAAAGAAAACGCCTGCAAAAGCTCAAGAACTCATTGACATGGTTGCTAATAACCAGTTTATGTACACTTATGAGAGGAATCCTGTGAGTAATGGGATGCCTCAGAAGAAGGGAGTTCTTGAAATTGACACTCTGAATGCTATATTGGCTCAGAATAAACTATTGACTCAGCAAGTCAACATGATTTCTCAGAGTCTGAATGGAATGCAAGCTGCATCCAACAGTACTCAAGAGGCATCTTCTAAAGAAGAAGCTTATGATCCTGAGAACCCTGCAATAGCAGAGGTAAATTATATGGGTGAACCTTATGGAAACACCTATAACCCCTCATGGAGAAATCACCCAAATTTCTTATGGAATGATCAACAAAAACCTCAACAAGGCTTTACTAATGGTGGAAGAAACAGGTTTAACAATAGTAAACCTTTTCCATCATCCACTCAACAACAGATAGAGAATTCTGAGCAGAATCCATCTAGCTTGGCAAATTTAGTCTCTGATCTATTTAAGGCCACTCTGAGTTTCATGAATGAAACAAGGTCCTCCATTAGAAATTTGGAGGGACAAGTAGGCCAGCTGAGTAAGAAGATCACTGAAACTCCTCCTAGTACTCTCCCAAGCAATACAGAAGAGAATCCAAAGAGAGAGTGCAAGGCCATTGATATAACAATCATGGCCGAATCCAAGGAGGAAGGGGAGGACGTGAATCCCAAGGAGGAAGACCTCCTGGGACATCCAGTGATCAACAAGGAGTTTCCTTTTGAGGAACCAAAGGAATCTGAGGCTCATCTAGAGACCATAGAGATTCCATTGAAGCTCCTTATGCCCTTCATGAAGCTGAATGCCAAATTATTTGGTAATAAGACTTGGGAAGATGAACCTCCCTTGCTCATCAATGAACTGAGTGATCTGGATCAACTGACATTGCCTCAGAAGAAACAGGATCCTGGAAAGTTCTTAATACCTTGTACCATAGGTACCATGACCTTTGAGAAAGCTCTATGTGACCTTGGGTCAGGGATAAACCTCATGCCACTCTCTGTAATGGAGAAACTGGGAATCTTTGAGGTGCAAGCTGCTAGAATCTCATTAGAGATGGTAGACAACTCAAGAAAACAGGCTTATGGTCAGGTAGAGGACGTGTTAGTAAAGGTTGAAGGCCTTTACATCCCTGCTGATTTCATAATCCTGGATACTGGGAAGGATGAGGATGAATCCATCATTCTTGGAAGACCCTTCCTAGCCACAGCAAGAGCTGTGATTGATGTGGACAGAGGAGAATTGATCCTTCAACTGAATGAGGACAACCTTGTATTTTAAACTCAAGGATCTCCTTCTGTAACTATGGAGAGGATGCATGAAAAGCTTCTCTCACTACAGAGTCAACTAAAGCCCCCACAGTCAAACTCTAAGTTTGGTGTTGGGAGTCTATAAAATTGACCTGATCACCTGTGTGGCTCCATAAGAGCCCATTGTCAAGCTATTGACATTAAAGAAGCGCTTGTTGGGAGGCAACCCAATTTTTATTTATCTAATTTTATTTTTATTTTTATTATTCTTTCATGTTTTCTTAGGTTCATGATCATGTGGAGTCACAAAATAAATCCAAAAATTAAAAACAGAATAAAAAATAGCAGAAGAAAAATCACACCCTGGAGGAAGGACTTACTGGCGTTTAAACGCCAGTAAGGAGCATCTGGCTGGCGTTCAACGCCAGAACAGAGCTGGAGCTGGCGCTGAACGCTAGAAACAAGCATGAAGCTGGTGTTCAACGCCAGAAATATGCTGCATATGGGCGTTGAACGCCCAGAACAAGCATCACTTTGGCGTCTAAACGCCAGAAAGGCATGCAAAGGCATTTTACATGCCTAATTGGTGCAGGGATGTAAATCCTTGACACCTCAAGATCTGTGGACCCCACAGGATCCCTACATACCTTCACTCACCTTCCCTCCTCATAATCCTATATCACCCTCTCTCTCTCTCTCTCTCTCTCTCTCTCGCCATTCACAGTCATCCCTTCTGTTTTTCATTCACCACTCGCATCCATACACCCCACCTACCTTCAAAATTCAAAATCTCTTTCCCACCCAAGCCCACCCATATAGCCGAATACACACATCCCTCCATCTCCTCCATATCTTCTTCTTCTTCTACTATTCTTTCTTCTTTTGCTCGAGGGCGAGCAACATTCTAAGTTTGGTGTGGTAAAAGCATAGCTTTTTTTGTTTTTCCATAACCATTGATGGCACCTAAGGCCAGAGAAACCTCTAGAAAGAGGAAAGGGAAGACAAAAGCTTCCACCTCTGAGTCATAGGAGATGGAGAGATTCATCTCAAGGGTCTATAGCTTAGTGGTAGAATATTTGACTACAAATCAAGAGATCCCTGAGATACCTCAGGGGATACATTTTTCTCCACACAATTATTGGGAGCAACTAAGGATAGGAGCACCAAGAGCACTCCATCATCCTCCATGAAATTAGAGAAGATCAAAAGAGCAATGAGGGAGGAGCAACAAAGACAAGGAAGAGACATAGAAGAGCTCAAGGACATCATTGGTTCCTCAAGAAGGAAACGCCACCATCACTAAGGTGGACTCATTCCTTGTTCTTAAATTTTCTGTTTTTCGTTTTCTTATGTTAAATGTTTATCTATGTTAGTGTCTTATTACATGATCATTAGTATTTAGTGACTTTGTCTTAAAGTTATGAATATCCTATGAATCCATCACCTCTCTTAAATGAAAAATGTTTTAATTCAAAAGAACAAGAAGTACATGAGTTTCGAATTTATCCTTGAACTTAGTTTAATTATTTTGATGTGGTGATAATACTTTTTTTTTCTGAATGAATGCTTGAACAGTGCATATGTCTTTTGAATTTGATGTTTAAGAATGTTAAATATGTTGGCTCTTGAAAGAATGATGACAAGGAGACATGTTATTTGATAATCTGAAAAATCATAAAAATGATTCTTGAAGCAAGAAAAAGCAGCAAAAAACAAAGCTTGCGAAAAAAAATGGCAAAAAAAAAAAAGAGAAAAAGCAAGCAGAAAAAGCCAAAAGCTCTTAAAACCAAAAGGCAAGAGCAAAAAGCCAATAACCCTTAAAACCAAAAGGCAGGGGTAAATAAAAAGGATCCCAAGGCTTTGAGCATCAGTGGATAGGAGGGCCTAAAGGAATAAAATCCTGGCCTAAGCGGCTAAACCAAGCTGTCCCTAACCATGTGCTTGTGGCGTGAAGGTGTCAAGTGAAAACTTGAGACTGAGCGGTTAAAGTCAAGGTCCAAAGCAAAAGAAGAGTGTGCTTAAGAACCCTGGACACCTCTAATTGGGGACTTTAGCAAAGTTGAGTCACAATCTGAAGAGGTTCACCCAATTATGTGTCTGTGGCATTTATGTATCCGGTGGTAATACTGGAAAACAAAGTGCTTAGGGACACGGCCAAGACTCATAAAGTAGCTGTGTTCAAGAATCAACATACTGAACTAGGAGAATCAATAACACTATCTGAACTCTGAGTTCCTATAGATGCCAATCATTCTGAACTTCAATGGATAAAGTGAGATGCCAAAACTATTCAAGAGGCAAAAAGCTACAAGTCCCGCTCATCTGATTGGAGCTATGTTTCATTGATAGTTTAGAATTTATAGTATATTCTCTTCTTTTTATCCTAATTGATTTTCAGTTGCTTGGGGACAAGCAACAATTTAAGTTTGGTGTTGTGATGAGCGGATAATTTATACGCTTTTTGGCATTGTTTTTAGTATGTTTTTAGTAGGATCTAGTTACTTTTAGGGATGTTTTTATTAGTTTTTATGTTAAATTCACATTTTTGGAATTTACTATGAGTTTGTGTGTTTTTCTGTGATTTCAGGTATTTTCTGCCTGAAATTGAGGGACTTGGGCAAAAATCAGATTCAGAGGTTGAAGAAGGACTGCTGATGTTGTTGGATTCTGACCTCCCTGCGCTCAAAGTGGATTTTCTGGAGCTACAGAACTCCAAATGGTGCGCTCTCAATGGCGTTGGAAAGTAGACATCCAGGGCTTTCAAGCAATATATAATAGTCTATACTTTGCTCGAGTTTAGACGATGCAAAAGGGCATTGAACGCCAGTTCTACGCTGCAGTCTGGAGTTAAACGCCAGAAACACGTCACAAACCAGAGTTGAAAGTCAAAAACACGTTACAACTTGGCGTTCAACTCCAAAAGAAGCCTCTACACGTGTAAACTTCATGCTCAGCCCAAGCACACACCAAGTGGGCCCCGGAAGTGAATTTCTGCATCAATTACTTACTTCTGTAAACCCTAGTAGCTAGTCTAGTATAAATAGGACTTTTTACTATTGTATTTACATCTTCGGATCAATTTTAGTCTTGGTTACTCCGGTTCCCCTCTGGGTCCGAGACCAATAAACTCCATTATCACTTATATATTTCAACGGTAGAGTTTCTGCACTCCATAGATTAAGGTGTGGAGCTCTGCTGTTCCTCATGATTTAATGCAAAGTACTACTGTTTTATATTCAATTCTACTTATTCCGCTTCTAAGATATCCATTCGCACCCAAGAACATGATGAATGTGATGATTATGTGACGCTCATCATCATTCTCACTTATGAACACGTGCCTGACAAACACTTCTGTTCTACATGCAAACAAGCTAGAATGAGTATCTCTTAGATATCTAATACAGAGGACCGAGTCCGAGATATTAGAATCTTCGTGGTATAAGTTAGAACCCATGGATGGCCATTCCTGAGATCCAAAAAGTCTAAACCTTGTCTGTGGTATTCCGAGTAGGATCTGGGAAGGGATGGCTATGACGAACCTCAAACTCGCGAGTGCTGGGCGTAGTGACAGACGCAAAAGGAGGGTGAATCCTATTCCAGTATGATCGAGAACCTCCAGATGATTAGCCGTGCCGTGACAGAGCATTTGGACCTTTTTCACAGAGAGGATGGGATGTAGCCATTGACAACGGTGATGCCCTATATAAAGCTTGCCATGGAAAGGAGTAGGACTGGTTGGATGAAGACAGCAGGAAAGCAGAGGTTCAGAGGAACGAAAGCATCTCTATACGCTTATCTGAAATTCTCACCAATGAATTACATAAGTATTTATATCTTTAGTTTCTATTTATTTATTATTATTATTCGAAAACTCCATAACCATTTGATATCCGCCTGACTGAGATTTACAAGATGACCATAGCTTGCTTCATACCAACAATCTCCGTGGGATCGACCCTTACTCACGTAAGGTTTTATTACTTGGACGACCTAGTGCACTTGCTGTTTAGTTGTATCGAAGTTGTGACAAATTATGAATTAAGATTAGAGCACCAAGTTTTTGGAGCCATTACCAGGGATCACAATTTCGTGCACCACCTACTCTTTCATTTACCTTTGTTAGCCACTTTGAGCCTTTTTAATCTCCATTTAATCTATATTTTACCACATCACTAGCCTTAAGCGGAAAAACAAGTAATCACCCCAATTGAATCTTTGGTTAGCTTAAGATAGAGATTGTGTATCAACTAAGTGTGGGGAAACTGTGGGAACATGGGTTAATAAGAGATTGTGTTATGTTTTTACTTTGATAAAATATTGGGAATTTGGGTACCTACTCATGTGAGACCAGAAAAATTAAAAATCCATGTGCATTGATAAATTGTGTTTACTTTTACTTTAAAAAAAAAGAAAAAGAAAAAAAAAAACATATATATATATGTATGGCTAAGTGAGCTATAAATTGAATCTTTGATTAACCTAAGCTCTCACCTATTCATACATACATACTCTATATAATTCTAAAATCATGTTTAGCTACCCAAAATTTCCACTTTTGCATCACATACTCATGTACCAAATTTTTCTTTTATTCAACTTATATATCTTCACCTTTACCTTAGCCCCACTACAACCTTGAAAGGACCTCATGATGTTTGCATTAGTACATTAAATATTTGCTAATTGGTTAGATGAAGAACGAAGTTTAGAAAGCATGATTAGATAAGAGTAGAGTGAATTACCCTATACACTTGAGAGATTAGAGTGCACGTACACTACCAGTAAGGGTTCAATGCTTGATTCTATGTTCCCTGCTTTCATGAGCTGTCTTCTTACAAGTTTACTTATCTTTACTGTATAATTTTAATTAGTGGAATTTGATTTATGTTTATCTTGGAGAACTTATTTACTTTTAACCAAGTAGACAGAATTATCTTAGCATGTAGTTGTATTCATATAGATAGGTTGCATTTCATACATTCTACCATTCCTCTTCCCTCTTTTAGTTCTCTTGAGTTTAGCATGAGGACATGCTAATGTTTAAGTATGGGGAGGTTGATAAACCCCATTTTTAGGGTTTATCCTGTGCTTAATCTAGTGGATTTTATCTATTATTCTCACACTTATTCATACAATTCTCATGTTTTATGTTTTCCTTCCTGATTTTGTGCTATGATTGAAAACATGCTTCTTTGGCCTTATATTTGCTAATATTAATCCTCTCTTATTACCATTCGATGTCGTGATATGTGCGTTAAGTGATTTCAGGGATTACAGGGACGGAATGGCTTGGAGGATGGAAAGGAAGCATGCAAAAGTGGAAGGAATACAAGAAATTGAAGGAACTGCAAAGCTGTCAGCCCTGACCCCTTCGCACTCAAACGGTCATAACTTGAGCTACAGAGATTCAAATGAGGCAGTTTCGGTTGAGTTGGAAAGCTAACATCTCGGTCTTCACAACGATATATAATTTGCCATAGCTTCCCTAAAGATAGGCGACATGCACGCGTGACCTGGAGAAAATTCAATCCACGCGTACGCGTGGACGACGCTCACGTATGACTTTGCCGCGTGCTGGACATATCAGAAATCACTGGGGCGATTTCTGGGCTGTCTTTGACCCAATTTTCGGCCTAGAAAACACTTATTAAAGGCTATAAAGTGGGGGAGTAAACAATTCATTAATACAACATTCAATATTCACAATTTTAGATTTTAGATGTAGTTTTCTAGAGAGAGAGAGAGGCTCTCTCCTCTCTCTTAGGTTTTAGGATTTATGATTTCTCTCAGTTTTAGGATTACCTCTTCTTCATTCCAGGTTCAATGTTCCTTTAATTTATGTTCTCTTCTACTTTTATTTATTCTATTACTTTAGTTTTGTTTATTTTCCCAATTTGATTTATGAATTCCATGTTAGAATTAATTTTCTTTATTTAATGCAATTTGAGGTATTTTAGAGTTATGATTGCTTTCTTCTATTTATGATATAAATAATTTAGATTTTTCCCCTTTTGGCTATAGTTGAGTAATTGGTGACACTTGAGTTGTCAAACTCAGCTGTTGGTTAAAAATTGGAAATTGCTGATTGATTTGGATCCCTCTAAAGCTAGTCTTTCCATAGGAGTTGACTAGGACTTGAGGAATCAAATTAATTAGTCCACTTGACTTTCCTTTATTTAGTAAGGGTTAACTAAGTGGGAGCAATAAACAATTCTCATCACACCTGATAAGGATAACTAGGATGGGATTTTCAGTTCTCATACTTTACTAAGAGTTTTTATAGTTAGTTTGTTTTCATTGCCATTTACTATTGTTGCTTCTTATCTTAAAAAACTCAAAAAGATACTTTTTCCATAACCAATAATAAACACACCTCCCTGAAATTCCTTGAGAGACGACCCGAGGTTTCAATACTTCGGTTATCAATTTTATTGGGTTTGCTTAAGTGACAACCAAAACTTTTGTACGAAAGGATTCTCTGTTGGTTTGGAAACTATACTTACAACGAAAATTTATTTGTGAAAATTCTTTACTAGCAGAAGTCCAGTTCGTCAGCATGTTTTCTATTGAATCATTCCACTGCAAAGATAAAGAAATAATTAAGATGCCAATGCAAAGATATAAATAAGTACAAACTAAATGCCTAAACCAAGAAACCCGAAGAGATTGTAAACGAACTGAATGCAATATGACAAGAAATAAGATAGGAATAACTATGCTTCATTAATTGCTTTTCTTTTATCTGTTTTTACTTTTGTGAGGATCACTTGTCCCCCAACCTCATGTCATTCTTTTGAGCTTTATTATATTCTTTTTATCAAAGTTAAACAGCAAAACTTTGTCAAAAACTTTTAAAGAACAGAGAGCAAGCTAGAAGGTAGCATTAGACACAGGGTTTGAATAATATTTTTTTTTGTTTCACCTATAAAAAAATAATTTTATTTAGGAAGTCAACGAATAGAAGTACGAAATATTGAACGAAAGAATATTAAAATATTATACAAACTGCAGGGATAAAACACATAGCTAACCTTAAAACTTCTTATGTCTTTAGTCTCCCCAGGTTTTGGACTCAGTTTCATGCCTCAACTTTCCTTTTTCTATAAAGTGAATTTTTTCATAGGAAATAAATTTACAAGATAGAACTCATCAAACTGACAAAATACACATTAACTTGTGTTTTTCAAAAGTTGAGCATGTCAACTACTCTACATCAAAATTGTAGGAAAATTTTAAATTTAAATACCTGCTGCACTAATTCTCCCGCTTGATGGGAATGGGCAAGAGCTGACTTTTCAACATTTGGAATTCCAATTAACATCACTATTGCAATATAATTAGCATGACTAGTTTCTCTCAATTCTCTCACTTGCCGCTGTATAAGGCCCAAAAGCTTTACAAAGAAAAAAGTCCAATTAGTAATTCATTAACAATTAGAAAATCAGTATCAATAAAATAAGAAGATCAATATAGATTTATCAAAATTATGCTCTATTTAGCACATTTCATGGTTGTCATATTTCTATTGTAGAATATGCACAAGATCTTTTTCCCTTTTCTTTTGTATATTTTAAGTTTTCATGAAAGAATTATTTTGTAAGTGCAAGAGAAACCAAAGATAACAAAGCAGGACATGGTATACTGCCTGCCAACAAGATGAGATTGGGAGCAACTTTTAGTGAACATATAGACAATGAAAGAGAAGATTTCAGCCAATTCAAGACAATTTCACCTTATGTGACTTTCTATGATATTACCATTCAAATTGATGAGTAAATTATATCTAATGGTTGATATATCCACTAACAAGAAAGTGGAACGAATTCATATTCCCTAACAAATCAGTAGCAAACCGTCAGATATTTCCATAGAGAATGCTGAGTTCTTAAGAATCCTAAATTTCCTTTTTCCATCTATGCTTGAGGCTCAGAAAATAGTGCTGATTGGTCATATTTTGATCTTGAACTAGAGGTATTGCTAGCCATTTACGGGTTAGCAAGGAATAGGCTGAGGAATTGAACATTAGGCAGTAGGAGCGGTGGGCTTTGTAAAGGATAGTTATATAAACAGGATTTGATCGTGTGGAAAGTGCTTTATTTGAAATGCATTTATTCAAATATGGAATGTTCTTTACTAGGCTGCATTTGAGACAAGGGATATGGTGCAACTCGACACTGAGACAGACACACAAGTATTCTTCCTTCTAATATGTGCATTGAGAAAGTGTATTTCAGTCCCTTCATGTGTTTTGCTGTTTCTATCTCTCTGACTCAGTGCTACCAAACATCTTTGCATACCAAAAATGGCATTTCTACGAGAATGTTAATAGGATTTCAAATAATTTGGTTGAGACTTTAATCACTCCATGCTTTCAAAATTAAAAAGTATAACAACTCTAGTAAATTTCTTAAAATTTTTTTCTACAAATAGAAAACATAAAGAAGAAGATCTATGCAGTTCACAGTGCACGTAATACCAGGAAAAAACAAGTATTCACATGATTTTACTCAATCCTATAATTACGAAGAAATTTAGTGAAGAATTTACTCAATTTCTCCTAATAATCCCCAATTTATGACCTAAAAATAAATTGAACAAGGAAAAAAAATTCAAAACATGGCATTAAATAAAATAAGTAGCAGAAGTTAGCATAGAACAATCAAAACCTGGAATTAAACAAAATAAGGTCAATGAGGAGAAGAGAAGCTCGAAGAACTACCTAAACTAATAGAATACCTCGCAGATCGCATCAATGGAAGCAAATATGCCATCGGAGGAGAAGCATTGATGGAGGTGACATCAACGGAGGGGAGAATCGTTGATGGAGGAGAGATCGATGGAGGAGAAGCTCGCAAAGCAGCAGCGATATTGTTTTCAAGTTCTGCCACACCAACACAACTCTTACATGAATAGACGCATTATACTACTCTCACTCTCATTTGCAATTAGACATGGATCAGAGAAGTTGAATTTTTTAAAACAGGTTTAAAACATAATGGCGGTCAAAACCGCCAGAATCATAAAAAAATTGCCGCTAACTAAAGTTGAATTGTGGCAGTCACATAAACCACTGTAATTCATAGATATTATGGCATTTTTATGAGAATGCCTTAATTTTAATGTCATTTTATAACCTTTTTTTTTGTAGTGTTAAAAGTTTGGTTTGTCCTTGATAGGATTAGGAAGAATATTTGGAAATTGTTATTTGTAATATTTGAAAAATATATTGAAAATTCTACCATAGTTGTGGTGGAGACTAGATGTAGGCCACATTGCTCAAGGTGGCTGAACCAGGATACATGGCTGTATCTTTTTCTCTTATCTGCTCTTTTTGATTCATTCGTTATGAGACAAAATAAAATTATCTCTTGCATAATCAACTTTGCAGACATCACAACAACACGTGTTAATTCCTCGTCTCTAATTTGATTCTGTTTCATTCGTTAAGAGACAAAATAAAATTATCTCCTACATAATCAACAGTGCAGACATCACATCAACATTGTCTTAAAATTTTGGTTTGAAGTTTACGTTCACAAGTTTAAAAGATGCCATATATTCAAACCCCCTTTCTGGTTTTTAGGCCATTGAAAATCTTAACTCAGATATAGTTGTCTTCATGTGAAGTTAATATTTAAAAATTTTTAGATAATTTAACAAGTTTAACTAAATCAACATCTAATAGTTCTCAATTATTAACTTTACATAAACACATTTATATGTGAGAAACAATGAATGTTTGATATATACATTAAAGAGTGATGATTGTAAATTTTAATTTATTTTTTTAATTATTTATTTAATATCTACATAGATAAAATTTAAATGTATATTATTTTTTAAAATATTAAAAAATTAAAAAACTAAAATTTTTTTATTTAAAATTAAAAAGATAACTAAAAAGATTAATTAGGACATCTAATTATTTTTTTTCTCATATAATAAATCCAGGGGACCATGTTATTTCACTTGAGCAATTGCTGAATAAATTCCCACCCCTTCTTTTGCTTAAATTTTTTTTAACAAGAGACGCAAATAAACCAACTTTAATTTATATATTAGTAAGCATGTCATTGTCTAGTAGTAGGTACTAGGTAGTGCATTAGTGCTCTCATCAACCCACATATAACTTTTGTTTTGTTTAGAAAAATATAAAAATAAATGACGGACTAATCATCACCGTCCAATTTACAGGTGCTATAGTCATTCCAGGTTAGTGTGAATAGCATCTTTAGTACGAAACAATAACCTTATGTAACATACTAACGTATCATTGACTTCACAATTTTTTAACTGAACAAAAGAAAAAAAAATCTGTATGATTCTTACCTATCACAACCAAACTGCGTTTAATATGATTTCCTATGTTGCTTTACTACTATGTGCAAAGTCCATGGATCAAAAGGCTGAAAACTAATACAACAAAGAAATACAGTTCATATATGGTTTACTATACATCGAAAAATTTTTACTAAGCGACGCAAGCTTAAACTGATCATTTATATATATTGATCATATAGTTTTTCTTTATAAATAAAATAAAAAAACATGATAGAAGACTAGTTTCCAATTAATCTAGTCGAACTAGTCGGTTTGATTCGACTTTCAGAACACTGTTATAGATTCATTTGTTTATTCCAAATTGAGTATGCAATAGTCAATACATGTAATTATGATTGAACGTGGAATATTAATGGAATGAAATACACACCATGACCATATTCTAAAGAGAAAAAAAAAAGATGCATCATCGTTTCCACGTTTCATAATATTTTCCACGAAGCTAATAACTATACCTTGGACAGCAACAGGCCAACAACATTGATACTGTACCAACAAGGCAACAACTATACATTACGCAACAATCATATCATCGCTTCCTCCTATGGGGAAGAAGAAAGCCACGAATCCATAACATATATTAAATCAATGGCTACCGTGCCGCCATGTATATTATTCCTCTTCTTGGTGGCGCTAACAAGCATAGGCATAGCAAAGGCTCAGTTCTACTGCGAAAGCATATCATGCGGGAAGGGAGGAGTTTCAATTGAGTTCCCGTTTTACCTGAGAGAAAATCAAATCCCTGGATGTGGCTACCCAGGGTTCGAGCTCTCATGCGCCAACACCACCACGGAGCCCTTGCTGACTCTCCCAGCTGAACCAGGTCACTTCACTGTGAAACTCATCTCCTTAGAAGACCAACAAGTTTGGATCAACGACCCTCAGGAATGCCTCCCAAAGCGTTTGATGCGTGAGCGTGGCCTCAACCTCCAACTCTCACCCTTCCAATTAAGCTCTGCTTACTCGCTTGTCAACTACACCTTCCTCAGATGCCCTTCAAATTTAACCGCTTTGTCTATGGTACAACCAATACCCTGTTTGAACTCAGGGTTTAATAGTAGTAGCAAATCTTCGGTGGTGGCGATCTTGTCGAATCCGCCGTTTCCAACGCCGTGGACGTCGCCGTGCCACGTCATATCGTGGGCTATGATCCCGGTTGCCGGTTTTCCGTGGCCGTTTTGGACGGATTATTATTCTGACATAAAGTTGGAATGGGATAACCCAAATTGCGGAAGTTGCGAGGCACGTGGAGGACGGTGTGGGTTCGTTGGCCCAACGCTCCGGGACACTGCTTTTCATGTTGGTTGTTACGATCTTCCCACTCAACTTCAAGGTATGTCCATTACTGTTTCTTATGATTGCTTAACGAAAAAGCCTTTAGAACCAACATGACACTTAGCATTAAAACAAGGAAAAATAAATTAAACTAGGTACACAAATACATTAGTGACTAATTTTAGCGTATGCATTTTTGTTATAATTTTAAATTGTTTTTTGCTATGTAGGTCTTTCAAAGAAAACCAAGTACGGTTTAGGTATGGGCCTAGGAATACCTGGAGCCTTGTGTATTATTGTGCTTGCATATTTGTTCTACGCCAAGATGAAGACACATGAGCAACAGAGGCTATCAAGAAGTGATTTTTCGACCATAATTTTACCGCGTCTTCCTGTTCAAATCATGGGATTGGATGCTGCTAGCATAGAAAAATACCCCAAAACCCTGCTTGGTGAAAGTGGGCGATTGCCTAAGCCTAATGACAATCTTTGTTCCATATGTCTCTGTGAGTACCAGCCCAAGGAGACCTTGAGGACCATACCTGAATGCAATCACTATTTTCATGCCAATTGCATAGATGGATGGCTCAAGATGAATGCTACTTGTCCTCTTTGTCGCAATTTACCTGAAAGATCTGTTGCATCATTAACCCCGTCTATACCTGCATCTCCCACTTATTAGGATTTTCCGATTGTATTTCTAATAACTTTGTTAGACATGATCACAATGTACTATACATTCTTTTATTTGGGTGGAAGTTTCTATCTATACAAAATTCCTACACGATGAAAACATATACACACACTAGTGAAGGTTATACACTTTTAATTTTGAGATTAAAAGTGACGGATAAAAATATAAAAAATAAAAAATTATCAATTATTTTATAAAAAAAAAATGTGTATAAAAGAGAGATATAAGAAAAATTCTGCAATCATCATTTTTATGGAGTAATATTAGATAACTATTTTTTTTTCATCTAACACCAACTAATATTTTAAAATTATTTTATTTATTTTAAATTATAGATTCTAAATTATAAATATTTAGAATTTACTTAAGAGTTGAATTCTTTTTCTTGTTTTGAAACAATTAAAAATGAATCATTTGAATTCTTTTGAGAATTCTAATTTCTATTTTTTTCTCATTTATAAATTAGACCATAAGAGGTCTGATTTTTTAATCGATTCTCACACCCTTCAAACTCAATATGTCAAATATTTAAAATATTCTTATTTACAATTAATAAAATAATTTTGTCAAAGATAAAATTATGAAAAAAAATTAAGTTCATATAAACATTATTCCAAATGAAGGAATTGAATTCATTCTATTAATATATTATAATTATTTTAAATCATGGAATTAAATTTTAAATAAAAATAAATTATTTAAAAAAAAAATTTTTTTTCTTATATTAAATAGTTTTCAAGTAAACTCTTAATTTTAAATTTTAAATTGTAAACCTATTCTCTGAAATTGGTTGGCTAATTAAAAATTAATTTCCTATACTTTCATTTTTTTTTAATTAGTGTAATCTCTTTCTTATAAATCCATATCAAAATTAAAAAGGAGTAAATATATGGTTCCTTGATTAATAATATCATTATCCTGTTATAAAAACATGACAATAACTTCTTTCATAAACTAGCTAAATCTGAATATAATTTTAGAACGATATGTTAGAACTTTCTTATAGGATTCTCTCCTCAAAAGAGGATTTGGTACAACGTAGCACTAAAAAAGTCAAATCTCAAGAGGAAATTAATTTTAATCAACTCGTAGAAGATTTTAATTAGAGGTGGCAATACTACCTCTAAATTCGTGTGGGTACTCATTCTGTCCCTATCCACTTGAGGCAGGTAATTATCTGCTCTGCACCAGAGCGAATTTTTAATAGGTGGTTTTTTGGGTAGGGCAAAGTGGAGTTGGGTTTAGGTTAAACCCGTCCCTACCCGCCCCCGATATATATATAAAATAATTAGTAAAATAATTAATAATATTATATCATATTTAAATTTTTATTTTAATTTATGTTATGTATGTAATTATGGTTATATAAATTTTAAAATTTAATTTTTTTGTTTGGATTTTAATAATTATAGGGGCGGGTAAGAGCGGGGCGGGTACCCGCAGGAGCGAGTTAGGGTTTAACTTTTTACTATCCGCGGGTAGAAGCGGGGCGAAATTGATACGGGTTATTGTAAGGTGGGGCGAGGTCGGGTAGGGCAAAAATCTGCCCGTACCCGCCCCATTGCCACCCCTAACTCTCGCCCAGGAAGGAACCAAGGATATCATACAAGGATTCCTTAATGAAACCAATTGGTCTTGACTCATGAGGTTGAGGATCTGACTGAATATGAGGAGGACATTGACGAGGACTTTCCAGAATCTGAAAACCGATGGTACAAAGATTCAGCAGAAAATAACGAAGAGGACAAGCCCTTTGATCCTTGTTCAGTCATTAAAGTGACTAAAGAGGAATTCGAAGAATGGTGCAAACCATAGAAGGCATCTTTGATCATGAAAGTACTAGGAAAAAGAGTGGAATTAGGCTTCATGGAACAATGTTTGAAAAAGGATTGGGTAAGAAAAGGAAATATAAATGTCATTAATATGGATCGAGACTATTTTCTTATTCATTTTTCAGACGAGAAAGACTACACTTATGCATTACAGGACGACTTTGGAAGATAGCCATGCATTATCTTATTGTTCAGAAATTGAGACCTTTCTTTTTATCATTTGAATAATTAGTCAAAAAGATTGCTGTTTGGATCCAACTTTCAAATCTAACCATTGATTTGTTCAATCACCGATTCCATTGGAGCACTACAAGAAATGCGCTGAATACCATCGGATTTAGCGATGGACGTTACCAGCGAATTCAGCAGCGGATTTTTTTATGGTTATGTGTGAAAATTCATCTCTTGAAAAAGTTATTGTCGGTTTTAAATCCCGTAACGAAATCTGATGGTAAATAGAGGTGCGAAAATTAATTTCATCAACACCAAAGTTAGTGTGGGATATTTCGTCAAAATTTTTCGATGGTAACACGATTTAGTGAAACGCGGTGTTTAGGCGACAACGAGTACCTTACCACCGAATTTTTCTGCCGGTAAATACTACAAGAAAAATACTGAGTACCATCGGATTTACTGTCGTAGTCGTCAAATAAATCCAACGATAATCAATTTATCGTTGGATTTTCCATCAGAAACAATTGGATGGTATAACCATCACCGGTAAATATTTACTGTCAGATATTTTACATTCGATGGTAATTACGGTCAAATTTTATGACGGATAACCAGCTCGAAAAACCAATTGGTTACCAGCGGGTTTTTTCGACGGTAATGTTGGTGCCAAAAAATATTGTTCCGTGCACTACAAGAAAAAGGCCTATGGCCACGCTTTTTCTTGCCACGCGTTAAAAGCGTAGCCAAAAGTGGTCAATGGCCACACTTTTATGAGGGTAGCGATTGATTACATATTTGGCCACGTTTTTTCTCGTTATGCTTAAAAAGCGTGGCAAAAGGGTTCTATGGCCACGCTTTTATGAGTGACTATTGTTTCGAGATTTAGCCATGCTTTTTTTTGCCAAGCTTAAAAAGCGCGGCCATAGAGGGAAATAGGCACACTTTTAAAGCGTGACAATAAAGTTTTGCTATAATAACGTTTTAAAAGCGTGTCCGTTTCTTATAACTTTTTTGGCACGCTTCAAAAACGTGGCCAAAAGATTTAAAAAAATTTTAATTTTTTCTGTCATGCGGTAACAAAACCCTTATTCCCCATTCCCCTAGCCCTAATTCATGCAGCAGCAGTGCCTCCCTCTCTCCCTCATTTCCTTCATTCGAGCACTCCTTCTCCTCCATCCTTCTCACGCAGGAGTAGTGGTGGTTCTTCGCTGGCGCTCTCACTCTCACTCCCAAATAACACTCATTGGTCAACCTCTCTCACAAGCCCTCCGTCGGTGCTCCCAGCGTCGGCACTCCTTCCGTGTCCCTCTATGGCTCTATGGAGAAATTCGACCCAACTTCATTCAGATCGAAATTCGAAACTCTCACTCGTGTGCACCCTCTTTCGCTACACACACAACGCTGTGTTCTCTCTCTCTCTGCTACTTCTCTCTCTTCTCTGTGTAAGTGTATGGGTGGGCACGGTAAGATACAGGCCATTACGAGGCGCTTAGGGCATCAGTCTTCAACAGCTTCAATCTCTTCCTTCAACTCTCCGATCACCATTAGTTTCTTCCATTTTCCTTAATTTTCCGAGCAATGTCGGGGCTCTAGTATAATTTTGGGTTCTGATTTTCATTTTCTTGTTGTTGTTGTTGCATATTATGGAGTGAACAATGAGCGTTACGTTTCTACCCTCGCAACCAAGGGCGTGGGTCACCTTGTCTGCAATGGGACTGTTGGAAGATCATCTGTCTGGTACACACTTGATTCCTTCATTTTGCTTGTTGTTTTCTTTTTGTTAATGTTTGTTTCTTTTTGGGTATATTTATTTCGTTAGTTTAATCATTGTTACCTGGGATTCGGAGTACACTGAATTGAGTGAATTCTGATAAATATGGTTCACTGTAGGGTTTTTCAATTCCACTTGAACCAGCTAAATTTTGGTGATTGTGTATTCTATCATCTTGTTCATTCATTGTTTCAAATAGAAACCCTTTTTTTTCTTCAAAGAAGCTGTTAGTGGTTTAAGAATACTTAGGGAGAAAAGAAAATCATTGTTGGTTGAGGAGCTGGTAACATTTTGCAGGTGAAAATGTTTAGGTAGCTGGAGAGGAAAACAATTAAAGGAAGAAAGATAAAAAAAAGGAGAAGTGCCCTTAAAATACTGTTTACAAGAGTTTTGAGCTTTCAAGTGAGGTGTTCATGGGATGAGCAGATGTTCATATATTTTAAATTTTTAGTATTGTTTGCGTGCATTGGCAAGTAGTATGTTTTTCATGTTTAACTCTTGAAGAAGGACTACACTGTCTACATATTGTATATAATCTTTTACCGTTGGATGATTCCAACGGTAATTTCAACAGTGATATCAATTTTTTTAAAAAAAAATTGAAATTAATGGTTAATTTTAATTTTAAATTTACATTTTTTTCACAATTAGTAGTCAATTCATAAATAATGAAGAATTTTTATTTATAATAAATAATACAATGATAAAATAAGTTAAAAGTCAGGTACATCAAACAAATATAATAAAATAATAAATAAAAAAACTAATATCTATAGATCCAGGTAGTCGTTGTCGTCGTCATCAGTCTCGTGGCCCTGAGTTGACAGCGCAGAAGATGGCGATGTCCATGGGCCACCAGAAGCGGTGTTGCCACCAGCAGGGTCGATGTAAGCAGCGCACATCTATGCCTGGTACACATCTATCTGAGTTTTCATACGTTGCATCCGCTCTAGCTACTCCCTAAACTCTAGCCTGAGCTCATCGGTAGATATCACGTAGGTGAGGATCTCCTGATACCTCTCCTGATAATCGCTAAACTTCTTAGTCTGCTGGTGAATCCATCCAAATCAACCTAAATCCACTATACAGGAATCAATTTTCAAGAACTTTCAACTATAACAAGAATCATAATCAGTAAAACTAGAAATCATTAACCAGCATTCCAAATTAACTTAAATATACTAAACAGGAATCAATTTTCAGGAACTTTCAGCAATAATAGGAACCATATCATTAAAACTAGAAATCATTAACCTACATTCCAAATCAACCTAAATTCACTAAACAGGAATCAATTTTCAGGAACTTTCAGCAATAATAGAACCATAATCATTAAAATTAGAAAACAATAACAAGCATTCTAACCTAAATCAACTAAACTAGAAATAATTCAGGTACTTTCAGCGATAACCATAAAAAGGAAATACGTAAGCATTGAACGTAATACTTACCCCGTGCCACCATCAAGCCAAATGCGCAACCGTACGATGGTAGGTTGTGAAGGGACATTAGTTGCTGTCTGAATTCTGTGGCTAGACTTCCGCGGCGGCATCCGTCGCTAGAGGCTGAGTCACTATGGATGCAGGCTGCTGAACGATAGGAAGCGGCGTCCTTGCCATGGACAGAGGCACGTATTTGGGGTTGGGAACCATGATGAACGGCTGGCCTACTAAACCTGCAACCTGTGCCATGATCGAGGTGGTCGGAGTAGAGAGAAAATCTAGAAATCCCGGGGATACCGGACGAAACCTTTCCTCTATCCCGACCACGACTAGCAACCTGATCTGTAGCACCTCTTCCTGTCGTCATGTTTGCATATATAAAATTATCAAACAATCTAAGCAACAATTTCTCAAAACAATCATCAACACAACAATTAACACAATTAGACAATTCCAAACACTTCAAGCATTCAAAATCTAATGTATTGAATCAAACATAACTTAATCAAGCTAAATACACTAATATTAGAAAACTAAACTAAACTAACTTTGAAACTGGTTTAAAATTAAAATTCTAATTCTACTTAAACCTAAACTAAATTAAACTAAAATTTAAAAAAAATTATCTAACAATCTCAGCAATAATTTCTCAGCAAAACAGTCATCAGCGCATCAATTAACACAATTAGACAATTTCAAACATTTCAACTATTCTAAACCAATATATTGAATCTAACCTAACTTAATCAACCTAAATCCACTAACAGTAGAAAACTAAACTGAACTAACTTCGAAACTGATTCATAATTAATATTGAAATTCTACTCAAACATAAACTACATTAAACTACAATTCAATGAATTGGAAAAGAGTTGTTTAAGAACCTGTAATAAATAACATAATAATAAATACGGGAACACGTGGATGTTGCAGTGGTGGTCACCGAAGTTGCTATAATGGCAGATGGTGGTGATGGCGAAGGAGAGAGAGAGAGAGAGAGAGAGGCAGGGGAAAAAGGAGAAGAGAGTAGGGTATTCATAAAGGGATGACGACGACGGAGAAGGGATGGCGACGGTGGTGCTCTCGTTAGCGACTGGAGGGGGTAGAGAAATGAGGTAGTGGTGGTGATGAGAGAGAGAGGGTGGAGATGAAGAAAGAGAGAGTGTGTAAAATTTGAAATGGGGGAGACGACGTTTGGACTTTCATTTAGGGCATTATTACCATCCGAATTACCGTCAGATGAATTCGACGGTAACATTTTATGTGTGTCCAAAATGTAGTGTTTCACTAAACATTGTTACCGTCGAATCGTCCATTAGTAAATTTGACGGTAGTGGTATGCCAAAAATTTCTTTTTCTCCCTCCAAATATTACCATGGATGTTACTGTCAGAAATGTTATTCCGACGGTAATATTTTAGGGTGACAAATTTTTTTCCAAATACGACGATCAATCTGATAGAAAACTCGCCGCTAATGTCCAATTCCAAATTCGACAATACTCAGTATTTTTCTTGTAATGAAATCCGACAGTAAATTTGGGATAAAATTCAGATCCAAAACTCCTTCCCCTTACTTTTACAAACTCTTTCTCCCTCTTCTCTTCTTCTCTCTCTCGTCTCTCTTCCTCTCCCTCCCTCTCCTCCATTGAAGAAGGTTGTTAAGCCACCACCCGGAGTTGCCATTACTGCTGCGTAGCCCTATTATCGTCGCAGATCAGGACATTACCATCACTGCTGCTGAAGTCTCCTTGGAAAACCTCCACTGCCGCTGTTGGTGTCGTCGGAGGTCGTCACTGCGTCACTTCACTACGGCTAAGGTCCACCGCGCCAAAGGTTGTCCATTTTTCTTTTTAATTATTTTCCAGTTTTCCTTTTTCGCAAAATAGCCATCAAAGCCGCAGGTGAAGTACGGCAAAAGTGAAGGGATTCTGTTCGATGAGAAACTGCGACGAAGAGATATTGTTACTTTCTATATGAAGACAAATGATACTTATAGCTGATGCATTAGCATCTTTAATAGTTTTTCATTCTTAATTTCAGTCCATAAGCTAATAATTCTTGTTTTTTTAAGCAATCAAGTCATGATTTAGTGCATATTACTTTGAGAGTTTGAATTTTTTTTATTTTAGGAGATCTTGAGAGAAATCAAGCAAAGAACAAGAAGGAGAAGCCAAGTAGAGAGTTCTGAGCTAAATAGCAGAGTTTCTGTTCACTACAAGGAACGCAAAGCACCCAAGTACACCCCTAGTGGCTCACATAGTGTTAGACGTCTCACATGGAAACCTTGCATCTCACATGCTTAAACAGAGGCTTCCAATTCTTCTTGATGAGCCTTGCGTCTCACATGATACACCCTGCGTTTCACATGACGTGCCTTGCATCTCACATGGCTCACCTTGTGTCTCATATGATCAAACAGAGGCTTCCAATTCTTCTTGGTGAGCCTTGTGTCTCACATGATACACCCTGTGACTCACATGACGTGCCTTGCATCTCACATGGCTCATCTTGCGTCTCACATGCTTAAACAGAGGCTTGCAATTCTTCTTGATGAGCCTTACATTTCACATGATGTCTCCTGCATCTCACATGGCTCACCTTGCATCTCACATGCTCAAACAGAGGCCTCCAATTCTTATTGATATCTTGTGCACTTCATATGGGCTACCTTGCATATCACATGATGCCTTGAACTACTCCCAAGACTTGTAATCTTTTGCCCAAATGTCTCACTAATCCCCAGTCCTTCCAAGCACTTAAATCAATTATTAAAACTTAGGTGCAATCCTCATAATTTGGATCATTGATTGTCCATCCTGAAGAATGGCAAATTACTAAAAACATTAATTAGTTAGATTTGATTTTGTTAATTTGATTTGATTTTGAATTAAAAAATAATTAGATTTTAGGGTTAGTATATAAGGAGAGAAGTCACACACTTTTTTTCTTCTTTGGCAATTTTAGGAATTCATAATTTTAGGTTTTCAATATCCTTGGTTAAGGTTAGGAGCTCTGTTGATTCCTATGGATTAATATTCTAGCTTTTCTATCTTTGATTAATGTGCTGACCTTTTCTTAAGAAAAAGTTTTCGTTCTTCATCCAAAGAATTTGAATGTGTTGGGAAACAATTATTTTTTGGCTTGAATTCTTTTAATATATTGGAGAAGTTAATTAATTGAATTAAGCTTGAAAACTTCTTCTCACAATTCTTATGTTTGAAAACTAGACCTGATAAGTGACATCGACTCAACTAGGAATAATTCTTGTGAATTATGTGGTCTTTAAATCAGTAGAAGTGCTTCACCTCTTTTCTTAAATAATTGACTAAGGGATTAGCGATTAATTAGGTTAAAGAGAAATTGAATTACTAAGAGATTGGGGTTTGATTACTAATAATTTGTCATAGATACATCTTTGCATGATCAAGGTGGAAAGTGAAAAGTATTTTTTCCGGAAGTCTCAACATCTCTGAAACCTTAACTCTCTTAATCATATTAATTTCTAAACCAATTTTAGTTTAATCTTATTTAATTCTCTGTTTTCATGCTATTTGCTATTGAAACCCTAAGTTGTACTTGTTTGACTAGAATAATCAAGTAACTATTGCTTGCTTAATCCGTTAATCATCATGGGAACAATAACCTACTCTCGTGGTATTACTTGGAATGACCCGCTACATTTGCCGATTGTTTGTGGTTTTATAAAATCCGTATCAATAGCTTCGATTCATTTGTTGATTTATTCAATTTTTGCCAAGTAGAAAAGAAGGTTTTAGGGATCAATTTGATCCCAAATCAGGTTTCTTGCTCCAAATTGCACTATCCAATGTTACAATTCAAAGTCCCCCTTTTTTTAAGTAATATTTGGTGACATTGGTCTTTTATTTACAATACACGTTGTTGTGATTAATTCGTTACTAAAATGCAGAGTTTTCAATTGGACAAATAGACTGGGAAGAAGTGTTACATGATTACTACATTCAGGTTAGCTGAATCTTCCTTTTGACAAGATTTAGCGGTAGCATGCTAGTTGCTAAATGATTTAGCTTGTTAAACTATTGAACATGTTCGAAGAAGTTGCTAAACTTGTCTTTTTTTTGTGTGTGTATGCTATTTTTGTTAAATATTTATTTGATGCTTTAGTTATTTTCGGATTATGGCACGACACTTTAATTATTTTTGTTAGTCATGCAGGTATATATGATTTGTTACACAATGCTAAGATGTATAGTACTATATGTGGAGAATGCATTATTTCCTGCCATGATTAGAATGATTTATAATAGACTTGTAAAGTCAGAGGATGTGAAGCTAGAAGTTGATAAAAAATATGAGTATATATAGTAATTCATTTTCTTCCAAGTAATTCATACATAGGTTGCACATCATTTCATCTACTCCTTATTATTGAATATTAATTTAGTGTTCCTATAGTTTTTTATCTTTTCTATTCTTTTTTTGTTTTTTGATTAGACTCTCTTTGGGTGTTACAGATTTCTACAAACAAAACTTAACAGGTCAAGTTCCATCAAACTTAATTGAAAACCAGGACTGAATCTTGGGTAACTAAGAAAACTGGTGAGAAGACTATTGTCGATCTAGAATTTCACGAAATATAGGTTTGTTGCAAGTATAGCCTAGACCAACAAACAATCCTCTCAATCAAAGTTTAGATACTTTCAATTCAAAACATATAAACCGAGAGTCTTTCAACCTCGGGTTGTTCTCCCTAGGATGCAATTGGAAGTATTACACTTTCGGTTGTTAGGGCAAAAAGGGGTTTTGAATCAAAGAACAAAATATTAAAAGAATTAAGAAATAAAAGAACTAAGGAATTATCAAAATTGGAAATTAATGCAATAAAGGGAAGATAAGGTCGAAATTAGTGAAAATGCTATAAATGCAATAAAGAGCATTGACTTGAGAATAAGAGGGCCCAAGGAATCCGATCATCACCATAACCACAACTATGATAACTATAATGAGTCAATCTCGCCTAGTCTACCCCTAACATCGAGCAGTAAGTCAAGCAAGTATAATTGACCTTAATCAATAAGTCCTAGCTAACTTATCAAACTAGTTGATAAAAAGCTAGTGTCAATGGAAACAAGAGTCAACTAACTACCCAAGAATTACCACTAAATGTCGGACATTATGACTCTAGTATCCTAGGAACTCAAATCCCAAGCCAAGGTGTGAAAATCTACACAGAATCTATAATTGGCATTTTCACAAACACCTTGTGTGCATAAAACCAAAACATAAGAAATGGTAAAGGAAAATGAAAACTATAACTAAACTATTCACAACATCCACAATTAATATTCAATCAAACATAAAGAAAGCATAAAACATGAAATTCATCAATCAAAACTTCAAGATACCAAAATTGCATATATAAACAAAGTAACTTGAACCATAAGAACATAAAAGCAAAAGTAGTGAAATTAAAGAAAAAATTGAGAGTACTTACAAAAGATGAGCAAAAATCTAAAATCAAAGCTTGCTATAAAATGTTACAATGGAGATGGAAATGAAACCATAAGAGAGAAATTCTACAGTACTCCTACTCTTACTCCTATGAAAGCTTCCTAATACTAATGAAAACTCAAACTAAACCTAATAAAACCTAATACTACCTAATGCCTTCATATGTGTTGATATCGCCTTCATATAGCACTTTAATTTCAGCATTGAGCCTTCCAAAATTGGGCCAAAGGCCCCCAAAATCGCAGATCACGTGTTTCATTAATGAAACCACGTGCAGGGACCTGTGCATACGCACACTTTGCTGAATGTTCTCCTGTGCGTACGCACAGGGTGTTGTGCACACGCACACATGCTAATTCCTTCCTGTGCATATGCACAGATGCTTGTGCGCACGCACACATGTCTGTGTGTGTTTTTCCTTGTTTTCTTTATGTGTTCTCCCTTATACATGCTTTCTTCCACTTTTGGCTATCCATTCTTGCCTTTATGACCTGAAATTACTCAACAAACATGTCATGGCATCAAAGAGAATAAAAGTGGAATTAAATTACTCATTTCAAGCATAAAATTGCATGTTTTCACAATTAGGCTCAATTAAGGGGCAAAACACAAAAGTATGCTATTTTGGTGCCTAAGTGTGAGTTTATGTGATGAAATCAATCCAAATCAAGCTAAAATATATCGAAAAATATGGGCTCATCAATTCTCCCACACTTAAACAATAGCATCTCCTCATGCAAAACCAAACAAGGATAATAATCAAAGGGGTAACCATCTTATTGAATGCAACTATCTATATGCATGCAAGTATACTATATGCTATCGATATCTATCTATCTATCTATAGTATCCTATTGCTTTGGTGAAAACAAACAACCAAATTTCCAAGCAAGAGTATAAACATATAGGGTCAAGCAAAGAAGTAGCTAAATGCAATCAAAATCTAAAGAATTGATTCAACTCATCAAAAAGAAGCAACTTGCAAGAATGCATGATAAGAAAGGTGGAGACATAGAATTGAGTAATAAGTAATTGAACCCTCACTAGGTGTGTATACACTCTTAATGCTCGGTATTTAGGGTCAATTCACTCAAGTCTCCTCTAATTATGCTTTTAAGGAATTGTTTTTCATCTAACAATCAACAAGTATTTGATGCATATATGCAAGTATCATGAGGTCTTTTAGAAGGCTGTAATGGGGTTGGGGTAAGGGTAGGATGAGTATATGGCTAAGTGGATTAAAGGATTGAATCTTTGATTAGCTCAAGTATCCAACTCAACCTATACCAATCAACCCACACAAAAAAATGCATTCTAACCACCCATTACTTCTTTTCACACACATTCATGCCTTAGTTTCTATTCAAAACACATATGTATTTCTTATTCCAATTTTCTTTCTTTTGCTTTGGGATAACTTTTGTCCCATCTTATTACTACATTATTTTCATTTCATTTTTTTTCTTTTCTATTTCTTTTTTTTTCTATGACAAATGCATATGGTTAAAGCAAATTGAAACATGAATGTGCACCCATTTTCCAAACTTCCAATGAATACCCAAAAAAAAATACTTTTATGTCTCTACCAATGCTTCCCAAAATTCTTCCACACTTAAATAACACACACACTTCAACCTAAGCTAATCAAAGATGCAATTCAAGGTAATTCATGGTTTTTTGCTTAGGGTTGTGATGTGCCAACAATTAGAACAAAGGGGGTTAAAAAGCTCAAAAGGGGTTAACAAAGGTAGATACAAGGGTGAGGCTATATGGGTGAGTAAGCTTAATTCAAAAATGACCTCAATCATGCTCAATGCATTCAAACATCAACTATTGGAAATAAAGAATCAAGCAAAACTAAGATCACAATCATAGAAGGAGCATATCACACAAGAACAAAATAGTGGTTAAAATATGTAACCACTCATTAAGGCTTAACAACTCACAAGGTTGTTTTGTTCTATCACTCTTCTATGTTCCATAAAAATCATTCAAGCAAGTTTAAAAGCAATTTTCCAAATCAATTCAATAGAATGCCCTAAAACAAATTCTTGGAAAATCCTTGTTGTTTTTCACCAAAATTATTTCCTATATGTATGTATGATGTGATGGATGCAATTTCAAAAACTTTCCTAGTTCTATTCCTAATTTTCAACATTGCAAAAAAATTAACATGAACAATTAGGACAAAATTGAACTAGGTGCTATATTATTCACATTATCCAATCACAACTTCTATCTATAAAATATATACTATGCAAAAGAAAAAAAAATGCCAAATGTAATAACTAGAAATAAACTAAGATATATATACATACCAAAAGAAAAATGCAACAGTCAAAAGCACTCTAAATATCTACAAGAGACATAATAAAAAGAAACAAAAATAAGGTGCAAAGTGTTCGGAAAAGAGAATTTATGTCCTAAAATGACGAATCCTCCCCTACACTTAAGCGTTGCACGGTCCTCCGTGCACGAACACAATCCGGGGGGAATATCTCTAAGCACTCCACCTTCAGCTGGCGGATACGGGGGCTCGGGTTGCATGAAAATTGTCAAGTCCAATGCATGCGCGGCATCTCCATCCTCAGTGTCCTCTCCTCTCCCGGTTGCTTGCATCCACGGCTCATCCTCAAAAAGAATGAATAGAGTATACTTAAGAATCATAAGGCAAGTAGCACAAAAAGGTAAAGGAGGGAGCATTGTATACTTGGAGCCAAAAGAAATTAAACAAGCATTTAATTGAGGAGGATTGCATAGTGGTGTGGTTTAATAAAAAGATTAGCCATGTGTGTATTCTAATTATGCTCACGGTTAGAATACGCACAATGGCCGTTTAAAACATCATCCACACAATCAAAAAGTAAGCATGAGTTCCTCAATTAAATGGCCTAAGATGCAAGCAATGAATGAGCATCAATTAAATACAAGCAAACTTAGGCAACTACAACAAGAGTGAATTGAATGTAGGAATTATTGGATATTGAAGTTGTGCAGGTGAAAGGGCAAAATTTATATAAAATAGCACAACAACCAATAACCAATGCAATGATGAAAAGAAAATTACTTATTCATCCTTAGGAATAATCAAATAATCACATGGTTAAGGTGTTTGTTACAAAATGTGACAAGTCTTGATAAGAATCAAGTCAAGTCAACTAAAAAAAATCAAAGCATTAAAAAGGAACAAGGACCTTGTGATGTGATTATATTAACTTAAAAACACAAGCAATTCACTTCAATTCACTAAATTCAATATGTACTTGTTAAAAATCCCACCAAAAGAAAGTCAAATGTCACTTTTCATCTCAAATTGGTGCTAGCAACTCAAAGCATTAAACAAGTACAATTTTGAAATTTCAATCATCATAATCATTCAAAAGTTTACAATTCTTGATTAGAATGCCAAACAAGGATATAGCCTAATACATATGGTAGCTACCACACATGCATTAAACAAAAAGTTTATTCAGGCATTATGTCAAACACATGGAGTGCAGTGCACACACTACAAAAAAAAGAGTTAAAATGGCGTTGATATTAAGGCGGTTTTAAAGAACCGCCATAATATCGAGACATTATGGCAATTGTTGCTGCTGCCGTAATTGGCTTTATATATTTTGGCGGTTCTGGTGATTATGGCGGTTTGAACCGTCGTTTTCACACGCATATAAAATGAAAAAAATTGTAATCTTGGCTCATTCAATGCCGTTCTTCGTTCTAGCTAGGGCTTCTCCTCTCTGGTTACGATCTGGTTACACCAACAAACAATGTAAAGGTAAGAAACAACATTCATCATCTCCTCTCTGAACAATGCTCTGGTTACGATCTCCTCTCTGAACAAACAACGTTCATCATGTCCTCCGTGTAAAGAAGCTCTCCAACAACGCCGTTCTTCCTTCTAGGGCTTCTCCTCTCTCCGCCGGTTACGATCTCTCCAGGTACCTCTCCCTCTCAAGTTAAATTGAAATGCTGTTTTATTTTGTTTTTTCTTTTGTGCTGTGGAGACGAAGATTCCGGCAAGAGGCAAGGTTCTGGTGGCTACTGATCTCAGCATTTCGATTTCAGAAGGCACCGATTTCTTTGTTTTTGTTTGGGTTAGGGTTTCAAAGCTTTTGGTGCTGATTTTTGGGGGTTTTTGTTTCTCTGCAGCTCTGTTAGAGATTTTTGGGTCTTCCTTGAAGCATTGGATTAACGTTGGTGCGGGGGTGATTGACGACGATCTCAGGTCTTCTTTCTTAACTTTACTCCCTCCTCTCTCTCTCTCTGAACTCAGATCTTCTATTGCTTACTTCTATTAAAATGTTTCTCTGATCTCCGATCTCAGATCTTAGATCTCAGAAAAACTGCTCCAATTTCAATTTCTCTATTTGCCTCTTTGGTTATTTTTTGGTTCTTTTAAGCAAAGCTATGCTGTTTATCTCTGTAGTTGTTTAGCTCTGCTGCCCTTGCTCTGTTCAATGTTTTTTGCATTAACTGAACCCTTGCACTTAGACACATTAGCAATTTTTCTTTTGGTCCCATGTGTGTGAACTATCCTTCAAATTCCTGCTGATTGCTGTTTAGAAGAGTTAATTAATTCTGCTTTTTAAAAGGATTAGGGAATAAAATGGTGTCGGATTTCATTTGTAGCCATAGGAATCTAAGTTCTCTTCATTCTCCAAACCATACTCTTGTATAAATTTTGAAGACAGAAAGGTTAAAATTATATCAAATCAAATAAAAATACAAGAATTGAAGATGTCTCTATCGATCAGTAGATGTCCTTTCACCCTTTTGATATGCTTTATAGACATGATGTCAGTATCATGCAAATCCATCATAGTAGATGCCTTAATCTATATTTGTTGTATACAATATAGTTAGTTTTTATGCAACTTAAAACATTCATATCTAATCATTAGTTGTTGCATAGACAAAATTAATTAGCTTTTAAATTCACTATCTTAAAGATAAAATAAAATAAAAAACTTATGCGACAATGAAATTACTTTATTGAAGGTGCATACTAGCAGATAAATGCAGGCCATCTTTCAGTAACCAAATTTTAATAGGCTCCTTGTCCATACATTAACATGTTGGGAGTAGCATAACTTTGAAGATTCTTTCTTTCTTTTTTTATCTCTGAAAATTAGTAAAATTGATTTTTTTTTCATGCTAGAATGTTTGACTTTGATGAACTTGCAATAGATGCTTTTTCTTATGATATAAATACATGAATTTATATGATCCTATTGAATTACTTTGCCATTGGTCAGCCTCAGCGGTCAATAATGCAAATTTGGCAAATGTGTTCTTAAGATCATGAATAACAAATGTGTAAATGTGTTATTCTAGTAGATATATTTATCAAGGGAAATGAAAGACGAAAAAAAAAAGGAATTCTTAGCACTAAAGAAATTTGATTAATAACTAAAAGTGTTGGTAAAAAGCAATAAATTCTGCTGGTTGTCTGAGTTTTTTTAATGTATTATTTCTTAGTTGCTGTTGCTGTGTTGTGTTGTGTGGCTTTAGTTTCAGGAATTCAATGCTGTAAGTAGAAAGCTTTCAAATCTATTTGAGTAAAAAGGATAGTGATATCAAAATCACTGAATCAAATTTGGTAATGCTGAGAGGGAGACACCTTGTTAACACCTTGTTAGTACATGGTCTAGAGCAACAAAACAATAAGATAATTATTTATGATTATATTTCTATCATAGTAAATTGTCCATTTACTATGCAATTCACATGATTATATTTCTGATCAATTACTTCTTCTCCTTCTCTTATGATTTTAACATCACATGTCTATGCTATAAATTCTTTAGTATCTTGTTTGCCATGCCTTGTCTCCTTTCTAGACAGATTTTTTCCTACTCATTCAAATAATACAAATAACTTGGCTTCTCAGAAAAAAAAACAAACTAGTGTTATAAAAATTAATTTAATTTCATATATTGCAAAGATAGGGTATTGTAATAATTTGTATTTGTACCTTTAATTATACTTGCTGGTTCCAATCACCAATTTCTTTAAGATTTTTAAAAATAAGCTATATTTAAATATATTAATTGATGAAAGGATTAAACTTGTCAAACAGATTAATAGAATGAAATAGTTGTTTAAG
Source organism: Arachis hypogaea (assembly GCF_003086295.3). Classification (NCBI taxonomy): domain Eukaryota; kingdom Viridiplantae; phylum Streptophyta; class Magnoliopsida; order Fabales; family Fabaceae; genus Arachis; species Arachis hypogaea. The sequence continues at coordinate 100,938,185 of NC_092048.1, read as the reverse complement.
ATTGCACAAGTCAATGAACTTTGAAGAAGCAGATTCCTCTTGTCTTTCTCTTCTGTCAAGTAACTGTCAGCATACTCCTCATTCACAAGAGTCCTTGGAATTTCAAATCTCCCTTTATATAATGATATAAATTTAAATAGTTAATTAGTGCATCTTTAGATATTATATACATCATTTTTAATTTAAATTATTTTTAAATAAAACTGAAAAAAAAAAGAGTTAAACATATACTTACATCATATATATAAGAAGTATTTAAATAATTTCACTTTAGTAGAATTTAACAAATTTTCATAAGATAGATACTTTAATTTCTGCCACCATTTCTATTTATTCGTAGTGATAAATCTTCCGTCTTTGTAAATATTTAATGGATCTCTAATTTTTTTTTCTGTCGCGAGTAATTTTTACAAGTACCCGCAGTTCGAACTTTTTTTTGTCATCTCTAAATATATGTAATTTGATCCTAATTTGTAGTGTGTTTGCTTTTCTTATTGTTGTTATTCCTGTTCTATATTAATCTTTTCAAATAATTGAAAGGACATAATTGGGTCCAGCAATGGGCATATACTATATATAGTAATAACTATATATAGAGGGATCATTCAATTGAATTTAAAAAACGTGGACAATAATGCTACAGGACTAACGCATAAGGCCAAATATATACATACAAATCCCAAATCATTATCCTGTCAAAGATTTTTGGGCACTACTATATTCTGTGAGTGAATTTTTATAAATATATTTTGTGAAGGGAATGCAATACAAACACACAATTCAGATTTCTTTCAAAGTTCTTCTTTCTCACTAACTCTATTACTATTATATAAGCTGCTATTAATTAAGAGTTAATCAAGACATAATATACAAGAAGATATTTTGGTCACTGGATTAACAAATTTTCTTTATTTATAATTTTGTTAGTCTTCGTTTAAAATAGTATGAACAAGGCAAAATTAATTCATTTGCAACTTTCATCTACACTTCTAAAATTTCTTCTTTATCTCATAGATGTCAGACCTGCAAGTAATTTTTCCATTTCTATTGTAGGCTGCACACTATTCTGAGTTTATACATTTCTTATTATTTTGAGTTGAAAATTTTGGTCTATTTTTTTTATATAAATATATAAAAAGATTATATATCAATATGTCATTCTAGTTGACCACATGCATGCTGATTATTTGAAACATGTTTTAGATCTTCTTCAACTCTTGCTGCTAGCTACTTTACTTTGAAAGCTTCAAGTTATAATATTTGCTGGAAAAGAAAAAAGAAGGGAATTATCATTTGAAAGAGGTAATTATAATTTTCTTATATTTTTTTAAATACTATTTAAGTAAGTTTTTAATATCTAATTTGCATATAAAAGAATAAATTTCTTGCCTTTAGAATATATATAGAATTTTAATGAATAGATTTTTTAAAATCCCTATTTGTAGTCCCTCTTATTCATGTCAATCGATAAGTCATGCATTGGAAAACCATGAACCACGCATGAGTATAAAGATGGTTTAAACAAGTTTTTAGATTTTGCTTTTGAGCATCGATCTCTGGCGGGTCATCAGATTAAATGCCCTTGTCCGGTGTGTGGTTTTGGCAAGTGGCAAACAAGAGAGAAAATTTTTGAACATTTAATAGTCAAGCCATTTCCAGAAAACTACAAAGTTTGGTATTGGCATGGTGAAGAGGTAGTTGGAGTTGGGTCACAAGTTCATCAAACTAGTCATATTGTACAAGATGATTCGACATCTCAGCATCCAATGGTAACAATGCTCAATGACGCGTTTGGAGTTGCTGGACCTGACTTGAATGAAGATGGAGATGGAGATGAAGACAACATAGAAGATGGAGATGGAGACAATGCAGCAAATGAAGAGCACAATGGAGAAAATGTTGAATTTTACAAGTTGTTAGAAGATGGCAATGAACAATTATATGAAGGGTGCACAAAGTATTCAAAACTGTCTTTTTTAGTTAGTCTGTATCACATAAAGTGCTTATATAGAATAAGCGACAAAGCCATGACCGAAATCCTCAAGTTATTAAAAGATGCTTTTGGAAATGCAAAGATTTCAAATACATTTTATGAGGCCAATAAAACCATAAATAAACTAGGGCTTAATTATACCAAGATACCTGCTTGCCCTAATGACTGCTTACCTCGAATAATCCTTACCCTTTGTCATTTAAAAATGTTGTTCCCTCCTTCTTTCTTTACAATCATGGTTCATTTAACCTGTCATCTAGTTGATGAAGCAAAACTCAGAGGACCAGTACACTATAGGTGGATGTATCCTATTGAGAGGTAAATATCTCTTTTCAATCATTATTCATTTAACTTATCACTTAGTTATATCTTGCTTAGGTATTTAACCTATCACTTAATTATACAAACTAGGTATTTAGGTCATTTGAAGTCCTATGTACGAAAAAAGCTAAATCAGAAGGTTCTATAGCTGAGGGATACGTGGCTGAAGAAGCTCTTACATTTTGCTCTCGATACTTAGAAGGGATTGAGACAAGATTTAATAGGCCACCACGTGTTGATGATCGTCCGGATGATAATTGCAGTACACATGTGGATTCCCTTTTTCCACAAATGGGGAACTCAAGGGAGCTTTCACAGTATTTGAGTTGTCACCTATGGAAAAAAAACAAGCACATCGATATGTGGTTTTAAATTGTCCATATGTCAAACCATTCATTGAGTAAGTGCTTAAGGATTTTTGTACATGTTTTTTATTTACTTGAAAATAGTTGTTTAGTTAGAGTTAAACTTTCATATCTGACAGTGACTTCAAAGATTTTGTACGAAGACGATCTAAGGGTAGAAGGCCTTCAAATGTAGAGATAGAAAAAAGAGTCAATAAAGATTTTGTTATTTGGTTTCCTGCGTAGGTAAATAGAGAAGTGATAATTTTTTGCTAATATTGAGCTAGTATTTGTGGATATAATAACTAATATCTCTATCATAATAGCTTATGAACCCAGATATTATGAATACTGTGCATGAGAATTTGAGATACTTAGCAAGGGGTCCATCACGATATGCCAAGAGATTTTCTACATTTAGTATTAATGGATTCTCCTTTCGAACTACCAATCGAGACAAAGGGTTAAAGACCCAGAATAGTGGAGTTTTTTTAATGTCTTCAACTCCTTGTGTTGCTAGCGCTAGTGATGCTGATGTTAGGAATGCTGATTTGTCATATTATGGCACTATAAGAAAAAGGCCTATGGCCACGCTTTTTTTTGCCACGCTTTAAAAGCGTGGCCAAAAGTGGTCAATGGCCACACTTTTGTGAGGGTGGCAATTGAATAGAGATTTGGCCACGTTTTTTCTTGCCACGCTTCAAAAATGTGGCGAAAAGGGTCAACGGCCACGCTTTTTGAAGGGTGGCAATTGATTAGAGAAACGGCCACGTTTTTTTCTGCCACGCTTCAAAAGTGTGGCCATAGAGAGAAAGAGGGACATTTTAAAAGCGTGGCGACAGGGTTTCATTACGGCCACGCTTACAAAACGTGGCCATATCCTGGTACTCTTTTGGCATGCTTTAAAAGCGTAGCCAAAAGGTTTTTAAAGGAAAACCCTAATAACCCGGCCCCAACCCAGTAACTCCTGAATCCTCCTAATCACCCTCAAACTTGGCCAAAAGCTTCGATCGGGACTCTCCCACTCTCAACTCTCACCGTCACTCTCATCAATGGCAACCCTGGAAGAGCTCAGATCTCCGCCGTCACCAGCACCGCCCTCGCTGCGCCGTTAGCCTCCCCTCCGCCTTGTCTCTTGTCGCCTCTGCCCTAGCATCCAACAGCGTCAGCGTCATTAGCCTCTCACTATCTCCTCGTCGTCTCCTTGTCATTTACGTGCCAGCGTCGTTGTTTCGCCGCTCTCCTGCCATCTTCCTGCTCTGGCCACCATTGCCTTCCTTGTGGTTCGTGTTTGGACAGAATGAAAACGGTAATGGAAGAAAGCGAAGAGAAGGACGGTGCTTCAGTATGTGTGTGGCGGTAGCTCCTCACTCTTCAACCTTGTTTCTCTTTTTAATTTCTCTCAGGTAACGCTTCTTCTTCCTCTTCGCCGCGTTTTCATGTGAATTCTCGTCTCTAATTGTAACTGTAATCCCTTACAGTCTCTCATATCATACTTGCAATAGCTTAGCTGGTTTCCGCATCTTTCTAGGGTTTTCAGAAACGATTTCCGATCTGAATGTTTTCCAATATTAATATTAAAAAAGGACGATTTTGTGTGCTCTCTCAGCAATGGTAGCTGCAAGTAAGTGTCTTTACTTATGAGCTTCGAGATTGAACCTATTATCTAAATTTATCGGTTGAAAAGTTCTTTAATGATTTATCTCAATTTTGCATTTCATAGTTGCAGTTACTGTCACTTTCAATAATCTCACAATCAGAATTCCGATACGTTATATCAATTTACCATACTATTTTGATGGTTTCTTGTTCGAGTTTCCTTGGAGTAGGGGAATGCTTGACAATAGCCATAGTTGCTTCTTAAGCATGATTATCTTATATTTCACTTTTACTTAACTGAGAAATCAAATATAAGTCGACGTATTTCTATGTGCTCATGCAGATTGTTTGAGCTGTATGGTAATGAAACGAAAATGAAGCTGTTGGCCAAAGAACTGGCCCCTCTGCAGAATATCGGTTCTCAAAACTGCATTACTTTTAGTGTTGATGGATCTAAATTTTCCACCGGTGGTTCAGTAAGTATCGCTTTGAAATCCATTCGATTCAATTGTGTTTCTTTGTTGTGTGGCATTTCTAGCGTTCGTTTCTAGAGTTTGACTCAATGATTAAATATTTGGTTATTCTGTGATGATAGATACAACTTTTGTTCTTGGTTTAGGGAATGATTATGGAATTATTAGGGATCTATCTTATCAGGTTTCACTTTCTCATGAAAATTGAGTCTTCTTCTATTACTCATCATCTCATTATCATAAACCCTTTCTCTTTCACCATCATAATGGTAGTTCTTCTCCCTTTATTGTTTCAGCTTCTTCTTCTTCTTCTTCGGTGGCTGCTTCTTCCACAGAAGAGAAAATGGACCGTCTTCCGGTAGAGTTGAACGTCACCGAAACACAAGAACCCAATTCCAGAGTATGCACTCTTCTTCTTCATCCATTTCTTTTCTGTCAATGCTTTGATTTGAATAGCTCATTTACATAATTATATCGATGCTCAAAGTTTGGTTTGCTTAGATTCTAGCTCAATAGAGTAGCTTCTGCAATTTATGTTAGTAAGGTGTTTGCACAATTAGGACTATTTTTATTTCAACATATTATCTGATTTCATTGCAGGTTAGACTTCAAGTGGAGGTGCCACCAGTTGTCTGTGAGGATTGTTACGAAAGGGTCATATCTGAGTTTACAAAACAAGCAAAGGTACTATCACCACTTAATTTATGGTTTATACATGCAATCATTATCTATAATGCCTGCAGTTTATGATTCTTTTGTATCTACATTGATGAGTATAACATCCCTACCTTGTTTTTCTTATAAAATATTTTAGCTGACTAATTTTTACAGTCTGAGGTTACTGCTTCACCATATATCTCAAAGAAGTTTGCTCAAGATTCATGTATCCAAAATTTTTGAAATAGTATGCCACTTTTATGTGCTAATTTACCATTTCACATCAACAGGTCCCCGGATTCTGCCCCGGAAAGCCGGTTCCAGAAAGTATTCTTGTCGGTTATGTCGGGCGCAAAAATTTTCAGAAGGCCATAATTGAATCTATATTGAGAACACTTTTTTATTCACATCAAAGTATACCTATCACCACTGTTACTCGCTTTTGTGCCTCAAGAGCTTCACTTGAGTCCTTAAGCTTTGGTAACACTAATGCTAATCAAAATCACAGGTAAGAAGCAGTTTTGTTCCATCGATTTAGCTACAAGTATTATAATATTATCTGATTCCCTATGTCCCTGACTCTGCAAGTTGTGTTCCACAGAATAAACAAATTTGAGACAGAGTTGAGGGAAAAAGAGATGATGCTCTTGACCTACTTAATGCAAATTATGAAGTGGTCAAAGATCGGATGAATGCCGGCTCAAAAGGCATTCAAGAAGCTACAATTCTGGATGTCTTAGCGCTGGGTTATGTGGCTATTGGACACCTAAAAACTGTTGCTTCTCTGTTGAATGTGGTATGTTTTCCTTTTTATCCAATTTTCCCATTTCTAAGTATTTGTTTTTACTTTCGATTTTGTTAAATTTATCATGGTTTTAGTCAATGAATCTTTCTCTAAGTGTTGTTTATGTATGTTCAACTTTAATTTGTGGGAATTGGGAATTGTTTCTTTCATTAACTGTTCTGTTTTTTTGTTTATCAGTGCCTTGTATTAACTCCATCTTGTGAAGGCAGAGAAAGCTAGAAGATACATTCCAAGAGAATTCAAATTGGCTGAAGCTTTTGGGTAGGTCCAATATTGTAATTTCTCTCTTTAGATTATAAATGCAGCAATTCTTTTATGGGTTTGAGTCTTTAGGCAATTTATAAATATTGATTCCAAGAAATGTCGTCAGTTTAGAAGACTAACTGTTGCTGATGTGAACTCAGGGATATTTTTGTTTGGTTAATTTTCAAGACTGGTAAAATCATTCTAAAATCTTTTGAATTTTGATAGGACTTGTAAATTATGTTAAACTTTGAAATTAAACAGAGGCTGCATTAATTATTACTTGATACAGAAACACTTTGGGTGGCTTCTTTCTAGCTAGCTATTAGGACAGTCCCGCCGGTGTCTTTGACGAGGTATGGTTCTGTTTTCATTCTTGCTCTTTTATCTTTTTATTTAAACGAAAATGTTAGAAAACCAATATTTTTAATAAAAAAAATTGAAAATTTGGTTTATAGTGACTCAAACTCGAGACAAATTTGCTAAGGTTTGGACTTAAATTCATATCTTCTGATATTGAAGTGGCTAAACCTTATAAAATTTTCAGGATTTTACATTATGATAGGTATACTTGAAGAAAATTCAAATTTGTTTATCATAGATTTAAGGTTTCCTAATGATTATTCTTTTTTAAAAGACCATGGAAGCTAGTTTGGAGGGCCAAAGCTATCTAGATGTTCCTGCAACACAAATGCCAAATCTTGCATGCAGCTATATATATATATATATATATATATATATATATATCTTGCATTACAGGCTCAACCAGTGAATGTTCCAACTAGTTTTAAGCAGAGGGCAATGCTGGTGGATGAGATTTGGCATGCTGCAGGTGACAATGCTTCTGATATTGATTGGTATGCCAAGCGCACTGTCCTGGCAGGAATATACTCGACAACCGAGATTTATATGCTGACAGATACATCTCCTGGTTTGTTTTTTTGCCCCTTCTTTCTGAGCATATAAATTTTCTCGTATTTTTTGGTTGATTTAAGCTTTCCATCCATGATTGTGTTTTTTTGTGCTTTTCTTTTTATGGTAATCACTCTGTCGATTTCATCGATCATTCAGTTCCATTTGATTTCCCCCTTCGCTCCTTCTCTCTTTTTCAGTATGTGAATAGCCAGAAAATATTAACTGGGTTCAATTGTCCATTCTCTCAAACTCTCCTTATTTTCTTGAATTGAGCCTGTCATAGTAGCCAATTTTCTCATGGCAATGAATTTGAGTAGTATCTTGATAAAGTATGTAATCAGGGGGAAAACAATTGAATTTATTCTTTTATGCCCCACCCCACCTCACTCCATCAATATAGTATCTTATATTTAGATGGATAACAAGCTGTTTGTGGCTCTGATGTGGTGTTGTAACAAGTGAAGACATTTCTTAATACATCTTTCATTTGTTTCTGCTTAAATTATTTCCTGAAATTTGATCTCTACCTACATGCATTGCATCCTGCATTGCCAATTGGTTAGATTCCTTTGTCCCTTTTGCATGCATGGTAATTCAATGGTTCCTTTTGCCTTTTTTTTTTTGTTTCTTTTTTGCAAAAGAAAAAAAAGCACTGAGCTTGCTTGCCAATGGGGTTATTCCTTGTTTCTTCATTATTATGTCTTTGGTCGGTGATTGTCAGCATTTTCATTATTATGTTCTGTGAAAAGGAAATGAAATCATTTTATTGATGTTGGTATTATTTTTTTCAGCTCCACCAAACATTGCTGGGAATCATTCTGATAGGGGGATATTGAGCTCGGTTATGTACTTGTTGGGCACAAGGTTGTAAGAAAAATATAAAATACAGAAAATGAGGGACCCTGACGTGATCTTGAGACCCCAGACCTGCTATTAATTTTCCATTGCTTTTGTAATTATACATGCGTTTTGCTTAGTTAGTGAATTTCGGCTGGATAGGAGGTTGAAGGGTTTTTTGTTACTGAAAAAACCTGGAAAGTTTTGTATAAGGATTAGTGTATAAAACAATTATACCAAAAATTGTCACTAATTACTGTTTAATTTATCTTATAATAAAAATTGCATACTATATTTATAGGTTTGGTAATACAAAAGGATTGAAAATAAAAAAAGAAGATTTTTTTTTTTTAAAATTTGACAAGGCTATCGCCACGCTTTTAAAGTGTGGCCGTATCTCTTGCTATCGCTAGGCTTTAAAAGCGTGGCCGTATCTCCCGCTATCGCCACGTTTTAAAAGCGTGGCCGTATCTCCTGCTATTGCCACGCTTTAAAAGCGTGGCTGTATCTCTCTATGGCCACGCTTTTAAAGCGTGGCCGTATCTCTCGCATATGGCCACGTTTTTTAAGCGGGACAATCTGCAAAAGCGTGGCAAAAAATAAAGCGTGGTGATAGGTCACCAAAAGCGTGGCGATAGAGCAACCGCCACCCTTTGATAGGCCACCCTTTCAAAAGCGTGGCGGTAGCTCAAAAAGCGTGGCGAAAAGCTATCGCCACGCTTTTTTCAGCTTTTCGCCACGCTTTAAAAGCGTGGCAATAGAGCTGTTTTCTTGTAGTGTGGCAAACTAGAAGATATTATAGAACTAAACTACAATGGCCGATTTCGGGTTACTTTATTCAAATGTAAATGGGCTGACACCACTAGAGAACGGGGCTGTAGAAAGGATAATTGGGGTTTTACTTCTGTTAATATTTCACGAGTAATACACAGTGGTGACCAAGAGGAGGATGATCCATATATTGAAGCCTCACAAGCTCGAATGGTGTATTTTGTCAATGATGAAGTGAATAAAGATTGGAGTATTGTCGTGCATTTGAAGTCAAGAGATTCATATGATATGGGGGGAAATGAAGATGATGAAGCATGCGAGAATGAGCCATGGTTAGAGCAAAACTTAGATTCTTTATTTGAAAATGGTGATAATCTATCATTGTTAAGAGATGAGGTAGATGATGAACTATTAGATAATGACATTGGAGAAGACGAACACATGTCAGAATAGTAGGTGAGTTTTATTAATAAGTGGTTTAGATAAATTTTGTACATTTGTTTGTAAATTTTGTTTGTAAATTTTACATAAATATGTTGTTTAGATTCATTAATTGATTTAATGGAACTATTAAACCTTGATGCACATTTTGTTCTATATTTATTAATTATTTATTTGATCTATTATACAGATATGCCAAAGTAAAAGAAGTACAAGAATCTACTTAAAGCAGCAGCTGCAAATTCTTCACAAGACAAGTCAATAGCAACTGCAAATTCTTCACAAGATTAGTCAATAGCAGCTGCAAATTCATCCCGAGACAAGTCAGCAGCTTCAAATGCATCACAAGTCAAGTCGGTAGCAGCTGCAAATTCCTCCCGAGACAAGTCGGTAGCTGCTGCAAATTCCTCCTGGGACAAGTCAGCAGCAGCTTCAAATTCCTCCCGGGACAAGTCAGCAGCTTCAAATTCCTCCCGAGACAAGTTGACAACTACAAATTCCTCCCGAGATAAGTCGACAACAGTTGCAAGTTCCTCCCGAGACAAGTCTGCAGCTTCAAATTCTTCTGAGCCATCATCAGTTGCTCCAACTATATCTGAGCATCCATCCGAACCTAAACGTAAATGTGGGCGTGAATCTAGGCATTACTGGACTGTTGATGCCATAGGTATGTAATATTCTCAACTGTAATATTCTCCAGCCACCTATCACACTATTTCTTTCACTCCTGTTCCTTTCCAAATTTCACTATCTTCCAATTTATATGTCCTTGTTCAGATTTTCCCCCAAATAACGTTCCTGCCACTACTGCTTCCCTTCTACTTCTACTTTTACTTCTACTGGTTCAACTTATTCTTTAAGTTTAAATTAACTTGAAATTAAATCACTTAGTAGGTTAATATGGGGAACAAATTATCCTTGTGTTACGGTGGCTCATATAGGAAAAATATGAATACATGATTGTAATTACTCTAATGTATCCTTTACTGAAATTATGTTACGAGAATATATAGTACATTATTTTTTTGTTTTAATAATGATATTTATCTTGCAGTGGATATTACTAATATTAACCTATTTTCACCTTGATTCGGAATTCTGATGTATAATATATAGTATTATATATGTAGCTGTTACATTATACCCTGCACAAGAATCAATCTTTTATAATATATATCTATCATCATATGTTTTATTCTTTAGTTGCTGAATTACTCATTTATTTATATTTATTTATTTATTTTAGATGAATATGAAAATAGTACACGCCTTCATTTATTAGTGAAGGATGTGCATAATTTGCTAGAAGGTTTGCGCTTAGTTGTCAATTTTGATAGACAACATGCAGCAATAGGAGAAGCAGCCGAACTCCTTGCAGGAGTTTGTGGGTAATTGGCCACTGATTGTGTAGCATTTTCAATCAGTTTTGATAAGTGGTCAGACATTCCAGAGAGCTTTTTTGAAAATCAATGGAATATTTTTTTCCAAGTAAGAAGATTACTTAAACTCTAAAGCTTATTTCTTTGTCATTATTTAGTTATATTTCTTAGTTAATATATATTCTTTGTTCCATATTAAAGGCTTGATTTTGCTTCAAAGTGTATGATAGCTTGGCCAAACGATTTCTGCTCCAATCGCTTGGCAAAAAATGGAGGGAACATAGGATAAAGCTTTGGAATGAGTTTTATGATCCGAGGTTGAATAAAACCGAGATTATAAATAATACACCAGAAGATATTGCCCTTGATCAATGGGCTTTATTCGTAGAATATCGTTTGAAGCCTGAAACTCAGGTAAGTACTTACAATCCTAGTTAAATGTTGTCCCACTAAAAAGCCTTAAATAATTTTTTGAAATCAGAAGGAGTATAATTTTTTTAGTTATATAATAAAATGTAAATAGCTAGTTGTGTATTAAATAGAGCTGCAAGTAGCTAGTTGTTATATTATTATATCGTCTTTCTTCTTCTAGTCTAATGTATAAAGGAAAACATTATTATGTGAAAAGAAATATTTTATTTAGAAAAGTGTACGAAAAGTATAAAATATAATATATACCATAATTAAATAAGTATAATTGATCGTTACATTGGAGTAGTTTGTCATCTCTGGATCAAATCTGAGTAACCATGTGTGGTTATTATCTTACTATTATAAGTCTTAAATTGGAAATTTTGTTTACGAGTTCTGGAATTTGAGTTACACTAGAATCAAACATCACTGTTAGTTCTATCACTGTTAGTGAGTTACTATTATAAATTTATAATAAAGAAAAATTAATGAATTATTTCATGTGAGTTCTATCACTGTTAGTGAGTAATTAAGACTGTTGGATTCACTGAGAGTTAATTATTTTGAAGCTGAACTTATTCAATGGTTTAAGTTGGCTGATAGGAAATTAAGTATTATATGGAATGTTGTGAATGCATGTTTAACTCTATTTAATTGTGTCCAAATTAATCTTGCAGAATCTTTGTAAGAGGAATCAAGAAATTCAGCAAAAATAAATAATTCCTCATACTTCAGGTGCTAAATCAATTGCAAGAAGAAGGGCTGAATTGGTAATCAAAAACATAAAATAATTATATATTTATTTATTTATTTATTGATGTATTTGTGCTTCTATTTTTTCGGTGCTGAATAATTATTTGTTAGTTAGGTAGTATCTAGTAGTCATTCTGCATTCACTGATGCACATTTTTGTTCAACCTTGACAGTGCAACCAAAAGAATAGAAGCTGGCAGCATTTAGAAAGAAAAAAAATAACAATAAACATTTAATCTTGCTTGCCACTTGGGTTAACTTAATTGTTTCACTGAAAAACAGGGCTTTCAAACCAACTGAATCCATTCTTGAGAAAGGGATTGTAGAATCAATCATTTCACAAATTCTCATGTAACCCTTTACAAAATCATGGGATAGTAGAAGATTTTTCCCTATAGTAAATGAATCAAAAACATAAAATAATTATATTGGAGTTAAATTGGAGTGCTTATCCCCTTCATCATATAGACCAAAAACTGGTTTCATATAAATGGCCATATTTACCAGGATGTCCATCAGGCCACATTGCCATAGCTTCACTTACATCAATCAAACCAAATTGCAATCCTTTTTTCCTAGCTTCCTTTTCTGCTTCTCTAAATTCCTTTTCTGCTTCTCAAATAGAACATATTGTTGTTGTTAGTTACTTAATTTTATGCATATTTTTTCTTGGATGATATATTTTTTGATTGAGTCTTTCTACTTTTCTTGAATTTTAGACAGAAGAGACGGGAAAAGAAGTTAGTAGGGTTCAAATGTGGGATATCACTCACAAGAAAATAGATAGAAGTTATGTTAATGAAAAGGCTAAAGAAATAGCGGTAAGACTAAAGTGCAATAAGTAACTTGTTTGTATTTCTTTTTCTTTCTTTTTTATAAGATAATGTTATGTTTGATTCTTTCCCTTTCTTTTTATATATGTAGGAGAAGATTGAAGCATATAGTAGTCAACAAGTGGTGGAATCAACCATTAATTCTCCTCTTGATGCTCTTGGAGTAGTTCTTGGGAAAGAACACCCTGGTCGTGTTCGAGGTTTAGGCATGGGAGCTGTTCCAACAGTTGCTTTCAAGAACAACACTACAAGAATTAGTCAGATGAATTTAGGTTCTTCAAATGATGCTGGCACATCATCTACTTGTGGTCCAAATGTGCAAAAAGAGTTGGATACCATTAAAGCGCAATTGCAAGAACTAGTCTCCTATATTGCTTCTAAGGAAGGAGGTAAAATTCGAGTGAAATTGGCTGGAATGTTCCCTACTCAACAAATTTCACAGGTACAAATACAATTTATGTTCTTAATACCTTATCCATGTGTAATATTTGGAATCTTAAGGGAATCTGGGTCAATTTTAAAATTTGACTTTGGAAGCTAGCTTTAACTTTGTTAATTAAAAGCCTACCAACAATTGATTCCTATGAAAAGGTGCAAGCAAGAAAGCTAAAAAACATTTTAAAGAAGCTAAGTTAATATTATAATAACCAAAATTAGATTGAAGTAGTAGCTAGCTGATGATGAATTAGATCCTTGTGGAGGCTCAAGCCCTAATCTTAGTTCAAGGTCTAATTTTGAAGATGATGAGGGACCTTGTTGACCAGAAATTTGATCCTCTTTTCTTTTTTGATTGAATAATTTTATATTAATAGTTTCAAATTCAGTTTTATATCCTTTTTTATTGTGCTCATAATTATATTTTTGTTGTAGGGATTGGATCAAGAGAGTGAGATTCCATCACCAAGAGAGTTAGGAAGTAGGTCTTCTGGAGCGAGTAACAAAGAAGCATGATCTTGTATGATAAAGATTTTATGTATTAAGTATTATAGATATATGTTAAGACAAATTATTGAAAAATGTTATCTTTGATACTTTGTTTTTGGATTATGATTTTTTATTTTCGGAGACTGTGTATGAATTAAAAATCTTGTTATGATGTTTGATTTAAGGTTATGCTTTTTGGTTATTATGAGATTTTAAAGTTTGAGTTCTAAAAATGTCACCTTAAATACATAGTTTTAATCTCATTTTAAAAAGTATAAAATTGTAATTAGGTAAAAACGACGGCTAAAAACGCCATTTTAAACGGAAATGGTGCCATTATATCTTGGTAAAAATGGTAGTTAAAAAATTCCATTTTAAACGAAAATAGTGCCATTATATCCTGGTAAAAACGACAGTTAAAAAATGCCATTTTAAACGAAAAGGATGTCATTAAATACAGGTAAAAACGGCGGTTATAAACGCCATTTTAAACGAGAAGGATGCCATTAAACCCAGGTAAAAACGACGGTTATAAACGCCATTTTAAACGAGAAGATGCCATTAAACCCAAGTAAAAACGGCGGTTACAAACCGCCATTATAAACAACAACAAAACTGCCGTTTTATTTGGTTAAAATGGCGGTTAAAACCGCCGTTTTGACCGCCAAAAAACCGCCGTATTATCCACTGGTTATTACGGCATTTTTCAGAAAACCGCCGTAATAACCAGAATGGCGCCCAGAATTTCGGCGTTTCTTGGGGGCGCCATTTTCGGTAATAATGGCGGTTGTAACTGCCGTAATTACCTTAAAAAACCACCATTTTAACCTTTTTTTTTGTAGTGACATATTCAACAAATTCAAACCAAAATTCAAGCATCAACAAACCACAAATAAAAAATTGAACACTTGCAACTCAACAATAACTAATTAAGCAAAACTTAAGCTAGATTACCAAAGTTAAATAAAGACAACAGAAATTAAGCAAGCAACTAAACATAACAAAGAAGATTAAAATAAGAAAATTGAAAAGATAAAGAATAGAAAAGAAAGGGATAGGCAACAGTGGCACTTGTGGTAGCCACTGCGAGGCTTACGGCGGCGAAACTTTGATGCACCACTATTTCGTGGTGCATTTTATCTTGAATTGAGGGGATTTTACTACCTTTTCCCACATTTATTCACTAAAATAGCATGGTTTCATATATTCTCCTTAATTTGTGCTTAAGTGTGAAAACATGCTTTTTAGGCCCTTAATTGGCTAATTTTAATTCACTATTGATTCCACTAGATGCCTTGATGTGTTTGTTAGTGAATTCAGGTTGAAAAGGCTAGGAATGGATCAGAGGAATGAAGAGAAAAGCATGCAAAATGGAGAAATTATGGAGAATCAAGGATTTGGGGTGCATTCACCGACGCGCACGTGTAACAGACGCGCACACGTGGAATGACGCGTACGCGTGGATAGCAAAAAGCCAAGCGACGCGTACGCGTGACCCACTCATACGCGTCGATGCTCGCACGTGACCTCATTAAAGTGAAAACGCTGGGGGCAATTTCCGGGCTTCTCAGGCCCAAATCCAACTCATTCCAGAGCCTATTACATGTAGAAATCAAGAGGAGTCAAAGGAGGGGGATCACATAGTTTAGTTTTCATCATGCTTTAGTTAGTTTCTAGAGAGAGAATCTCTCTCTTCTCTCTAGAATTAGGTTAGATGTGGATTAAGATTTCTTAGATCTAGGTTTAATTCATGCTTGGATTTACTTTTTCTCTTTAATTTCTCATTCCTCTACCTTTGCTTTCTTAGTTTAGTATTTCATTCCTTGTATATGTTTACTTTATTGTTGATGTACTTTTGTTTCTTCTATTTCCTTTTAATGCAATTTATGTTTCATGTTCCTTTATTGTTGATTTGAGTTGTTGTTGTTAATTCCTTGCTTTTGGTAGTTGTAGATTTACATTTCTTGTAATCTTATTTTTCTTTCCTTTTTATGCCTTCCAAGTGTTTGACAAAATGCTTGGAGGGATGTTAGAGTAGATTTTTGTGTTCTTGACTTGGGATGGTAACTTAGGTGAAATTGAGTTGCTAATGTCCAAGACTTGATAATTGGTGTCCATTGACTCTAGCTTCCACTAAGTTAATTAGTGAGTGGCTAGGACTTGTGGATTAGGATTGGTGTAGCTCATTTGACTTTTCTTCATTCATTAGAGGATGACTTAATGAGATTGATCCTTGCAATTATCATATTGTGGTTAGTAACAAGGATAAAGATCCCTATCCATCAACCCTTGCCAAGACCGTTTTATTATTTGAGTTCATTTACTTTCTTGCCATTTATTTTTCATGTTCCTTATTCAAAATCCCAAAATATGCATCTTATAACCAATAACAAGAACACTTCCCTGCAATTCCTTTGAGAGACGACCCGAGGTTTGAATACTTCGGTTTATTTTTATTAGGGTTTGTTACTTGTGACAACCAAATTTAATGTTTGTTGGTTTAGAAACTATACTTGCAACAAGATTTCATTTGTGAAATTCTAAACTACACAAAAATCTCTTCATCAAAATGGCGCCGTTGCTGGGGAATCGCATATGTGTGCCTTGTTATTGGTTATTGTATATATGTAAATATTGTGAATATGTGATAAACCCATATTTTATGATATATATTGTTTTCAATTCAAGAGATTTATTCAATCCGTCACCTACTTATTCATGTAAATTGCATGGTTTTACTTTCCCTTCCTTATTATGTGATATATGTGAATTACATGTTTCCTATGCCTTAAAATTATTTATTTTAATTACCCTTTATTACCATTCGATGCTGTGATTTGTGTGTTAAGTAGTTTCAGATATTCTAAAGGCAGGAATAACTTAAAGGATGGAAAGGAAACATACAAAAATAGAAGAAAATCACAAAATGGAGTTTTTGAAGAAATTGGCAGCGACGCGAACGCATGGATGACGCGGCCGCATGCCTGGCGCGAAAAGACAGCGACGCGAACGCGTGACTGACGCGGACGCGCGCCATGAGCAGAACACAGATGACGCAGACGCATAACCGAGGCGAACACATGACAAGGAAAACTCCGGATGACGCGACCGCGTGACCCACGCGGACGCGTGACAGACGTCACGCACCAGAAATTACAGAAAATGCTCCTAGCGATTTCTGAAGCCCTTTTAGGCCCATATCCAAGTCCAGAAGGCACAGATTAGAGGTTATGAAGTGGAGGAATGCATCCATATTGGGAGAGATCTCCAATTATTCACTTTTCATAGTTTAGATGTAGTTTTTAGAGGGAGAGGTTCTCTCCTCTCTCTTAGGCTTTAGGATTAGGATTTCTTATTATTTCAATTTAGTATTCCAACTCCTTATCAGGTTCAATATTCCTTTACTTTATATTTCCCTTTGCTTTCAGATATTCTAATGCTTTCCTTTAATTACTTTTGTTGCCAAATTGGCTTATGAACCATTCATGTTTAGATTTGATCTTCTATTTAATATGATTTGAGGTATTTTAGAATTATGATTGCTTTCCTTTATTTACATTAATAATTTACATTTTTTTCCTTTTGGCTTGGTTGATTACTTAGTAACACTTGAGTTGTCAAACTCAGCAGTGGTTGAAATTGGCAGATTCCTAATTAATCTAGATCGCTCTAAAGCTAGTCTTCCCGTAGGGATTGACTAGGACTTGAGGATCAATCTAATTAGTCCACTTGACTTAACTAAGTGGGATTAAAAGTCCAATTCTCATCACACCTGATAAGGATAACTAGGATAGAAATTCCAAATTCTCATACCTTGCCAAGAGTTTATTTTACAGTTATTTATTTACTTTATTTGTCGTTTAAATTACTTGTTCCTCACTTTCAAAACCCCAATTTACAAAACTCATAATCAATAATAAGAACATACCTCCCTGCAGTTCCTTGAGAAGACGACCCGAGGTTTAAATACTTCAGTTATCAATTTATTTAGGGGTTTGTTACTTGTGACAACCAAAACGTTTGTAAGAAAGGAATTCTTGTCGGTCTAGAAGCTATACTTACAATGGAAATTTATTTGTGAAAATTCTAGATCGTGCGAGAGTTCCGTTCTTCAAAATGGCGCCGTTGCCGGGGAACTGCAATCGTGTGCCTTATTATTGGTTATTGTAAATATTTTTCTTTTATTTCTTTAATTGTTTTTGTTTTTCCCTTTTTATTTTTTTAGCCACTATGAATTCTCACCCCTCTCGCTTTGAGTTTGGTTCTAATATTGTTGAAATGAGTGAAAGCTATAACAGGAATATGCATCAAGGTCTAAGCAATCAAAGATGGATGGAGCCAAGAGGATTTGATCAACCCTTTAGGCAACAACACCCTCCAAGATATCATGGACAAAGACCATTATACAATGCAAACCAAGCTAATAGATATGGTGGACAGCCTTGTAACTACCAACAAGCCCCACCCTGTGCCTATAGACCATCCTCTCAACATAACTTTGGACCACCATACTCACAAGCTCCTTTTCACCATTCACCACCATACGATCCTTATCTACCCCAATTCCAATCCAATTACTCCCAAACACCACCACTTTCCTATGTACCATGTCCAAATCCATCACCTCGAGAATCACAGGCTCGCCTCAAGGAAACAGTAGATCAACTTCATACAACCCTTCATCAGCTGGAGCAAGCAATACATCAATTATCTTCCAGACGTTTGAACCCTCAAGGAACTCCAATAGCTTTATGTGGAGAATCTAATGACGAACGTAGCATGAAGGAGACACTAGAAATCCCAGAGGGCAGTAATGAGCATAACTTTGTTTTGGAACAATTGGAGGAAGCTCAAATTATCCAAGAAGAAGAAGTACTGATTGAAGATTTAGGAGATGCTGAACCCCCATGGGAACCCATAGAATTCCGTCAAGGACGTTACAATTGATGCTAAGGAGGATAGTGCACAAACCCCAAGGCAGGTATTTTATGAAGAACTAGACGGAATGACCCAAGACGCCAGTTTCCTTGATAATGATAATCTCAAGTCAAGTTCTCCTAGTAATGAACTTGCATCCGCAAGTGAATTCTCCGAGATTGAAGAATCTTCCTCAACTGAATACGAAGATGATGCGGAGGTAGATTTCTCTAAACCTCTAGCTTATGACTTGAGTGATGAGGAAGACATAGAAGACTTTGATTAGGACGATATTGCATTTGAGGAATTTTGCAAGGAAGTGGAGAAATTCACAAAAGATTACAAGGGAGTAGAACTTACAGAACCACTGGAAACACCTATCCCAAGGCCATTACCACCCAATACAAGCTTCAAGTGGGTACAATCCTTAACCTTTAACTTTATTTTTCCACTTGAATATGGTTTGCTTGAAATAGATGGCCAGCTTAGAGCTCTCTGCGGCTTTAAGAGTAAGAGGAAAATAGCTCGTACTCAGAGCTGGTGCACAAGGTTCAATAAGGTTCCACGCTTCAACTCGAAGTGCATGGATTGGTTTCATGTTCAATCGAATGGATCTCGGAAAATATTTGGTCATCCTGGTGAGAATCTAATTTCTAAACTGCCCGGATGGAAAAATATAGATCAAGACAAAGGTGGATATAACAGCAAAGTTTGGGATCCTGGAATCTATTCTGACATTCGTCACCCCGGGAGCCTGAGGACCTATTTGAAGCTGCTCAAAAGCTTCACATGCCTAGTTTGGGATCCCGGAGGCTGTTGGCATTCCAAACATTGGTGGAGATTTCTGGATGAATTTAAGCACAAGCTGCCATAACAGGAAGCTCATCTAATGTCCAACTTAAGGACTTTAACTAAAAGTGCTAGGTGGGAGACAACCCACCATGGTATGATTGTTCCTGTTTCCATTTTATTTTGTTTTGTTTATTTTTATATTGTTTTATTTTCATTGAACCTGGATAGTATTCGTAAGCATTTGCATTAGCATTACATATTGCATAACTGCATAATTGCATATTCTAAAAAAAAGAAGGCGTGCGACGCGATCGCATCGCTAAAGCGTTCGCGTCAGTTGCGAAAAACACCCCCACGCGTCCGCGTCATTCACGCGGCCGCGTGATCTGGAAATCGGCGTAAAAATCCAACGCCCAGAAATCTGGGCTGGAATCGTGCGGCTGTCGTGCGTTTAGCACAAAATGGCCCACGCGTTCGCGTCCATCACACGAACGCATCACTTGCACAAAACCCATCCCACGCGAAAGTGTGAGCGATGCGTTCGCGTCGCGTGGATTGCACAACACCCCAAAAGGAGACAGAGAGTTGCGTTGAAACGATGCTGGAATTGTGCATTTCGCACAAATTCCAGCGACGCGGTCTCATGCCTCATGCGACCGCATCATTCATCCATTTTCCTATTTCATGCGATCGCGTCACTCACGCGATCGCGTTAACCCCCCATCCACCCTAGCCACGTGACCGCGTGCCCTACGTGTTCACGTGGATTCAAATTTATTAACCCCCTGTGATGCGAAATCCTACCCCGTCGCGCCCCCCATTCCCCTTCTTCTCCCTTTCTTCTCTGCAACCCTCCCCTGCGCCCATCACCACCACCCTAGCCACCCTCACCGGCCGCACCACCGTTGACCACCCAGCCATGACCGAGACGCCACCACCCTCTTCCTCCTTCCCTCTCTTTATTCTCTTTCTCTTCTCTTCTTCCCTCCACCACTGCTGCCACCACCGCGGCCAGCCACCACCGCCGCACCTCCCACCAACACCCACCCCCTCCCTTCCTTCCCCCTTAACCACCCCTCCCTGCACCCCAGCCCTAACCAACACCACAAAACCATCCCTGCCGCCACCAAGGTTTGCCGCCGTGCCACCCTACGCCGCCACAGCACCACCGCAGCCACACCCCCGCCATTTCTCAGTTCCTTAGCTTAGTTCATATGCCTACCAGGTTCCGCCGAACGCCACCTTTCTTTCATTCCTAGTTATTTCATATTTTTTCAGTTTATGTTTCGATTTAAGATAGTTAGAGTTGCATGTTTGTAGTGGATTCTAGGTGGTTAGGTAGCTAGGATGTGGTTAGTGGATTTAGGCCTATTTAATTGCGCTGTTTTTGCTACTTGTTTTATAGTTTTTGCAACTCTGCTGTTGCTGTGATGTTAGTATTGTTCATATGATGTTCTTACTGTTCATGCTGCTATTGCAACTGCTCTTTCATGTTCATATTATTTATATCTATTTGCAGTTTATTTTAATTTATATGAACTATTCTGCTTGCTGTTTATTTTCCGAAAACATCCAATTTTAGCCGGAATGCTGCCCAATTTTCTGTAAATCGTTTTGATTCTCATTCATGTATTGGTTTTGGCGTTTTCAATTTTGCTTTCCTTAGCTTTCACCAAACCAATTCCTGAATGCACGGGCCAGCATTCGTATTCCTTTTGTTTCCCCGATTAATAAATCACATTATTGATGATTTGATTTCAAATTTTCGTTATTGGTATATCTATATGAATCATCAACAACTTGATTTCCTTGCTTGAATATGAGTTGTCTGTTGCTTCAAATTGTGAAATTTTGTTACTTAGAAACCAATCATCATGCCACTTACTCTGACTTTCTTTTTACTAACTCACTGATTTTTGCTTCCTAACCTCTTTTTCAATTTAAAACCACTTTTTACTTTCTAACAACCCCCTCTGATTTTTGACTAACTCCTTACTTTTACTTTTTAACTCAAGGCATGATTATGGTTTTTCCTAATTAACATGAATTCTATTTATATTACATTTGGATTGAACTTTCTCATCTCAGCTTTTTAAACTCTAAAACACTCCAAAATGCATAATTATTCAACTCATTTCATTATTCTACTGCTCCTTTGCTACTTTGTGCTTATCTTGTTATTTGCCTACTTGTTTTCCTGCTTTTATTATATCCTAGATTTCTGTTTTTCAGGATGTCTGACACTCAAAGAAAAGGAAAAAGCAAGGCAACAACTGGAAAACAGAAAAGAGGTGAATCCTCTATGTCTCTTCTGGAGCTTATGCATGATGACTCCTGGCAGGAGAAGCACTTTACCCCGTAGAAGAAGGCTGACCAGCTCCTCCCTGCCACTGATCCAATTGAGTTTGCAAACTGATACTGTGAGCTGAAGTATCCAGTGTTTGCTACCTCCAGAAATCTGTACCTGGAGAGGACTTTGAAAATTCCAGAAGAACTACAGCAGTACACCTCCGATCAGATCAAACAAAGAGGCTGGTTCTTCTTGGAGAGAAATTTGACTGAGGTCAATGCTTCCTGGGTAAGAGAGTTTTACTGCAATTATTTCAAGACTTCCCTGGATGCAGTGCACCTCAGAGGGAAACAGATACTGGTCACTGAAGAGGCCCTTGAGGATATTCTGCGCCTTCAGCCAAAGTCAGATCAGCCTGACGTTTACCAAAAGGCTGAAGAGGACATGCGCTTTCTGAGATTTGACTAGGATGCTGTCAAGGAGAGGATAGCCCTTGACCCTACTGTCCCATGGGTCATGGGTAAGAACACCACCATGCCTAAAGGAATCAAGCAAATATACTTGAATGATGAGGCTCGGCTCTGGCACCAGATCCTGAGTAATTTTATTATGCCGAGCACTCATGAGACAGAGCTGCCTACTGCTATGATCACCCTCCTCTGGTGTGTGATGGAGGGTAAGGACCTGTATCTGCCACGTTTCATCCGGCACTATATGGCCAGGGTCCATGTCAGAGGCACCCTCCCTTTCCCTTACCTAGTCACCCAGCTAGGCCGTCGAGCTGACGTGCCTTGGGAGGATGCTGATGAGAAGCCACCTGCTGCGGACTGCAAGAAGATCATTCTTCACAGTAGGAAATTTCTGGCTTTAGGCTACCGACCTTCATTCCTTACTGCTTCTGATAAGACAGCCACACCTTCAGCTGCCCCCTCTTCTTCCACTACTGTACCTGCCCCACCCACTGCACCTCCAGGTGCTCCTGAGCCTATTTACCATTTGGTGCATTGCCTCTTCGCCCACTTGGACCGTATGGAGCGTCGCAACAAGCGACGCTATGAGCACGTCAAGTTGATGATCCGTTCCGGCGGTGATATCCCCTCCGAGCCTGACACCCTTTCTGATACATCTGAGGTGGAGGAGGACGCTCACGAGGAGGAGACCCCCACCCAGGCTGCACAGGCAGGACCGGAGCAGGCTGCGCCAGAGTAGGAGGAGCCACACCAACTTCAGGCAACAGATCCAGAGATTCCTATCCAGTCAGAGCCTCCTCTCTAGCAGACAGACCCACCTATCCTCATCCAGTCTGCAGATCCTCAGACCACCACCGAGACTCCAGCAGCCCATCCTTCCAGTGATGACACTCCTTCACACCCAGCTTAAGTGAGCATCGAGGACGATGCTTTACTTTAAGTGTGGGGAGGTCGCCATCTCTGGTGTATTTTTTGGTGAACCATTACAAACTCTTTTATTTTATTTTGGTTATTTTTCTGTATTTTTATCTTTATTTTTATTTTTATCTTTCAGTACTTATACATTGTTCTTTTCATGTGTTTTTACTCTACTTTCTACATTTTGCACTTTAGTTTATACCATTTGCCAGTTAGTTTAGTTGCAATTCCAACTTATTAGTTATAAAATTTGTGGATTAATTAGTATAGTTTACCCTTTAGCATGTGATAGTTGGTTTAAATTGAAAATAAAAAGGAAGTAAACTAGAGACTTTAACAGAATAAGAACAATCCACACACCTTGTATATAGAACATAACATGTTAGTTAGTTAACAACATTTCATCAAGGAGGAACACTAAAACTTTAAAGCCACCCAAAATAAATTTTACATTGAGAATAATGGGAACTCTTAATTTCTACTTACATGACATGTATAACTGATATATGATTTTTTGAGCTAGAGAACACACAGCCTGTGAGTTTTGAGCTTAATTGTATGGTTACATTCAAACCATAATTTTTATTCCTGTGTGTTTCACCCTTCTTTTTATTCTGATATTTTTTGCTTTGTTTTAATCTATATGTCTAATTATAGAGCATAGATACATACTAAGAGATGATTGAGGCCATTACTTGTTTAAGCTCACTTATCCTAAATAAGCCTACTTTTTACATCATCCTTGTTAGTCCCCTTGAGCTTTTAAACCCCTCTTGTTATATAAACCACATTACTAGCCTTAAGCAGAAAAACAAAATAAAAATCCCAAGTTGAATTCTTGGTTAGCTTAAGATAGAAATTGTGTATTGTTTAAGTGTGGGGAACTTTATGGGAACATGGATGATAGAAACAAAGGTAGAAAGTTAAAAAGAATAAAGATATCTCAAAATAAAAATTTTGGGAAGCATGCTCATGTGAAATCAATTGAATTACCATGTGCATTAAAAAAAATATTTAAAGGGATACAAAAATTCCCCAATTGCAAAATAAAAAGAATCAATGCACATGGGATAAAATTTAAGTTAATGAGCTTGCAATACAAGGTGAAAAAAAAATCTGGGCAAATAGGTTAAGAAGCTTTGAATTACAAAATATGTATGCTAGGTGAGATCTTAGACTAGTCAAGGATTCACTTATTAGCTCACTTAGCATTATATATATACCCTTACCTTTACCTTGGTCCCATTACAACCTTGAAAAAGACCTCATGATTTTTGTATGACTATATTCTATAACTGTTGATTAGTTAGATGAAGAACAAAGTTATAGAAAGTAAGGATAAAAAGAAGAATAGAGTGATTAACCCAATAAATACAAAATCCAATGAGGGTTCAATAGCTCATCACCATATATCTCTACTTAAGTTGTTAATTGTCTTGCAAGTTTGAAAAATATTTTTACCCATCTCAATTGTAAAAGTGCCTTAACATTGTCTAAGGTTGGCTATGCATATATGATTCCTTGAGAATGTGAATTAATTTAACTACATGTAAGTTTTATATACAAGTGAATAAAAATTAGAATTGCATGACTCATTTAGGTAGTTGCATTTAGATAGATTGCATTGCATGAGATTCCACCAATTTAACCTTACCTTACTCTTTATCTTGGACTTAGCATGAGGACATGCTATTATTTAAGTGTGGGGATGTTGATAAACCCATATTTTATGATATATATTATGCTCAATTCAAGAGATTTATTCAATCCTTCACCTACTTATTCATGTAAATTGCATGGTTTTACTTTCCCTTCCTTATTATGTGATATATGTGAATTACATGTTTCCTATGCCTTAAAATTATTTATTTTAATTAACCTTTATTACCATTCGATGCCGTGATTTGTGTGTTAAGTAGTTTCAGATTCTAAAGGCAGGAATAACTTAAAGGATGGAAAGGAAACATACAAAAATGGAAGGAAAGCACAAAATGGAGTTTTTGAAGAAATTGGCAGCGACGCGAACGCGTGACTGACGCGGACGCGCGCCATGAGCAGAACACAGATGATGCGGATGCATGACCGAGGCGAACGCATGACAAGGTGATGCGCAAAAACTAGTTATGCTACGATTTAGGAAATTGCACGATCGGCAAAATTCCTTCCGGCAAGTGCACCGGTTATCGTCAAGTAAAAACTCACAATAGAGTGAGGTCGAATCCCACAAGGATTGGTTGAGTGAGCAATTCGGATTAGAAGTGTGTTCTAGTTGAGCGGAATCAAGATTTAGATGAGAATTGCGGAATGTAAAATTGGCGGGAAAAGTAAATGACAAGAAAATTAAATGGCGGAATCTTAAATTGCATGAAGTAAAGAGCAGAAGCTAGATTGCTGAAATTTAAAAGGGAATGGGGGTGATTGCATGAATGTAATTGCAGAATGTAAAGAGAAAGTGGAAATCAGAAATGGGGAATTCATTGGGTTATAGGAGATATTGAGATCTCCGAATCAAAACATGTTTATCTCTTCCTCAAGCAATGCATTCATTGAATTTTGCTTGGCAATCTTATATGATTGGATCCCAATCCCTTGGCTCACCAATTCTCTCTAAAAACGAACAAATTCCCAATCCCTTGGTTTAAATGTTCATAAGAAGAGATGATGCTCGATCACTGATTATACCACACAGTTTCATGAACCACAATTTGGTAGGATTACATGTCACAATATCCATCCAAACCCCAATCCAATTCACTGTGAGAAAGCTTCTCTAGCATGAATCCTCCATTCCTTTCCCAAGGTTCCGAAGGATTCCAATTATGGGTAGTTTCTTTCCCAAGACAACTACCCAATGGAATTAGATCGAGAAGCTTTCTAACAAAATTCAAGAGAAAAGATTGAAGAAGAAGATAAACTATTATTGATTCATTGAATTACAATAGAGCTCCCTAACCCAATGAAAGGGGGTTTAGTGAGTCATAGCTCTGAATTCAATTACAAAGATATGAAATCTAGCTAAAAGTGAAAGTAAAGGTCCCTCCTAACTTAAATTCTATCCTATTTATACACTTTCTATATTGAGCTTCTGTTATGTTTCTTGGGCTTTGAGGCCTCTCCCTGCTTTCCTTTTGCTTTGGGTTTATGATCCATAATCTTGATGAGGCTGCTGATCCAAATTCTGTAACATTCATTGAGCCAACTTAGTGATAATCAAATAATAATACATGACTCAACAAATTGAAATTTCAGACTCATCAATCCTTCAGGCCCAATCCCATAAACCATGATATTCAATTGGGTTTCATGCCAGAGTATGTTTAAGTTAATGTTTGTGCTCAAAGACTAACTTAAACCGCAATATTTTTGGCCCAGAAACCTTTTCCAAGAGTGGCGTTTAAGTTGCAGTTTAAGCTTAAACTGCAGCTTAAACGCCAGACACTTCCAGTGAAGCCTTTTGTAGAAGCACGTTTAAGCTTTAGTTTAAGGTTAAACTGAAGCTTAAACGTGGAAATGGAAGAAGGCAGCCCTGGAGAGTCATGTAGTCGAACACGTTTAAGCTTCAGTTTAAGGTTAAACTGAAGCTTAAACGTGGAGATAGGAAGGGCAGCCCTGGAGGTCGAACACGTTTAAGCTCCAGTTTAAGGTTAAACTGGAGCTTAAACGTGGAAGAAGAGAAAGCCATCCTGGAGGTCGAACACGTTTAAGCTCCAGTTTAAGGTTAAACTGGAGCTTAAACGTGGAAGAGGAGAAAGGTAGCCCTGGAGGTGTCGAACACGTTTAAGCTCCAGTTTAAGGTTAAACTGGAGCTTAAACGTGGAAATGGAGAAAGCAACCCTGGAGGAGAAACTTGGTCGAACACGTTTAAGCTCCAGTTTAAGGTCAAACTGGAGCTTAAACGTGGAAATGGCTCCCTGGTGCTTTTCCCCTTTCTGGCGTTTAACCTCCAGTTTAAGGTTAAACTGGAGGTTAAACGTGGAACTTCCCCCCTTGGTGCTCTTCTCACTTCTGGCGTTTAACCTCCAGTTTAAGGTCAAACTGGAGGTTAAACGTGGACATGCTTCTTTGGTGAGACTTCCATTCTGGCGTTTAACCTCCAGTTTAAGGTTAAACTGGAGGTTAAACTTCAATTCCAGCATTATATGGCTTGGTAGTTTAAGTTCCAGTTTAAGCTTAAACTGGAACTTAAACTCCACATGTGATATTCAAGCTTCCTTTATTGATTTTGTTGCTTCCTTGCCTAGCCTCTTCTTCCCTGAAATCATCCAAACAATTGCATCAAAGTCTTGCAAAATTTCATGAGAAATCTTCCATTCATAGCATTCAAGTAATATAACTAAAAACTCATGGAATTTGCATCAAAATCTTCATGTTGAATGATTTAAGACAAGCATGACTATTTGGCCCAAATGATTACTTAAGGCTCAAGAAAATGCATAAAACAACTAAAAATAAAAGAAAAAGGCTAGTGAAACTAGCCTAAGATGCCTTGGCATCACAACACCAAACTTAATCCTTGCTTGTCTCCAAGCAAGTTCTGAATTATTGAGAAGAAAGAATGAAACAGAAAGTAAATTCATTAGCCATATCAGTAAGTAATTGACATTGATTAATGGGGTGTTCATGCAGAAAGTTGTTGCAGCATCACTTTATTGTTTCTTAGGTAAGAATGTCACTTTTTATGTTTCCACTAAAACACTGCTTATGGCCTCTTGTTATTCACATATCCTTGGCAAGTTTCTTTTCTTTGTTTTTCTTTTTCTTTGAGCTTATTTGCTCCTTGTTGCTCAGTGTCATGTGTTGCTCAAGCCTTTGGCATTTTCTTTTTCTTATTAGTGCACTACACATATCCACTACAGGCATTTTAGTTCACATTTCTTCTTGAGACATTGGTGCCCAGCACCTCTTTGTGTGACTAAATGTTTTGTATTTAGGTTGCTCTTGATAATGGACTTTTGGTTGATAATCCCGGGTTAGTTAACCCAAGTTACCAAGTGTTGAAACACTCCTCAGAACCTATTCATCCAAGCATATCCTTAATACATAAACACCACAGGCATTTGTCTCAGAAGTTCAAACCATTGGTGCCTAGCTTATTTTCTCAATTTTTTTGCTTTTTGGTTGCCCTTTTTCAGTGGCTTTTTCCTCTTCTTTTTCTTTCTTTTTCATGGCCAAAGACATTTATTCATCAAGATCCATAGACAACATCCTAATTTCCACTAAAAGTGACAATTCTAACTTTATTTCTTAGTGAGCTGACTATTCAATCAAACATGCATACCACCAGTTAATCTTATTTGATTTCTTACCAAATGGAATTGAGTTACTTTTGTTCAAACATTTCTTTTATTTTATGGAAACAGAACAAGCATGGCAAGCATTTGTTTAAGAAGATGAAGTTATCCAGACACTTAGACTATCACTTATTTGTAAATTAAACAAACAGACAAACAAAAACTGCAATGACTCAAACTTAAAGCAGGGGTGCATGCAAACTTCAAATATCAGCAATTCAAAGTACAAGCAATTAAGTGACAATACAACCTTTTAGCATCTTCTTTGTTGTTCATCATCCTTCCTAGCCTTGGTGTTCTCTTTGATGATGATGTATATTCCTTCCATGAGATTGATTGTCTTCCTGCAAAGCTATTAGAAGTTGCTTGTTCCCCAAGCACTTTGAGAATTGGTTAGCATGCATGGATGTTTGTAGGCCTCTGAACTTAGATTGGTGTGTGAACACGAAACTTAGTTCCTTGCCATATGCAGCAATTGGGATCATATGCAGAAAACCTCATGTGCTTTTATTAAGAAAATAACTATGAACTAGAAAAAGAAACTATGAACTAGAAATTAAACTATTGTTTAAGTAGTTTCCCTGATTGGTTGGAGCTAGTGACTAGTCATGCTGAGGTAGAAATGTGCTTTTAATGAAGTTTTTGGTGGAACACCAAACTTAGAATCTCACATTCACCCTTGAATTGTTTTGGTGTGCAACACCAAACTTAGCTCCTTGCAATACAGATAAATCTACTTAACTCTTTTATTGAAATAACTAGAAAAGAAAAACTACCTTTGGTTGGGTTGCCTCCCAACAAGCGCTTCTTTAACGTCATTAGCTTGACATGCTGTTCCTGACTTTCTTCCTCTTCTTCCAGTTTGTTAAGAGGAATGACTTCAAGTGGATAAAGGAGCTAGTTAGTGCCCCTTGTTGTGAATGCTTCTTTCCAGCAAGCTTTCCCTTGTGATTGGCTTGAGTGAACTTGCTTGTTGGCTCAGGAGTTGGATTGTTCTTCGACCTTCTCTTCTTCATGGATATGATCCTTTGTTTCTCGGTCACAATCCTCATTTTGGTGCTTGTTTCTACTGCCTTCACATCCTTGATCTCAGAACTTGGTTGTTGTTGGACAGTTGGAGTATCCTGTTCATCAAAAGCTTCCTGAATTTGTGGTTCAATGAACCCTTCCTCTTTGCAACTCTCTGTGTCATTGGAGTGTGATCTCCCTTGATTGACTTTCTCCCTTTCTTGTTCTTCTGATTCCTCCCTTGGGTTTGCCATGGTATCACTAGAAGAATTGTGGGTAGGGATTTGCTTTGATAGATATCCAATTTGTGCTTCTAGCTTTTGAATGGCAGCACCATGATTTTGTAAGTTGGATATCACTTCTTCCTTAAAGCTTTTCAAATCGGCCACATCTCTGCCCATAGTTGCAATCATTCCTTCTATCCTGTTTAATTGATCTTGAAATTGTTGGTTCGGATTGGGTTGATGAGGTTGATTATCTTGGCTGTGATATGGTGGCTGGGAGTATGTGTTTTGTGTGGGCTGATAGAGTCTTTGGTTGGAGTGTTGGTAGTGGTATGACTCTTGTGTGTAGTGGAATGAGTCTTGTGGATAGTGAAATGAATTGTATGAATTTGAGAAGGAATTTTGTGCTGAGAAATGCTCAAGTGATGAAGAATTTGGATATGTAAAACTAGGAGGTGAGGTTGGATAATTCAGAGGTGATGGCTCTTGATGAATGGGGTGTGAATAAGTGAAATCTCTTTGGTTTTGATCTTCCCAGCCACAACTTGAGTAGTGATCAAATTCACCAAAACATGGACCATTTTGTGGCTCTGGGAAGTACCCCGTTTCCTGTTCCTGATACTCCCACCCACCATAAGCATAATAACATGAATCATTCTGTGGTGGTGGAGAGTTTCTCATGAATTTTGATTGAACAAAAGATGATGGATACTCCTTTCTTTTTTGCAATGTGCTCAGTCTCAAACAATACTCATCCAAAGATAGTGGAAATTCCATAGTGAGGCAATATCACAAACAGCTAGTGGTTAGTATGCTAACAAGTGAATAAGCAAAGAAAACAAATTAAAATTTGCAGAAATTAGCAGTAATAAACTGAAACAAAAACTATTAACAAAAGAAAAGAAAAATTGCTCAATCTAGTTAACTTCCAATTGGAGAATTGTCAATCGAAAACCAATCCCCGGCAACGGCGCCATAAACTTGATGCGCAAAAACTAGTTATGCTACGATTTAGGAAATTGCACGATCGGCAAAATTCCTTCCGGCAAGTGCACCGGTTATCGTCAAGTAAAAACTCACAATAGAGTGAGGTCGAATCCCACAAGGATTGGTTGAGTGAGCAATTCGGATTAGAAGTGTGTTCTAGTTGAGCAGAATCAAGATTTAGATGAGAATTGCGGAATGTAAAATTGGCGGGAAAAGTAAATGACAAGAAAATTAAATGGCGGAATCTTAAATTGCATGAAGTAAAGAGCAGAAGCTAGATTGCTGAAATTTAAAAGGGAATGGGGGTGATTGCATGAATGTAATTGCAGAATGTAAAGAGAAAGTGGAAATCAGAAATGGGGAATTCATTGGGTTATAGGAGATATTGAGATCTCCGAATCAAAACATGTTTATCTCTTCCTCAAGCAATGCATTCATTGAATTTTGCTTGGCAATCTTATATGATTGGATCCCAATCCCTTGGCTCACCAATTCCCTCTAAAAACGAACAAATTCCCAATCCCTTGGTTTAAATGTTCATAAGAAGAGATGATGCTCGATCACTGATTATACCACACAGTTTCATGAACCACAATTTGGTAGGATTACATGTCACAATATCCATCCAAACCCCAATCCAATTCACTGTGAGAAAGCTTCTCTAGCATGAATCCTCCATTCCTTTCCCAAGGTTCCGAAGGATTCCAATTATGGGTAGTTTCTTTCCCAAGACAACTACCCAATGGAATTAGATCGAGAAGCTTTCTAACAAAATTCAAGAGAAAAGATTGAAGAAGAAGATAAACTATTATTGATTCATTGAATTACAATAGAGCTCCCTAACCCAATGAAAGGGGGTTTAGTGAGTCATAGCTCTGAATTCAATTACAAAGATATGAAATCTAGCTAAAAGTGAAAGTAAAGGTCCCTCCTAACTTAAATTCTATCCTATTTATACACTTTCTATATTGAGCTTCTGTTATGTTTCTTGGGCTTTGAGGCCTCTCCCTGCTTTCCTTTTGCTTTGGGTTTATGATCCATAATCTTGATGAGGCTGCTGATCCAAATTCTGTAACATTCATTGAGCCAACTTAGTGATAATCAAATAATAATACATGACTCAACAAATTGAAATTTCAGACTCATCAATCCTTCAGGCCCAATCCCATAAACCATGATATTCAATTGGGTTTCATGCCAGAGTATGTTTAAGTTAATGTTTGTGCTCAAAGACTAACTTAAACCGCAATATTTTTGGCCCAGAAACCTTTTCCAAGAGTGGCGTTTAAGTTGCAGTTTAAGCTTAAACTGCAGCTTAAACGCCAGACACTTCCAGTGAAGCCTTTTGTAGAAGCACGTTTAAGCTTTAGTTTAAGGTTAAACTGAAGCTTAAACGTGGAAATGGAAGAAGGCAGCCCTGGAGAGTCATGTAGTCGAACACGTTTAAGCTTCAGTTTAAGGTTAAACTGAAGCTTAAACGTGGAGATAGGAAGGGCAGCCCTGGAGGTCGAACACGTTTAAGCTCCAGTTTAAGGTTAAATTGGAGCTTAAACGTGGAAGAAGAGAAAGCCATCCTGGAGGTCGAACACGTTTAAGCTCCAGTTTAAGGTTAAACTGGAGCTTAAACGTGGAAGAGGAGAAAGGTAGCCCTGGAGGTGTCGAACACGTTTAAGCTCCAGTTTAAGGTTAAACTGGAGCTTAAACGTGAAAATGGAGAAAGCAACCCTGGAGGAGAAACTTGGTCGAACACGTTTAAGCTCCAGTTTAAGGTCAAACTGGAGCTTAAACGTGGAAATGGCTCCCTGGTGCTTTTCCCCTTTCTGGCGTTTAACCTCTAGTTTAAGGTTAAACTGGAGGTTAAACGTGGAACTTCCCCCCTTGGTGCTCTTCTCACTTCTGGCGTTTAACCTCCAGTTTAAGGTCAAACTGGAGGTTAAACGTGGACATGCTTCTTTGGTGAGACTTCCATTCTGGCGTTTAACCTCCAGTTTAAGGTTAAACTGGAGGTTAAACTTCAATTCCAGCATTATATGGCTTGGTAGTTTAAGTTCCAGTTTAAGCTTAAACTGGAACTTAAACTCCACATGTGATATTCAAGCTTCCTTTATTGATTTTGTTGCTTCCTTGCCTAGCCTCTTCTTCCCTGAAATCATCCAAACAATTGCATCAAAGTCTTGCAAAATTTCATGAGAAATCTTCCATTCATAGCATTCAAGTAATATAACTAAAAACTCATGGAATTTGCATCAAAATCTTCATGTTGAATGATTTAAGACAAGCATGACTATTTGGCCCAAATGATTACTTAAGGCTCAAGAAAATGCATAAAACAACTAAAAATAAAAGAAAAAGGCTAGTGAAACTAGCCTAAGATGCCTTGGCATCACAACACCAAACTTAATCCTTGCTTGTCTCCAAGCAAGTTCTGAATTATTGAGAAGAAAGAATGAAACAGAAAGTAAATTCATTAGCCATATCAGTAAGTAATTGACATTGATTAATGGGGTGTTCATGCAGAAAGTTGTTGCAGCATCACTTTATTGTTTCTTAGGTAAGAATGTCACTTTTTATGTTTCCACTAAAACACTGCTTATGGCCTCTTGTTATTCACATATCCTTGGCAAGTTTCTTTTCTTTGTTTTTCTTTTTCTTTGAGCTTATTTGCTCCTTGTTGCTCAGTGTCATGTGTTGCTCAAGCCTTTGGCATTTTCTTTTTCTTATTAGTGCACTACACATATCCACTACAGGCATTTTAGTTCACATTTCTTCTTGAGACATTGGTGCCCAGCACCTCTTTGTGTGACTAAATGTTTTGTATTTAGGTTGCTCTTGATAATGGACTTTTGGTTGATAATCCCGGGTTAGTTAACCCAAGTTACCAAGTGTTGAAACACTCCTCAGAACCTATTCATCCAAGCATATCCTTAATACATAAACACCACAGGCATTTGTCTCAGAAGTTCAAACCATTGGTGCCTAGCTTATTTTCTCAATTTTTTTGCTTTTTGGTTGCCCTTTTTCAGTGGCTTTTTCCTCTTCTTTTTCTTTCTTTTTCATGGCCAAAGACATTTATTCATCAAGATCCATAGACAACATCCTAATTTCCACTAAAAGTGACAATTCTAACTTTATTTCTTAGTGAGCTGACTATTCAATCAAACATGCATACCACCAGTTAATCTTATTTGATTTCTTACCAAATGGAATTGAGTTACTTTTGTTCAAACATTTCTTTTATTTTATGGAAACAGAACAAGCATGGCAAGCATTTGTTTAAGAAGATGAAGTTATCCAGACACTTAGACTATCACTTATTTGTAAATTAAACAAACAGACAAACAAAAACTGCAATGACTCAAACTTAAAGCAGGGGTGCATGCAAACTTCAAATATCAGCAATTCAAAGTACAAGCAATTAAGTGACAATACAACCTTTTAGCATCTTCTTTGTTGTTCATCATCCTTCCTAGCCTTGGTGTTCTCTTTGATGATGATGTATATTCCTTCCATGAGATTGATTGTCTTCCTGCAAAGCTATTAGAAGTTGCTTGTTCCCCAAGCACTTTGAGAATTGGTTAGCATGCATGGATGTTTGTAGGCCTCTGAACTTAGATTGGTGTGTGAACACGAAACTTAGTTCCTTGCCATATGCAGCAATTGGGATCATATGCAGAAAACCTCATGTGCTTTTATTAAGAAAATAACTATGAACTAGAAAAAGAAACTATGAACTAGAAATTAAACTATTGTTTAAGTAGTTTCCCTGATTGGTTGGAGCTAGTGACTAGTCATGCTGAGGTAGAAATGTGCTTTTAATGAAGTTTTTGGTGGAACACCAAACTTAGAATCTCACATTCACCCTTGAATTGTTTTGGTGTGCAACACCAAACTTAGCTCCTTGCAATACAGATAAATCTACTTAACTCTTTTATTGAAATAACTAGAAAAGAAAAACTACCTTTGGTTGGGTTGCCTCCCAACAAGCGCTTCTTTAACGTCATTAGCTTGACATGCTGTTCCTGACTTTCTTCCTCTTCTTCCAGTTTGTTAAGAGGAATGACTTCAAGTGGATAAAGGAGCTAGTTAGTGCCCCTTGTTGTGAATGCTTCTTTCCAGCAAGCTTTCCCTTGTGATTGGCTTGAGTGAACTTGCTTGTTGGCTCAGGAGTTGGATTGTTCTTCGACCTTCTCTTCTTCATGGATATGATCCTTTGTTTCTCGGTCACAATCCTCATTTTGGTGCTTGTTTCTACTGCCTTCACATCCTTGATCTCAGAACTTGGTTGTTGTTGGACAGTTGGAGTATCCTGTTCATCAAAAGCTTCCTGAATTTGTGGTTCAATGAACCCTTCCTCTTTGCAACTCTCTGTGTCATTGGAGTGTGATCTCCCTTGATTGACTTTCTCCCTTTCTTGTTCTTCTGATTCCTCCCTTGGGTTTGCCATGGTATCACTAGAAGAATTGTGGGTAGGGATTTGCTTTGATAGATATCCAATTTGTGCTTCTAGCTTTTGAATGGCAGCACCATGATTTTGTAAGTTGGATATCACTTCTTCCTTAAAGCTTTTCAAATCGGCCACATCTCTGCCCATAGTTGCAATCATTCCTTCTATCCTGTTTAATTGATCTTGAAATTGTTGGTTCGGATTGGGTTGATGAGGTTGATTATCTTGGCTGTGATATGGTGGCTGGGAGTATGTGTTTTGTGTGGGCTGATAGAGTCTTTGGTTGGAGTGTTGGTAGTGGTATGACTCTTGTGTGTAGTGGAATGAGTCTTGTGGATAGTGAAATGAATTGTATGAATTTGAGAAGGAATTTTGTGCTGAGAAATGCTCAAGTGATGAAGAATTTGGATATGTAAAACTAGGAGGTGAGGTTGGATAATTCAGAGGTGATGGCTCTTGATGAATGGGGTGTGAATAAGTGAAATCTCTTTGGTTTTGATCTTCCCAGCCACAACTTGAGTAGTGATCAAATTCACCAAAACATGGACCATTTTGTGGCTCTGGGAAGTACCCCGTTTCCTGTTCCTGATACTCCCACCCACCATAAGCATAATAACATGAATCATTCTGTGGTGGTGGAGAGTTTCTCATGAATTTTGATTGAACAAAAGATGATGGATACTCCTTTCTTTTTTGCAATGTGCTCAGTCTCAAACAATACTCATCCAAAGATAGTGGAAATTCCATAGTGAGGCAATATCACAAACAGCTAGTGGTTAGTATGCTAACAAGTGAATAAGCAAAGAAAACAAATTAAAATTTGCAGAAATTAGCAGTAATAAACTGAAACAAAAACTATTAACAAAAGAAAAGAAAAATTGCTCAATCTAGTTAACTTCCAATTGGAGAATTGTCAATCGAAAACCAATCCCCGGCAACGGCGCCATAAACTTGATGCGCAAAAACTAGTTATGCTACGATTTAGGAAATTGCACGATCGGCAAAATTCCTTCCGGCAAGTGCACCGGTTATCGTCAAGTTAAAACTCACAATAGAGTGAGGTCGAATCCCACAAGGATTGGTTGAGTGAGCAATTCGGATTAGAAGTGTGTTCTAGTTGAGCAGAATCAAGATTTAGATGAGAATTGCGGAATGTAAAATTGGCGGGAAAAGTAAATGACAAGAAAATTAAATGGCGGAATCTTAAATTGCATGAAGTAAAGAGCAGAAGCTAGATTGCTGAAATTTAAAAGGGAATGGGGGTGATTGCATGAATGTAATTGCAGAATGTAAAGAGAAAGTGGAAATCAGAAATGGGGAATTCATTGGGTTATAGGAGATATTGAGATCTCCGAATCAAAACATGTTTATCTCTTCCTCAAGCAATGCATTCATTGAATTTTGCTTGGCAATCTTATATGATTGGATCCCAATCCCTTGGCTCACCAATTCCCTCTAAAAACGAACAAATTCCCAATCCCTTGGTTTAAATGTTCATAAGAAGAGATGATGCTCGATCACTGATTATACCACACAGTTTCATGAACCACAATTTGGTAGGATTACATGTCACAATATCCATCCAAACCCCAATCCAATTCACTGTGAGAAAGCTTCTCTAGCATGAATCCTCCATTCCTTTCCCAAGGTTCCGAAGGATTCCAATTATGGGTAGTTTCTTTCCCAAGACAACTACCCAATGGAATTAGATCGAGAAGCTTTCTAACAAAATTCAAGAGAAAAGATTGAAGAAGAAGATAAACTATTATTGATTCATTGAATTACAATAGAGCTCCCTAACCCAATGAAAGGGGGTTTAGTGAGTCATAGCTCTGAATTCAATTACAAAGATATGAAATCTAGCTAAAAGTGAAAGTAAAGGTCCCTCCTAACTTAAATTCTATCCTATTTATACACTTTCTATATTGAGCTTCTGTTATGTTTCTTGGGCTTTGAGGCCTCTCCCTGCTTTCCTTTTGCTTTGGGTTTATGATCCATAATCTTGATGAGGCTGCTGATCCAAATTCTGTAACATTCATTGAGCCAACTTAGTGATAATCAAATAATAATACATGACTCAACAAATTGAAATTTCAGACTCATCAATCCTTCAGGCCCAATCCCATAAACCATGATATTCAATTGGGTTTCATGCCAGAGTATGTTTAAGTTAATGTTTGTGCTCAAAGACTAACTTAAACCGCAATATTTTTGGCCCAGAAACCTTTTCCAAGAGTGGCGTTTAAGTTGCAGTTTAAGCTTAAACTGCAGCTTAAACGCCAGACACTTCCAGTGAAGCCTTTTGTAGAAGCACGTTTAAGCTTTAGTTTAAGGTTAAACTGAAGCTTAAACGTGGAAATGGAAGAAGGCAGCCCTGGAGAGTCATGTAGTCGAACACGTTTAAGCTTCAGTTTAAGGTTAAACTGAAGCTTAAACGTGGAGATAGGAAGGGCAGCCCTGGAGGTCGAACACGTTTAAGCTCCAGTTTAAGGTTAAATTGGAGCTTAAACGTGGAAGAAGAGAAAGCCATCCTGGAGGTCGAACACGTTTAAGCTCCAGTTTAAGGTTAAACTGGAGCTTAAACGTGGAAGAGGAGAAAGGTAGCCCTGGAGGTGTCGAACACGTTTAAGCTCCAGTTTAAGGTTAAACTGGAGCTTAAACGTGAAAATGGAGAAAGCAACCCTGGAGGAGAAACTTGGTCGAACACGTTTAAGCTCCAGTTTAAGGTCAAACTGGAGCTTAAACGTGGAAATGGCTCCCTGGTGCTTTTCCCCTTTCTGGCGTTTAACCTCTAGTTTAAGGTTAAACTGGAGGTTAAACGTGGAACTTCCCCCCTTGGTGCTCTTCTCACTTCTGGCGTTTAACCTCCAGTTTAAGGTCAAACTGGAGGTTAAACGTGGACATGCTTCTTTGGTGAGACTTCCATTCTGGCGTTTAACCTCCAGTTTAAGGTTAAACTGGAGGTTAAACTTCAATTCCAGCATTATATGGCTTGGTAGTTTAAGTTCCAGTTTAAGCTTAAACTGGAACTTAAACTCCACATGTGATATTCAAGCTTCCTTTATTGATTTTGTTGCTTCCTTGCCTAGCCTCTTCTTCCCTGAAATCATCCAAACAATTGCATCAAAGTCTTGCAAAATTTCATGAGAAATCTTCCATTCATAGCATTCAAGTAATATAACTAAAAACTCATGGAATTTGCATCAAAATCTTCATGTTGAATGATTTAAGACAAGCATGACTATTTGGCCCAAATGATTACTTAAGGCTCAAGAAAATGCATAAAACAACTAAAAATAAAAGA
Organism: Arachis hypogaea; assembly: GCF_003086295.3. Taxonomy (NCBI): domain Eukaryota; kingdom Viridiplantae; phylum Streptophyta; class Magnoliopsida; order Fabales; family Fabaceae; genus Arachis; species Arachis hypogaea. Next base: position 100,899,841 of record NC_092048.1, on the reverse strand, counting down.
AAAAGGCTAGTGAAACTAGCCTAAGATGCCTTGGCATCACAAGGAAAACTCCAGATGACGCGACCGCGTGACCCACGCGGACGCGTGATAGACGCCACGCACCAGAAATTACAGAAAATGCTCCTAGCGATTTCTGAAGCCCTTTTTGGCCCATATCCAAGTCCAGAAGGCACAGATTATAGGTTATGAAGTGGGGGAATGCATCCATATTGGGAGAGATCTCCAATTATTCACTTTTCATAGTTTAGATGTAGTTTTTAGAGGGAGATGTTCTCTCCTCTCTCTTAGGTTTTAGGATTAGGATTTCTTATTATTTCAATTTAGTATTCCAACTCCTTATCAGGTTCAATATTCCTTTACTTTATATTTCCCTTTGCTTTCAGATATTCTAATGATTTCCTCTAATTACTTTTGTTGCCAAATTGGCTTATGAACCATTCATGTTTAGATTTGATTTTCTATTTAATATGATTTAAGGTATTTCAGAATTATGATTGCTTACCTTTATTTACATTAATAATTTACATTTCTTCCTTTTGGCTTGGTTGATTACCTGGTAACACTTGAGTTGTAAAACTCAGCAGTGGTTGAAATTGGCAGATTCCTAATTAATTTAGATCGCTCTAAAACTAGTCTTCCCACAGGGATTGACTAGGACTTGAGGATCAATCTAATTAGTCCAATTGACTTAACTAAGTGGGATTAAAAATCCAATTCTCATCACACCTGATAAGGATAACTAGGATAGAAATTCCAAATTCTCATACCTTGCCAAGAGTTTATTTTACAGTTATTTATTTACTTTATTTATCGTTTAAATTACTTGTTCCTCACTTTCAAAACCCCAATTTACAAAACTCATAACCAATAATAAGAACATACCTCCCTGCAGTTCCTTGAGAAGACGACCCGAGGTTTAAATACTTCGGTTATCAATTTATTTAGGGGTTTGTTACTTGTGACAACCAAAACGTTTGTAAGAAAGGAATTCTTGTCGGTCTAGAGCTATACTTACAACGGAAACTTATTTGTGAAAATTCTAGATCACGCGAGAGTTCCGTTCTTCAATATGTTTGCCTTTTGCTTCTTTGTTAGTTTTTTAGTAGTTGTAGGAGCTTGTTCTCTTTATTTGTTACTAGTTTTGTTTTTATTTTCTCTTGCTATTATGAATTCTCATCCTTTTGGCTATGAGTTTGCTTGTAATTATGTTGTAGGAAGTGGAGATTACAATGAGAACATGCATCAATGATAGAACAATCAAAGGTGGGAGGAGCCTCAAGCTTATGGACAACCTTATTGGCAACAACCTCCTCCGGTTTCTTATAGGTATAATTCCACTCCTTATGCATATCAATCTAGTGGATGTGGTAGTCTTCATTGTACTTGTCAACAACCACCACCACATGCCTATGAGCCTCATCCTCAACATAGCCCTCAACCATACTCACAAGCCCCTTTTCACCAAATGCCTTCCTATGACCTTTATCTATCATATAACCAATCACCCTTACCTCATCCTTGTGACCATTTTGTAAGAAAATCTATAGAGCCACCACAATTCCAATATCAATACTCCTAAGAACCACAAATTCTATATATACCACCTCCATACCCTTACCAAGAAGAACCACTTTCTTATCGTGAATCCTTTCTCCAAAATAATGAACCCTTCTATCTACCCCAAGCCCCAATGGATGATTCTCTTACTTTGCTACTTCAAGGACAAAGAGAAATACAAAGGGAGGTACTAGAATCCACGGCCGCCTTGATAGAGGTGGCAAACCAATTAGTCTCCCAATGCTTGAACCCTCAAAGCACTCCCATGACCACATGTGGATAATCAATTGAAGAACATAGCATGAAGGAGAGATTGGAAACTCTGGTAGAGAAGGAGGAATGTAACTTTGTGTTAGAACAATTGGAGAAACCTATAATTATTGAAGAAGAGGAAGAAGTGGTGGAAGATTTAGGAGATGCGGAACCTCCATGGGAATCTAGAGTTATAGGAAACCTTTCCAAGAAGATTAGAGTTGATGTTAAGGAGCAAAGTACACAACCTCCAAGGCATATTCCATATGAAGAATTGGATGGGATAGAGCAAGAATTGAGTTCCCTTGGTGATGAAGATCATGCATCAAACCGTCTTGGTGGTGAATCCTTTGAACTGAAGAACCTTCTCCCGGTGAAATAGATAGCAATGTGGAGGTAGATTTCTCTCATCTTCCCATTTATGATTTGAGTGATGGAGAAGAGTTAGATGAAATTGATGAACAAAGGATTAAAATTGAGAAATCTTGTGGAGAGGTGGAGGTCCTTAGAAAAAGGAGGATGGGAGTTGAATACGCTTTGTCAAGATCCTTGGAAGCTTCTTTGCCTAGGTTATCATCTACTCCTACATTTGAGTTGGTGAAATTCATATTTATTAGCTTTATTATCCCACTCGAATATGGCTTGCTTGAAATGGATGGTTAACTTAGGGAACTTTGCGGGATGAAGCGTAAGAGAAGGATGTTTCGTGGTTGGCGTTGCAAATCAAGGCTCATTATGGTTGATACTTCAAGGATTAGATACAAAGGTTTGGCTAGTGCTCAACTAGATGGGTCTAGGATGATGTTTGGTCGCTTGATTGAGAATTCATCTTGCTTAGCACCCAAATGAAATAATGATGATCAATTTAAAGACGGGTGCCAAAACAAAGTGTGGAATCCCGGATCACACAAGGAGAATCAATTTTGGGAGCTCATGGTTTGTGAAGAACTCCATCAAGGCTTGGAAGCATTAAATTTGAAGAATGGAGCTTATTGGAGACTCAAGCATTGGTGGATGTTCAAGGATAGCTTCAAGCACAAGCCACCTTGATGAGGAGCTCCCATAAGTCCAACTTAAGGACAATAAATAAAAGTGTTAGGTGGGAGACACCCTACCATGGTAAAATCTTTTCATTTTCTCTTTTGTAAATATTGGTAAAATTAGTTTAATTTCATGTTTTGATTGGTTTCTGAGTTTATTTGGTAGTATAATATGTTAAATAAGGTTTTAAGGTGTTTTGGTAGTTGTTTGAAGATTTGGAATGCTTGGTTTGGTGCAAAAACATGGAAAAAATTTTGAAGAATAGAGCACCAACCCACGAGTATGCGTGCCTCACGCATACGCGTGACCCAAGTTTTTTGACCATTCATACGCATGCGTCACCCACGCGTACGCGTGGATCCAAAAATTTCACCTCCATACAAAAACTAGAGAGTTGTACCTACTTTGTGCCAATTTTGTGTGTGAGGCACAAGCCTGCCTACGCGTACGCATAACCCCATGTGTACGCGTCGCCTCTCTGATTTGCCATGCACGCGTACGCGTGACACACGCGTACGCGTCGCTCCCATTTCACCACCCCACGTGCACGCATCATTGCACGCGTACGCATGGGTTGCTGATGCCAGGGCATTTTGGCCAGTTTCACTGACCTTTTCTTTACTGTTTTTAGGATAGTTTCATGCATTTCCTTAGAAAATAAGCTAGTTTTAGGTAGATATTCACTTACATCTTAATTCAAGCATACATGGTGCACCTTACATGATTTCATGAGGATTTTGCATGAAATTAATGAAAAATTGGATGTTGCATTTCCCATGACTTGGACTAGAACTTTGATGCACTTTATTGCTTGATTTCAGGACAAAGAAAGCAAGGAAGAACCACGTTAGTCTCACTAACGTGACTTCTAACGTAGGAATGGGAGCTAACTTGCAAAGTTAATGAGAAAAGTAATCGCCAATAACGTCCTCAAAGCCATCAGAGCCCACGTTAAGAGTCACGTTAAATAAGTTAACGTGAACTCTAACGTGGAGGATAGAAAATGGAGCCAACGTTAGTGACACTTACCCTTGTCACTAATGTTGGGCCAAGCTCATAAGTGGCCACGTTAGTTGCCACGTTAACTTAGTTAACGTGGCTTCTAACGTTAAGAAGCAAAAGAGAAGCCAACGTTAGTGACATTTAACCTTGTCACTAACGTTGGCCAAGCCTCCACAAGCCACGTTAACTTCCACGTTAACTTAGTTAACGTGGAAGCCAACGTGGAGAAAGTATATGATCGCCAACGTTAGTGACACCTAACTTTGTCACTAACGTTGGAATGAACCACACAAGCCACAATGAGCCACGTTAACTCCCACGTTAACTTAGTTAACGTGGAAGCTAACGTGAGGAAGAGAGATGATGAGCCAACGTTAGTGACATTCACCTTTGTCACTAACATTGGAGATGGCTAGCATTGCTACGTTAGAGGCCACGTTAACCTAGTTAACATGGACTCTAACGTGGGAGATAGGGGCACATTGGAACGTTAGTGACAAAGGTAAGTATCACTAACGTTCTCGAAGGTTGGCAAGCTAACGTTAAGAGCCACGTTAACTAAGTTAACGTGGACTCTAACGTAAGAAAGGGGGAGGCTTTTCAACGTTATTGGGAAAGGTAAGTCCCAAAAACGTGTGCGAAGGACCAAGAGGCAACGTTAGTGGCAACGTTTGTGCCACTAATGTTGATGTTAACGTGGCTCTAACTTGGGTAAGGAACGTTAGTGAAAAAGGTGATTGTCACTAACGTTCTCGAACCCACATTTTCACTTAACGTTAACACCACTAACGTCCTGAGCTAAAGTCCCTGCCCACTTCACACTTTCTCTCTACAAGTAAAGCTAAGCCCAATGAAGAAGATAGCTGCTTCAAACTCAAGATCCAAAGGCCCATACTCAAGACTTGAGGAGCCAACTAGAAGATCAGAAGAGTAGTATATATAGGAGTAGCTTTGAATTGATGAGAAAAAATTAGGGGAAAAACTACTCTCTGTATTTTGCCATTCTCTGCACTTCTAGTTTTGTTTTCATGATGTATTCTCCATCTTTGCTTTTATTTTCCAGAGCTATGAACAACTAAACCCCTTTCATTGGGTTAGGGAGCTCTGTTGTAATTTGATGGATCAATACTAGTTTTCATTATTCTTCTTCTATCCGTTTTCTTGATTTTACTTGAAAGATTTTGATCTTCATCCAATTGGATAGTTATCTTGGAAAAGAAGCTATTCAAACTTGGATCTCTTCTGAACCTTGAAAGAGGAAGGAAGAAATCATGCTAGAAATGCTTTCTCATGTTGGACCAAATTGGGTTTGGATGGATATGTGACTATAATCCTCTCAATACTTGATTTGGGAAATGCATGTGGTATAATCAGTGACCATACTTCATCTCTTCTCATGAGCAATTGACCAAGGAATTGGCTATTGATCAAGATTTGAGAGATTGAATTACAAGGAATTGTAATTCGATCACTTAAGATTGCCAAGGAGATCAATGAATGCATTAATTGAGGAAGAGATGAAAATAAAATTGATCCAGAGAATGCAACATCTCCTGAGCCCAATGAACTCCCCATTTCTGATCTTACCCATTCTATTTAGTTTCTGTCATTTACTTTTATGAGCAATTACCCCATTCCCATTTACAATTCTACAATTTACTTTCCGTCATTTACTTTCAGCTCTTTATTTCTAGCATTTACTTTTTCTGTTATTTACTTTCCCGCCATTTTATTTTCTGCAATTCTCAACTCAAATTCTGATTCGCTCAACTAGAACATTCCTCTAATTAAAGTTGCTTGATCAATCAATCTCTGTGGGATTCGACCTCATTCTATTGTGAGTTTTTACTTGACGACAAAATTTGGTACACTTGCCGAAGGAAATTTGTTACGAGACAAGTTTTCCGTGCATCAAGTTTATGGCGCCGTTGCCGGGGATTGATTGTGCATCAACAATGATTAAATTGGAAGATAACTAGATTGAGCATTTTTGTTTTGTTTGATTTAATTTTCTGTTTGAGTAATTTACTTTCAGTTCTGATTAATTTTTTCCCTTCCCCCTACTTTTTCAATTTTCTTTGTTATTTACAATTCAGTTCACAAACCCACTAACTGTTTGATATATTGCATCACTCACACTAACAGTAACTCTAACAGAATACTTTCTGCATTTATTTTCCTTGCTTGTGCTTTGTTGGTTGTATGACAGGGAGAAGAAGCGGGGCTTCAACTTCCTTTGATTCTGAACCTGAGAGAACCTTCTTTAGATTAAGGCGGGAAGCAAGAGGAAAAAGAGTAGTTGGAGCTGAGGAAGAGGAGGAATACTTTGAACCAAACATGGAAGAAAACATGGAAAACCATCATGAAGAAGAGGCTCACAACCATGGCGGAGGAGGTCGAACAAATCATGTTGGGGAGGATAGAAGAGTTTTAGGCTCTTACATCAATCCAAACCCAGGAAACTGTGGAAGTAGCATTCAAAAGCCAACCATCCATGCCAACAATTTTGAACTAAAACCACAGCTCATCACCCTTGTTCAGAACAACTGTTCGTTCGGAGGAAATGTCCAAGAAGACCCCAATCAACATCTAACCACCTTCCTGAGAATATGTGACACAGTGAAGTCTAATGGTGTTCATCCTGACGCCTATAGACTGCTCTTATTTCCATTCTCACTCAAGGATAAGGCAGCCAAGTGGCTGGAGTCCTTCCCGAAGGAGAGCTTGACAACTTGGGAAGATGTGGTGAACAAATTCTTAGCACGATTATACCCCCCTCAACGAATCAATAGGCTGAGAGCTGAGGTCCAAACTTTCAGGCAACAAGATGGTGAGACTCTTTATGATGCATGGGAGAGGTTTAAGGACCTGACAAGGAGGTGTCCACCTGACATGTTCAACGAATGGGTGCAGCTGCACATTTTCTATGAATGTCTGTCATATGAATCAAAGAAGGCTGTAGACCATTCATCAGGAGGATCTTTGAACAAGAAGAAGACTATTGAGGAAGCCATAGATGTCATTGAAACAGTAGCAGAGAATGACTATTTCTATGCTTCTGAAAAAGGCAACACTAGAGGAGTAATGTAGCTAAACAATGTAGATGCTCTGCTGGCCCAAAACAAGCTCATTACCCAGCAGCTGGCTGACCTCACCAAGAAGATGGAGAGGAACCAAGTAGCAGCAATCAATACTTCATCAACAACCCAAGAAGGAGTGAATGAAGAAGCAGAGGATAGTCAGGAGCAAGCCAACTACATTGGGAATTCACCTAGGCAAAACCATGATCCATACTCGAAGACCTATAACCCTGGATGGAGGAATCACCCAAACTTTGGGTGGGGAAATCAACAAGACCAAGGCATAGATCAAAGACGATCAAATCCCAACAACAATGCAGCCCACCAACATTTCACATCTAGACCATATCAGCACCTACATAACCAACCCTCTCAACACCTTTACCAAGGCCAAAATAACCTTCCTCATCCTTCCACATCTAATCCCAATCTACCATCATTTGATGATAGACTCTCAAGGATTGAGAATATACTTGAAGGCATAGGCAAAGAGATTCAAGACAACAAGGCATTCAAGGAGGAAGTGCGAGCCAATTTCAAGAACCAAGGAGACACAATCAAGAGGTTGGAATCCCAAGTGGGGTATCTCTCTGAGCAGATTTCCAAACCTACAGACGGATTCCCAAGTGACACAGAGAAGAATCCGAGAGGTGAAACAAAGAAAGTAAGATGGGAAGATTGCAAGATGGTCACTATAAGTGATAAGGAGATTGAGGCCAAGCCAAACAAGTCGGCAGAACAACCTGGAGATACCTCAACAGAGAAGGAGGAAAAATATCACCAAGAACCAGAAATCTCACAACAGAAGCTGCTGAGACTTTATGCACCCTTTCCCCAACGACTCAATGGTGCTGTTGAGAAGAGAATATACTCAAGATTTCTTGACTTGTTTGCATCTCTGCATGTCAACATACCATTCATCAAGACCATCCAACAAATGCCTGCATACATCAAATACATGAAGGAACTGCTCCCTAGGAAAAGCTCACTCAAAGGAGGCCAAACTATAGTAATGAACAAGGAGTGCAGCGCCCTCATTCAACCAGAGTTGCCTACAAAAAGAAAGGACCCAGGGAGTTTTCACATCCCCTGTGCCATAGGAGAAACAATGTTTGATAGAGCACTCTGCGATTTGGGAGCAAGCATCAACTTAATGCCCTTATCCCTGGTGAAGAGGCTGCAGATCAATGAGATAATGCCCACAGATGTAGTCATCAGGCTGGCTGACAAAACTCAAAAACAAGCAATAGGAGTGGTGGAAAATGTGTTGGTAAAGGTTGGGAAATACTTTCTTCCCACAGACTTCGTCATCCTGGACATGGAAGAGAGTCACACTCACCCAATCATATTGGGAAGACCATTCCTAATTACAGCCAGAGCACTCATAGATGTTGAGCGAGGGGAGCTAATATTGAGGATCCATGATGAACGACTCAGTTTTAATGTCTTCAAACTCTCACAAGAAGCAGACCAAGAGAACAAAAAACCAAGCAAAGATCATAATGAGATACTGAAAAAGGAAGCAAGCATTGAAGAACAACCAGCCCAGCTGGGAAAGCCCTTGCTTGATGAACAAGGAAATAAGTAGTTGTCACAGCTCAAGGAAAAGCTGGAGGAACCTAAACCACCAGAGACATGTGAAGACAACAACAAAATTCCCTTAGAAGAAGAAGTCACAAAGGGCAAGACAACATCAAAAGGAACAAAGAAGAAGGTACCAAGGAGGTGGAGGAACAAGAAGATCCCTACCGAGGACTTCTCTCCAGGGGATAAAGTGATCTCAGCTTACTTCCCAGATATCCCCCCTGATCTCCCCACTGTACCATCTCAGCTACCTAAGGTCTTCACTATCAATAGAGTTCTTTCCTTGGAACATGTAGAGATCATTGATACAACCAATGGATATAAGTCCAAGGCAAGAGGGGAGGACTTGAAGCATTATCAACCTCCCTGATGAAGGAGAAACGTCAAGCTAGTGACGCTAAAGAAGCGCTTCATGGGAGGCAACCCATGTTTTATATGCTTTTAATAGTGAATAAGTCAATATTCATGAATTCCAACCCAAACTCGACAAACACTTGGTGAAATCCTTATTATGCAGTATATAGTGAAGAACAAGTTTGGTATTCAAAGCATGCCAAGAAAGCATGAATGCAACTCAGAGCATGCTAGTCTTGGAGCTTTGAACAAAACTTTTCATCACAGTGCTCCAAACTAAGTTTGGTGTCACCCCAAGATGCCACGAATATGCATATAAGGATACACAGTTAGTTAGTTAGTTGGTGTTCATGAATAAACAATCCAATCCTTTTTCTTTATTATTCTAGCCATAAATTTTGAATTTTTATGATATTAATTTTTCTTATTTTTATAGGGAAAAGGAGAGGAGCATTGAAGGGGATTGATTGGATAATGAAATGAGGAAGGATCGGCCACTTCATGAAGAGGGACTACACACTTGTTCTCAAAAGGGAACGCATTGGAAAATGTTGCCATACAACATGGAAAAGAATGGGACCCTTGAAGACCGAACCAATAACCCTTATAAAGTGATGATCCTTGTCCTTTCTCCATGCACAACCCCAACCATCCATCAAGCAACCACTCCGTCAATCCACACCTTCCATTCACTCACAACTCCTCTATATAAGTGACCTTTGTTCCGTACCCCACCTTCACACTCCACGCCCAATCTTCACACCTCTTCCTTTCGAAACCAAGCACCTCACACCACATTAGACACATTCTCCCTCATTCCCTTCACTGCAATCAACCCTAAACAACCAAAAGTCTCTACACCCTTACCACCTTCACACATTAACTATCATTCATGACATCTTCGAGCTCTAAAAGAAGGCAGGGAAAGGAACCTATGGAGCAACACCCGTATGATGAAAAGAGATTTAGAAGCTTGCACCATGCATTGCAATACGGGTGGATGGTGGATAAGGAGATCATCTATGAGCTGGGGTTTCAAGTTAAGAAAACTGAGTGCCCCGAAATCACAAAGAAGGTAGAAAAGAGAAGATGGGAGCTCCTCACTGATCCGGTCATTAAGGTGAATGCAAATCTTGTAAGAGAATTTTATGCAAATACGGTCCGATATGATAAGGCTGACGAGTTGTATACAAGCTTTGTGAGAGGAAAGATTGTGGATTTCGGTCCCATGAGTGTCATGAGGGCATTAAAGCTACGGTCTATACCATTTGAAGAAGAGAGTTATCATTCAAGAATGGACAATAACCCCAATCATGACGAGATTGTGCAAGACATTTGTGTACCAGGAGCTGACTGGGAAAGATATGTGGATAGGAGACCAAGGTTCATCAAGAGAGCAGATCTCACCCCGGAAGCAAAAGGGTGGTTCGAAATTGTAAGGAGGTCCATCCTCCCAGCAGGGAACAACTCGGAAATGAATCTCAAGAGAGCCACAATGGTGTACTGTATACTCAAAGGAGGAGAGATCAAGGTTCATGAACTCATAGCAGAAGGCATTAGAAAAATGGCAGAGAAAAGCGACTCAAGAGGAACGTTAGGTTACCCCAGCACTATTTACCGACTGTGCAAGAAAGCTGGGGGTGGTGTTTGAAGATGAGGACCCCGTGTGGATAAAAGAGGGCATTCCAATAACCGTTCGACGAATGCATGCTACCGCATCCCCCCTGCCTCAACGGAAGCAAAGGAAGAGGCCAGCCCCTCAAGTAGTAGAAGGACAAGTCTTAGAAGGGCAAGCACCAATCACCTTGGATATGCACCAACTGCAGGAAGCTATTGATGGCCTATCTCGAAAATATTTGGAAAGCCAAGGAGCACAGAAAGAGCTTCAACTACAAATGATGGGGTAGTAAGAGGAATCACTCTCAAGATGGATGACTCAACAAGGGGAGTGGCAAAAGCAAATGTTGGAGCAACAATTGAGTCAAGGACAACAATGGAGTGAAACATTCCACAGGATGGAACAAAGGCAAAATGAACAACAACATTCCATCCAGAGGCTAATCAACATCCAAGCACATCAAGGTGCACACATACATGAGATGCATCGAAGACAAATAGAACAGGCAGAACTACTGGACGAGCAAGGGCATTCGCAGAAGGAGTTTACCTAAGCGAGACTGGGCATCATATAAACACTCAAGCCAGGCTCGGTTACTTAGTGGGATAGCTGCTTATATTGCATCCAGGAATTACAAGGTACGAAGAAATGAGGGATGAATTAGCACGAGAAGAAAGACAAAAGGTGGAAGAGAGTCATGAATCAGTAAGGAAGGCACTTGAGGATTGGAAGCAAGCAAGATTGGCACGGATGCGAGGAAATGCAAGAGGACACAAGGAGGACAAGCAAGGAGGAGAGCATGGGCAACCACATGAGTAAAAGGTGGTGGAGTTCCTTCTTTGGTCCATCTTTCTCTATGATTTAAATAAGGAAGATCTTGTATGAAATAGAACTTGCTTCCATGTTAGTTTAAATTTTTTATTTTGTCTTTTAAGTTTTGTGTTGAAGAGGTCCATGCTTGCTAGTCTTTATGTCACTGCATCATCACTAGGCTTACTTGTATGCTTGTTCCTTTAAATCAAATAAAAAGAGAATGAGTGTTTACAAAAGACCAGAGTGGAGCTCATACTATGGAGTAAGTTCATGATTTTATGGTGTGATCATAAGTTAGCTAAGTTGGTTCAACCACAAGGTGGGAAGACAACTATCTATCATGAATACTATGCTTTGAACACACCCCATGAGACTAGCTAAATAACAAGATCCTAATAAGAAAAAGGGGAAAAGAAAAATGAAAGTGGAAAAATAAAAGAAAAAGAGTAAGCAATAAGGCTAGGTACCAATGGTTTTAATCTTGAAGCATGTGTCTGTGGTGTTCCTGTGTGAGGGATTTAATTGGATGAATAAGCTCTTAGGGGTGCCTTATCACTTGGTAACTTGGGTTAACTAACTCGGGATTATCAGCTGAAAGTCCACTATCAAGAGTAACCCTCACTACAGAGCATTTAGTAACCCAAAGAGGTGCTGGACACCAAGGTCTCAAGAAAGAAAATAAACAAACCATGTGCCTGTGGTGTGTATGTATGGGGGAAAGACTTGAGGAAGTAAGTCCTTAGGGGTGCTTCAACACCTAGCACCTTGAACCAACTGATTCGGGAGTGTTGGCTGAAAGCTTATTTTAAAAAGTTGCCTCCTTATAGAGCACTTAGCTTAAGAACACAAATAAGCCCTGAAATGACAACAAAAGGATCAATGAATAAAAGTCTCATGGGATGCAATCACAGTGAGTATTCTAGGACATGATAAAGGTCTGAAATCCAGGAATGAACCTAAGTTGCTATGCATGAAACCACCATAAAACCAGGGACATGACCTCCATAAGAATGACTCATTTCTCTTGGCATTCCATTCATCATTCTCTTGTTCCAATACTTGCTTAGGGACAAGCAAGCTTTAAGTTTGGTGTTGTGATGTCAGGACATTTTGGCCAGTTTCACTGACCTTTTCTTTACTGTTTTTAGGATAGTTTCATGCATTTCCTTAGAAAATAAGCTAGTTTTGGGTAGATATTCACTTACATCTTAATTCAAGCATACATGGTGCACCTTACATGATTTCATGAGGATTTTGTATGAAATTAATGACAAATTGGATGTTGCATTTCCCATGACTTGGACTAGAACTTTGATGCACTTTATTGCTTGATTTCAGGACAAAGGAAGCAAGGAAGAACCACGTTAGCAGCCACGTTAGTCTCACTAACGTGACTTCTAATGAAGGAATGGGAGCTAGCTTGCAAAGTTAATGAGAAAAGTAATCGCCAATAACGTCCTCAAAGCCATCATAGCCCACGTTAAGAGCCACGTTAACTAAGTTAACGTGAACTCTAACGTGGAGGAAAGAAAATGGAGCCAACGTTAGTGACACTTACCTTTGTCACTAATGTTGGGCCAAGCTCATAAGTGGCCACGTTAGTTGCCACGTTAACTTAGTTAACGTGGCTTCTAACGTTAAGAAGCAAAAGAGAAGCTAACGTTAGTGACATTTAACTTTATCACTAACGTTGGCCAAGCCTCCACAAGCCACGTTAACTTCCACGTTAACTTAGTTAACATGGAAGCCAACGTGGAGAAAGTATATGATCGCCAACGTTAGTGACACCTAACTTTGTCACTAACGTTGGAATGAACCACACAAGCCACAATGAGCCACGTTAACTCCCACGTTAACTTAGTTAACGTGGAAGCTAACGTGAGGAAGAGAGATGATGAGCCAACGTTAGTGACATTCACCTTTGTCACTAACGTTGGAGATGGCTAGCATTGCTACGTTAGAGGCCACGTTAACCTAGTTAACATGGACTCTAACGTGGGAGATAGGGGCACATTGGAACGTTAGTGACAAAGGTAAGTGTCACTAACATTCTCGAAGGTTGGCAAGCTAACGTTAAGAGCCACGTTAACTAAGTTAACGTGGACTCTAACATAAGAAAGGGGGAGGCTTTTCAACGTTATTGGGAAAGGTAAGTCCCAATAACGTGTGCGAAGGACCAAGAGGCAACGTTAGTGGCAACTTTTGTGCCACTAACGTTGAGGTTAACATGGCTCTAACTTGGGTAAGCAACGTTAGTGAAAAAGGTGATTGTCACTAACGTTCTCGAACCCACATTTTCACTTAACGTTAACACCACTAACATCCTGAGCTAAAGTCCCTGCCCACTTCACACTTTCTCTCTGCAAGTAAAGCTAAGCCCAATGAAGAAGATAACTGCTTCAAACTCAAGATCCAAAGGCCCATACCCAAGACTTGAGAAGCCAACTAGAAGATCAGAAGAGTAGTATATATAGGAGTAGCTTTGAATTGATGAGAAAAAATTAGGGGAAAAACTACTCTCTGTATTTTGCCATTCTCTGCACTTCTAGTTTTATTTTCATGATGTATTCTCCATCTTTGCTTTTATTTTCTAGAGATATGAACAACTAAACCCCTTTCATTGGGTTAGGGAGCTCTGTTGTAATTTGATGGATCAATACTAGTTTTCATTATTCTTCTTCTATCTGTTTTCTTGATTTTACTTGAAAGCTTTCGATCTTCATCCAATTGGATAGTTATCTTGGAAAAGAAGTTATTCAAACTTGGATCTCTTCTGAACCTTGAAAGAGGATGGAAGAGATCATACTAGAAATGCTTTCTCATGTTGGACCAAATTGGGTTTGGATGGATATGTGACTATAATCCTCTCAATACTTGATTTGGGAAATGCATGTGGTATAATCAGTGACCATACTTCATCTCTTCTCATGAGCAATTGACCAAGGAATTGGCTATTGATCAAAATTTGAGAGATTGAATTACAAGGAATTGTAATTCGATCACTTAAGATTGCCAAGGAGATCAATGAATGCATTGATTGAGGAAGAGATGAAAATGAAATTGATCTGGAGAATGCAACATCTCCTGAGCCTAATGAACTCCCCATTTCTGATCTTAGCCATTCTCTTTAGTTTCTATCATTTACTTTTATGAGCAATTACCCCATTCCCATTTACAATTCTGCAATTTACTTTTCGTCATTTACTTTCAGCTCTTTATTTCTAGCATTTACTTTTTCTGTTATTTACTTTCCCGCCATTTTATTTTCTGCAATTCTCAACTCAAATTCTGATTCGCTCAACTAGAACATTCCTCTAATTAAAGTTGCTTGATCAATCAATCTCTGTGGGATTCGACCTCACTCTATTGTGAGTTTTTACTTGACGACAAAATTCGGTACACTTGCCGAAGGAAATTTGTTACGAGACAAGTTTTCCGTGCATCAAGTTGCCTTGTTTCATCCATCCTCTTTTCTTCTCTTCTTTCCATTTCTTTCCTTCTTCCTTCTTCTTCTCCTTTCTTTCCACCCTTTAATCATCATCCAACACTACCAAACACCATTTATAACCATTCCTTTTAGATAGTTAGTTATTTAGTTAGTTTAATTTTCATCAATTTTCTGTTTTTCATAATAAGTGTTGGAGTATTAATTTTGTTTACTGTGTATTGCTGCTGATCATTGATGAGATGTTAGTTTAACATCATTGTTGTTAATTGTCATTGTTGGATTTTCTTGTTGAGGTTCTATTTTGCTACTTGGTTTGAGTTTTTAATGCTTAACTTCTGTGAATACCAAGTGAATGACATTGCCTTCAAGCTTGTTAAATCTTTTTGAATTGCATGATTTGGCCACCATGTGATTTGAATTCTTTTCTTTGAATAGGCAATTTCTTAATGGATGTTGTGTCTTTATCTTAATGCATTATGTTTCTTGATCATATGCATCCACATGTTTTTGGCTTGAATGCTTTCATGCTTCTTTATTGCTTGTTTGGTTGTTTTAACCTACGAGTTAAGAGCATCTCAAGCATATTAGTATGTGTGAAGTGCATGTTCCTTTTTGTGTAACTATGACATAGTTCTTTTTATGCTAGTGTGTTCTAGACCGCATGCATCTTAGAACTCACACATTTGTTTAATTAATGTCACACATTGGGTCACTCACTTCATTCTAGTGATTTACCTCATTCTAACAATTTATTCTTCCTTGATTTTGCATTTACTTTTCTTACGATCATGCCTTCTATTTTCAGGATGAGTTATTATAAGCTAAAATGGAAGCGGGAGAAAGAACACGCAGCAACCGGTTGACCTACCAGCTGAAGGTGGCAACTCGGCAAGTTGCCGTACCCCCTTGCTCATCTTTGGATGAACCGAGGACAATGTAAACTTTTAAGTGTGGGAAGGTCATCCAACCGAATCGGCATTTTTGGGTAACAAATTTATAATCCCAACACTTTTGCATTTCATTTTTAGGTCTTTTAGGATTTTTTGTTGCATTTTCTTATTTTTGCATATATATACATAATAAGCTTAGTCAAAATAATGAAATTTTTCAAGAAATTTATCTATAGGGCATTGACTTCCCAATTGATTTGAGTAAAAATTTTTCATTGAACTTGCTTGAATTATTTATTGTGGATCATGTTTTGAGCTAAGAACACAAGCAAGTGAGTTTTGAGCCTAATTGTGTGGTTACATCTTATAACCACTTATTTTCCTTCTTATGTGCATTATTCTCTTTCTATGATTGTAATCTTTGATTTGTTTGATTCTTTATGTCCATTATTCTGTGTAGACATGCATTTATATGATTGAGGCCATGGTTTCAATTAGCTCACTTACCCAAAAGCCTTACCTTTTATCTTCCATTGTTAGCCAACTTTGAGCCTACGATAAACCCATTTGTTCTTAATATTAGCACATTACAAGTCTTAAAGTAAAAAATAATAAATGTCCTTAATTTGGATCTTTGATTAGCTTAGGCTAGTGAGTGTGTATCATTCAAGTGTGGGGAAACTTGGGACATTGGTTGAGAGAAAAAGGTGTGTTTTGTATTTTCATTGAAGATCTTGGGAATTGGGTACATACTCATGTGTTAATTAAGTGTAAAACCATATGCACTGATACTTTTGTATATACTTTATTGCAAAAAGAAAAAAAATGAGAAAATAAAAAAAAAATATATCAAAAAAGAAAAAAATAGAAGAAAGAAAGAAAAAGAAAAACAATAAAAAAGGGACAAAATGCCCCAAAGTGAAGCTCAATAATAATCAATGCATATGAGTTGTGATCAAGAAAAGAATGCATGAGTGTGTAGAAAAAGTGAAGAATGGGTAGTTAGGTTAGCTTTTAAATTGTATACGTTGTTATATAGGTTAGGTGGGATGTTTAAGTTAATCAAAGATTCAAATTCTAGTCCACTTAGCCATATGCATCCTACCTTTACCCTAGCCCTATTACAACCCATGGAAAAGTCCTCATGATATTTGTATGCATGCATGGAATAATTGTTGATTGTTAGATGAAAAACAAATCATGGAAAGCATGATTAGGGGAGAATTAAGTGAATCAAACCCATACACTTGAGTGATTATAGTGGATACACATCCGGTGAGGGTTCAATCGCTCAATTACATGTTTTCACCTAGAATCATCACTTTTCTTGCAAGTTTGTAAAAATCTTTAATAACTCAATCCAATTGTGGTTTGACTGGGTTGCTAATACCTTTAGCCCTTATGCTTATATTGGTTTTCTTGGGAATTGATTTATTTTGACCAAGCAATTGCATTCATTTAGATAGTTACATGTAGGTAGATTGCATATAGTTTAGTTTCATTGAATAAATGATAGTACGCTTTGTTTCTCTCTTGGTTTAGCAAGAGGACATGCTATGGTTTAAGTGTGGGGAGATTTGATGCAGCACTATTTTGTGGTGCATTTTATCTTAAATTGAGGGGATTTTACTACCTTTTCCCACATTTATTCACTAAAATAGCATAGTTTTGTATGTTCTTCTTAATTTGGGCTTAAGTGTGAAAACATGCTTTTTAGGCTCTTAATTGGTTAATTTTAATTCACCTTTGATTCCACTAGATGCCTTGATGTGTTTGTTAGTGAATTCAGGTTGAAAAGGCTAGAAATGGAACAGAGGAATGAAGAGAAAAGCATGCAAAATGGAGAAATCATGGAGAATTAAGGATTTGGGGTGCATTCACCGACACGCATGCGTAACAGACGCGCATGCATGGAATGTGAAGTCGCATGGCGACGCGTACGCGTGACATGACGTGTACACGTGGATAGCAAAAACCCAAGCGACGCATACGCGTGACCCACGCGTACGTGTTGATACTCGCACGTGACCTCATTAAAGTGAAAATGCTGGGGGCGATTTCTGGGCTTTCCAGAACCAAATCCAACTTATTTCAGAGTCTATTACATGCAGAAATCAAGAGGAGTCAAAGGGGGGGGGGGGATCACATAGTTTAGTTTTCATCATAATTTAGTTAGTATCTAGAGAGAGAAGCTCCCTCTTCTCTCTAAAATTAGGTTAGATGTAGATTAGGATTTCTTAGATCTAGGTTTAATTCATGCTTTGATTTACTTTTCCTCTTTAAATTCTTGTTGCTCTACCTTTGCTTTCTTAGTTTAGTATTTCATTTCTTGTATTTGTTTACTTTATTGTTGATTTGCACTTTTGTTTCTTCTATTTCCTTTTAATGCAATTTATGTTTCATGTTCCTTTATTGTTGATTTGAGTTGTTGTTGTTAATTCCTTACTTTTGGTAGTTGTAGATTTACATTTCTTACAATCTTATTTTGCTTTTCTTTTATGCCTTCCAAGTGTTTGACAAAATTCTTGGAGGGATGTTAGAGTAGATTTTTGTGTTCTTGGCTTGGGATGGTAACTTAGGTGAAATTGAGTTGCTAATATCCAAGTCTTGATAATTGGTGTCCATTGACTCTAGCTTCCACTAAGTTAATTAGTAAGTGGCCAGGACTTGTGGATTAGGATTGGTGTAGCTCATTTGACTTTCCTCCATTCGTTAGAGGATGACTTAATGAGATTGATCCTTGCAATTATCATATTGTGGTTAGTAACAAGGATAAAAATCCCTAACCATCAACCCTTGCCAAGAGCGTTTTATTATTTGAGCTCATTTACTTTCTTGCCATTTATTTTTCATGTTCTTTATTCAAAACCCCAAAATATGTATCTCATAACCAATAACAAGAACACTTCCTTGCGATTTCTTTGAGAGACGACCTAAGGTTTGAATACTTTGGTTTATTTTTATTGGGGTTTGTTACTTGTGACAACCAAATTTTTGCATGAAAGGATTGTTTGTTGGCTTAGAAACCATACTTGCAACAAGATTTTATTTGTAAAATTCTAAACTATACAAAAATCTCTTCATCAAACTTCGCCGGAGAAGAGAAGAAAGAGAGAAGAGAAGAAAGAAGGAAGAAGAAATAAAAGAAAGAGGGAGGAGAAAAGAAGAAGAAAAGAGAAGAAATAGGGAGAGAGAGAAATGTGGTGGCGGTGGTGGTGGCTCCGGCAGTAGCGGGGTCGCCGGAAGGATGGGGCGGGGCTGAGCTGAGGGGGCAGTGAAGAAGAAAGGAAGAAGGGGTGTGGAAGGGCGCAACAAGGCACCCTTTCCCATTACTGCCCAGACTGCGACTCGTGTGTACGCAAACCAGCAAAAAAATGAGGGCGTTCATACGCGCAGGGCGTGCGAGCACTGCTAGCAGAGATGGTCTAAAGACGTGTGCGTGTGCACAAGGCTGTGCGCACGCACAAATGACTTTTTTTTGCAACAGGGAAAAATGACCATGTGTGCGTACGCACAAAGGAGCGTGCGCATGCACAGAATGAAAATGTGCTGGGGTGCGTGACGATCTGATTTCTATCGGTAAAGAATTTTCACAAATATTATCGCGTTGTAAGTATAGTTTCTAAACCAACAGAGAATCCTTTCGTACAAAAGTTTTGGTTGTCACTTAAGAAAACCCAATAAAATTTATAACCAAAGTATTTAAACCTCGGGTCGTATCTCAAGGAATTGCAGGGAAGTACGATTTATTATTGGTTATGGAAAACAGTATTTTTGGGTTTTTGAAAAAGGTTTGAATGAGAAAAAATAGATTGCAGGAATTAATAAATCAATAGCTAATAAAACTCTTGGCACGGTATGAAAATTAAAAGTCCTATCCTAGTTATCCTTATCAATGGTGATGAGAATCATATTTTGCTCCCCACTAAGTCAACCTCTAACTATGAAGGTAAGTCAAGTGGATAAATCAATTTAACAACTAAAGTCCTAGTCAACTCCTAAGGAAAAACTAGAGTTATAGGAATTTAAATCAATCAGCAAAGATAACAATTATCAATCACGATGAGTTTGACAACTCAAGATTTACCAATTAATCAACCAAAGCCAAAAGGAAAAAAATCTAAATTATTTAGATAAATAAAGGAAAGCAATCATAATTCTGAAATACCTCAAATTGCATTAATAAAAGAAAATCAATCCAAACATAAAGAGTTCATAAACTAAATTGAGAAAATAAATAAAAGGAATATTAAACCTGGAAATTGAGAAGAAGAAATCCTAATTCCTTTAAGAGGAATCCTAATCCTAAGAGACAGGAGAGAACCTCTCTCTCTAAAAACTACATCTAAATCTAAAATTCTGAATTGTGAATGTATGATAAGTTGTCCTCTTTTTTTGATGCCTCCATTCTTTGGCTTATATTCTGTGTTTCTGGATTCAGAATTAGGCCGAAAAAGGGTCCAGAAATCACTGGGGTGTTTTCTGCAGATTCTGGTACGTGGCGTCTGTCACGCGTTCGCGTCATCTGGGAGTTTTCCTTGTCACGCGTACGTGTCGGTCACGCGTACGCGTCATTTGTGTTCTGCTCAAGGCACACGTCCGCGTCAGTCACGCATGCGTGTCGATGCCTTTTTGCGCTAGGCACACGGCCGCGTCGTCCATGCATTCATGTCGCTGCCTTTTCTTCAAAACTCCATTTTTATGCTTTCCTTCCAGTTTTTTATGTTTCCTTTCTGTCCTCTAAGCCATTCATGCCCTATGAAACCTGAAAATACTTAACACACAAATCACGGCATCGAATGGTAATAAAGGATAATTAAAAATTAATATTTTTAAAGCATAAGAAAACATGTTTTCACATATATCATAATGTAAAGAAGGAAAGGTAAAACCATGCAATTTACATGAATAAGTGGGTGAAGGATTGAGTAAATCACTTAAATTGAGCACAAAATACATCATAAAATATGGGTTTATCAACCTCCCCACACTTAAACAATAGCATGTCCTGATGCTAAATCCAAGGGAAAAAGTGAAGGTAGAATGGTGGAATCTCATGCAATGCAACCTATTCTAAATACAAGCTACCTACATGAATCATGCAATTCTAATTATTATCCACCTATATATATAAAGCTTACATGTGGTTAGTTTGCTTCATATTTTCAAGGAATCATATATACATAGCCAAACCTTAGATAATGTTAAAGAACTTTTACAATTGAGATGGGTAAAAGTATTTCACAAACTTGCAAGACGATTAACAATTAAGCAGAGATATATGGTGATGAGCTATTGAACCTTCACTGGATTTTGTGTTTACTCTCTAGTCACTCAGTGTTTATTGGGTTAATCACTCTATTCCTTTTCTATCCTTGCTTTCTAAAACCTTGTTCTTCATCTAACCAATCAACAAATATTGAATATAGACATACAAAGATCATGAGGTCTTTTTCAAGGTTGTAATGGGGCCAAGGTAAAGGTAAGGGTATATGTATAAGGCTAAGTGAGCTAACAAAGTGAATCCTTGATTAGTCTAAGATTTCACCTAACATATACATACATTATATAATTTAAAATGCTTTACCTAGTTACCCAAACTTTTCCCACTTTTGTGTTACATGCTCATGTATTAAATTTACTTTTGAATTTTGTCTCATGTGCATTGATTCTTTTATTTTGCATTGGGGTAATTTTTTGTATCCCCTTATTTAATTACTTAAAAGTTTTTTTTTCAATGCACATGGTAATTTAATTAATTTGATTTCACATGAGCATGCTTCCCAAATATTCAAATAACTTATTCAATTTCAATTTTCCACTTTTTCTATCATCCCATGTTCCCATGAAATTCCCCATACTTAAATTGTACACAATATCTATCTTAAGCTAACCAAGGATTCAACTTGGGATTTTTATTTGTTTTTCTGCTTAAGGCTAGTAATGTGGTTATAGAACAAGAGGGGATTAAAAGGCTCAAGGAGGCTAGCAAGGGTGATGTAAAAGGTAGGCTAATTTGGGATAAGTGAGAAAAGATTCAAATGATGGCCTCAATCATCTCTTGGTATGTATCTATATTCTATATTGGACATATAGATTAAAACAAAGTAAAGAACACCAGAATAAGAAAGAAGGGCGAAACATACAGGAATGAAATTTATGGTTAAATGCAACCATGCAATCAAGCTCAAAAACTCACAGGTGGTGTGTTCTTTTGGCTCAAAAATCATATATCAATTATGTATGTCATGCAAGTAGAAATCAAGAGTTTCCATTATTCTCAATGTGGATCTTAGGGTGGCCCTTAAAATCTTAGTGTTGTTCCTTGAAAAATGTTGTATAAATTAACTAACATGTAATGCTATATATATATATATATATATACAAGGTGTGTGGATGTTTTGATTCTGTTAAAGTCTCTAGTTTACTCCTTTTATTTTCAATTAAATCAAACTATTATACACTAAAAGGGTAAACTATACTAATTAATCCACATATTCTATAACTAATAAGTTTAGAATTGCAAACTAAACTAAATATCTAAGATATAAACTAAGGTGCAAAATGTAGAAATAAAGTAAAAATACAGCAAAAGAACAATGTGCAAGTACTGAAAGATAAAAAATAAAATAAAAATACAGAAAATGAACAAAATAAGATAGAAGAGTCTTATAGTGGTTCACAAAAAAAAAAATTCGCCAGAGATGGCGACCTCCCCACACTTAAATAATAGCATCATCCTCGATGCTCACTCAAGCTGGGTGTGAAGAAGTGTCATCTTCGGAAGGATGGGCTGTTGGAGTCTCTGTGAGTGTAGGAGGATCTGTTTGCTGCAGTGGAGGCTCTGTCTGTAGAGAAATCTCCGGATCTGCGGCCTGTATCTGGTGGTGCTCCTCATGGTGTGGTGCAGTGTGCTCTGGTCCTGCCTGCTCAGCCTGGGCATGTGTCTCTTCCTCATGATCATCCGCCTCCGCATCAGATACCTCTGAAGGTGTGTCGGGCTCGGAGGAGATGTCGCCGCCGAATCGGATCATCAACTTGAGGTGCTCATAGCGTCGCTTGTCGCGACGCTCCATACGATCTAGGCGGGCGAATATGCGGTACACCAGATGATAAATGGGCTCAGGAGCAGGTGGAGGTGCAGTGGTGGTAGTTGGTGCAACAGTGGATGAAGAAGGGGCAGCTGAAGGTGTGGCTGCCTCATCAAAAGCGGTGAGGAATGGGGGTTTGTAGCCTAAAGCCTGAAATTTCCTGCTGTGAGGAATGATCTTCTTGCAATCAGCAGCAGTCGGCTTCGCATCGGCCAGCTCCCAAGGCACGTCAGCTCGGCGGCCTAGCTGGGTGATCAGATAAGGAAAAGGGAGAGTGCCTCTGACATGGACCCTGGCCATATAATATCGGATGAAATGTGGAAGATACAGGTCCTTACCCTCCATCACACACCAGATGAGGGTGATCATAGCAACGGGCAGCTCTGTCTCATGAGTGCTCGGCATCACATAGTTGCTCAGAATCTGGTGCTAGAGCCGAGCCTCATCATTCAAATATATCAGCTTGATTCCCTTAGGCATCACTGTATTCTTTCCCATGACCCATGGGACAGTAGGATCAAGGGTTAGTCTCTGCTTGACAGCATCCCAGTCAAATATCATAGATCTCATATCCTTTTCAGCCTTTTGGTAGCTGTCAGGCTGATCGGACTTAGGATGAAGGTGGAGGATGTCCTCAATAGCTTCCTCAGTGACCAAAATCTATTTTTCTCTGAGGTGCACTGCATCCAGGGAGGTCTTGAAATAGTTACAGTAAAATTCTCTAACCCAGGAAGCATTGACCTCCGTCAAGTTTTGTTCCAAGAAGAACCGGCCTCTCTGTTTTATCTGTTCGGACGTGTACTACTGTAGTTCTTCTGGAATTTTTAGAGTTCTCTCCAAGTACAGGTTCTTGGAAGTGGCAAATACTAGATACTTGAGCTCACAGTATCTGTTTGCAAATTTGACTTGGTCTGTGGCGGTGAGGAGCTGGTCAGCCTTTTTCTGTGGGGTAAAGTTCTTTTCCTACCAGGAATCATCATGCAAAATGTCGAGGATGGTCATAGAGGATTCGCCTCTTTTCCTTTTGCTAGTGGTTGCTTTGCCCTTTCCTTTGCGTTGAGGGTCAGACATCCTGAAAAGCAGAAATTCCAGGATATAATTGAAGAACAAAAGCAGAAAAATAAGTAGGCAAATAGAATAATAGCAATATAAGCACAGAGTGGCAAAAGAGCAAGGGAAGCATGAAATGAGTCAAATATATGTGCATTTTGGATTGTGTTCAAGTGGAAAAGTCTGAAAATAGAAATCACAATCCAAAATATATGATAAGTGGAATTCAAGTTAATAAGGAAAAACAATGATCACGCCCTGAGTTAGAAAGTTAAGGTAGTCATGTAAAAAGAGAAGTCAGAAAGTTGAAATGTTTAAGAAGTGAAAAGGGAGCTAGAAAGTTAAAGCAGTGAGTTAGTAGAAAGAAAGTTAAAGTAAGTGGCATGATAATCGTTTTCCTAGGTAACAAGTGATTCACAAATTTAAAGAACAATCAACTCATATTCAAGCAAGGATATCAGGTTATTGATGATAATTCATATAGATACAAGAGTAGCAAAAATTAAAATGAAATAATCAATAATGCAATTTATTAACCAGGGAATCGAAAGGAATAAGAATGCTATCCCGTGCATGCATGAATTGGTTAGGTTGTAGCCAGGGAGTGCAAAATTCAAAATTGCCAAAACCAATACATGAATGGAAAAATGAAACAATTTGCAGAAAATTGGGTGGCATTTTGGCTAAAATTGGGTGTTCCCAGGAAATAAACATTAGGAAAAATCAGTTCATATAAAATTAATTACAGCTGCAAAGAGACACAAATATCATGAACATGAAAGAACAGTGTAACAGCAACATGAAACATGGAAGAACAATATAGGAACAATATGATCATCATAGCAAAATTGGAATCGCGAAATAGAGAAAACAAGTAGCAGGAACAGCGCAATTATCAGGCCTAAATCTACTAACCACATCCTAGCTACCTAACCACCTAGAATCCACTACAAACATGCATCTCTAACTATCCTAATTTGAACAGAATCTGAAAAATATGCAACTAACTAACTAATGAACTGGTAAAGGGAATGGTGTTCGGTGGAACCTGGTGTGGGTAGGATCAGAATATGAGACAGAGAGGGGGGGGGTAGTGGCGCTGGTGGCTGTACGGCGGTGGCACGGTGGTGGTGCGGATAGGGGCAGTGGTGGAGGGTTGTGTTTGTGTTGGGTTAGGTTTAAGGGAGGGGTGAGGAAGAAGATTGGGGGCGAAGGTATTGGGCTGTGATGGTGGTCGGCGGTTCTGGGCAGGTGGTAGAGTGGTGGCGGTTCGGAGATGGGGCAGCAGTGGGTGAAGGGAGGGGGAGAAGAAGAAGAGAAAGAAGGAGGGGGGGTTCCGGCGAGGGTGGCATGGTAGGGTTGGTTGGGGATGGTGACGACGGCTTGGTGAGGGTGGTGCGGTGGTGGCAGGGGAGAGGAGGAGAAAGTGCAGAGGAGGTTGGGGGTGGTGTTTGGGGGACGCGAAATGGTTAGGGTTCGCGTGGGTAGGGGTTAGTGTATTTGAATCCACGCGAACGCGTGGAGCATGCGATCGCGCAATAGGGGCAAAAGGGAACTGACGCGGCGGCGTCATTGACGCGATCGCGTGAATTAGGTAAAAGATACGTGATGCGGATGTGTGATATATGCAAACGCATCGCTGTAAAGTGTGCTAGACGCACAGTTCCGGCGTCGTTTTGGCACAACTCTCTGTTCACTCTATAGGGGCAAAGATTTTCACGCAACGCGTATGCGTCGCCCATGCTTTCGCGTGGTGTGTATGAATTGTAAGTGACGCGTTCACATCGTTGACGCGGATGCGTGGGCCCATTTGTGCTAAACTCACACTAGCCGCATGATTCCAGCCCAACTTCTTGGGCGTTGGATCATTACGCCGATTTCCAATCGACGCCCACGCATGGACTGCTCGCTCGCGTGGGTTGATTTTTTTATGCAATTATGCAGTATGCAATATGCAATGCTAATGTAAATGCTATGAATAATATCCAGGTTCAATGAAAATAAAATAATATAAAAACAAACAAAACGAAATAAAATTGAAAAAGGAACGATCATACCATGGTGGGTTGTCTCCCACCTAGCACTTTTAGTTAAAGTCCTTAAGTTGGACATTTGATGAGCTTCCTGCTATGGTGGCTTGTGCTTGAATTCATCCAAAAATCTCCACCAGTGTTTGGAATGCCAACAGCCTCCGGGGTCCCAAACTAGGCATGTAAAGCCCTCAAGCAAGTTAAAGCAAGTGATTAGGCTCCAGGAATATTGATTGTTAGAATGAATTCCGGGGTCCCAAACTTTGTTTTTATAACCGTCTTTGTCTTGATCCACATTTTTCCAGCTGGACGGTACGTAATTTGTATTCTTACCAAGATGACCAAACGCCTTCCGAAACCCATTCAATTGAACTTGATACCAATCCTTGCACTTCAAATTGAAGCGTGGAACCTTATTGAATCTTGCACGCCAGCTCTGAGTACGAGCCATTTCCCTCTTACTCTTAAAGCTGCAAAGAGCTCTAAGCTGGCCCTCTGTTTCAAGCAAACCATATTCAAGTGGAAAAGTAAAGATAAAGGTTAAGGATTGTACCCACTTGAAGCTTGTATTGGGCGGTAATGGCCTTGGGGTAGGTGTTTCCAGTGGTTCTGCAAGCTCTACTCCCTTGTATTCTTCTGTGAATTCCTCCACTTCTTTGCAAACTTCTTTAAATTCAACCATGTCTTGATTAAAGTCCTTGATTTCTTCCTCATCATCACTCAAGTCATAAGTTGGAGGTTGAGAAAAATCTACCTCAGCATCATCTTCGTATTCACTCGGGGAAGATTCTTCCATCTCAACGAATTCACTTGCGGATGCAAGTTCATTACTTAAGAGAACCTGATTTGTGATTATCATCATCAAGGAAACTTGCGTCTTGGGTTATTCCGTCCAGTTCTTCATAAAATACCTGCTTTAGGGGTTGTGCACTATCCTCCTTGGCATTAATTTCGAACTTCTCAGCGGAATCCTTTACAGTTCTCGATTCCCATGGATGTTCAGCATCTCCTAAATCTTCAACCACTTCTTCCTCTGCAACTATTATGGCTTCCTCCACTTGTTCCAATACAAAGCCATGCTCCTCATTGTCCACCGAAGTTTCTAGTGTCTCCTTCATACTACGCTCTTCTTTGGAAGGCTAATTTATTTACTACCCCAGTTAAGGCAATAACGAGTTCCAGTACGTCCCTTTGCATCTTCGCTTGTCCTTGAAGAAGAACACAATGGGTGTCATTCATTGGAGATTAGGGTGGATATGAGGGGTCATTATTTTGGAGGAAAGGTTCATCATAAGAATGTGGTGGTTCTTGGGAGTAATTGGATTGGAGTCGGGGTGGATATGGATTAGGGTCGTAGGGAGGTGTTTGGTTGTAGGGGGCTTGTGAGTGTGGTGGTTCAAAGCTATGTTGAGAGGGTGGTTCAATAGCACAGAGTGGGACTTGTTGGTAACTACAAGGGGATCCACCATATCTATTGCCTTGGCATGCATTGTAGAATGGTCTTCGTCTGTGGTACTGTGGAGGGTGTTGTTGCCTAAAGGGTTGATCAAGTTCTCGTGGCTCCATCCATCTTTGACTGTTCTGACCTTGATGCATGTTCCTGCTATAGCTTCCATTCCCTTCAACAATATTAGAACCAAACTCAAAGCGAGAGGGGTGAGAATTCATAGTAAATAATAAAAATTAAAAATAAAAACAAATAAACAGGTAAAAGAAAATATTTACAATAACCAATAATAAGGCACACAGTTGCAACTCCCCGGCAACGGCGCCATTTTTTGACGATCTGATTTCTATCGGTAAAGAATTTTCACAAATATTGTCGCGCTGTAAGTATAGTTTCTAAACCAACAGAGAATCCTTTCGTATAAAAGTTTTGGTTTTCACTTAAGCAAACCCAATAAAATTTATAACCGAAGTATTTAAACCTCGGGTCGTATCTCAAGGAATTGCAGGGAAGTACGATTTATTATTGGTTATGGAAAACAGTATTTTTGGGTTTTCGAAAAAGGTTTGAATGAGAAAAAACAGATTGCAGGAATTAATAAATCAATAGCTAATAAAACTCTTGGAACGGTATGAAAATTAGAAGTCCTATCTGATGCCAGGGCATTTTGGCCAGTTTCACTGACCTTTTCTTTACTGTTTTTAGGGTAGTTTCATGCATTTTCTTAGGAAATAAGCTAGTTTTGGGTAGATATTCACTTACACCTGGATTCAAGCATACATTGTGCATTTTACATGATTTCATGAGGATTTTGCATGAGTTTAGTGACAAATTGTATGCTGCATTACCCATGACTTGGACTAGAACTTTGATGCACTCTATTGCCTGATTTCAGGACCAAAAGAAGCAAGGAATGGGAGGTAACTTGCAAAGTTAATGAGAAAAGTGACTGCCAATAATGCTCTCGAAGCCATCATTACCTACGTTAAGAATCACGTTAACTAAGTTAACGTGAACTCTAATGTGAAGAAGGAAATTTGAGCCAACGTTAGTGACACTTAACATTATCACCAACGTTAGCCAATGCTCATAAGTGGCCACGTTAGAGTCCACGTTAATTTAGTTAACGTGGCCTCTAATGTTAAAAGGGGGAAAGGAAGCAAACGTTAGTGACATTCAACATTGTCACTAACGTTGGCCTAAGTGCACAATGCCACGTTAACTCCCACGTTAACTTGGTTAACGTGGGAGCTAACGTGAAGAGGCAAGGGTGGTCGACAACGTTAGTGACACCCAACATTGTCACTAACGTTGGAAGCAACCACACAACCCCAAGGAGTTACGTTGACTTCCACGTTAACTTAGTTAACGTGGAGGCTAACGTGAAAGAAGAAGGTGATGGCCAACATTAGTGACACTCAACATTGTCACTAACATTGGAAGGAGCCACACAAGCCACTATGAGCCACGTTAACTCCCACGTTAACTTAGTTAACGTGGAAGCTAACGTGGATGAGTAAAAGATGAGCCAATGTTAGTGACACTCAACATTGTCAGTAACGTTGGGGATGGCTAAGCAATGCCACGTTAAAGAGCCACGTTAACTAAGTTAATGTGGGCTCTAACATGAGACATGGGGGCACATTGGAACGTTAGTGACAATGTTAAATGTCAATAACGTTCTCGAAGGATGGCAAGCCCACGTTAAAGAGCCACGTTAACTAAGTTAACGTGGGCTCTAACGTAGGAGCAATGGGGGCTTTTCAACGTTATTGGGAAAGTTAAGCCCCAATAACGTGTGCGAAGGACCTAGAGGCAACGTTAGTGGCAACGTTTGTGCCACTAACGTTGAAGTTAATGTGGCTTTTACTTAGGAACGTTAGTGAGAAAGTTGATTGTCACTAACGTTATCGAACTCATATTTTTACTAAACGTTAACACCCCTAACGCCCTGAGCTAAAGTCTCTGCCCACTTCACAGTTTCTCTCTGCAAGTAAAGCCAAGCCCAAATGAAGAAAAGAACTGCTTCAAACTCAAGATCCAAAGGCCCAAGACTTGAAGAGCCAACTAGAAGATGAGAAGAGTAGTATATATAGGAGTAGCTTTGAATTATTTTGGGAGTTCCGGGAGTTGGAAAATAGCATAGAACTACTTCCTGTATTTACTTTCTCTGCACTTCTAGTTTTCATTATGTATTCTCCATCTTAGTTTTCATTTTCCAGAGCTATGAACAACTAAACCCCTTTCATTAGGTTAGGGAGCTCTGTTGTAATTTGATGGATCAATACTAGTTTTTATTATTCTTCTTCTATCTTTTCTCTTGATTTTACTTGAAAGCTTTCGATCTTCATCCAATTGGGTAGTGATCTTGGAAAAGAAACTATTCATACTTGGATCTCTTCTGAACCTTGGAAGAGGAATGAAGAGATCAAGCTAGAAATGCTTTCTCATGCTGGACCAAATTGGGTTTGGATGGATATGTGACTATAATCCTCTCAATACTTGATTTGGGAAATGCATGTGGTATAATCAATGACTATACTTCATCTCTTCTCATGAGCAATTGACCAAGGAATTGGCTATTGATCAAGATTTGAGAGATTCAATTACAAGAAATTGTAATTCAATTACTTAAGATTGCCAAGGAGATCAATGAGTGCATTGATTGAGGAAGAGATGTAAATGAGATTGATCCGGAGAATGCAATATCTCCTAAGCCCAATGAACTCCCCATTTCTGATCTTACTCATTCTCTTTAATTTCTGTCATTTACATTTATGAGCAATTCCCCCATTCCCATTTAAGATTCTGCAATTTACTTTCTGTCATTTACTTTCCCGCATTTAACTTTCTGCAATTCTCAACTCAATTTCTGATTCGCTCAACTAGAACATTTCTCTAATTAAAGTTGCTTGATCAATCAATCCTTGTGGGATTCGACCTCACTCTATTGTGAGTTTTTACTTGACGACAAATTTGGTACACTTGCCGAAGGAAATTTGTTATGAGACAAGTTTTCCGTGCATCAAGTTTATGGCACCGTTGCCGGGGATTGATTGTGCATCAACAATGATTAGATTGGAGGATAACTAGATTGAGCATTTTATTTTTTTTTTATTTAAATTTCTGTTTGAGTTATTTACTTCCTGTTTTAGTTAATTTCTTCCCTTCCCCCTACTTTTTCTTTGTTATTTACACTTCATCGCACTAATCCACTAACTGTTTGATATATTGCATCACTCACACTAACAGTAATTCTGACAGATATACTTTCTGCACCTATTCTCTTTGCTTGTACTTGTTGGTTGTATGACAGGGAGAAGAAGCGGGGCTTCAACTTCCTTTGATTCTGAACCTGAGAGAACCTTCCTTAGACTAAGGAGGGAGGCAAGAGAAAAACGTGTAGTAGGTGGTGAAGAAAAGGAGGAACACTTTGAGGAATACTTTGAACCAAACATGGAAGAAAACATGGAAAACCATCATGAAGAAGAGGCTCACAACCATGGCGGAAGAGGTCGAGCAAATCATGCTGGGGAGGATAGAAGAGTTTTAGGCTCTTACATCAATCCAAACCCAGGAAACTGTGGAAATAGCATTCAAAAGCTAACCATCCATGCCAACAATTTTGAACTGAAGCCACAGCTCATCACCCTTGTGCAGAACAACTGTTCGTTTGGAGGAAGTGTCCAAGAGGACCCAAATCAAAACTTAACCACCTTCCTGAGAATATGTGACACAGTGAAGTCTAATGGTGTTCATCCTGACGCCTATAGACTGCTCTTATTTCCATTCTCACTCAGGGATAAGGCAGCCAAGTGGCTGGAATCTTTTCCAAGGGAAAGCTTGACAACTTGGGAAGACGTGGTGAACAAATTCTTAGCAAGATTTTACCCTCCTCAAAGAATCAATAGGCTGAGAGCTGAGGTCCAAACCTTCAGGCAACAAGATGGTGAGACTCTATATGAAGCATGGGAAAGGTTTAAAGACCTAACAAGGAGGTGTCCACCTGACATGTTTAACAAATGGGTGCAGCTGCACATTTTCTATGAAGGGCTCTCTTATGAGTCAAAGAAGGCCATAGACCATTCATCCGGAGGATCTTTGAACAAGAAGAAAACCATTGAGGAGGCTATAGATGTCATTAAAACAGTAGCAGAGAACGACTACTTCTATGCTTCCAAAAGAGGGAACATAAGAGGAGTAATGGAGCTAAACAATGTAGATGCTCTGTTGTCCCAAAACAAGCTCATTACCCAACAGCTGGCTGACCTCACCAAGAAGATGGAGAGGAACCAAGTGGCAGCAATCTCCACTTCATCAACAACCCAAGAAGGAGTGAATGAAGAAGCAGAGGGTAGTCAGGAGCAAGCCAACTACATTGGGAATTCACCTAGGCAGAACCATGATCCTTACTCCAAGAATTACAACCCTGGATGGAGGAATCACCCAAACTTTGGGTAGGGAAATCAACAAGACCAAAGCCTTGATCAAAGACGCCCAAATCTAAACAATTTCACATCTAGACCATATCAACATCCCAATAACAACACCTCTCCACATTCATATCAAGGCCAGAACAACCCTCCTCAACCTAACCTATCATCATTTGATGAAAGAATCTCAAGGATTGAAAATCTACTTGAAGGCATATGCAAGGATATCCAAGACAACAAGGTGTTCAAGGAGGAAGTGCGAGCCAGTTTCAAGAACCAGGGAGACACAATCAAGAGGTTGGAATCTCAAGTAGGATATCTCTCTGAGCAAATTCCCAAACCCACAGATGAATTCCCAAGTGACACAGAGAAGAATCCGAGAGGTGAAACAAAGAAAGTAAGATGGGAAGATTGCAAGATGGTCACTATAAGTGATAAGGAGACTGAGGACAAGCCAAGCAAGCTGTCAGAACAACCTGAAGATACCTCAACAGAGAAGGAGGAAAAAGAATACCAAGAACCAGAAATATCAAAACAGGAGCTGCTGAGACTCTATGCACCTTTTCCCCAACTGCTCAATGGTGCTGTGGAGAAGAGAATATACTCAAGATTTCTTGACTTGTTTGCATCTTTGCATGTGAACATACCATTCATCAAGACTATCCAACAAATGCTTGCATATATCAAGTATATGAAGGAGCTGCTTCCTAGGAAAAGCTCACTCAAGGGAGGCCAGACTATAGTGATGAACAAGGGGTGCAGTGCCCTCATTCAACCACAGTTGCCTACGAAAAGAAAAGATCCAGGGAGTTTTCATGTCCCCTGTGCCATAGGAGAAACAATGTTTGATAGAGCACTCTACGATTTGGGAGCAAGGATCAACTTAATGCCCTTAGCCCTGGTGAAGAGACTGCAGATCAATGAGATATTGCCCACAGATGTGGTCATCAGGCTGGCTGACAAAACTCAAAAACAAGCAATAGGGGTGGTGAAAAATGTGTTGTTAAAGGTTGGAAAATACTTTCTTCCCACAGACTTTGTCATCTTGGACATGGAAGAGAGTCACACTCACCCAATCATATTGGGAAGACCATTCCTAGCTACAACCAGAGCACTCATTGATGTGGAGCGAGGGGAGCTAATATTGAGGATCCATGATGAACAACTCAGCTTCAATGTCTTCAAACTCTCCCAAGAAGCTGACCAAGAAAATAAAGAACCAAGTACAGATCGTAACAAAATGCTGATAGAGGAAGCAAACATTGAAGCACAACCAGCCCAACTGGGAAAGCCCTTGGTTGATGAACAAGGAAATAAGCAGCTGTCACAGCTCAAGGAAAAGCTAGAGGAACCTAAACCACCAGAAACATGTGAAGACAACAACAAAATTTCCTTAGAAGAAGAAGCTACAAAGAGCAAGGCAACATCAAAAGGGACAAAGAAGAAAGTACCAAGGGGGTGGAGGAACAAGAAGATCCCTACGGAAGACCTCTCTCCAAGAGATAAAGTGATCTCAGCTTACTTCCCAGATATCCCCCCTAATCTCCCGACTGTACCATCTCAGTTACCTAAGGTCTTCACTATTAACAGAGTCCTCTCCTTGGAACATGTGGAGATCATTGATACAACCAATGGATATAAGTCCAAGGCAAGAGGGGAGGACTTGAAGAATTATCAACCTCCCTGATGAAGAAGAAACGTCAAGCTAGTGACGCTAAAGAAGTGCTTCATGGGAGGCAACCCATGTTTTATTAGCTTTTACTAATGAATAAGTCAATATTCATGAATTCCAACCCAAACTTGGTGAAGTCCTTATATTGCAGTATATAGTGAAGAACAAGTTTGGTGTTCAAAGCGTACCAAGAAAGCATGAATGCAACAGAGAGCATGCTAGTCTTGGAGCTTTGAACAAGACTTTTGATCACAGTGCTCCAAACTAAGTTTGGTGTCACCCCATGGTGCCACCAAAATGCATATAAGAATACACAATTAGTTAGTTAGTTGGAGTTCATGAATAAACAATCTCATCTTTTTATCTCTTTATTATTTTAGCCGTAAAAATTTAAAGTGCTTTCTTTTTGTGATAATTCTTACTTTTCTTATTTTATCTTTATAGGGAAAGGAAAGGAGCATTGAAAGAGATTGATTGGATAATTTAATGGGAAAGGTTCGGCCACTTCATGAAGAGGGCACTACCCACGTGCCTCAAGGGGAATGCATTGGGAATGGTTGCCATGCAACATTGGAGGAAGAACAAACTTGGAAAGCGAACCAACTCCATCATAAAGTTGAGAATCCTCGTGCTTACTCCATATAAAACCCCATCCGTTCATCATACACTAATCCCATCAATCCACACCTTTCATCTCTTCATCACTTCCCTATATAAGTGAATCAAATCCACACCATCTCCACATTCGAAATTTATACCACTTGCACTTCACTTTCCAGCAACCAATTCTTCAACTTCTCACTCTCTAAATCCCACACCTCTTCCCTTCACTACACCCTTTTTGCTTTAACTTCATTCATGGCATCATCAAACTCCAAGAGGCAGAAGAGGAAGGAACCAACGGAGAACATTCCCTTTGACGAGAAGAGATTCAAGACTGCCTTCCATGAACGAGAATTTGAGCGGATAAAGCTCAAAAAGATACTGCCCGAGTTAACATTCCAAATTAATGAAGACGAATTCCCACAGATTCGGGAGAAGATTGAAGAAAGAAGGTGGCAATTGCTCACCAATCCAGAGGGGAAGATCAATGCAAACCTCATCAAAGAGTTCTACGCAAATGTGGTCAGAGAAGACAAAACCAGAGCCTCAACCTTCAAAAGCTATGTAAGGGGAAAGGAGGTAGACTTCAGTCCAAATGCTATAATAAGAACTCTTCACCTGAAATCACCATACTTTGATGAGCCTAGCTATCATACAAGGATAAGTAAAAGCCAAGACAATGATGAGCTCACTGAGATAGTGACTGACATCTGTGTTATAGCAGCTGACTGGGAGAGGTATGGAGATGGGAGACCCCGGTTCATCAAGACGGAAGACCTTAGCCCAGAAGCCAAGGGGTGGTTTGAACTCGTGAGGAGGTCTATTCTCCCAGCTGCAAATAATTCAGAGGTAAATATTAATCGAGCAACTATGGTACATTGCCTAGTACAAGGTGGAGAAATCAACGTGCATGAACTTATAGCTGAGGGAATTCAAGATTCAGCTGAGAAGCTTGAATCAGGTACCAGGCTTTGGTACCCCAGCACCATTCTCCGATTGTGCACAAAGGCCAAGGTGGTCTTTGAGGATAGTAATCCAGACTGGGTTAACCCAGGGAGGCTAATGACAACCCAGCGTATGGCCTATACTACACCTGCTCAGCAACAAAGAAGGCCACAAATAGGGAAACTAAAAGCAAGGGAAGGAACTCACCAAGAGGAGTCTCATCAGGAAGAATATCAACAGGGAGAGCATCCTTACCCAGCTGATCTGAATATGAATCACTTTCTAAGAGCTATTGAAGATTTGGGGATGAGACATATGGAAGGACAAGAGCAAATATTGAACTGGATGAGCCAATAAGAGGAGTGGAAGAAACAACAAATGGAGCAGCAACAGGAACAATACTCCCAGCTCACTCAAACCATCCACCAAGTTACCGAGAGGCAAGAACGTCAAGATAAGCATTTGCAGGAACTCAATCAGCGACAACTAGCCCAGATGAAAGCATTCAATGAGTTCACTGTACTTAATGAAGGACGATAACTATATCGGGAGGAGTTCAACGTCAACACTCAAGCCAAGTTGAACTACATGTCCAGTAATATGCATCAGCTACACTATGCCATCCCTACATATGATGAGGTCCAAAAAGATTTTGTAGAACAAGAAGAGAGGAAAGTGAAACAGCAAAAAGAGACACTCAAGAAGAAGATGGAAGATGGTGGTTTCTGGAAGAAGCTGCTTGGAAAAGGCAAGGGAAGTGGGAGCACAAGCAATCAAGAAGGAGAGCATGGACATCCACAAGAGTAAAAGGTGGTGGAGTTCCTTCTTTGGTCCATCTTTCTCTATGTTTTAAATAAGAAAGATCTTGTATGAAATAGAACTTGCTTCCATTTCAGTTTAAACATTTCTAAATTCCTTCTTTTAAGTTCTTGTTGAAGAGGTTTATGATATCTAGTCCTTATGTCACTGCATCTTTACCGTGCTTACTTGTATGTTTGTCCCTTTAAATCAAATGAAAAAGAGAATGAGTATGTTTTAAAAAAACCAGAGTGGAGCTCATAATATGGAAGTGCATTCATGAGTTTTTGGTGTGATCATAAGTTAGCTAAGTTGGTTCAACCACAAGGTGGGAGGACAACTATCTGTCATGAATACTATGCTTGAGACACACCCCATGAGACTAGCTAAATAAGAAGATCCTAATAAGAAAAAGGGAAAGAACAATCAAAGTTGAGGAATAAGAGAAAAAGACTAAGCAATAAGGCTAGGCACCAATGGTTTTAAATCTTGAGGCATGTGTCTGTGGTGTTCCTGTGTGAGGGATCTACTTGGATGAATAAGCTCTTAGGGGTGCCTTATCACTTGGTAACTTGGGTTAACTAACTTGGGATTATCAGCTGAAAGTCCACTATCAAGAGTAACCCTCACCACAGAACATTTAGTAACCCAAAGAGGTGCTGGACACCAAGGCCTCAAGAAAAGAATAAGAATAAACTATATGCCTGTGGTGTGCATGTATGGGGGAGAGACTTGAGGGAGTAAGTCCTTAGGGGTGTCTCAACACCTAGCACCTTGAACCAACTGGTTCGAGAGTGTTGGCTGAAAGCTTATCTTAAAGAGTTGCCCCCTTACAGAACACTTAGCCTGAAGAACACCAATAAGCCCTGAAATGACAATAAAAGGATCAATGAATAAAAGTCTCATGGGATGTAAGCAAAGTGAGTATTGTAGGGCATGATAAAGGTCTAAAAGCCAGGAATGAACCTAAGTTGCTATGTATGAAACCACCATAAAATCAGTGACATGACTTCCACAAGAATGACTCATTTCTCTTGGCATTTCATTCATCATTCTCTTGTTCCAGTACTTGCTTAGGGACAAGCAAGCTTTAAGTTTGGTGTTGTGATGCCAGGGCATTTTGGCCAGTTTCACTGACCTTTTCTTTACTGTTTTTAGGGTAGTTTCATACATTTTCTTAGGAAATAAGCTAGTTTTTGGTAGATATTCACTTACACCTGGATTCAAGCATACATTGTGCATTTTACATGATTTCATGAGGATTTTGCATGAGTTTAGTGACAAATTGTATGTTGCATTACCCATGACTTGGACTAGAACTTTGATGCACTCTATTGCCTGATTTCAGGACCAAAGGAAGCAAGGAATGGGAGGTAACTTGCAGAGTTAATGAGAAAAGTGACTGCCAATAACGCTCTCGAAGCCATCATTACCCACGTTAAGAGTCACGTTAACTAAGTTAACGTGGAAGCTAACGTGGATGAGTAAAAGATGAGCCAACGTTAGTGACACTCAACATTGTCACTAACGTTGGGGATGGCTAAGCAATGCCACGTTAAAGAGCCACGTTAACTAAGTTAACGTGGGCTCTAACGTGAGACATGGGGGCACATTGGAACGTTAGTGACAATGTTGAGTGTCACTAACGTTCTCGAAGGATGGCAAGCCCACGTTAAAGAGCCACGTTAACTAAGTTAACGTGGGCTCTAACGTAGGAGCAATGGGGGCTTTTCAATGTTATTGGGAAAGTTAAGCCCCAATAACGTGTGCGAAGGACCTAGAGGCAACGTTAGTGGCAACGTTTGTGCCACTAACGTTGAAGTTAACGTGGCTTTTACTTAGGAACGTTAGTGAGAAAGTTGATTGTCACTAACGTTCTCGAACTCATATTTTCACTAAACGTTAACACCCCTAACGCCCTGAGCTAAAGTCTCTGCCCACTTCACAGTTTCTCTCTGCAAGTAAAGCCAAGCCCAAATGAAGAAAAGAACTGCTTCAAACTCAAGATCCAAAGGCCCAAGACTTGAAGAGCCAACTAGAAGATGAGAAGAGTAGTATATATAGGAGTAGCTTTGAATTATTTTGGGAGTTCCGGGAGTTGAAAAATAGCATAGAACTACTTCCTGTATTTACTTTCTCTGCACTTCTAGTTTTCATTATGTATTCTCCATCTTAGTTTTCATTTTCCAGAGCTATGAACAACTAAACCCCTTTTATTGGGTTAGGGAGCTCTGTTGTAATTTGATGGATCAATACTAGTTTTCATTATTCTTCTTTTATCTTTTCTCTTGATTTTACTTGAAAGCTTTCGATCTTCATCCAATTGGGTAGTGATCTTGGAAAAGAAACTATTCATACTTGGATCTCTTCTGAACCTTGGAAGAGGAATGAAGAGATCAAGCTAGAAATGCTTTCTCATGCTGGACCAAATTGGGTTTGGATGGATATGTGACTATAATCCTCTCAATACTTGATTTGGGAAATGCATGTGGTATAATCAGTGACCATACTTCATCTCTTCTCATGAGCAATTGACCAAGGAATTGGCTATTGATCAAGATTTGAGAGATTCAATTACAAGAAATTGTAATTCAATCTCTTAAGATTGCCAAGGAGATCAATGAGTGCATTGATTGAGGAAGAGATGTAAATGAGATTGATCTGGAGAATGCAATATCTCCTAAGCCCAATGAACTCCCCATTTCTGATCTTACCCATTTTCTTTAATTTCTGTCATTTACATTTATGAGCAATTCCCCCATTCCCATTTAAGATTCTGCAATTTACTTTCTGTCATTTACTTTCCCGCATTTAACTTTCTGCAATTCTCAACTTAATTTCTGATTCGCTCAACTAGAACATTTCTCTAATTAAAGTTGCTTGATCAATAAATCCTTGTGGGATTCGACCTCACTCTATTGTGAGTTTTTACTTGACGACAAATTCGGTACACTTGCCGAAGGAAATTTGTTATGAGACAAGTTTTCCGTGCATCACTATCCTAGTTATCCTTATCAATGGTGATGAGAATTATATTTTGCTCCCCACTAAGTCAACCTCTAACTATGAAGGTAAGTCAAGTGGATAAATCAATTTAACACCTAAAGTCCTAGTCAACTCTTAAGGAAAGACTAGAGTTATAGGAATTTAAATCAATCAGCAAAGATAACAATTGTCAATCACGATGAGTCTGACAACTCAAGAGTTACCAATTAATCAACCAAAACCAAAAGGGAAAAATCTAAATTATTTAGATAAATAAAGGAAAGCAATCATAATTTTGAAATATCTCAAATTGCATTAATAAAAGAAAATCAATCCAAACATAAAGAGTTCATAAACTAAATTGAGAAAATAAATAAAAGGAATATTAAACCTGGAAATTGATAAGAAGAAATCCTAATTCCTTTAAGAGGAATCCTAATCCTAAGAGAGAGGAGAGAACCTCTCTCTCTAAAAACTACATCTAAATCTAAAATTCTGAATTGTGAATGTATGATAAGTTGTCCTCTTT
Organism: Arachis hypogaea; assembly: GCF_003086295.3. Taxonomy (NCBI): domain Eukaryota; kingdom Viridiplantae; phylum Streptophyta; class Magnoliopsida; order Fabales; family Fabaceae; genus Arachis; species Arachis hypogaea. The sequence continues at coordinate 100,860,619 of NC_092048.1, read as the reverse complement.
TTTTGATTCCTCCATTCTCTGGCTTATATTCTGTGTTTCTGGATTCAGAATTGGGCTGAAAAAGGGTCCAGAAATCGCTGGCGGCGTTTTCTGCAGATTCTGGTATGTGGCGTCTGTCACTTGTTTACGTCATCTGGGAGTTTTCCTTGTCACGCGTACGCGTCGGTCACGCGTACGCGTCATTTGCGTTCTGCTCAAGGCACGCGTCCACGTCAGTCACACGTGCGTGTCGATGCCTTTTCGCGCTAGGCACGCGGCCACATCGTCCATGCGTTCGCGTCGGTGCCTTTTTTTCAAAACTCCATTTTTGTGCTTTCCTTCCATTTTTGTATGTTTCATTTCTGTCCTCTAAGCCATTTATGCCCTATGAAACCTGAAAATACTTAACACACAAATCATGGTATCGAATGGTAATAAAGGATAATTAAAAATTAATATTTTTAAAGCATAAGAAAACATGTTTTGACATATATCATAAAGTAAGGAAGGAAAAGTAAAACCATGCAATTTACATGAATAAGTGGGTGAAGGATTGAGTAAATCACTTAAATTGAGCACAAAATACATCATAAAATATGGGTTTATCAGTGCGCATGCACAAGCGCTGCGAGCACTGCGAACAGAGCGTATGAAAATAGGTTTGCGTACGCATACGGCTGTGCGCACGCATAGATGGGGAAATATAGGGGAAGTGTGCATACGCACAAGGCTGTATGCATGCACAGAACCCTTTTTTTGCAATATTTTTAACGCCTCTAAGGCACCAACCATGATATTAATCAAAGGATTTCAACCCCAAAACACATCACTCTTCAAAAACACATGATTAAACATAAAATACAACTAAATCAAGCCTAGAATGCAATCAAACTATGCTAATCAAAGAGACAAAATTCAATAAACACAAGCTAAAAAAAGAATGGTTGAAAAGATATTACCATGGTGGAGTGTCTCCCACCTAGCACTTTGGTTTTATGTCCTCAAGTTGGACTTTGGTTGGAGCTCACATTAAGGAGGCTTGTGCTTCCATCCATCCTTGAGCTGCCAACCATGCTTGCTCTTCAAAAATCCTCCGGGATCCCAAACGAAGTACATTAAGCTCTCAAGCAACCTCAAGGAAGAAATTGGGATCCAAAATTGTTGGTTGTAGAGATGTATGCCTGGATCCCACACTTTGGTTTCTCTATCATCCTCTTGTTGACTTTCACTTGTACCCTTGGATGAAAAACCTCTCCAAGCATTTTTGAAGCACCCACTTGAATCTTGTGATCCTCCAAAGTGGACCTTGCACCATTTATACTTTGAATTTCTTTGACAACCAAAGTCCACTCCTTCACCATTTAACACTCCAAGAAGCACCTCAAGTTGGTGATCCGTTGATGAACTAAACTTTGTGTGGTTTATAATTCACAAATGAAAGCTCGTTGCAATATAGTTTCTAAACCAAACAACAATCCTTTCATACAAAAATTTGTTTGTCACTAGTACAAACCCCTAAATTTATAAACCGAAGTATTGAACCTCGGGTCGTTCTCCCTAGGAATTACAAATAAGTGTTCTTGTTATTGGTTATGGAGTATGTTTGGGGTTTTGAGATTTTAGACAAGAAATATAAATGGCAAAGAAAATAAACTAACAACTAACAAAGCTCCTGGCTAGATATGAGAACTAGAAGTCCTATCCTGGTTATCCTCCTCAATTGTGACCAAAATTATCCATTGCTACCACTTAGTTAACCTCTAACCATGGAGAAAAGTCAAGTGGATGAATCAACTTGATTCCACAAGTCCTAGCCAACTCCTAAGGGAAAGACTAGCTTTAGTGGTATCTAAATCAATTAGCAACTTCTAATTATCAATCAACAAAGGAATTAGATAACTCAAGCGTCACTAATTACTCCACCTAAGCCAAGAGGATAAAATTATATACTAAAACCCAACCAAGCATTTCATCAAACACTTGGAAGGCACAAAAGGAAAACATAGTAAATTGATAACAAGAATATAATCTAACAACAATTGAATGTAAGAAATCAACAACAACAATCTAAGAAAACAAGATCTACATGAATTACCTCAAATTGCATTAAAAGAAAATAGAATGAACAAAAGTAGATCTACAAACAAAGTAGAAGAAAGTATAACAAACAATAGAAGAATCATAAATGCAACAACAAAGAATTAAGAAGAAGAAGAAGTAGAAGAGAGCATGAATTAAAACTTAGATCTAAGAACTAAACCTAAACCTAATCCTAATCCTAATCCTAATCCTAGAGAGAAGGGAGAGCTTCTCTCTCTAAAACTAAAAACTAACCTCAAATGTGTGTATGAATCTTGTGATAATGCCTTCCCCTTCATTCCTTGGACTTTTTATCCTTTTCCCGCCAAAAGCTCAGCTCCAAATGGGGCTAGAAACCCTCCAAAATTGCCAAGCATGTGTTCCTCTTTAAAAATCACGTCCGGCCTTCGGCGCGTACGCGCATAGTGCGCGCTCGTCCCTGGAAAATCTCTTGATCTGCGCGTAAGCGCATAGTGCGCGTGTGCGCCCATGAGCTTTTCTAAATTTTTGGCTTTTCATGATTTCTCCACTTTTTATGCTTTCCTTTCACTCCTTTGATCCCTTCCTAGCCCTTTTCAACCTGAAACCACTAGCAAACACATCAAGGCATCTAGTGGAAATCAAAGGTGGATTAAAACCATCAAATTAAAGGTCTAAAAAGCATATTTTCACATCTAAGCACAAATATAGAGACAATCACAAAATCTTGCTATTTCATTGAATAAATGTGAGGAAAGGTTATCAAAATGCTCTAAATTCAACACAAGATAAACTCTACAAAGGGGGTTTATCAACCGTCTCCAAGAGAGCATATTGGTATGGGCCTATGAAGCTCATGGAAGAAATTATTACCCACTCAAATTGCCCTTGGGTTGGAGTCACTCTTGTAAACTCTTGCATGAAAACTCCCACTTCTTGGGTGATTACCTCTTCCTCGCCACCCTTTTCAAACTCTTCCATTTCTCTTTCAAACTCAAAAGTGGGAGGCTCCTCAAGATCATTGAGGGGGTTGACCAAGGTGGACAAAAAATTGTTGATGATGGAATCCACTTCTTGATCAAACTCCCTTAAGTCTCAATTCACCTCTTCCATTTCACAAGTTCTACCTTCCTCCTCCTATTGCAATTCTTGTCCTAAATCTTCTTCCTTCCCTTGAGGCTCCATGTCCTCCTCTTCTTTACACTCCTTACTTGATCCTCCACCTTCTTCAAGGGGGATGTCTTGAGTGGTTGAGCGTAGTGAGGCCAAGCGGTTCACCGCTTCGGCTATGGTAGCAATGAACTCCCCTTGCTTCTTTCGGAACCCTTTTTGCTCTTGGAAGAATGCTTTAAGGTCTTGTTGTTCATGGGACAAGGGTTGGAAAACTTCATCTTTGGGTGGGAAAAAAGGTTTAAAGGTAGGGAGAAAGGTTGTAGAGTTGGAAGGTGTGTTATGTGGGTGAGGGTATTGAGTTGGTGTGTAATGTGGTGATGGTTCATATGGTTGGTGGCAAGGTGTATAAACATTGGAATTCCATGAGGGTGGATGGTGTGGTACTTGAAGGTTTGGTGGTTGGGGGTCATGTAGGGGGTATCTTTCATATTCTTGGATTTGGTATTCACATAGGGGAGGTGATAAACCCCGATTTCGTAATTTATCTTGTGCTTATTTTGGGGAATTTTACCACCTTTTTCCACATTTATTCAATGAAATAGCATGGTTTTGTGATTCTCCCTTGAATTTTGCTTAAGTGTAAAAACATGCTTTTTAGGCTTTAAATTGGAAATTTTGATTCACTTTAATTCCATTCGATGCCTTGATGTGTGTGTTGAGTGATTTCAGGTTTATAAGGCAAGTATTGGATGGAAGAAATGAGTAGAAAAGCATACAAAGGGGAGAATGCATGAAGAAACAAAGATTGGGAATGCATCAAGGGACGCGCATGCGCACAAGGCGCGTACGCGCAAAAGTGGTCTCGCCAATAGACGCGCTCGCGCAGATGGAAATTCGCCAATCGACGCGCACGCGCCAATACTCTTACATGGTCTACTTAAAGGCAAAATGCTGGGGGCAATTTCTAAGCTGCCCAGGCCTAATTCCAACTTATTTTTGAGTGTATTTCATGCAGAATTGAAGTCCAAGCAAAGGGGGAGCAATTGTTTGTAGCATTAGCATCATGTAGGTTAGTTTCTAGAGAGAGAAGCTCCCTCTTCTTTCTAGAAATAGGTTTGGTTAGCTTAATTCCATCTTAGATCTAGGTTCAACTACATGTTTTCATCTTGTTTCCTTTATGATTTCTTGTTCCTACTACTTGATTCTCTTAGTTTTCATGTCAATTTCTCTTTTATGTTCATGGATGATCTTGTTGGATTTGATTTACTCTTAATGCAATTTAATGTTTGATGTTCTTTTATTGTTAATTTGAGTTGTTGATCTTGTTTCCTTGCAATTTGTAGTTGGTAGATTTTACTATTTCTTGTCATTTATTATGCTTTCCATTTGTTAGCTAATATTGTTTCCATTGACGCTAATCTTTTGCTAATTTAATTAGTGAGTTGATTAGGACTTTTGGATTATTAGACTTTCTCTCATGGAAGATAACCTATATCTTCTTCCAATGTTGGAGATGACGTAATAAGATAAATTCTTGTTTATTATTGTAACATGATTAACTAGTCTTTTTTGACATTCTCCCTATGTGAAGATGACATGATACCTTCTTCCGTTTGTTGGAGTTGACTAAATAAGATGAATTAATCAATGTATGACTAGGATAGAAAGCCAATGATCTCAATTCTTGCCATGAATGTCTCTCTTTATTACTTGCTTTCTTTAGTTACTTGCTTGATTTACTCTTCTTGTCATTAAATTCTTGTCCATTTACTTCCTTGCCCCTTTACCAATCAAAACCCCTTACCCCTTCATAGCCAATAGTTTACCATTTCATTACAATTCCTTGTGAGACGACCCGGAGTCCAAATACTCCGGTTAATTCTTATTTGGGGTTTGTACATGTTACAACCTAAATTTTTGTATGTGAGGACTCTTTGTTGGTCTAGAACTATACTTGCAACGAGAATTCAATTGAGAAATTCTATATCAACAAAAGTTCAAACATCAAAAAATGGCGCCGTTGTTGGGGAGTTGCAATGGTGTTATATTATTGGCTATTGTATATATTGTGAATAGCTTGATTTTTGGTTTGCTTGTTGGCTTTTGCTAGTTGTAAGACTTTGTTTTCTTTGTTTCTTGTTAGTTTTGTTTTTGTCTTCTCTTATCACCATGAATTCTCATCACTTTGGCTATGAGTGTGATTCAAACTATGTTGTAGGAAATGAAAGCTTTAATGAGGATGTGCATCAAGAATTTGGAAATCAAAGATGGGAGGAGCCTCAAGCCTATGGACAACCTTCTTGGCAACCACCTCCTCTGGTTTCTTATGGGTACAATTCAAATCTTGATGCATGCCAATCTAATGTATGTGATGACCCTCATTGTGGTTGTCAACCACAATCATCATATGCATATGAACCCCCTCCTCAACATAGCCCTCCACCACACTCACAAACCTCATACCACCATTCACCTCCACATGATCCTAAACCATACCCACCATACCAACCACCATATGAATCATACTTAGAGCCACCACCATTCCAACACCAATACTCCCAAGAACCACAAATTCCACATACACCACCTCAAGAATTTCACCAATATGAACCACTTTCTGACTATAATATCTTTCCCTCAAACAATCAACCCTCTCTTCCACCACAACCCTCCGATGAAGCCTTTATGCTAGAATTAAGGGATCTTGAATCTCATATCTTAAGGCAACACAAGGAGAATGAAAAGAAATTTGAGGAGTTAAGAGCAAAAATGGCTATCATGGTAGAAGCCATTGGCAACATAGTCTCATCCCGCCTAAGCCTATGCTATCAAGGTACTTCCATTGTGGAATGTGGAGAAGTAACCAAGGAGCTTAGTGAGGGAGTGAACTTGAAGCTCCAAGGTGAAGAAGAGGAGTTAAAGCAAGAAATGCAACAAGAGGATGAGGTAGAGATTATTGAACAAAAGGAAGTAGTGGATGGAGCCTTAGGATATGTTGAGTACATAGAGGAAGCACAAATTGAAGAGCCTTCTTCTATGGAGTTCGAAGTTGATGTTGAAGAGGAGAGTGCACAACCTCCAAGGCACAATGTAATTGAAGAATTGGAAGAAGTGTTCCAATCAATAGACACTCCTATTTATGATGACTCCGCATCAACATATGATCCTCTTGAATTTGAAGAATCCTTCCCCACTATGCTCGGAATTGATGATGAGGTAGATTTCACTCAACCTCCTATGTATGATTTGAGTGATGGAGAAGAGCTAGAGGACATTGGTGAAGAAGAATGTAAACTTGAGGAAGCTTGGCAAGAGGTAGAGCATGAAGTATCTTGCCAAGTGGTGGAAGCCTTCCAAAAAGGATGGACGGGAGTTGAACGTGTTTTGACAAGACCGTTGGGAACTCCTCCACCTAGGTTGTCATCTAATCCTTCATTTGAGTGGGTAAAACTTCTAACTCTTAGCTTTATTATCCCACTTGAATATGGTTTGTTTGAAACGGATGGCCAACTTAGAGCACTTTGTGGAATTAAGCGTAAGAGGAGGATGTTTAGTGGTTGGCGTTGTAAGTCTAGGCTCATTATGGTTGAAGCTTCAAGGACTAAAGGTTGGACTAGTGCTCAATTGGATGGGTCTAGGAGGATAGTTTGGTGCTTCCATGAGAATTCATCTCTCTTGCCACCCGGAAGAAATCACCATGATCAACTCAAGGACGGGTGTGAAAACAAGGTGTGGGATCCCGGATCACACAAGAAAAATCAACTTTGGGAGCCCACGGTTTGTGAAGAACTCCATCAAAGCTTGGAGTTATTAACCTTGATTGATGAAGCACAATGGAAGTCCAAGTATTGGTGGATGTTCAAGGATGGATTCAAGCACAAGCCACCTTGATGAGGAGCTCCCCATAAGTCCAACTTAAGGACAATAAACAAAAGTGCTAGGTGGGAGACACCCCACCATGGTAACATCTTTTCATTTTTCTCTTTTGTACATATTGGTAAAATAAGTTTAATTTCATGTTTTGTTTGATTAGTTGAGTTTAATTGGGAGTCTAGTAGGTTAAATAAGGTTTTATGATGTTTTGGTAGCTGTTTGGAGGTTTGGAATGCTTGGTTTGGTGCAAAAGCATAGAAAAATTTTGAAAAAAATAGAGCACCATCCACGTGCACGCGTGCTTCACGCGTACGCGTGAATCAAGCAATTTCAGCCATCCACGCGCACGCGTCATGTACGCGTATGCGTGGATTGAATTTTTCCACTTCCCATACATTCACTCGAGAGTTGTGCCTGAAGTGTGCCAACTTTGTGCCCCAGGGCACGCGCCTTGCGCGTACGCGTTGACTTTCTGCTTTGCCATGCACGTGTACGCGTCAACCGCGCGTACGCGTCGCTTCCATTTCACCATTCCACGCGCACGCACCAATGACGCGCACGCGTGGGCTGTTCTGCATCAACCACCTTCTTTTCTTCTCCTCTTTCCATTTCTTTCCTTCTTCTCTCTGCTCTTCTTTTCTTTCCACCCTTCAAACATCATCCAACACTACCAAATATCATGTAACACCATTTCTTTTAGTTAGTTTAATTTTCGTTTAACTTTTGTTTTCCATTATAAGTGTTGGATTACTAATCTTGTTTACTATTTACTGCTGCTGCTTATTGATAGGATGTTAGTTTAACATCATTGTTGTTAATTGTACTTGTTGGATTTCTTTGTTGGGGTTGTATTTGGTTACTTAGTTTGGAATTTTTCATGCTTAACACTTTTGAATACCAAGTACTTGTTACATTGCCTTCATGCATCTTACCTCTTTGAATTGCATGTTTTGGCCACCATGCATTCATCACCCACTGCTAGGCAATTGTATATTATCATTGCATTTTTTTAGGTGATGCTTGTTTATGGTTTACCCTTATTCACATAACTTATTTCATGCATTGAGATTGTAGAATTGTGAAATTGGATCAAAGCTTACGTAGCAACATATTTTGAGCTTTCTAAGCTTTGTGGACCATGCTTGCTATGTGATTGATTTTTATATCCTTTTTTCTAAGTTCCATAGAATCCATGTGTTCCACCTCTATGTCACTTAGGTGTTGCAATAACTTCAATATGTATCATTAATTGTTGTGTGAGTTTCATATACCATTTTGTTCACTAAGTCTACCTACACATCAATCAATGTCCATGCATTATCCAATTTCACAATTGCTTGATTAATTGCTTGAATGCTTTTATGCTTCTTCACTACTTGTTTGGTTGCCTTAACCTACAAGTCTTTTAAGGTATCTCAAGCACACTAGAATGAGTGAAATGTGTGTCTTCTTTTGTATAATTGTGACATGATTTTTAAATACTAGGGTGTGAGTTCTAAACCACATGCAAGTTAGAACCCACACACTTACTTTTCATTATTGTCACACCAATTCACTCACTCAATTCTAGTGATTTTCCTCATTCCAACAATCTATGCTTCCCTGCTTGTGCATTTACTTGTCTTATTATCTCCTGTTTACTATGTTCAGGATGAATCATCATAAGCAAAAACGGAAGTGGGAGAAGAACACGCAGCATCGGTTGACCTACCAACTGAAGGTAGCAACTAGGAAAGTCGCCGTACCCCCTTGTTCATCTTTGGATGAACTGAGGACGGTGCAAACTTTTAAGTGTGGGGAGGTCGTCCAACCGCTCGGCATTTTTGGGTGACAAGTTTCTAATCCCAACACTTTTGCATTTCATTTTTAGGTCTTTTAGGATCTTTGGTTGCATTGCATATGTACATATTAAGCTTAGTCAAAATCATGATATTTTCCAAGGATTTTATCTATAGGGCACCCCAATTGAAAAAAAAATCTTTTTTTTAGAACTTGCTTGAATTATATACTTTGTGGAACATGATTTTTGAGCTAAGAACACAAGCATGTGAGATTTGAGCCTAATTATGTGGTTACATCATATATAACTACTTATTTTCATTCTTGTGTGCATTATTCTCTTTCTATGATTGTAATCTTTGATTTGTTTAATTCTATATGTCTATTATTTTGTGTATATATGCATTTATATGATTGAGGCCATTGTTCAAATAGCTCACTTACCCAAATAAGCCTATCTTTTATCTTCCGTTGATAACCAATTTGAGCCTACGCTTAACCCATTTGTTCTTAATTGTAGCACATTACAAGCCTAAGTGAAAAACAATAAATATCCCTTAATTTGGATCTTTGATTAGCTTAGGCTAGTGAGAGTGTTTATCATTTGATTTTGGGAGAGTTGGGAACATTGGGTAGAGATAAAAGTGTATTTTTGTACTTGTGTTGAGAATCTTGGGAATTGGGTACATACTCATGTATTAATCATGTGTAAACCATATGCATTGATGCTCTTGTACATATATTTTAGTTTGAAAAGAAAGAAATTTTAATGATAATAATAATAATAATAATAATAATAATAATAATAATAATAATAATAATAATAATAATAATAATAATAATAATAATAATAATAATAATAATAATAATAATAATAGAGAAAAAATGATGAAAATAAATAATAGAAATAGAAAAAGAAAGACAAAGAATTGCAATAAAAATGGGACAAAATGGCCCAAAGCAAGGTTCAATAAAAGTCAATGCATATGGGTGTTGATCAAAAAGAGAATACATGAGTGTGTGAAAAGTGAAGAATGGATATCTAGGTTTGTTTAGAATTGTTTAGGTTTTCATAGGTTAGGTGGGAAGTTTAAGTTAATCAAAGATTTAAATTTCAAGCTCACTTGACCATATGCATCTTACCTTGACCCTAGCCCCATTACAACCTATGGGAAGTCCTCTTGATATTTGTATGCGTGCATAAAATAATTGTTGATTGTTAGATGAAAAACAAATCTTGGAAAGCATGATTAGGAGAGAATTGAGTGAATCAACCTCATACACTTGAGTGCCTAGAGCGGATACACATCCGGTGAGGGTTCAATCGCTTAATTACATGTTTCCACCTATGATCATCTTTTCTTGCAAGTTTGTGAACTCTTTCAATGATTCAATCCAATTGTGGTTTGTTTGATTGCTAATACCTTAGCCTTTGTGCTTGTATGTATATTCTTGGAAATTGATTTATTTTGACTAAACCATTACATCATGAAAATAGATTGCATTTAGTTAGTTGCATTGAATAAATGTTAATACCCTTTGCTTCTTCTTGATTTTAGCATGAGGACATGCTTAGTTTAAGTGTGGGGAGATTTGATAAACCCTGATTTCGTGATTTATCTTGTGCTTATTTTAGGGAATTTTACCACCTTTTTCCACATTTATTGAATGAAATAGCATGGTTTTGTGATTCTCCCTTGAATTTTGCTTAAGTGTAAAAACATGCTTTTTAGGCCTTAAATTGATAATTTTGATTCACTTTAATTCCATTCGATGCCTTGATGTGTGTGTTGAGTGATTTCAGGTTTATAAGGCAAGTATTGGATGGAAGAAATGAGTAGAAAAGCATACAAAGGGGAGAATGCATGAAGAAACAAAGATTGGGAATGCATCAAGGGACGCGCATGCGCACAAGGCGCGTACGCGTAAAAGTGGTCTCACCAATAGACGCGCACGCGTACATGCCACGCCCGCGTGGATGGAAATTTGCCAATCGACGTGCACGCGCACATGGCGCGCACGCGCCAATACTCTTACATGACCCACTTAAAGGCAAAACCCTGAGGGCGATTTCTGAGCTGCCCAGGCCCAATTCCAACTTGTTTCTAAGTGTATTTCATGCAGAATTGAAGTTCAAGCAAAGGGGGAGCAATTGTTTGTAGCATTAGCATCATGTATGTTAGTTTCTAGAGAGAGAAGCTCCCTCTTCTCTCTAGAATTAGGTTAGGTTAGCTTAATTCCATCTTAGATCTAGGTTCAACTACATGTTTTCATCTTGTTTCTTTTATGATTTCTTGTTCCTACTACTTGATTCTCTTAGTTTTCATGTCAATTTCTCTTTTATGTTCATGGATGATCTTGTTGGATTTGATTTACTCTTAATGCAATTTAATGTTTGATGTTCTTTTATTGTTAATTTGAGTTGTTGATCTTGTTTCCTTGTAATTTATAGTTGTTAGATTTTACTATTTCTTGTCATTTATTATGCTTTCCATTTGTACCCACCAAGTGTTTGACAAAATGCTTGGTTGGGCCTTAGAGTAGATTTTGAGAATTCTTGGCTTGGAAAGAGTAATTAGGAAATCTTGAGTTATAAAAACCCAACTCATGTTGATGATATAGAGTTTTTAGCTAATATTGTTTCCATTGACGCTAATCTTTTGCTAATTTAATTAGTGAGTTGATTAGGACTTTTGGATTGAGATTAGCTAGTCTTGTTAGACTTTCTCTCATGGAAGATAACCTATATCTTCTTCCAATGTTGGAGATGACGTAATAAGATAAATTCTTGTTTATTATTGTGACATGATTAACTAGTCTTGTTTGACATTCTCCCTATGTGAAGATGACATAATACCTTCTTCCGTTTGTTGGAGTTAACTAAATAAGATGAATTAATTATTGCATGACTAGGATGGAAGGCCTATGATCTCAATTCTTGCCATGAATGTCTCTCTTTCTTACCAATCAAAACCCCTTACCCCTTCATAGCCAATAATTTACCATTTCATTGCAATTCCTTGTCAGACGACCCGGAGTCCAAATACTCTGGTTAATTCTTATTTGGGGTTTGTACATGTGACAACCTAAATTTTTGTATGTGAGGACTCTTTGTTGGTCTAGAACTATACTTGTAACGAGAATTCAATTGAGAAATTCTATATCAACAAAAGTTCAAACATCAGGAGGGTTTGTCTCGTTGTAGTATAGAGGAGGTGTTTGCCATGAGTGCTGCTCATATGCAATTGGTTCCTCCCTAAATTGATTCTCCCACTCCATGAAGCAATCCCAATTTGAATTCATCATACTCAACAAAATACTCACAACCAAGCTCCAAGCAACAAGGGTAATAAGTCATAGAGAAAGTAAAAATTAAAAGCAAAAGACATAAGTAAATAAGAAAAACAAACACCTAAGTATTAAAAAAAATAACCAAATAACCAAAAAGTAAGATATTTACACTATCAACATATTCACAACAACCAAAAGATAGCCCTCAATTACGTCCCCGGCAACGGTGCCAAAAATTTGGTGAGAAGATTATTGTCGATCTAGAATTTCACAAAATATAGGTTCGTTGCAAGTATAGCCTAGACCAACAAACAATCCTCTCAATCAAAGTTTAGATATTTTCAATTCAAAACATATAAACCGAGAGTCTTTCAACCTCGGGTCGTTCTCCCTAGGATGCAATTGGAAGTGTTACACTTTTGGTTGTTAGGGCAAAAAGGGGTTTTGAATCAAAGAACAAAATATTAAAAGAACTAAGAAATAAAAGAACTAAGGAATGATCAAAATTGGAAATTAATGCAATAAAAGGAAGATAAGGTCGAAATTAGTGAAAATGTTATAAATACAATAAAGAGCCTTGACTTGAGAATAAGAGGGCCCAAGGAATCCTATTATCGCCATAACCACAACTATGATAACTATAATGAGTCAATCTCACCTAGTCTACCCCTAACATCGAGGAGTAAGTCAAGCAAGCATAATTGACCTTAATCCATAAGTCCTAGCTAACTTATCAAACTAGTTGATAAAAAGCTAGTGTCAATGGGAACAAGAGTTAACTAACTACCCAAGAATTACCATTAAATGTCGGACATTATAACTCTAGTATCCTAGAAACTCAAATCCCAAGCCAAGGTGTGAAAATCTACTCAAAATCCATAATTGGCATTTTCACAAACACCTTGTGTGCATAAAACCAAAACATAAGAAATGGTAAAAGAAAATGAAAACTATAACCAAACTATTCAAATATCCACAATTAACATTCAATCAAACATAAAGAAAGCATAAAACATGAAATTCATCAATCAAAAATTCAAGATACCAAAATTGCATATATAAACAAAGTAACTTGAACCATAAGAACATAAAAGCAAAAGTAGTGAAATTAAAGAGAAAATTGAGAGTACTTACAAAAGATGAGCAAAAATCCAAAATCAAAGCTTGCTATAAATGCTACAATGGAGATGGAAATGAAACCCTAAGAGAGAAATTCTACACTACTCCTACTCCTACTCTTATGGAAGCTTCCTGATACTAATGAAAACTCAAACTAAACCTAATAAAACCTAGTACTACCTAATGCCGTTATATGTGTTGATATCCCCTTCATATAGCACTTCAATTTCAGCATTGAGCCTTCCAAAACTAGGCCAAAAGCCCCCAAAATCGCGGATCACGTGTTTCATTAATGAAACCACATGCAGGGACCTGTGCGTATGCATAGATGTGTGCGTACGCACACTTTGCTGAATGTTCTCCTCTGCGTACGCATAGAGTGTTGTGCACATGCACACATGCTAATTCCTTCCTGTGCGTACGCACAGATGCTTATGCGCACGCACACATGTTTGTGTGTGCTTTTCCTTGTTTTCTTCATGTGTTCTCCCTTGTACATGGTTTCTTCCACTTTTGCTATCCATTCTTGCCTTTATGACCTGAAATTATGATGGGTGAAAATCAGATTTCCACACAAAACTCACCGGCAAGTGTACCGGGTCGCGTCAAGTAGTAAAACTCACTTAGAGTGAGGTCGATCCCACAGGGATTGATGGATCAAGCAACTTTAGTGAGGTGATTAGTTTAGTCAAGCTAACAGTGTTGAATTGGATGAAATTGAAGCAACAGAAAGTAAATTGCAAGAATTATAAAATGTAGAAAGTAAATTGACTGAAACTTAAAAAGCAAGGAATGTAAACTGCAGAAGCTTAAATGACAAGAAAGGTAAAGTGCAGTAAATGTAAAGGAAATTGGGTGCAGGAAATTTAAAGGAAGCAGTAGATCCAAACTCAGAACAAGTGCAGAAGCTTAAAATTGCATGAAAATAAATTGAGAGAAATTGGAACAGAAAAGTAAAATTGACAGAAAATGAAATTGTAGTAGAGGATTGTAGAAATATAAATGAATTCAATATAATAGAAAGTGCAGAAAATTAAAAGTGTATTAAGGAGAGCTTTCTATTCTATCCTACTCCTACTCCTACTGCTGCCTATTACTACTGTAGCCTAACTGAGCTTCCCCCTTTTTGAAATGCAATTGATGCCTTTATATAGGCTTTACAAAATAAAAATGAAATTGCAAACAAATTACAAATCAAATGAAATTCCTATTCTAACTATCTCTTGTACCTTTGAGTGACGTTAATGGGCTCTGCTTGCTTTGGAGCTTCAATGGGCTTGGAATCAGCTAAAGTGAACCACAATTCTGCTCCCAGGAGAATGTTGCATTCATTTAGAGAACGGAGCGTTCTGGCACCCACGCGGACGCATCCTTGGTGCGTGCGCATCCCTGGCATTTTGGCTCATCGACGCGTACGCGTCACTTGCACGTACGCGTCCCTTGCAGCGTTCACAAAACGAACGAACGCTACCCCACGCGTATGAATCATGTGCGCTTGCGCGTGGGTGGAAAAATGTTGATTCCATGCTTCAGCACCACCCACGCGTCCGCGTGCTTCCTTCCAGATTCTCCATCGATGCGTGCGCGTCATGTGCGCGTGCGCGTCGGTTGCAAATTTCCAATTCCAATTTTGAAATTGCACGAAAGCGTTCACTTGTGCAACGTAGCGTTCTCTTTGCAAACGAACGCTAATTACATCCACGCGTCGCGTCATGCACGCGTAAGCATGGGTCTTCAAAATTCCTTACTCGACGCATGCGCGTCTTGTACGCATGCGCGTCGTGACGTTTTTGCGCCAGGAGCGTCCTCCCTTTTTAAATCATGGGCCACACTTTTAAAAGCGTGGCCTAAGGCTTCAAATGTGCTCAAACTTCAAAAGTATGTCCAGAACTCTTCTTTTGAGCTTATTTTATGCTTTCTGCTTCTTTTCCTTCATCTTTTCACCTATCATCAACCAAACAGATATAGCAAAGCCTTGGCATAATCATCAAATCTTGCATCATTCATATTATCAACTAAATCTTGCAAAAAATCTAATAAAAAATGCATAAAATTACCAATGTTTGATTGAATCAAGACAAGCATAAAATTATCACTCACACTTACTTATTGTCTGAAAATACATGAAAACTAAATAAAAACTAATGAAAAAGGATTTGAAACTAGCCTAAGATGACTTGTCATCAAATTACTCAACAAACATGTCGTGGCATCAAATGGAATAAAAGTGGAATTAAATTACTCATTTCAAGCATAAAATTGCATGTTTTCACAATTAGGCTCAATTAAGGGGCAAAACACAAAAGTATGCTATTTTGGTGCCTAAGTGTGAGTTTATGTGATGAAATCCATCCAAATTAAGCTAAAATATATCGGAAAATATGGACTCATCAAAAACCTATTTATCTTTTCTTGCCACGGGATTCAAAATTGTTGTTTTACATGACAAGAAAAATACTTAATACTGTCAGATATACCAACAGAATGCATTTGACGGTATAAACTAAACCAGAAAAAGGTTACATGTGGATTATTTTATCCGACAGTAATTACCAGCAGATTTTGCGTCGGAGTTTGCAATAAATACAACGAAATAAGTGGTTACTTACTGGTGGATATTTTCGACGGTAATTTTTGGCATTGATGAGTCCATATTTGATGGTATATTTGACTCAATTTGGATGGATTCTAGCACATGAACTCACACTTAAACACCAAAATAGCATACTTTTGTGTTTTGTCCCTAATTTGATCCTAAATGTGAAAACATGCAATTTTGTGCTTTAATAGAGCAATTTAATTCCACTTTTATGTTATTCGATGCTGCGATATGGTTTGTGAGTGATTTCAGGCCTTGGAGGCAAGAATGGATGGGCAAAAGTGGAAGAAAGCATGTACAAGGGAGAAAACATGAAGAAAACAAGGAAAAGCACAAACAGCGAAGTATGCGTGCGCACAAGCACCTGTGCGTATGCACAGGTCAATTTTCAGCCAAGTGTGCGGATGAACACGTTTGTGCGTCCGCGTAGGTCCCTGCACGTGATTGCATTAATGAAACATGTGCTGCACGAATATGGAGGTCTCTTGGCCCATTTTGGAAGGCCTGAAGGCTGAAATGAAAGGCTATATAAAGGTCTCTTGTGCTTAATTGTGAAAAATATGCTTTTCATGCTTAAATTGCCAATTTTAATTCACTTTTCTCCCATTCGATGCCTTGATATATTTTTTTGAGTGATTTAAGGTTTTGAAAGCAAGAATGGCTTGAGAAAGTGGAAGGAAAGCATACAAAGAGGAAGATTTCAAGAAATGAAGGATTTGGAAAGCTGCCAGCCCTGACCTCTCTGTACTAAATTGGTCATAACATGAGCTACAGAGGTCCGAATATGGCGGTTCCAGTAGCATTGGAAAGCTAACATCCGGGGATTCAAAATGATATGCAATTTGCTATAGTGGACATAAGTCTACCTGTGCGTACGCACAGGACAATTTTCAGTGTGTGTGCGGACGCACGTGTCTGTGCGTCCGCACAGGTCCCTGCACGTGAGCTCATTAATGCAAATCGTTGGGGGCAATTAGGGTTAGTTTTTATTATGTTTTCTCTTAGTTTCTAGAGAGAGAAGCTCCCCCCTCTCTCTAGAACCTAGGGTTTTTAGATTAATTTCTTTGTAATTTCTTGTTTTAATTCTTGTTTTCATTTACTTTTCCTTGTCATTTATTGTTATTGCATCTTTCTTCTTCTTCATTTCTCTTGTTATTTCCTTTATTTTGTCACTTTTATGTTTTATGAACACTCTTGTCATTTTAATTCTAATTAATGCAAATTTATGTTTCCAAGTCATTTATTACTTTCTTGAGTTGTCATTGTCACTTTCTTGCTTCGGTCATTTTAGAATTTATTTTATTACAATTTAATATTATTTTATTCTCATGCACACCAAGTGTTTGATAAAATGCTTGGCTTAGTTTTTACTTAGTTTTTATCCACTCTTGGCTTGAAATTGTTGACTTTGGTGATCTTTAAGTCATTAATGTCCATTCTTGTTTGATATATTAGAGTAGTTAGTTGATTTGGTCTCCCTTGACTCTATGTGACCCCTTAGTGTTGACATAAGACTTAGGGATTGAAATTAGCTATGACTATTTGACTTATCTTCGATGTAAGGTTAACTAAGTAGGATTAACTCTTCATAATCATCATATGTTTGTGGTCAATGACTGGGATAGGTAGCCTTAGTCCTCAATTACTTGCCAAGAGGTTTCTTGCTTTTGAAGTTTTATTGCTTTGACTTTTACTTGCTTTCATTTACTTTCTTGCATGTTAAGTTTCCTTCTTGCCATTTCTTTTCCTTGCATTTAATTGCTTTGACTTTTATTGCTTTTATGCTTAAATTCTTCCATGTTTAGTTTTCACACTCTTGGTTGAGATATTGGGTGTTTGGGTGGAATTGAGTTGTGGATGTCCATTCCGCATTGTGTGGGATTAGTTGATTGATTTGGTTTCCATTGACGCTAGTCTTTTACTAAGTAATTAGTGAGTTGACTAGGATTTATGGATTGAGATCAATTTTACCTTTGACTAATTCTCAAGGAGGATTGACTAATTTGTATTGCTTCTACACAATTGCCATGTTTGTGGTCCACAACTAGGATAGGAAGGCTAGATTACCCAATTCTTGCCAAGAGTTGCCATTTATATTCCTTGCTTGCTTGTTTCAATTCCTTGCTATTTACATTTCAATTTCTTGCTCTTGCTTTCATTCCCAATCCCCCATACTCTCTCTCTCATAGCCAATGACATTGCACTTTATTGCAACTCCTAGGAAAGATGACCCGGGAGCTAAATACTCTCGGTTATTTTGTTGGGAATTTATTATTTGATTGATGTTCAATTGTTGGGTTTGGACTATACTTGCAATGGACAAATTCTACTTTTAGTGTGAAAATCCAAACCCGTGCATTTGGGCTTCGTCAAATTTGGTGCCGTTGCTGGGGAGTTGCAATGGTGTACGTTATGGGCTATTGTATATATGTGAATATTGTAAATAGCTTTCCTTCTTGATTGTCTTTGTTGAGGGTTAGGATTGGGATCCTAAAGGACATTGGACATTCTAGCATTGTGTGGAGGTCAAGCACAAGCCACCATAGCAAGGGCTCTCCTAATTGTCTAACTTAAAGACATTAAATAAAAGTGTTTGGTAACATTGTTCTAACTCTTCTCTTTCTGTATATATTTTGGTTTATTGCATGTTTGTTTGATTGGTTAGCTTAAAATTAGTTCAATTTTGAATTAGTTATGTTAATTTTGGTTTGGATCATGAATTTGTGGGTTCTTGCATGTTTTGGTGTTTGGTTTTCATTGAATTAAGGGTTGGTACCTTAGAATTTTGAAGAAAAATTTTTGCAAAATAGGGCATCTGTGCATACGCACGTACTTGTGTGTGCGCACAGAATAGCTATTTTCTGGTTCCCGTGTGTGCGCACCGACCTGTGCGCACGTGATTTTGCCCTCTGTTCACAGTGCCAATACACCTTGTGCGCACGCTCAGCTACTTTCCGTGACCTGTGCGTGCGCACCCACCCGTTCGTACGCGCACATACCCTTTTTTGCGCTTCTTGTGCGGCCGCACAGATGTGTGCGTCCGCACGCCAACTTGCAACCACTCTGGTGAGAGCGTTGGCATAGCGTGTGCGCGTGAACCCCTGCCCCTTACGCTCTTGTGCGCGTGCGCACACATGATCCTTTCTTTAAAAAAAAGTCTTCTGTGCGTGCACACGCCTTGGTGCACGCGCACACTTCTTGTTCCCTCTTCTGTCCGCAGCGCCCGCACACTGTTGTGCGCACGCACAAGCCCCTTTTTCCGCCTAGTGTGCGTACGCAAGCATGCCTGTGCGTACGCACACCCCTGTTTTCTCCTACTTTACTTCTTTTCTCCTCCTTTCTTTACTTCTTCTTTTCTTCTCTCTTCTACGCTTCTCTTCTCTTACTTTTGCCCTCTTTTCTACTTATTCTAGTTGCTTTTCATTGCATTTCATTTTTTTATTTTAGTAAATTTATATTAGCTTTGATTTAGTTATTTGTTAATTAAATAAATTGCAAGTATTTGTTGATGATTATTGGGTTGCTTCTTGTTTAAGTTTTGGTTTAATTGTTGATGAATATGTGCACTGAAGATTAACTATCTGTTTAATTACCTAGATGAATTGTTAGTTTGATTCATATGTTGTCATGACCATATGCATTAAACTTTATCCTTGTTTGGCATTATGAATTGTGCAGTTTTACTTTAGTGAATTGAGTTGAGCTACTTAGTCATCATGGTTCTTAAGTGAATATAATCACATAACAAGGTATTTGTTTCTTGTTAATGCTTTGCATTTTTTTGAGTTGACTTGACTTGATTCTTATCAAGACTTGTCACTTTTTGTAACAAGCACCTTATACATGTGATTATTTCCTTATTCCTAAGGGTGAATACATAGTCTCTTTTCATCATCGAATTAGTCGTTGTTGATTGTGCCATTTTCTATTCACCAGGTGCTTTCACTTGCACGATTTCAATAACCAATGTCTTACATATTCAATTCACTTTAGTTGTGGTTGCCTAGGGTTATTTGTGCCTTCACTCTTGCTTATGCTTTACTTGCAACCTAGGCCACTTAATTGAGGAATCAACCCGGAGCCCCGGTGCCCACCAGCTGAAGGTGGAGCCTCACATCTCTCAACCCCCGGATTGTGTTCGTGCATGGAGGATCGTGCAACCTTTAAGTGTGGGGGAGGACTCGTCATTTTAGGGTGTAAACTTTCTTCTCCCAAACACTTTGCACTTTATTTTTATTTTTTTAGTAGGCTTTTTGTATATATTTGGAGTATTTTTTATTGTTGCATTATATTTTCTTTTAGTATATATATCTTAGCTTATGCATAGTTTATTTCTAGTTATTGCATGTTGCATTCTTGCATCTTTTCCTTAGTATATATTTAGAAGTTGTGATTGGATGATGTGAATAGTATAATGCTTAGTCAATTTTGTCCTAATTGTTCATGTTAATTTTTGCTTGTTGAAAATTAGGAAAAGAACTAGAAAATTTTTGAAAAATTACATCCATCACAACATACATACATACATACATACATACATACATACATACATACATACATATAGTAAATAAGTTTTGGTAAAACAACAAAGAATTTTCAAGAAATCTCTTTTTGGGCACTCCATTGATTAGATTTGAAAACTATTTTTATACTTGCTTGAAGTATCTTTTTATGGAACATAGAAAAGAGCTTGAACAAATACCAAGTGAGATTTGAGCTTTAATTGTGTGGTTGCATATTTTCAATCACAAATTTTGTTCTTGTGTGTTATAAACTCCTTTTATGAATGTGATCTTAGATTTGCTTTATTCTATATGTCCTATATTTGTTGTTTTGGATTGCATTTAGTATGATTGAGGCCATTGTTGAAATTAAACTCACATAACCCATATGGCCAACCCTTACATCTACCATTGTAAACCACTTTTTGAGCCTTTTAATTCTCCTTTGTTCTTATTTTAAGCACATCATTTACCCTAAGTGAAAAACCATTAATGTCCTTGAATTGTATCTCTGATTAGCTTGGGTTTGAGTGTGTGTGTTAATCAAGTGTGTGGAAATTTGTGGGAAACATTGGTAGAACGTTAGTTTGGGTGTTCGTTGAGAATATTTGGAAAAATGGGTAAACACTCATGCATCTATTAATTAAAACATATGCATCTCTTTTTATTGATAATAAGAAAAGAAAAAAAAAGAAGAAAAAGAGAAGAAGAAAAGAAAAAGAAATGATAATAAGAATGTAAATAAAGGATGCATATGTGTGTGAATTGAAAAAAGAAAGATGCATGAGTGAACATGAAAAAGGGATAAATGGGTAGTTAGATTATTTTGTCATGTATATAGGATGATGTAGGATTAGGTGGAATACTTGAGCTAATCAAAGATCCAATCTATTAGCCCACTTAACCATATTAATCCTACCCTTACCTAAGCCCCATTACAACCCTCAAAAGTCCTCATGATATTTGCATTCATTCATCAAATATTAGTTGATTGTTAGATGACTTGAAAATCTTTTAGAAACATGATTAAAGGAGGATTGAGTGATTAAACCCTACATACTGAGCGATTAGAGTGTAAACACATCCAGTGAGGGTTTCAATTGCTCAATTCTATGTTTCCATTGATTATCTTGTATCTTCTTGCAAGTTGTTGAACTTAATTTTGAAAAATTCAAATAAAATCTTTGGGCATTGATGATATTGCTATATTTTCTTTGTCCTAGCCCCAAGATTTATTTTAGATTGATTGAGATTCTTTTGTTTGTTTTTGCCAAACTCAATAGGAATCATAGTGTAGATATATAGATAGCATTTAGTATAGTTACATGCACGTAGGTAGTTGCATTAATAATTACCCCTTCATTTACCTCCTTTGGTTGGTTTAGCATGAGGACATGCTTGGTTTAAGTGTGGGGAAATTGATAAATCCATATTTTACGATATATTTTGGTTTGATTTGAGTGGATTTCATCACATAAACCCACATTTATTCGCCTAAATAGCATGATTTTGTGAATTCTTTCCTAATTGTGCTTAATTGTGAAAAATATGCTTTTCATGCTTAAATTGCCAACTTTAATTCACTTTTCTCCCATTCAATTTCTTGATATATTTGTTTGAGTGATTTAAGATTTTGAAGGCAAGAATGGCTTGAGAAAGTGGAAGGAAATCATACAAAGAGGAAGAATACAAGAAATGAAGGATTTGGGAAAGCTGCCAGCAGTGACCTCTCTGTACTAAATTGGTCATAACTTGAGCTACAGAGGTCCGAATGAAACGGTTCCAGCGGCATTGGAAAGCTAACGTCCAGGACTTCAAAATGATATTCAATTTGCTATAGTGAACATAAGTCTACCTATGCGTACTCACAGGTACTTGTGCGTCCGCACAGGTCAATTTTCAGCATGTGTGCGGACGCATGCGTCTGTGCGTCCGCACAGGTTCCTGCACGTGAGCTCATTAATGCAAATCGCTGGGGGCAATTAGGGTTAGTTTTTATTATGTTTTCTCTTAGTTTCTAGAGAGAGAAGCTCCCCCCTCTCTCTAGAACCTAGGGTTTTTAGATTAATTGCTTTTTAATTTCTTGTTTTAATTATTGTTTTCATTTACTTTTCCTTGTCATTTATTGTTATTGCATCTTTCTTCTTCTTCATTTCTCTTGTTATTTTCTTTATTTTGTCACTTTTATGTTTTATGAACACTCTTGTCATTTTAATTCTAATTAATGCAAATTTATGTTTCCATGTCATTTATTGCTTTCTTGAGTTGTCATTGTCACTTTCTTGCTTTGGTAATTTTAGAATTTATTTTCTTACAATTTAATATTACTTTATTCTCATGCACACCAAATGTTTGATAAAATGCTTGGCTTAGTTTTTACTTAGTTTTTATCCACTCTTGGCTTGAAATTGTTGACTTTGGTGATCCTTGAGTCATTGATGTCTATTCTTGTTTGATATATTAGAGTAGTTAGTTGATTTGGTCTCCCTTGACTATATGTGACCCCTTAGTGTTGACATAGGACTTAGAGATTGAAATTAGCTATGCCTATTTGACTTATCTTTGATGTAAGGTTAACTAAGTAGGATTAACTCTTCATAATCATCATATGTTTGTGGTCAATGACTGGGATAGGTAGCCTTAGTTATCAATTACTTGCCAAGAGGTTTCTTGCTTTTGAAGTTTTATTGCTTTGACTTTTACTTGCTTTCATTTACTTTCTTGCATGTTAAGTTACCTTCTTGACATTTCTTTTCCTTGCATTTAATTGCTTTGACTTTTATTGTTTTGATGCTTAAATTCTTGCATGTTTAGTTTTCACACTCTTGGTTGAGAAATTGGGTGTTTGGGTGGAATTGAGTTGTGGATATCCATTCCACATTGTGTGGGATTAGTTAATTGATTTGGTTTCCATCGACACTAGTCTTTCACTAAGTAATTAGTGAGTTGACTAAGACTTATGGATTGAGATAAATTACACCTTTGACTAATTCTCAAAGAGGATTGACTAATTTGTATTGCTTCTACACAATTGCCATGTTTGTGGTCCACAACTAGGATATGATGCCTAGATTACCCAATTCTTGCCAAGAGTTGCCATTTACATTCCTTGCATGCTTGGTTCAATTCTATGCTATTTACATTTCAATTTCTTGCTCTTGCTTTCATTCCCAATCCCCCATGCTCTCTCTCTCATAGCCAATGACATTGCACTTCATTGCAACTCCTAGGGAAGTCGACCCGAGAGCTAAATACTCTCGGTTATTTTGTTGGGAATTTATTATTTGTTGATGTTCAATTGTTGGGTTTGGAGTATACTTGCAACAGACAAATTCTACTTTTAGTGTGAAAATCCAAATCCGTGCATTTGGGCTTCGTCAGATATCAACACATTTAGATTCATTAGGTTTTATCTCACTTAAATAGTTTTAGAGAGTAATTAGGAGTAGGAGTAGGAGTATTGTAGCTTTTCTCTCTTAGGGTTTAATTTCTATTTTCATTGTAGCATTTTATAGAAGCTTTTCACTTGGATTTTGCATCTCTAATTGTAAGTACTCTTAATTTCCTCTTTAATTATAGCACTTGTACTTTCATTTTCTTTTGGTTCAACTTACTTTGTTCATATTGCAACTTTGTAAATAGCAAGAATTGAAACAAGCATGCAAGGAATCGAAAAGAAAGCAATTAAAGGACACTTGGCAAGAAGTGGGTAATCTAGGTTTCCTATCCTAGTTGTGGACCACAAACATGGCAATTGTATGGAATCAATCCAAATCAATCAATCCTTCTTGAGAATTAGTCAAAAGATGTAATTGATCTCAATCATATGTCCTAGTCAACTCACTAATTACTTAGTGAAAGACTAGCGTCAACGAAAACCAAATCAATTAACTAATCTCACACAATGCGGAATGGACATCCACAACTCAATTCCACCCAAACATCCAATTTCTCAACCAAGAATGTGAAAATTAATCATGCAAGAATTTAAACATCAAAGCAAATAAAAGTCAACGCAATAAAAGTCAAAGCAACTAAATGCAAGTAAAGGAAACTTAAAATGCAAGCAACCTCTTGGCAAGTAATTAAAGGCTAAGGCTACCTATCTTAGTCATTGACCACAAACATATGATGATTATGAAGAGTTAATCCTACTTAGTCAGCCTTACATCAAAGAAAAGTTAAATAGGCATAGTTAATTTCAATCCCTAAGTCCTATGTCAACACTAAGGGGTCACATAGAGTCAAGGGAAACTAAATCAACTAACTCACTCTAATATATCAAACAAGAATGGACATCAATAACTCAAGGATCACCAAGTCAATAATTCTAAGCCAAGAGTGAATAAAAACTAAATAAAGACTAAGCCAAGCATTTTATCAAACACTTGGTGTGCATGAAAATAAAATAATATTAAATTGCTTTAAAAATAAATTCTAAAATACCAAAAGTAAGAAAATGACAAGGACAACTAAAGAAAGCAATAAATGACATAGAAACATAAATTTGCATTAATTAGAATTAAAATGACAAAAGTGCTCATAACATGAAAATTGCCATAAAAGAGAAAATAACAAAAGAGATGAAGAAGATGAAGACAAGAAAGCATAGAAACATAAATGAAACTACATTAAAACATGAATTAAAGACAGAAATTAAAGGAAATTAAACTAAACCTAACCTAATTCTAGAGAGAGGAGGGAGCTTCTCTCTCTAGAAACTAAGAGAAAACATAATAAAAACTAAACCTAATTGCCCCCCTTCATTCTTCTTCACTTTGACCTTAAATAGCTTCAGAAAATAAGTTGGATTGGGTTTTGGAGGCCCAGAATTCGCCTCCAGCGATTTGCATTAATGAGCTCACGTGTAGGGACCTGTGCGGACGCACAGATGCGTGCATCCACACACATGCTGAAAATTGACACACTAGTATCTTTGCGCACGTACAGGTCGACTTATGTCCACTATAGCAAATTGCATATTATTTTGAAGCCCCGGACATTAGCTTTCCAATGCCGCTGAAACCGCCTCATTTGGACCTCTGTAGCTCAAGTTATGACCAATTTAGTACAGAGAGGTCAGAGCTAACAGCTTTCCAAATCCTTCATTTCTTGAATTCTTCCACTTTGTATGCTTTCCTTCCACTTTCTCAAGTCATTCTTGCCTTCAAAACCTTAAATCACTCAAAAAAAATATATCAAGGCATCGAATGGGAGAAAAGTGAATTAAAATTGGCAATTTAAGTATGAAAAGCATATTTTTCACAATTAAGCACAATTAGAAAAGAATTCACAAAAGCATGCTATTTAGGTGAATAAATGTGGGTTTATGTGATGGAATCCACTCAAATCAAACCAAAATATATCGTAAAATATGGATTCATCAATGCTACACAACACGTAAGGGTGAGAAGTAATCCTCTCAAGGGTGTAGCAGAAGCATCCCCTTCCAAGACAAGCTTAACCAAGGCGCTTGGGGACATGACCACTATCCTCACGCAGATACAAAAAGATCAAAAAGAATTCTACTCTATCCAAGCCATCCAAGCCCAACCCCAAGTTGCTCAACTTGAAGGCCCTCCTAGAATTTGTGGTTTGTCCATGTCCTCCTCCAACAACAATACAAACCAACCCTCAAGCTCTTCTAATCTTCCATCCCAACCTCTTCCAAACCCCAAGGGCGGCCTCAACGCCATCACTCTACGTTCGGGAACTACATTGGAGGAGATACCTCCTAGGGTCATGAAAGACATTCATGAGGAAGAAGTGGTTGTTGAAGCTCCACATGAAGAAGAGGAGGTAGACAAAAGGCATGAGGGAGAAGGAGTAAGCCTTAAGGAACCCAAGAGGAAAGCTATAGTGGATGAGTCCATTCCTATCTCATTCCCTTCAATGGTGAAGAAGGCAAAGAAGACTCTGGAGTTTGATTTAAATATGCTTCAAGTGTTTAAGAAGGTGGAGGTCACCATCCCACTTCTTGACGCCATCCAACAAATTCCGAAGTATGCAAAATTCTTGAAGGACTTGTTTACACACAAGGATATGATAGGTGAGTTAGAGACATTATCCTTGGGTAACTCTATTTCTTCCTTAATGAAGCCTATTTCTAAGAACTATAGTGATCCTGGACCTTGTTTGGTGTCTTGTCATATTGGTGGAATTGCTTTTCATGACTGTATGTGTGATCTAGGGGCTTGCGTAAGCATCATGCCATTATCTATCTTTGTGCGGTTGAATTTAGCTCCATTAAAGAGGTCGACGACAAAATTTGCCTTAGCCGACAAGAGCATAATTACTGTTGTGGGAATAGCGGAGGATGTACTTGTGGCGATCAAGGATTTGGTATTTTCAGTTGACTTTTACATCCTTGAAATGCCCCCAACAGAGAATAGAAGCTCCTCCTCCGTTCTACTTGGTAGACCCTTCCTAAAGACCTCTAAATTCAAGCTAGATTCCTTCACCGGCACATACTCCTTTGAGATTGGAGACAAGACTATCAAGTTCAATTTGGAAGAAGCCATGAAGCACCCTCCCGAAGAGCATTCCATTCTCCAATGTGATGTAATCGATGAAGTGGTAGCAGAAGTACGAAGAGAAGACCACAACAAATTGTGCTACCCTATTGTTGAAGAGACGGATAACCAGGAGGGTGAACAAGAGGAAGTCATTGAGAGTGAACTCCATGAGCTTGATGAAAAAGAACCTCAGCTTGAGGCAAAGAGTGAACTGAAGCCCCTTCCATCTCATTTGAAGTATGCTTTCTTAGAGGACAACCAAAGGTTTCCGGTCATTATTGCTAGTGAGCTTTTTAGTGAAGAAGAAGGAAAGCTCCTAGATGTTCTAAAAAAGTACAAGAAGGCAATTGGTTGGAGTCTAGCCAATATTGTGGGGATTGACCCCCGCAAGTGCACACATCGTATTTTTCTCCAAGAGGGAGCTCGGCAGGTTAGGCAACCACAAAGAAGGCTCAACCTAACCATCCTTGATGTGGTAAAGAAGGAGGTCACTAGGCTACTTGATGCGGGTATCATATACCCAATTTCTGATAGTGAGTGGGTGAGCCCGGTCCAGGTCGTTCCCAAGAAATCGGGCATCACTGCGGTTAAAAAGGATGATGGTGAAGTGGTCACCAAGAGAGTTCAAAACGCTTGGCAGGTGTGCATCGTTTATAGAAGGTTGAACGCTGCTACAAGGAAGGACCACTACCTTTTGCCCTTTATCGATCAGATGTTGGACTGGTTAGCGGGTAAATCCTATTATTGCTTTCTTGATGGATTCACTGGTTACTTCCAGATTCACATTGCTCCTGAGGATCAAGAAAAGACCACATTCACTTGTCCATTTGGCACCTTTGCTTACAAAAGGATGCCATTTGGACTATGTAATGCACTTGCTACTTTTCAGCGGTGTATGACCAGTGTCTTTTCCGATCTAATGGAGACTTGTCTGGAAGTCTTTATGGATGACTTCAGTGTTTATGGAACTTCATTTGATTGTTTCTTAGAGAGCTTGGCCAAGGTCTTAGCTAGATGTATTGACACTAACCTTGTCTTGAATTTTGAAAAATGTCACTTCATGGTACGACAAGGTATAGTGTTAGGACATGTAGTATCTGATGAAGGCATTTAGTAGACCCGGCCAAGGTCGATGTTATCACCACTTTACCTTACCCCTCATCTGTGAGGGAGGTCCGCTCGTTTTTGGGACATGCAGGATTTTATAGGCGCTTTATTAAGAATTTCAGCAAGATTGCTTTGCCATTGTCGTGCCTACTCCAAAAAAATGTGGACTTTGAGTTTGACAGTGCATGTGTGAATGCGTTTGAAGAGTTAAGGAGAGTTCTTACCACAGCACCGATTGTGCGAGGCCCCAACTGGACGCAACCATTCGAGATAATGTGCGATGCGTCAAACCGTGTTGTAGGTGCCGCAGTTGCACAGCGCGATGGTAAACTCCCTTATGTTATTGCTTGCTCTTCTAAAACACTGGATGCGGCACAATCCAACTATACCACTATAGAAAAGGAACTCCTAGCTATTGTTCATGCTTTAGATAAATTTAGATCTTATTTGTTAGGGTCCAAGATAATGGTATATGATGGGTTGAAATCGAATTCCAACACCTAAACTCACCGGCAAGTGTACCGGGTCGCATCAAGTAGTAATTACTCACATGAGTGAGGTCGATCCAACAGGGATTGATGGATTGAGCAATTTTAGTTAGGTGATGAATTTAGTCAAGCAAACAGTTGATGATTTGAGTGAAATTTGAATAACCGAAGCTAAATTGCATGAAAATAAAAGGGAGAGGGGAAATTGACAAAAAAAAATAAAATGCAGAAGAGTAAATTGCATGAAACTTAAATTACAAGAAAGTAAAAGAGCTGAATCTTAAAGAGCAAGTAACGTAAATGACTGAAGCTTAGATTGCAAGAAATGTAAATAGCTGAAGCTTAGAGTGCAAGAAATATAAATTGCTTGAATAGTAAAGGGATGTGGGAGCTGGAATTTAGAATTTAATAAAGAGAATGTAAAGAGAGATTAAGCAGAGAAGTAGAAGATGAACTATGTTGATGAAGATCTACACAGAAAAGTAAAATTGCTTGAAGAACAAAACAGGAAGTAAACTTAGCTCAATTGCAAAATCTAAAAGAGAAATTAAAGATCCAAGAGGAGCAATGAGATTAGAACAAGGATCTAGATCTCAATTACGCCCTTGATCAAATAGAAAATAAATTGCAGAAGAAAGTAAAATTTCAAAACAGCAGAAAAGATTAAAACCCAATCCTTAGATCAATTGAGAGGAAGAGTGACAGATGATTCTCAGAATTTGAATCAATAAAGCTCTTTAATCTCAATTCAAGATCCAAAACAGAAAATAAAAACTTGGTTTGAACCTTGGTTGGCTCTATTTTGGAGCTGTGCATTGCATTTTCTTCTGAATGGAGCCCGATAAAGTTACTTTAGTTAACTGAGCGCTATTGATTTTCTTGGGTTCCTTGGGCGCTCAGTTAAGAAAGTTCACTTAGCGCCATGCCTTTGCTCCCCTGGCCTTTGATCTAGCGCTCAAATAGAGAGCGCTACGCTCAATTTGTGAGCGTTATGCCTTAGTCTCTTGATGCACAACGCTTTTTCCTTCCTTGGGCCACGCTTTAATAGGCATGCTTTCCTTGTTTCTTTCTTTTCTTCACCTACAAGTAATTAAAACAACCAATCAAAGTATCACCAAATTCACAAGGTTTATAATTCATTCAAAAACCAACTAATTCTAGCTTAAACCTCATGATTTTGTGTCAAATAAAGGATGGTTGATTGATTCAACAAAACCATGCAGATCCACTCCAAATCACTTTCTTACAATGCAAGAAAGTGCATAAACCTAACGAAACAAGTGAAAATGCTTGAAAAGCTAGCATAAGATGATTTGTCATCACAACACCAAACTTAAACCTTGCTTGTCCCCAAGCAAGCACTAAATATAAGAGGAAATGAAATGAAACAGAGAAGTATGCATGTCCTTATTTAGCAGATAATTGAACTTGGTTCATTATGCAGACAAATGTAGCTCATCTATTACTTGCTGAAAGATAAGAAATGTTTCCTTAAAGATTCACTAGAGTTGCTGTTATAATTCCTTACTTTTGCTTGATCCCTTGCTCGCTTTTCATTTCTTTACTTTGCTTAGGAAGCTTATTTATTAATGAAGGCTTGGTGGAAAATGTTGCAGCAACCCTTTTGGCTAAATTTTGCTCAACATTTTTTCACCACAGACACATGGCTCAGAATTTCTTCCTAGGAACATTGATGCCCAGCATCTCTTTGGATTACTAAATGCTCTGTAACTATGTTGCTCTTGATAGTGGACTTTTGGTTGGCAATCCCAGATCAGTTGATCCAAGTGGCCAAGTTTTGAAATACTCATCAGAACTTACTTGTCCAAGCATATCCTAGTACAAAAACACCACAGGCATATGTCCTAGGGTCCAAGCTATTGGTGTTTAGCCTTATTGTTTGTTTCTTTGCCCATTCTTGGCTTTTCTTTTTCTTTTTCTTTCTTATTTGGCTTTATTCTCAAAGGATATTCATTGATGACAGACTTTATAGCAGCAAAATAATTCACACTTCAAGGGACATGTTATTATGCAGCTTTTGTTATTTGAGCTAACCATTAAATCAAACAAGCACCACCACTGAATTATCATTCTAATTTCTACAACATTAGACATTCACTTTCTATATCAGACATTTTTCTTTTATTTATACAGAAGGGAAACAAAACAGAATTCAAGCTAATGAGTTATGACAAGTATAATATGCAGGCTAGCATTCTTAGCAAACATCTCCACTTACACCTAATTAAACACTTCAGCAAGACATATAGGAATTTCCAAATTAAAATACTTCAAAGCAACAAGGATTAAGTGTCAATACAACCTGTTGGGACTGTCTCTCATCTTTCCTTCTGTTGCATCCCCTTTTTTTTTTGTGATGATGCAGACCTTCTTCAAGGGTTGAGTGTCTTCCTGGATAATCCTCAGAAGTTGCTTGTTTCTCAAGCCCTTGAGCAAATGGTTAGCATGCATGAATTGATTGTGGCTTTTGAACTTACTTTGGTGTGTGAACACCAAACTTAGTCCCTTGCCAATGTTTCTCATGCATCAAATTAACCATATGTGAAACCCTTTTGTCTTTGCTGAAGGTTATAAAACTAAAAACTAGAAGACAGACAATGGTTCAATGGTTTATCTGATTGCTTGGAGCTAGCAACCCTTTATGCAGACGGTGAGAATGTATTTTTAAATGAGAATTTCGTGGAACACCAAAATTAGCATCCTTCACTCTTCCTTAAATTTTTTTGGTGTGCAACACCAAACTTAGCTCCTTGCAATACAGATAAAACCACTCAGCCTTTCTATTGAAATAGCTATGAAAAGAAAACTACCTCAGGTTGGGTTGCCTCCCAACAAGCACTTCTTTATTGTCATTAGCTTGACATTTTTCATTCTTGCTCAGCTCAGGTTCTGAACCTCTTTTTCTTTGTCCCATTGACCTCCCAAGTAAGGCTTTGCCCTGTGCCCATTTGTTGTGAAATGGCTTTTGGTTGCTTCGTCTAACAATTCAAGGCTTCCATAAGGGAGAACCTTTGTCACGAAGTAAAGACTAGTGCATTTGGATTTGAGCTTGCCAGGAAAAACTTTGAGCCTAGAGTTATATAGGAGTACTTGCTGTCCTGGTTTGAACTCCTTCTTTGAGATCTTCTTGTCATGCCATCTCTTAGCCTTTTCCTTGTATATCTTAGCATTTTCATAAGCTTCTAGTCTAAACTCATCCAATTCATTTAGTTGCAGTAGTCTCTTCTCCCCTGCTGCCTGAGAATCAAGGTTGAGGAGTTTAGTGGCCCAGAAAGCTTTATGCTCAAGTTCTACAGGGAGGTGACAAGATTTGCAATATAGCAGCTGAAAAGGGGATTTTCCAATAGGAGTTTTAAATGATGTCCTGTATACCCAGAGTGCATCTTCTAGCTTTCTGGCCCAATCTTTTCTAGTGGCTCCCACAGTTTTCTCTAAAATCCTCTTCAACTCCCTATTTGCAAGCTCAGTCTGGCCATTAGTCTGAGGGTGGTATGGTGTGGCTACTTTATGAATCACTCCATATTTGTGAAGGAGTTTTTCCATCTGCTTGTTGCAAAACTGACCACCACCATCACTGACAAGTCCCTTAGGCACTCCATATCTAGTGAAAATGTGCTTCTTCAGGAATTGAAAAATAATTTGTGCATCACATGTGGTTGTGGCTATTGCTTCCACCCACTTTGAGACATACTCCACTGCTACCAAAATGTATTTGAAAGAGTAAAAAGGAGGAAAAGGCCCCATGAAATCAATGCCCCAAAGATCAAATAGTTCCACTTCAAGAATGAAATTTTGAGGCATCTCATTCCTTCTTGTCAACCCTCCAGCTCTTTGGCATTCATTACATTGGTGAACAAACTCTCTGGCATCCTTGAAGA
Source organism: Arachis hypogaea (assembly GCF_003086295.3). Taxonomy (NCBI): domain Eukaryota; kingdom Viridiplantae; phylum Streptophyta; class Magnoliopsida; order Fabales; family Fabaceae; genus Arachis; species Arachis hypogaea. The sequence goes on along the minus strand of NC_092048.1, from coordinate 100,828,297 downwards.
TGGTTGGCCAATAAAATCCACTATGCAGTATTTTAGCAGCTATTCTCTCTGGTCCAAAGTGTCCATCATAGGCTGAACCATGACAATGCCAAAATATATCTTTCATTTTATTTTAAGGGACACACCTCCTAATCATTCCATCAGAGTATCTCTTGAATAAGAAAGGTTCATCCCACAACTTCCTTGCTTCATTGAGCAGCTTTTTCACTTGTTGCTTAAAAAATTCTTGAGGTATCTTCCTTTCCACTTTATAGTTTGCTATGTCAGCAAACCAAGGTGCTTGTTGAACTTGGAAAAGGTGCTCATCAGGGAATTTTTCATTCACTTGCTGTGGTATATCTTGATTGACTTCTTGTGGCACTCTTGATAAATGATCTGCTACTTGATGCTCACTCCCCTTCCTATCTCTCACTTCAATGTCGAATTCTTGTAGCAGCAGCACCCACCTAATAAGCCTTGGCTTTCAATCCTGTTTAGACATTAGATACTTGAGAGCAGTATGGTCAGTATATACTATAACCTTTGAACCAATTAAGTATTGTCTAAACTTATCAAATGCATATACAATTGCCAAAAGCTCTTTCTCAGTAGTGGTATAATTTTTCTGTGTTTTATTTAACACCTTACTAGCATAATATATGACATGGTGCAGCTTATCTTTCTTTTGCCCCAACACAGCACCAATTGCAAAGTCACTTACATCACACATAAGTTCAAAAGGTAGTTTCCAATCAGGGGGTGTGATAATTGGTGCTGTAATGAGTTTTCTCTTTAAAGTTTCAAAGGCATGCTTGAAACTATCATAAAAAATGAAAGGGCTATCAATCATCAGCAAATTGCTCAATGGTTTTGCTATTTTTGAAAAATCTTTGATGAACCTCCTGTAAAAGCCAGCATGCCCAAGAAAACTCCTTACTGCTTTCACATTAACAGGTATAGAAAGCTTTTCAATGATTTCTATTTTAGCTTTATCAACTTCTATACCTTTTCTTGACACTTTATGCCCAAGAACTATCCCTTCAGGAACCATGAAATGGAATTTCTCCATATTCAATACCAGGTTAATTTCTCGGCATCTTTTCAAAACAAGAGTTAAATGATGCAAGCAAGTGTTAAATGAATTGCCAAAGACAGAAAAATCATCCATGAAGACTTCTAAAAATTTTTCCACCATATCAGAGAAAATGGAAAGCATACACCTTTGAAAAGTGGCTGGGGCATTGCATAGCCCAAATGGCATCCTCCTATAGGCGAAAACTCCAAATGGACAGGTGAAGGAAGTCTTTTCTTGATCTTTGGGATCCACCACTATTTGATTGTACCCAGAGTACCCATCCAAGAAGTAATAATAGGCATGGCCAGCCAATCTTTCCAGCATCTGGTCAATGAATGGGAGAGGGAAGTGATCTTTCCTTGTAGCATCATTCAATCTTCTATAATCTATGCACATCCTCCATCCAGTCACTGTTCTGGTGGGATCAACTCATTCTTCTCATTGGTGATGACTGTCATTCCTCCCTTTTTTGGTACAACTTGAACCGGACTCACCCATGAGCTGTCAGAGATTGGAAAGATTATCCCATCATTCCATAGCTTCATCACTTTTTTTTGAACCACCTCCTTCATGGTTGGGTTAAGACTTCTTTGGGTGTTGAACCATAGGTTTTGAATCTTCCTCCAATAAAATTTTATGCACACAAATTACAGGGCTGATGCCTTTGATATCCTCAATTGTCCAACCCAAGGCTGTCTTGTGAGCTTTTAACACTTCAATCAACTTTGTTTCTTCTTCCATGTTCGAGGAGGAGTTTATGATCACTGGCAGGTCCTCTGCTTCTCCAAGAAACACGTATTTGAGATGAGGGGGAAGAGGTTTTATCTCTTATTTTGGCTTCTCCTTTTCCTTGTCTTCAATGGAGATCTCTAACACTTCCTCTACTTGTTCCTCCTGGTTGTCATCTTCTAGTAACTCCTCCTCCACTTCTTCTTGCTATTGCTAATGGAAATTGACTTCTAACATTTCTTCTATCAAACCTTCTATCATATCCAATTTCATGTAGTTCTCTTGCTCAGGAGGATGTTGCATTGATTTGAAAACATTGATGATCATTTGCTTATTGTGCACCCTGAAGATCATTTCTCCCTTTTCTACATCGATAATAGCTCTTGCTGTAGCTAGAAATGGTCTTCCCAGGATAATTGAGTTGTTTCCTTCCTCCTCTGTGTCCAAGATCACAAAGTCTGCAGGAAAGATGAACTCTCCAACCTTCACTAATAGATTTTCCACAACTCCATTGGGTGTCTTGATTGATCTATCAGCCATCACCAAAGACATCCTGGTAGGTTTGATTTCTTCTATGGCAAGTTTTCTCATCATTGAGAGGGGCATCAAGTTGATGCTAGCACCTAGATCACAGAGAGCTTTCTCTAATGTCATCTTGCCTATGTGCATGAAACCACAAAGCTTCCTGGATCTTTGAGCTTTGGTGGAATACCCATTTGGATCACAGTATTGCATTCTTCAGTGAGCATAATGGTTTCCTTCTCATGCTAACTTCTCTTTTTGTTGATCAGCTCTTTCAAGAATTTCGCATATAGAGGCATCTGCTCTAATGCTTCAGCTAGGGGGATATTAATCTCTAGCTTCTTGAAGACTTCAAGGAACTTGGAGAAGTGTTGATCCTTGGTTTCCTTGTTGAACCTTTGAGGATATGGCATGGGAGGTGTGAAAGCCTTCTCCAACTGCTTCTATCCTTGAGAGGGTTCCTCCATTACTTGCTTCTCTTTCCTTGATTCTTGTGACTGCTCATCTTTCTTTTTAGGCTTTTCTTGATCTTTCTTGTTAAGTACAGCTTCTTCCTTGTTGCTGGCTTCATCATGCTTGCTGATGGCTTTGTCATTATCCTTCGGCTTCTTATTGGCTTGAGTGTTACTCACCAAGGTTTTTTCATTCCTCAGTTGGATGGATTTGCATTCTTCTTTAGGATTTGGAATGGTATCACTTGGGAGTGAGCTTATTGGCCTTTCAATCATTGCTTGCTTGGACAGTTGTCCAATTTGCCTCTCTAAGTTTCTCATTGAAGCCTCATGATTCTTGCTTGTTAGTTCCTGATGTTTCATCATCTTCTCCATTAGTATCTCCAGGTTTGAGATTCTTTGAGTATCTTATGATGTTAGTGGTTGGTTGTGGGGTGTAGAGGGTGAATGATAGGTGTTTTGGTTAGTGGTTGGGTTATTTGGTGGATAGTAGCTGGAATTTGGGTAGTTATTTTGGGGTTTTCTATATGGATTGGCATTAGTGTTTTGCTGGTTGTGATTCTGCTTGTTTCTTGAGTTGTTTTGGTTTGAATTTCTTTGCCATGGCTACTGATTTTGATTGTGGTTATCTCCCCATCTGAGATTTGGATAGTTCTTCCAGGATGGATTGTAGGTGTCACCATAAACCTCATTTTGGCCTGCCCCTTGGTTGTGCACATATTAAATTTGTTCCTGCTGTTGATCTTCTTGGTTTTCTTCATTTTGCCCCCCATGTGGGTGGTGGTTGGCTTGTATTCACTGCTGCAACTTGGAGGCTATCAATCTTCTTAGCCATCTGCTCAAATTATTGTTGGATTTGCTGCTGCATCACCTTGAGTTGAGCTAGGATAGTGTCCACTCCTTCCAACTCCAGTACTCCCTTTCTTTGAGCTGGTTGGCGTTGCCTTTGATGAGCAAAGAAGTATTCATTATTTGCCACCATATCAATGAGGTTTTGGGCTTCCTCTGCTATCTTCATTAATTGCAATGAGCCTCCTGCTGAATGGTCTAGTGCTTCTTGAGCTTTCAGAGTTAATCCTTCATAGAAGTTTTGAAGGATGTCCCATTCATTGAACATTTCAGGGGGATATTTTCTAATCAGGGCCTTGTATCTCTCCCATGCCTCATAGAGAGATTCTGCATCTATTTGTGTGAAGGTTTGGACTTTTGTCTTGAGTCTGATGATCCTTTGTGGTGGGTAAAACTTGGCTAGACACTTATTTACTAGATCCTCCCAGCTAGTGATGCTTCTTTGTGGGAAGGCTTCAAGCCATTGAGCAGCCTTGTCCCTCAATGAGAATGGAAAAAGCAACAGTTTGTATATGTCTGGATGCACACCATTGGACTTCACTGTGTTACAAATCCTCAGAAAGGTGGATAAGTGTTGGTTTAGATCTTCCAGAGGGCTTCCTCAATATGAGCAATTTTTTGTACTAAGGTGATGAGTTGGGCCTCCAATTCAAAGTTGTTTGCATTGACATTTGGGGTAAGGATGCTACTCCCACAATGCCTTGGATTAGCAAATGTATATGAAGCCAAAACTCTCCTCTGGGGCTGACTATTATTGTTGGCCACTCCCTGACGTTGGGATTTTTGCCAGAAAAGAATTTCATAAAAACATTCGCGTTGTAGATATAGTCTCTAAACCGACAGAGATCCCTTCATACAAACGTTTTGGTTGTCACAAGTAACAAACCCCTTAAAAATTGATAACCAAAGTATTGAAACCTCGGGTCGTCTTCTCAAGGAACTGCAGGGAAGTATGTTCTTATTATTGGTTATGGAGATTGTAGAATTGGGGGTTTTAAGAATGAGGGACAAATATGACAATTGATTTAAATAGCAATTAAAATAAATAAACAAATATTGTAAAGCAAACTTTTGGTAAGGTATGAGAAATTGGAGGTCCAGGCTTAGTTATTCTTATCAACAACAATGAAAGTCGAATCTTAATTCCACTTAGTCAACCTTTATTAAAGCAAAGGAAAGTCAAGGGACTAATTAGCTTGATCTTCGAATCCTATTTATTTCCTAAGAAAAGGTTGGAATTATTGAAGTTCAATTCAATTAGCAAAGATAACAGTTATCAATTATGTTGAGATAAGATAACTCCTGAGTTACTGCTTTCTTAACCAAAACCAAAAGAGGAAAAAGTAAAATTGTTGGAATAAAAATGCCTTCAGATGTAAAGCAACAATAACATAAATTAAAGAAACCAATCATGAATTGAAATACCTCAAATAACATTAATAAGTGAAATTGTAATCTAATATGAAGAGTTCATAAACTAAATTGGAAGAATAAATAAAAATAAAGAACCTGGGATTGAGAGTTACTCCTAAAACTAAGAGAAGTCCTAAATCCTAATCCTAAGAGAGAGAGAGAGAGGAGAGAACCTCTCTCAAAACTAGATCTAAAATATGAGAAGTGGAAATTGGCGAGCTCTCTTTGAATGGATGCATTCCTTCACTTCATAACCTCTGGTCTATGCCTTCTGAACTTGGATTTGGGCCAAAAAGGGCTTCAGAATTTGCTATGAGCATTTTCTACAATTTCTGGTGTGCAGCCTCTGTCACGCGTCCGCGTGGGTCACGTGGTTGCGTCATTCGGAGCTTTTCCTTGCCAGGCGGTCACGTCAGTCATGCGGATGTGTCGCTGCTGATTCGCACTTGGCACGCGATCGCGTCGTCTATGCGATCGCGTGGATACCAGTTTCTTTAAGGACTCCATTTTGCGCTTTCCTTCCATTTTTGTATGTTTCCTTTCCATCCTTTGAGTCATTCCTGCCTTAGAAGATCTGAAACTACTCAACACACTAATCACGGCATCGAATGGAAATAAAGGTAATTAAAATAATTAATTTTAAAGCATTGTGATGCCAGGGCATTTTGGCCAGTTTCACTGACCTTTTCTTTATTGTTTTTAGGGTAGTTTCATGCATTTTCTTAGGGAATAAGCAAGTTTTGGGTAGAATTTCACTTACATCTTGATTCAAGTATACATTGTGCACTTTACATGATTTCATGAGGATTTTGCATGAATTTAATGACAAATTGGATGATGCATTTCCCATGACTGGGACTAGAGCTTTGATGCACTTTATTGCTTGATTTTAAGACAAAGGAAGCAAGGGAGAACCACGTTAGTAGCCACGTTAGTCTAACTAACGTGACCTCTAACGTGGAATGGGAGCTAACTTGCAAAGTTAATGAGAAAAGTAATCGCCAATAACGCCCTCGAAGCCATAATAGCCCACGTTAAGAGTCACGTTAACTAAGTTAACGTGAACTCTAACGTGGAAGAAAGAAATGAAGCCAACGTTAGTGACACTTACCTTTGTCACTAACGTTGGACCAAGCTCACAATTGGCCACGTTAACTCAGTTAATGTGGACTCTAACGTTGAGAAGCAAAAGAGAAGCCAACGTTAGTGACACTTACCTTTGTCACTAACGTTGAGCTAAGCCACAATGAGCCACGTTAACTCCCACGTTAACTTAGTTAACGTGGAAGCTAACGTGGAGGGAGCAAGAATCGCCAACGTTAGTGACACTCACTTTTGTCACTAACGTTGGAATAAGCCAATGTGAGCAACGTTAACTCCCATGTTAACTTAGTTAACGTGAAAGCTAACGTAGATAAGGGAATGATGAGCCAACGTTAGTGACACTCACCTTTGTCACTAACGTTGGAAATGGCTATCATTGCTACGTTAGAAGCCACGTTAACCTAGTTAACGTGGACTCTAACGTGGGAAGTAGGGGCACATTGGAACGTTAGTGACAAAGGTAAGTGTCACTAACGTTCTCGAAGGATTGGCAAGCTTACGTTAAGAGCCACGTTAACCTAGTTAACGTGGACTCTAACGTAGGGGGAAGGGAAGACTCTCAACGTTATTGGGAAAGGTGAGTCCCAATAACGTGTGTGAAGGACCAAGAGGCAACGTTAGTGGTCACGTTAGTGCCACTAACGTTGAAGTTAACGTGGACCATCCCTGGGTGAGGAACGTTAGTGAAAAAGGTGATTGTCACAAACGTTCTCGAACCCACACTCTCACTTAATGTTAACGCCACTAACGTCCTGAGCTAAACACCCTGCCTACTTCACACTTTCTCTCTGTAAGTAAAGCTAAGCCCACTGCAGAAGATAACTGCTTCAAACTCAAGATCCAAAGGCCCATATCCAAGACTTGAAGAACCAACTAGAAGATCAGAAGAGTAGTATATATAGGGGTAGTTTTGAATTAGGAAAAGAGCTTTTTGGGGGATTGAAAATTGGGAACTACTCTCTGTATAATTTACTTTCTCTGCACTTCTAGTTCTAATTTTCATGATGTATTCTCCATCTTTGTTTTCTATTTCCAGAGTTATGAACAACTAAACCCCTTTCATTGGGTTAGGGAGCTCTGTTGTAATTTGATGGATCAATACTAGTTTTCATTACTCTTCTTCTATCTTTTCTCTTGATTTTACTAGAAAGCTTTCAATCTTCAACCAATTGGGTAGTTATCTTGGAAAAGAAGCTATTCATACTTGGATTTCTTCTGAACCTTGGAAGAGGAATGAAGAGATCATGCTAGAAATGCTTTCTCATGTTGGACCAAATTGGGTTTGGTTGGATATAGTGACTATAATCCTACTAACACTTGATTTGGGAATACATGTGGTATAATCAGTGACCATACTTCATCTCTTTTCATGAGCAATTGACCAAGGAATTAGCTATTGATCAAGATTTGAGAGATTGAATTGCCAAGGAATTGGAATTTGATCACTTAAGATTGCCAAGGAGATCAATGAATGCATTGATTGAGGAAGAGATGAAAATGAACTTGATCCGGAGAATGCAACATCTCCTAAGCCCAATGAATCCCCATCTCTGATCTTACCCATTCTCTTTAATTTCTGCAATTTACTTTTATGAGCATCTTCCCCATTCCCATTTAAATTCTGCAATTTACCTTCCGCCATTTACATTTAGCTCTTTACTTTCGGCATTTACATTTTCTGCTATTTACTTTCTCGCTATTTAATTTCCTGCAACACTCAAACCAAATTCTGCTTCGCTCAACTAGAACATTCCTCTAATTAAAGTTGCTTGACCAATCAATCCCTGTGGGATTCGACCTCACTCTATTGTGAGTTTTTACTTGACGACAATTCGGTACACTTGCCGAAGGAAAATTGTTGAGAGACAAGTTTCTGTGTGTATCAAGTTTATGGCGACAACACCAAACTTAAAGCTTGCTTGTCCCTAAGCAAGTACTGGAACAAGAGAATGATGAATGGAATGCCAAGAGAAATGAGTCATTATTGTGGAAGTTATGTCCTTTGGTTTTATGTTGGTTTCATGCATAGCAATTTAGGTTCATTCCTTCACTGGCTTTCAAACTTTTATCATGTCCTAGAACACTCACTTGATTGCATCCCATGAGACTTTTATTCATTGATCCTTTTTGTTATTTCAGGGCTTGTTTGTGTTCTTAGACTAGGTGCTCTGTGAGGGGGCGACTCTTTAAGATAAGCTTTCAGCCAGCACTCCCGAACCAGTTGGTTCAAGGTGCTAGGTGTTGAGACACCCCTAAGGACTTACTCCCTCAAGTCTCTTTCCCCTATACATACATACCACAGGCACATAGTTTGTTTATTTTCTTTCTTGAGACCTTGGTGTCCAGCACCTCTTTGGGTACTAAATGTTCTGTAGCAAGGTTGCTCTTGATAGTGGATTTTCAGTTGATAATCCCGGGTTAGTTAACCCAAGTTACCAAGTGATGAAGCACTCCTATGAACTTATTCATCCAAGCAGATCCTTGGTACAGGAGCACCACAAACACATCTCTCAAGTTTCAAACCCTTGGTGCCTAGCCTTATTCTTTATTAACTTTTCTTTCTTTTTCAACTCTTATTGTTCTTTTCCCCTTTTTCTTATTAGGATCTTGTTATTTAGCTAGTCTCATGGGGTGTGTTTCAAGCATATGATTCAGGCCAGATAGTTATCTTCCCACCCTTGTTGGTGAACCAACTTAGCTAACTTATGATCACATCACAAACTAAGGAATTTACTCCACAATATGAAATACCCTCTGGTCTTTGATAACAAACATTCTCTTTTTTATTTGATTCAAAAAAAAAGAGACAAACAACACAATAAGCAGGATGTAATTGAAAACAGGCAACTTGACTAGTAATCATAGACCTAAGCAATGAAAAGCTTAAAGACAGAATTGAAAATTTCTAAACTACCATGGAACATGTTCTATTTCATACATGATTTTCCTTATTTAAAGCTTGAAAAAGATGGAACAGATAGGGAACTCCACCACCTTTTACTCATGGGATTGCCCATGCTCTCTCTCTGGCTCGTCTTCGTTGTGTCTACTTGTTGTGCTTGAGCTCCCACCTCCCATCATCATCAGGGCTCCTACTTACTCTTGCTTGATAACCGAGCTCATCAAAATGTGGTGATTTCAACTGAAGAGTCCTTGTTATAGCATTGGGGCTGAAATCCACCTCTCTCCCTCTTACGTAACTTTTGAAGGTGGGGGCCTTGGTTTTGTCTTCTCTGACCACGTTTGCATAGAACTCTTTGATGAGGTTTGCATTTATCTTCCCCTCCGGGTTCGTAAGCCTTTGCCAACCCCTTTGTTCAATCTTCTCTCGAATCTGTGCGCACTCATCCTCGTCAATTTGGAACGTTAACTCATGCAGTATCTTCTTGAGCTTTATTCGTTCAAATTCGAGTTCATGGAACGCAGTTTTGAATCTCTTCTCATCGAAAGAAATGCTCTCTACTGGTTCCTTCCTCTTTTTCCTTTTGGAGCTTGATGATGCCATGAGTTTGAGTTTTATGTGTGAAGAGGGTGGAAGGTACGGATAGATGAGGAATTCGGTTGGTTAGGACAAGGTGTGATGAAGGAATTTGGATGCAGAAGGTGTGAAGAGTGAGAAATGGCACTTTGGGTGTGAAGGGGAAGTACGGACTAGGACTCACTTATATAGGGAAGTGAGGAGGGAATGAAAGGTGTGGATTGCCGTGGTGGTTGTTTGATGGACGGTTGGGGTTTTGTGTGGAATAAGCACAAGGATTGCCAACTTTATGATGGGGTTGGTTTAGTTTCCAAGTTTGTTATTCTTCCAATATTGCATGGCAACCATTTCCAATGCATTCTCCCTTGAGACACGTGCAAAATATTCTTCCTTTTGTGTTATCCGAACCCTTCAATGCCCCATCAATGATCCTACAAAATAAAAAATGATTAAAAACACACTTGTAGGAAGTGACGGCAAAATTTAAAGAATAACTACTTTTTAAAGTTTTTGTTTTAACTAACTAAGTGTCATTCATTAGTGAAAACCAACTGACTAGCTCAACATCCATGTGTACAACATTTGCAACACCAAACTTAGTTTGGTGCCGTGTGATGTAAAAGAATTATTCAAGGCCTCTAAGAGTGACATGATATGGGTTACATTGATTTTCTCTTAGTGTGCCTTGAACACCAAACTTGTTCTTCACTATATGTTGCACACAATGACTCATACAAATGCATATCAAGTTGATTTGAAATTCATGAACCTTGCATTATTAAGTAATCTAAAAACATATAAAACATGGGTTGCCTCCCATGAAGCGCTTCTTTAGCGTCACTAGCTTGACGTTTTGCCTTTATCAGGGTGGTTGGTAATGCTTCAGATCTTCCCCTCTTGCAGTAGACCTATATCCATTGGCTTCATCAAGGATCTCCACATGTTCTAAGGAAAGAACTCTGTTAATGGTGAAGACCTTAGGTAACTGAGATGGGATAGTGGGGAGATGAGGTGGAATATCTGGAAAGTAGGCTGAGATCACTTCATCCCCCGGAGAAAAGTCCTCTGTAGGGATCTTCTTGTTCCTCCACCTCCTTGGTGCCTTCTTCTTTGTCCCTTTTGATGATGCCTTACTCTTTGTGACCTCCTCTTCTAAGGAAATTTTGTTGTTGGTCTCACATGACTCTGGTGGTTTAGGTTCCTCCTGATTTTTCTTAAGCTGTGACAGCTGCTGAGTTCCTTGTTCATCAACTAAGGGGTTTCCCAGAGGTGTTGTTTGTGCTTCAGTGCTTGCTTCTTCCCTTGGTATCTCATTATGATCTTTGCTTGGTTCTTTGTTCTCTTGATCTGTTTCTTGTGAGAGTTTGAAGACATTGAAGCTGAGCTATTCATCATGGATCCTCAAATTTAGCTCCCCTCGCTCCACATCTATGAGTGCTCTGGCTGTAGCTAGGAATGGTCTTCCCAATATGATTGGGTGAGTGTGACTCTCTTCCATGTCTAAGATGACAAAGTCTGTGGGAAGAAAGTATTTCCAAACCTTTATTAACACGTTTTCCACCACTCCTATTGCTTGTTTTTGAGTTTTGTCAGCCAGCCTGATGACTACATCTGTGGGCATTATCTCATTGATCTGCAGCCTCTTCATAAGGGATAAAGGCATTAAGTTGATGCTTGCTCCCAAATCGCAGAGTGCTCTATCAAACCGTGTTTCTCCTATTGCACAGGGAATGTGAAAACTCCCTAGGTCCTTCCTTTTTATAGGCAACTCTGGTTAAATGAGAGCACTGTATTCTTTATTCATCACTATTGTTTGTCCTCCCTTGAGTGAGCTTTTCCTGGTCAGCAGCTCCTTCATATACTTGATGTATGAGGGCATTTGTTGGAGGGCCTTGATGAATGGTATGTTTACATGGAGGGATGCAAACAGGTCAAGAAACCTTGAGTATATTCTCTTCTCTACAGCACCATTGAGTAATTGGGGAAAAGGTGCATAGAGTTTCAGCAGCTCCTTCTGTGTCAGCTCCTTTTGTAAAGTTTTGGGTTCTTGGCAATCTTTTTCCTGTTTCTCTGCTGATGTCTCTCCTAGTTGTTCTAATGGCTTATTTTGCTTTTCCTTAGTCTCCTTATTACTTGTAGTAACCATCTTGCAATCTTCCCATCTGACTTTCTTTGCCTCACCTCTCGGATTTTTCTCTGTGTCACTTGGGAAGCTATCATTAGGTTTGGGAATCTTTTCAGATAAGTATCCCACTTGAAATTCCAGCCTCTTGATGGTGTCTCCCTGGTTTTTGATGCTAGCTCGCACCTCCTCTTTGAATACCTTATTATCTTGAATCTCTTTGCATATGCCCTCAAGCATAGTCTCAATTTTGGAGAGTCTATCTTCAGATGAGGGTGAGTTGAGAGTGGAGGGGTGAGTTGGGTTATTCTGGTTTTGGTATGGATGTGGAGAGGTGTTGTTAGGGTGGTGTTGATATGATCTTTGTGTGGAATGTTGGTGAGCTGCATGGTTGTTGGGGTTGTGACGTCTCTGATCTTGGTTTTGATCTTGTTGATTTCCCCACCCAAAGTTTGGGTGATTCCTCCATCCAGGGTTGTAGGTTTTGGAGTATGGATCATGGGTTTGCCTGGGTGAGTTTCCAATGTAATTGGCTTGTTCTTGCTCCTCCTCTGGTGTTCTTCACTCCCTCTTGGGTTGCTGATGAGGTGGTGATCGCTGCCACTTGGTTCCTCTCCATCTTCTTGGTGAGGTCATCCAGCTGCTTGGTAATAAGCTTATTTTGGGCCAGCATTGCATCTACATTGTTCAGCTCCATCACTCCTCTAGTGTTTCCTCTTTTAGAAGCATAGAAGTAGTCATTCTCAGCTACAGTTTCAATGACATCTATGGCTTCTTAAATGGTCTTCTTCTTGTTAAGAGATCCCCCGGATGAATGGTCTACTACCTTCTTTGATTCATAAGAAAGGCCTTCATAGAAAATATGTAGTTGCACCCATTCATTGAACATATCTGGTGGACACCTTCTTGTCAGGTCCTTAAACCTCTCCCATGCTTCATATAGAGTCTCACCATCCTGCTGCCTGAATATTTGCACCTCAGCTCTCAGCCTGTTAATCCGTTGAGGAGGATAGAATCTTGCCAAGAATTTGTTTACCACATCTTCCCAGGTTGCTAAACTCTCCTTTGGAAAGGATTCTAGCCATTTAGATGCCTTGTTCTTGAGTGAGAAAGGGAACAGAAGTAGTCTATAGGTGTCAGGATGAACACCATTAGACTTCATAGTATCACATATCCTCAGGAAGGTAGTTAGATGTTGATTGGGGTCTTCTTGGACACTCCCTCCGAATGAATAGTTGTTCTGAATAAGGGTGATGAGCTGTGGCTTTAGTTCAAAGTTGTTGGCATGTATAGTTGGCCTTTGGATGCTACTCCCACAGTTTCCTGGGTTTGGGTTGATGTAAGAACCCAGAACTCTTCTCTCTTGCCCAGCATGATTTGCTAGACCCTCTCTACCATGGTTGTGAGCCTCTTCTTCATGATGGTTCTCCATGTTTTCATCCATGTTTGGTTCAAAATACTCTTCCTCTTCCTCAGCACCAACTACTCTCTTTCCTCTTGCTTCCCTCCTTAATCTAAGGAAGGTCCTCTCAGGTTCAGAATCAAATGAAGTTGAAGCCCCGCTTCTTCTCCTTGTCATACAACCAACAAGGCACAAGCAAGGAACTAGATGCAGAGACTATTCTTGTTAGAAATGCTGTTAGTGTGAGTGATGCAATATATCAAACAGTTAGTGGGTTAGTGGACTGAATCGTAAACAACTAAGAAAATAGGTAGTGGGAAGGGAAGAAAATAACTGAACAGAAAGTAAATTACTCAAATGAACTTAAATCAAACAAAAGAAAAAAAAAATGCTCAATCTAGTTATCCTCCAATTTAATCATTGTTGATACAAAATCAATCCCCGGCAACGGCACCATAAACTTGATGCACACAAAAAATTGTTGAGAGACAAGTTTCCATGTGCATCACATAGGAAACATGTTTTTCACATACATCACATAATAGGGAAGGGAAAGTAAAACCATGCAATTAACATGAATAAGTGGGTGAAGGATTGAATAAATCACTCAAACTAAGCACAAAATACATCATAAAATATGGGTTTATCAACCTCCCCACACTTAAACAATAGCATGTCCTCATGCTAATTCCAAGGTAATAAGTAAGGTTAAAGTGATGGAATGTCATGCAATGCAATCTAATCTAAATGCAACTACCTAAATGAATGATGCATCATGCAATTCTAATTTATTCACTCATATATAAAGCTTACAGGTAGTTAAATTAATTTACATTCTCAAGGAGTCATATATATATATATATATATATATATATATATATATATATATATATATATATATAGCCAAGCCTTAGATAATCAATAAGCACTTTTACAGTTGAGATGGGAGAAAAAGCATTTTATGAACTTGCAAGACAATTAGATAATTCAAACAGAGATAAATGTTAATGAGCTATTGAACCCTCACTGGATTTGTGTTTACTCTCTAGTCACTCAATGTTTATTGGGTTAATCACTCTATTCCTCTTTTTATTCTTCCTTTCTATAACTTTGTTCTTTATCTAACCAATCAACAATTATAGAATACAGTCATACCAAAAATCATGAGGTCTTTAATTAAGGTTGTAATGGGGCAAAGGTAAAGGTAAGGATATATGTATAAGGCTAAGTGAGCTAATAAGTGAATCCTTAATTAGACTAAGATCTCACGTAACATACATACTTAGTAAAACAAAACTTCTTTACCTATTTTCTCATATTTTCCCACTTGATGTTACATGCTCATGTTTCAATTTTTTATTTTTTATTTTTTATTTTTTTAATCCCATGTGCATTGCTTTTATTTTGCATTTGGGGAATTCTTTTTGTATCCCCTTTATTAAATACTGAAAAATAACTTTTTTTTAAATGCACATGGTAATTTAATCACTTTGATTTCTCATGAGCATGCTTCCCAAAATTTCTTATTTGAGTTATTTTTATCCTTTTCAATTTTTCTACCTCTTGTTTTTATCATCCATGTTCCCAATAGGTTTCCCACATTTTAAACTATTCATAATTTTCTATCTTAAGCTAACCAAGGATTCAACTTGGAATTTTATTTTATTTTTCTGCTTAAGCCTAGTAGTGTGGCTAAATAGAATAAAAGGGGTTTAAAAGCTCAAGGGGGCTAACAAGGATGATGTGAAAGGTAGGTTATTTTTGGGATAAGTGAGCTAAAATCAAATAATGGCCTCAATCATTCTTTTGGTATCTATATTCTATATTCTATAATTGGACATATAGATTAAAACAAAGTAAAGAATACCAGAATATAAAAGAAGGACGGAACACACAGGAATAAAAATTATGGTTTAAATGTAACCATACAATTAAGCTCAAAACTCACAGGCTATGTGTTCTCTAGCTCAAAAATTATTTATCACTTATGTATGTCATGCAGGTTTAGTTAAAAATTTTCATTATTCTCAATGTAAAAATTATATTGAATGGCTTTAAAGTTCTAGTGTTTCTCCTTGATGAAGTGTTGTTAACTTAACTACATGATGTAATGCTATATATACAATGTTTATGGATTTAAATTTGTTATGTTCAAGTTCCTAGCTTACTTCCTTTTTATATTTTCAATTTAAACTAAGCTATCTTATGATAAAAAGGGTAAACTATACTAAATAATCCACTAATAAGTTAGAATTGCAAACTAAACTAAATAACTAAGATATGAACTAAAGTGCAAGATGCAGAAATAGAGTAAAAATACATAAAAGCAATGTATAAGTACTCAGAAAATAAAAAATAAAAATAAAGAGAAAAATACAGAAAAATATCCAGAATAAAAGAAAAAGAGTCTGTAGTGGTTCACCAAGATAATACGCCAGAGATGGCGACCTCCCCATACTTAAAATGAAGCATCGTCCCTGATGCTCACTCACGCAGGGTGTGAAGGGGTGTCATCACTAGAAGGGATGGTAGCTAGTGTCTTTGTGGTGGCTGGCTGAATGTTCGGCTGCTGGAGAGGGGGGACTGTCTGAATGGGGATCTCAGGATCTACAGCCTGGATCTGCTGGGGTGCTGCCTGCTGGGTGTCTGCCTGCTCCTCCTCTCCCTGGGGATGGGTCTCTGCCTCGGGCGCATCCGCCTCCTCGTCAGATGCCTCAAAAGGTGTGTCAGGCTCGGAGGGGATGTCGCCGGATCGTATCATCAGCTTCGGGTGCTTATAGCGTCGCTTGTTGCGACGCTCCATCTGGTCAAGTCGTCAAAACAAGCGGTGCACCAGATGATAGACAGGCTCTGTGGCAGGTGGAGGTGCAGTGGTGGTGGCAGGGGTAGATGGTGCAGCAGTGGAGGAAGAGGGACTAGCAGATGGTGTAGCCGTATCATCAGCAGTGGCAGTCAGGAATGGGGGTCTGTAGCCTAAGGCCAGGAAGTTCCTGCTGTGTGGGATAAGCTTCTTGCACTCTGCAGCAGGTGGCCTCTCATCAGCATCCTCCCATGGCACGTCAGCTCGATGGCCCAGCTGTGTAACCAGATAGGGAAAGGGGAGAGTGCTGTGGACGTGGACCCTGGCCATGTAGTGCCGGATAAAGCGTGGTAGGTATAGGTCCTTGCCCTCCATCACACACCAAAGGAGGGTGATTATAGCGGCTAATATCTCAGTCTCGTGAGTACTCGGCATAATGTAGTTGCTGAAGATCTGATGCCATAACCGAGCCTCATCGTTCAGGTAAATCCGCTTGATCCCTTTGGGCATGGTGGTGTTCTGACCCATGATCCAAGGAACGGACGGGTCAAGGGCAATCCGGGCCTTGACTGCATCCCAGTCAAACTTCATGAAGCGCATATCCTCCTCAGCTTTCTGATAGCCATCTATCTAATCAGTCTTAGGTAGAAGTCTCAGAACCTCTTCTATTGCCTCCTCAGTAACCAATATCTGCTTCCCTCTGAGGTTTACTGCATCTAGGGAAGTTTTGAAGTAGTTGCAGTAGAATTCCCTAACCCAAGATGCATTAACCTCAGTCAGAGGTCTCTCCAGAAAGAACCAGCCTCGTTGTTTGATCTGATCAGAGGTGTATTGCTGGAGTTCTTCTGGGATCTTCAAAGTACGCTCTAGGTATAGGTTCCTAGAGTTTGCAAACACCGGATACTTCAGTTCACAGTATCGGTTTGCAAACTTTACTGGGTCAGTGGCAGGAAGTAGCTGGTCGGCCTTCTCCTGCGGGGTAAAGGCTTTCTCCTGCAAGGAGGCGTCATGCATGAGGTCGATGATAGACACGGAGGCTTCACCTCGTTTCCTTTTGCCAGTAGTGGCCTTGCCTTTGCCCCGTCTCTGGGAATCAAACATCTTGAAAAACAGAAAACCAGGATATAATAAAAATAGGAAAGCAAATAGGCAAATAGTCAAAGAAAACATAAAGTGGCAAAGGAGCAATAGGATAATGAATATGAGTTAAGTAGAATGTGCATTTAGGATTGTATATGAGTGAAAAGTCTGAAAAGAAGAAATCACAATCCAAAATGTAATTGAATGCAAGTTAAATGGAAAAAATTAACATCATGCCTGGGTTAGAATGTTAAAAGAAAGTGAAAGAAAAGCAAGAAAAGAAGTTTGAAAAGGTTAGGTTGGTTAGAGTTAAAATTAGTGAGTTAGTGAAAAATGGGTTAAAGTAAGAGGCATAATGAAAATAGACCAAGTAACAAGTAATCACAGGTAGAAGCTATAGGTAACTCATATTTAAACAAGTAAAACAGTTTGATGATGATTAAAATAGAGATAAAAAAAGCAAAAATAGGAATCAAACATCAAAATTGCAGTTTATGAACCAGGAGATCAAAGAAAATAAGAATGCATACCTAAGTATTCATGAATTGGTTTGGTGAAATTGTAGGAAAGCACAGTTGAAAATGCCAAAACCAAGACATGAACAGAAATATTTCACAGAAATTTGGGCAGCATTCCGGCTAAAATAGGACTTTCTCGGGAAATAAATAGCAAACAAGCAGTTCATATGAATCCAAATTAAAGCTTGCAATTACATATACAGAATATAAACATGAAAGTTCAATGTAAAGAGCAGCAAATGCATGAAAGTAGAGCATATGAACAAGATCACAGCAGCAACAGATTCTCAAATTTGATAAAACAGAAACAAGAACAGTGCAAATAAACAGACCTAAATCCACTAACCACATCCTAGACTACCTAACAACCTAAAATCCACTACAACATGCATATCTAACTATCCTAACATGAACAAAAATGGAAAAATAAGAATAAACTACGAACGGATAAAAGGGATTGCGTGTTGCGGAACCTGGAAGGCGAAAGAAGGAGGTTGGGGTCCAGAGGTGGCTGGGGTGGTGTTGGTGACGTCCGGCGCGGCGGCTGGCGGCGGTGGGCACGGCGGTTGCTGCTGTTAGGGGGGGGTAAGGGCTTTGGGAAGGGTAATGGGGAAGTAGGGGAGAGGGTTGGGGGTTGCGGGTGGTGGTGGGAGGTGGCGTGGTTGGGACAGTTGGCGGCGATGGGTGGTGGCGCGGAGGGGAGCAGTGGCGGAGGAGGAGGGAGAAAGAAGAAAGAGGAAGAAAGAAGGGGGAAGGAGGGAGGGGGTAGGTGGCGGCAGCGTCTGGGTGGCAGCGGCGTCTGGGTGGTGATGTGGTGGTGGCTGGGTAGTGGTGGTTGAGGGTTGGGGAAGAAGAGAGGGAGAAGAGGAAGTGGGGGGGGGTGCGCGAATGTAGGGTTTTGTGTGACTGAGGGGTTATATTTTTGAATCCACGCGGCCGCGTGGGGCACGTGGTCGCGTGGTTGCGGTGAAAATGGGGTTGACGCGATCGCGTGGGGCGCGCGATCGCATGGAGGGGGTAAAAGAAGGGATGACGCGATCGCATGGGCATGCGATCGCGTCGCTGGAAATTGTGCTAAACGCACGAATCCAGTGTCGTTCCAACGCAACTCTCTGTCTCCTATTGGGAATTGTGCAATCCATGCGACGCGATCGCGTCACTCACGCGGTCGCGTGGGATTGGTTGTGTGCATGTGACGCGATCGCATGGGGCATGCGATCGCGTGGGCCATTTTTGTGCTAGACGCACAACAGCCGCACGATTCCAGCCTAACTTTTTGGACGTTGGATGTTGACGCCGATCTCCAGGTCACGCGACCGCGTGGATGACGCGATCGCATGAGTGATGCGGTCGCGTCGCGCACCCTCTTTTTTTTATATGCAGAATGCGGAATGCAATATGCAGAATGCAGTGCTTGATGTGAATACTGTGCATGATTCCAGGTTCAATATAATAAAATAAAAAAACAAACAAAACTAAATAAAATTAAAATTGCAAAAGGAACGATCATACCACGGTGGGTTGTCTCCCACCTAGCACTTTTAGTTAAAGTCCTTAAGTTGGACATTTGAAGAGCTTCCTGTTATGGTGGCTTGTGTTTAAATTCATCCCGAAATCTCCACCAGTGCTTGGAATGCCAATAGCCTCCGGGGTCCCAAACTAGGCATGTAAAGCTTCTGAGTAGCTTCAAACAGATTTTCAGGCTTCCGGGGTGACGAATGTCAGAATAGATTCCAGGATCCCAAGCCTTGGATCTAAATTCGCCTCCGTCTTGATCTATATTTTTCCATTCGGGTGATTTAGAAAGTAGATTCTCACCATAGTGACCAAACATTTTCTGAGATCCATTCAATTGAGCTTGATACCAATCCGTGCACTTCAAGTTGAAGCGTGGAACTTTATTGAACCTTGTACACCAGCTCTGAGCACGAGCCATTTTCCTCTTACTCTTAAAGTCGCATAGAGCTCTAAGCTGGCCATCTGTTTCAAGTAAACCATATTCAAGTGAATAAGTAAAGTTAAAGGTTAAGAATTGTACCTACTTGAAGCTTGTATTAGGCGGTAATGGCCTTGGGGTAGGTGATTCCAATGGTTCTGTGAGTTCTACTCCCTTGTGTTCTTCTGTGAATTCCTCCACTTCCTTGTAAGGTTCTTCAAATGCATCTAAGTCTTAGTCAAAGTTTTCTATGTCTTCCTCATCACTTGAGTCATAGATGGGAGGTTGAGAGAAATCTACCTCTGCATCATATTCGTATTCATTTGGGGAAGATTCTTCGATCTCAGAGAATTCACTTGCGAATGCAAGTTCATTACTAAGAGAGCTTGACTTGCGACTATCATTATCAAGGGAATTTGTGTCCTAGGTTATTCCGTCTAGTTCTTCATAAACGACTTGCCTTGGGGATTGTGCAATATCCTCCTTAGCATTAACTGTAAGGTCCTTGACGGAGTTCTCCTCAGCTCTGGATTCCCATGGAGGTTCAGCGTCTCCTAGATCTTCTACCAACTCTTCTTCTTGTACAATGATAGCTTCTTCTACTTGTTCGAGTATGAATTCCTGCTCTGTTTTGTCCACTGGAGTTTCTAATATCTCCTTCATGCTACGCTCTTCATTAGATTGTCCACATGGGGCTGTGGTTGGTCCTTGAATGTTCGCGCATCTAGAAACTAATTGAATTACTGCTTGCTCCAGTTGTCGAATAGTTGCTTGAAGTTTATTTACTTTTGCCTTGAGGCGAACCTCTGATTCTCGGGGTGATGGATTTGGGCATGAGACATAGGGAAGTGGTGGTGCTTGGGAGTGATTGGGTTGGAACTGGGGTAGGAAAGGATCATACGGTGGCGAATGGTGAAGAGAAGCTTGTGAGTGTGGTGGTTCGAGGTTATGTTGAGAGGATGGTCTATAGGCACGGGGTGGGGCTTGTTGGTAGTTACAAGATTGTCCACCATATCTATCAGCTGGGTATGCATTGTAGAATGGTCGTTGTCCATGATATCTTGGAGGGTGTTGTTGCCTATAGGGTTGACTAGATCCTCTTGGCTCCATCCATCCTTGATTGGTCTGACCTTGATGCATATTCCTGCTGTAACTTCTATTTCCTTCAACAAAGTTAGAATCAAACTCAAAGCGAGAGGGGTGAGAGTTCATAGTAGCAAATAAAATTAAAATGAAAAAACAAAAATAAATAAACAAGTAAAAGAAAAATATGTACAATAACCAATAATAAGGCACACGTTAGAAGTTCCCCGGCAACGGCGCCATTTTGACGTTGGGATTTTCGCCAGTAAAGAATTTCATAAAAACATTCGCGTTGTAGATATAGTCTCTAAACCGACAGAGATCCCTTCGTACAAACGTTTTGGTTGTCACAAGTAACAAACCCCTTAAAAATTGATAACCGAAGTATTTAAACCTCGGGTCGTCTTCTCAAGGAACTGCAGGGAAGTATGTTCTTATTATTGGTTACGGAGATTGTAGAATTGGGGGTTTTAAGAATGAGGGACAAATATGACAATTGATTTAAATAGCAATTAAAATAAATAAACAAATACTGTAAAGCAAACTTTTGGCAAGGTATGAGAAATTGGAAGTCCAGGCTTAGTTATTCTTATCAACAACAATGAAAGTCGAATCTTAATTCCACTTAGTCAACCTTTACTAAAGAAAAGGAAAGTCAAGGGACTAATTAGCTTGATCTTCGAATCCTATTTATTTCCTAAGAAAAGTTTGGGATTATTGAAGTTCAATTCAATTAGCAAAGATAACAGTTATCAATTATGTTGAGATAAGATAACTCCTGAGTTACTGCTTTCTTAACCAAAACCAAAAGAGGAAAAAGTAAAATTGCTGGAATAAAAATGCCTTCAGATATAAAGCAACAATAACATAAATTAAAGAAACCAATCATGAATTGAAATACCTCAAATAATATTAATAAGTGAAATTGTAATCTAACATGAAGAGTTCATAAACTAAATTAGAAGAATAAATAAAAATAAAGAATCTGGGATTGAGAGTTACTCCTAAAACTAAGAGAAGTCCTAAATCCTAATCCTAAGAGAGAGAGAGAGAGGAGAGAACCTCTCTCAAAACTAGATCTAAAACATGAGAAGTGGAAATTGGCGAGCTCTCTTTGAATGGATGCATTCCTTCACTTCATAACCTCTGGTCTATGCCTTCTGGACTTGGATTTGGGCCAAAAAGGGCTTCAGAATTTGCTATGAGCGTTTTCTGTAATCTCTGGTGTGCAGCCTCTGTCACGCGTCCGCGTGGGTCACGCGGTTGCTTCATTCGGAGCTTTTCCTTGCCACGCGGTCGCGTCAGTCATGCGGCCGCGTCAGTCATGCGGCCGCGTCAGTCATGCGGCCGCGTCGCTGCTGATTCGCGCTTGGCACGCGATCGCATCGTCCATGCGATCGCGTGGATACCAGTTTTTTCAAGGACTCCATTTTGCGCTTTCCTTCCATTTTTGTATGTTTCCTTTCCATCCTTTGAGTCATTCCTGCCTTAGAAGATCTGAAACTACTCAACACACTAATCACGGCATCGAATGGAAATAAAGGTAATTAAAATAATTAATTTTAAAGCATAGGAAACATGTTTTTCACATACATCACATAATAGGGAAGGGAAAGTAAAACCATGCAATTAACATGAATAAGTGGGTGAAGGATTGAATAAATCACTCAAACTAAGCACAAAATACATCATAAAATATGGGTTTATCACTCCCACTGTTGGATTTGTTGGATTTGTTGAATGTTCCTCCATTTCTTAAAATTCTTCTTCAAAAGGCTCTTCTTATACAACAATTCCTTTCCCTCTTACTTCTCTTCTTAGTCTTCTAAGAGTCCTTTTGTCTTGGTCACAAAAGGTAGGAATCTCTCTCCTTGCCTCTGACATACAATAGCACGAAAAATAAACACAGAACCAGAAAACAAAAGCAATTCACTCTACTGATAGAGTGAAGTTAGTGTTAGCTTAAGCAAAAATTCAAACAACTAATATCCTTAGTAAAAAATAAAAAGAAAAAGTGCTTAATCTAGACCACCACCTTACTTAATCATTGTCAATCTATATCAATCCCCGGCAAGAGCGCAAAAAACTTGATGGGTTGAAATCGAATTCCAATACCTAAACTCACCGGCAAGTGTACCGGGTCGCATCAAGTAGTAATTACTCACATGAGTGAGGTCGATCCCACAAGGATTGATGGATTGAGCAATTTTAGTTAGGTGATGAATTTAGTCAAGAAAACAATTGATGATTTGAGTGAAATTTGAATAGCAGAAGCTAAATTGCATAAAAATAAAAAGGAGAGGGAAAATTGACAAAAAAAAAGTGAAGAAGAGTAAATTGCATGAAACTTAAATTGCAAGAAAGTAAAAGAGCTGAATCTTAAAGAGCAAGTAACGTAAATGACTGAAGCTTAGATTGTAAGAAATGTAAATAGCTAAGCTTAGAGTGCAAAAAGTGTAAATTGCTTGAATTGTAAAGGGATGTGTGAGCTGGGATTTAGAATTTAACAAAGAGAATGTAAAGAGAGATTAAGTAGAGAAGTAGAAGATGAACTAAGTTGCTGAAGATCTACACAGAAAAGTAAAATTGCTTGAAGAACAAAACGGAAAGTAAACTTAGCTCAATTGCAAAATCTAAAAGAGAAATTAAAGATCCAAGAGGAGCAATGAGATTAGAACAAGGATCTAAATCTCAATTACGCCCTTGATCAAACAGAAAATAAATTGCAGAAGAAAGTGAAATTTTAAAACAGCAGAAAAGATTAAAACCCAATCCTTAGATCAATTGAGAAGAAGAGTGGAAGATGATTCTCAGAATTGAATCAATAAAGCTCTTTAATCTCAATTCAAGATCCAAAATAGAAAAAGCAAAAATTGCAGAAGAAGAGAAATGAAAACAATAATTGAAATTAGAATAATGCAGAAGAAGAACAAAGTTAAATTCCAGATCAAGAATTGAAACAGAACTTCTTCAATCTCAATCCAAAATTTTAAACAGAAATTAAGAAATGCAGAAGTAAAACAAAAAGAAAGAGAACTCAGATCTCAATCCTAATTCCCAAATTCAAAAATGAAAGCTAAAGTGAAAACTAAAATTGAGCTAAAAGGTAAAACTAAAAAAAATGAAAGAAGGGTCCTCCCTAAATCAAATTAAGTCCTATTTATACACTTTCTATTTTCGATCTATAGAATTTGGAGTGGACTCTTCAAATTGGTGAAGAATTGGATCCAATATGGTTTTCAATTAAAATTATGCCATGGTGCAGCTCCCAGGGAAGCGTTCAGTTAACTTCACCAACGGAGCGCTCAAATTCTTGGCCCAGGTTCCTTAATTTTGTTGCGTGCCAAGCTTTTGGGTGCAGCCTCCATAGCGCTCTATTGCCTATTCCAACTTAGCGCTCCATTGTGAAGGAATGAGTGACTCCAGCTTCGAATCATGGTGAGGCCACCTTGGCCCCGCAATTTATGAAACTAGCACTCAGTTAACAAATTTCACTAAGCGTCCTTTGTTGTGGAATGAGGCTTCAATTTCGAGCCTTGGTGGAACCAATTCGGTGCCCATTTTCCTTGTAGGGGGCGACTCTTATTAGGATAAGCTTTTTCACTAACGTTCCTCACCCACGTTAGGGGGCGACTCTTTAAGATAAGCTTTCAGCCAGCATTCCCGAACCAATTGGTTCAAGGTGCTAGGTGTTAAGACACCCCTAAGGACTTACTCCCTCAAGTCTCTTTCCCCCATACATACACACCACAGGCACATAGTTTGTTTATTTCCTTTTTTGAGACCTTGGTGTCCAGCACCTCTTTGGGTTACTAAATGTTTTGTAGCAAGGTTGCTCTTGATAGTGGACTTTCAGCTGATAATTCCGGGTTAGTTAATCCAAGTTACCAAGTGATGAAGCACTCCTACGAACTTATTCATCCAAGCAGATCCTTGGTATAGGAGCACCACAGACACATCTCTCAAGTTTCAAACCCTTGGTGCCTAGCCTTATTCTTTATTAACTTTTTCAACTCTTATTATTCTTTTCCCTTTTTTCTTATTAGGATCTTGTTATTTAACTAGTCTCATGGGGTGTGTTTCAAGCATATGATTCAGGACAGATAGTTGTCTTCCCACCCTTATTGGTGAACCAACTTAGCTAACTTATGACCACATCACACACTAAGGAACTTAATCCACAATATGAACTCCACTCTGGTCTTTGATAACAAACATTCTCTTTTTATTTGATTCTAAAGGAGACAAGCAACACAATAAGCAGGATGGAATTGAAAACAGGCAACTTGACTAGTAGTCATAAACCTAGGCAAGTAGAATACTAAAAACAAAATTGAAAATCCTAAACTATCATGGAAGCATGTCCTATTTCATACATGATTTTCCTTATTTAATGCTTGAAAAAAAAAGATGGAACAAAGAGGGTACTCCACCACCTTTTACTCATAGGGTTGCCCTTGCTCTTCCTCTTGCTTGTCCTCTTTGTGTTTCTCTTAAGTGCTTGTACTCCCACTTCCCTTGCCTTTTCCAGTCAACTTCTTCCAAAAACCAGCATCTTCCATCTTCTTTTTCAGTGTTTTCTTCTGCTGTTTTACCTTCCTTTCTTGTTCCACAAAATCTTTTTGGACCTCATCATATGTAGGGATGGCATAGTGTAGATTATACATATGACTAGACATGTAGTTCAACTTGGCTTGAGTGTTTATGTTGAACTCCTCCCTATGTAGTTGCCGTCCTTCATTAAGTACACTGAACTTATTGAATGCCTTCGTCTGAGCTAGCTGGCGTTGGTTGAGTTCTTGAAGGTGCTTATCTTGACGCTCTTGCCTTTCAGACACTTGATTGATGGCTTGAGTAAGCTGGGAATAATGTTCCATTTGTTGTTTCTGCCACTCCCCTTGTTGATTCATCCAATTAGAAAGGAGCTCTTCTTGACGATCCATCCTATGAGCTTGAACATGCAGTTGTTGTTCTTGTCCCTCCATATAACTCCTTGCTAGTTCCTCAATGGCTCCATGAATGTGATTCAGGTTTATGTTGGTTGGGTCATAATATTCTCTTTGTTGGTGTTCTTCCTGATGAGACTCTTCTTGGTGAGCTCCTCCTTTTGGTTTTGGCTTTCCTATGTGAGGTCTTCTTTGTTGTTGGGCTGGTGTCACATGAGTTAGACGCTAAAACGTAATTAGCCTCCCAGGATTTAATCAATCTGGGTTGCTATCCTTGAGGACAACCTTGGCCTTCGTGCATAGTCTGAGGATGGTGCTGGGGTACCAAAGCCTGGCACCCGAATCAATCTTCTCAGCTGACTCTTGAATCCCCTCAGCTATAAGTTCGTGCACATTGATATCTCCACCTTGTACTAAGCAATGTACCATAGTAGCTCGAGTGACATTGACCTCGGAGTTGTTTGCTGCTGGGAGGATAGATCTCCTCACGAGTTCAAACCATCCCTTGGCTTCAGGGATGAGGTCTCTTCTCTTGATGAACCTGGGCCTCTTATCCACATACCTTTCCCAGTCAGCTCCTATAACACATATGTCATTCACAATTTGTTCGAGTTCATCATCATCAGGGCTCCTACTTACTCTTGCTTGATAACCGAGCTCATCAAAATGTGGTGATTTCAACTGAAGAGTCCTTGTTATAGCATTGGGGCTGAAATCCACCTCTCTCCCTCTTACGTAACTTTTGAAGGTAGGGGCCTTGGTTTTGTCTTCTCTGACCACGTTTGCATAGAACTCTTTGATGAGGTTTACATTTATCTTCCCCTCCGGGTTCGTAAGCCTTTGCCAACCCCTTTGTTCAATCTTCTCTCGAATCTGTGGGCACTCATCCTCGTCAATTTGGAACGTTAACTCAGGCAGTATCTTCTTGAGCTTTATCCGTTCAAATTCGAGTTCATGGAATGCAGTTTTGAATCTCTTCTCATCGAAAGGAATGCTCTCCACTGGTTCCTTCCTCTTTTGCCTCTTGGAGCTTGATGATGCCATGAGTTTGAGTTGATGTGTGAAGAGGGTGGAAGGTACGGATAGATGAGGAATTCGGTTGGTTAGGACAAGGTGTGATGAAGGGGAAGAGTGTTTGGTTTCGATAACGAGAAGTGTGGGGAGTGAAATTGGAATGTTAAGGGTGTACTTAGTGCGAATCACTTCTATAGGGAAGTGGTGTGTGGATGAAAAGTGTGGATTGATAGGGTTGGTGTATGATGAACGGATGGAGTTCTGCAGGGGATGAGCACACGGATCATCTTTATGAGGAAGATTGGTTTGGTCTTCAAGGGGTCTCATTCTTTCAATGTTGCATGGCACATTTCCCAATGCATTTCCCCTTGAGACATGTGTGTATTCTCCCTTCATGAAGTGGCCGAACCCTCCTCATTTAATTGTCCACTCAATCCACTTCAATACCCTTTTCTTCTCTCCTACAAAATAAAAGAATTGTGATTAAAAAAAATGTGTGGAAAGTGGCGGCAAAATTAAAAGAATAACTACTTTTTAAAGTTTTTGTTTTAACTAACTAAGTGCCATTCAATAGAGCAAACCAACTAACTAACTCAACATCCATGGGTGCAACATTGGCAACACCAAACTTAGTTTGGTGTCGTGTGGTGTAAAAGATTTGTTCAAGGCCCCTAAGAGTGACATGATATGGGTTACATTGATGTTCTCTTAGTGTGCCTTGAACACCAAACTTGTTCTTCACTATATGTTGCACACAAGTATTCATTCAAGTCCATGTCAAGTTGATTTGAAATCCCTGAACCTTGCATTATTAACTACTTTTAAAAGCATGTAAAACATGGGTTGCCTCCCATGAAGCATTCTTTAGCGTCACTAGCTTGACGTTTTGCCTTTGTCATGGCGGTTGGTAATGCTTCAGATCTTCCCCTCTTGCAGTAGACATATACCCATTGGCTTCATCAAGGATCTCTACATGTTCTAGAGAGAGAACTCTGTTGATGGTAAAGACCTTAGGTAGCTGAGATGGGATGGTGGGGAGATCGGGGGGAATAGCTGGAAAGTAAGCTGAGATTACTTTATCCCATGGAGAGAAGTCCTCTGTAGGGATCTTCTTGTTCCTCCACCCCCTTGGTGCCTTCTTCTTTGTCCCTTTTGATGTTGCCTTGCTCTTTGTGACCTCTTCTTCTAAGGGAATTTTGTTACTGGTCTCATATGACTCTGGTGGTTTAGGTTCCTCCTTATTTTCCTTGAGCTGTGACAGCTGCTAATTGCCTTGTTCTTCAACCAAGTGGTTTTCCAGAGGTGTTGGTTGTGCTTTAGTACTTGTCTCCTTCCTCAGTATCTCATTATGATCTGTTTCTTGTGAGAGTTTGAAGACATTGAAGCTGAGTTGTTCATCATGGATCCTCAAAATTAGCTCCCCTCGCTCCACATCTATGAGTGCTCTGGTTGTAGCTAAGAATGGTCTTCCCAATATGATTGGGTGCAGGTGACTCTCTTCCATGTCCAAGATGTCAAAGTCTGTGGGCAGGAAGTATTTTCCAACCTTCACTAGCACATTGTCAACCACTCCTACTGCTTGTTTTTTAGTTTTGTCAGCCAGCCTGATAACTACATCTGTGGGTATTATCTCATTGATCTGTAGCCTTTTTATAAGTGATAAAGGCATTAAGTTGATGCTTGCTCCCAGATCGCAAAGTCCTTTATCAAACATTGTTTCTCCTATGGCACAGGAGATGTAGAAACTCCCTGGGTCCTTCCTCTTTGTAGGCAACTCTGGTTGAATGAGAGCACTGCACTCCTTATTCATCACTATTGTTTGTCCTCCCTTGAGTGAGCTTTTCCTGGTCAGTAGCTCCTTCATATACTTAATTTATGAGGGCATTTGTTGGAGGGCCTTGATGCATGGTATGTTTACATGGAGGGATGCAAACAGGTCAAGAAACCTTGAGTATATTTTCTTCTCTATAGCACCATTGAGTAATTGGGGAAACGGTGCATAGAGTTTTAGTAGCTCCTTCTGTGTCAGCTCTTTTTGTGAAATTTTGGGTTCTTGGTGATCCTTTTCCTGTTTCTCTGCTAATGTCTCTCCAAGTTGTTCTAATGGCTTGTTTTGCTTTTCCTCAGTCTCCTTATTACTTATAGTAACCATCTTGCAATCTTCCCATCTGACTTTCTTTGCTTCACCTCTCAAATTTTTCTCTGTGTCACTTGGGAAGCTATCAGTAGGTTTGGGAATCTTTTTAGATAAGTATCCCACTTGAAATTCCAGCCTCTTGATGGTGTCTCCCTGGTTCTTGATACTAGCTCACACCTCCTCTTTGAATACCTTATTATCTTGAATCTCTTTGCATATGTCCTCAAGCAGAGTCTCAATTTTGGAGAGTCTTTCTTCAGATGATGGTGAGTTAAGAGTGGATGGGTGAGTTGGGTCATTTTGGTTTTGGTATGGATGTGGAGAGGTGTTGTTATGGTGGTGCTGATATGATCTCTGTGTGTAATATTGGTGAGCTGCATGGTTGTTGGGGTTGTGACGTCTCTGATCTTGGCTTTGATCTTGTTGATTTCCCCACCCAAAGTTTGGGTGATTCCTCCAACCAGGGTTGTAGGTTTTGGAGTATGGATCATGGGTCTGCCTGGGTGAGTTTCCAATGTAGTTGGCTTGTTCTTGCTCCTCTTCTGCCTCAGCATTCACTCCCTCTTGGGTTGCTGATGAGGTGGTGATTGCTGCCACTTGGTTCCTCTCCATCTTCTTGGTGAGTTCAACCAGCTGCTTGGTAATAAGATTGTTTTGGGCCAGCAGTGCATCCACATTATTTAGCTCTATCACTCCTCTAGTGTTGCCTCTTTCAGAAGCATAGAAGTAGTCATTCTCCGCTACAGTTTCAATGACATCTATGGCTTCTTCAATGGTCTTCTTCTTGTTCAGAGATCCTCCGGATGAATGGTCTACTGCCTTCTTTGATTCATAAGAGAGGCCTTCATAGAAAATGTGTAGTTGCACCCATTCATTGAACATATCTGGTGGACACCTTCTTGTCAGGTCCTTAAACCTCTCCCATGCTTCATATAGAGTCTCACCATCCTGCTACCTGAATGTTTGCACCTCAGCTCTCAGCCTATTGATCCGTTGAGGAGGATAGAATCTTGCCAAGAATTTATTCACCATATCTTCCCAGGTTGCTAAACTCTCCTTTGGGAAGGACTCTAGCCATTTGGATGCCTTGTCCTTGAGTGAGAAGGGAAACAGAAGTAGTCTATAGGTGTTAGGATGAACACCATTGGACTTCACAGTATCGCATATCCTCATGAAGGTGGTTAGATGTTGATTGGGGTTTTCTTGGATGCCTCCTCCGAATGAACAGTTGTTCTGAACAAGGGTGATGAGCTGTGGCTTTAGTTCAAAGTTGTTGGAATGTATGGTTGGCCTTTGGATGCTGCTTCTATTGTTTCCTGGGTTTGGGTTGATGTAAGAACCCAGAACTCTTCTCTCTTGTCCAGCCTGATGCGCTGGACCTTCTCTGCCATGGTTGTGAGCCTCTTCTTCATGATGGTTCTCCATATTTTCATCCATGTCTGGTTCAAAGTACTCCTCCTCTTCCTCAGCAGCAACTACTCTCTTTCCTCTTGCTTCCCTGCTTAATCTAAGGAAGGTCCTCTCAGGTTCAGAATCGAAGGAAGTTGAAGCCCCACTTCTTCTCCCTGTCATACAACCAACAAGGCACAAGCAAGGAAATAGATGCAGAAAGTACTATTGTTAAAATTGCTGTTAGTGTGAGTGATACAATATATCAAACAGTTAGTGGGTTAGTGAACTGAATTGTAAATAACGAAGAAAGGGAAGAAAATAACTAAAACTGAAAGTAAATTACTCAAATAGAAATTTAAATCAAACAAAAAAAAATGCTCAATCTATTTATCCACCAATCTAATCATTGTTGATACAAAATCAATCCCCGGCAACGGCGCCATAAACTTGATAACACGGAAACATGTCTCTCAACAATTTTCCTTCAGCAAGTATACCGAATTGT
The DNA here is from genome assembly GCF_003086295.3 of Arachis hypogaea. NCBI lineage: Eukaryota > Viridiplantae > Streptophyta > Magnoliopsida > Fabales > Fabaceae > Arachis > Arachis hypogaea. Next base: position 100,797,761 of record NC_092048.1, on the reverse strand, counting down.
CGTCAAGTAAAAACTCACAATAGAGTGAGGTCGAATCCCACAGGGATTGATTGGTCAAGCAACTTTAATTAGAGGAATGTTCTAGTTGAGCAAAGCAGAATTTGGTTTGAGAGTTGCAGGAAATTAAATGGCGGGAAAGTAAATAGCAGAAAATGTAAATGCTGGAAGTAAAGAGCTAAAAGTAAATGACGGAAAGTAAATTGCAGAATTGTAAATGGAAATGGAGAAGATGCTCATCAAAGTAAATTGCAGAAATTAAAGAGAATGGGTAAGATCAGAAATGGGGATTCATTGGGCTTAGGAGATGTTGCATTCTCCGGATCAAGTTCATTTTCATCTCTTCCTCAATCAATGCATTCATTGATCTCCTTGGCAATCTTAAGTGATCGAATTCCAATTCCTTGGTAATTCAATCTCTCAAATCTTGATCAATAGCCAATTCCTTGGTCAATTGCTCATGAGAAGAGATGAAATATGGTCACTGATTATACCACATGCATTCCCAAATCAAGTGTTGGTAGGATTATAGTCACCATACCCAACCCAACCCAATTTGGTCCAACATGAGAAAGCATTTCTAGCATGATCTCTTCATTCTTCTTCCAAGGTTTAGAAGAGATCCAAGTATGAATAGCTTTTTTTCCAAGATAACTATCCAATTGGATGAAGATTGAAAGCTTTCTAGTAAAATCAAGACAAAAGATAGAAGAAGAGTAATGAAAATTAGTATTGATCCATCAAATTACAACAGAGCTCCCTAACCCAATGAAAGGGGTTTAGTTGTTCATAGCTCTTGAAATGGAAAACAAAGATGGAAAATACATTATGAAAAGTAAACTAGAAGTGCAGAGTAATTCTCAATTTCCAATCCCCCAAAAAGCTCCTTTCTAATTCAAAACTACCCCTATATATACTACTCCTCTGATCTTCTAGTTGATTCTTCAAGTCTTGGATATGGGCCTTTGGATCTTGAGTTTGAAGCAGTTATCTTCTGCAGTGGGCTTAGCTTTACTTGCAGAGAGAAAGTGTGAAGTAGGAAGGGTCTTTAGCTCAGGACGTTAACGTTAAGTGAGAGTGTGGGTTCGAGAACGTTAGTGACAATCACCATTTTCACTAACGTTCCTCACCCAGGGATGATCCACATTAACTTTAACGTTAGTGGCACCAACTTGACCACTAACGTTGCCTCTTGGTCCTTCGCACACGTTATTGGGACTCACCTTTTCCAATAACATTGAGAGTCCTCCCTACCTACATTAGAGTTCACGTTAACTTAGTTAACGTGGCTCTTAACGTAGGCTTGCCAATTCTTCGAGAATGTTAGTGACACTTACCGTTGTCACTAACGTTCCAAGGTGCCCCTACTTCCCACGTTAGAGTCCACGTTAACTAAGTTAACGTGCTTCTAACGTGGTAATGAGAGCCATCTCCAACGTTAGTGACAAAGGTGAGTGTCACTAACGTTGGCTCATCATCCTATCCTCAACGTTAGCTTCCACGTTAACTAAATTAACGTGGAAGTTAACGTGGCTCATAGTGGCTTGTGGTGGTACATCCCAACGTTGGTGACAAAGGTAAGTGTCACTAACGTTGGCGATCACTTGCTTTCTCCACGTTAGCTTCCACGTTAACGTGGCAACTAACTTGGCTCATTATAGCTTGGCCAACGTTAGTGACAAAGGTGAGTGTCACTAACGTTGGCTTCTCTTTTGCTTCCCAAAGTTAGAGTCTACATTAACTGAGTTAACGTGGCTCTTAACGTGGCCACTTATGAGCTTGGTCCAACGTTAGTGACAAAGGTGAGTGTCACTAATGTTGGCCTTATTTCTTTCTTCCACGTTAGAGTTCACGTTAACTTAGTTAACGTGACTCTTAACGTGGGCTATCATGGCTTTCGAGGACATTATTGGCGATTATTTTTCTCATTAACGTTGCAAGCTAGCTCCCATTCCACGTTGGTGGTCACGTTAGTTAGACTAACGTGGCTGCTAACGTGGCTCTTTCTTGCTTCCTTTGTCCTGAAATCAAGCAATAAAGTACATCAAAGTTCTAATCCACATCATGAGACATACATCATCCAATTTGTCATCTAATTCATGCAAAATTCTCACGAAATCATGTAAAGTGCTCAATGTATGCTTAAATCAGGATGTAAGTGAAATTCTACCCAAAACTTGCTTATTTCCTAAGAAAATGCATGAAACTACCCTAAAATAGTAAAGAAAAGGTCAGTGAAACTGGCCAAAATGCCCTGACATCACCATTCCCTAAGCCATTCCTGCCCTATAAAGCCTGAAACACTTAACACACGGATCACGGCATCGAATGGTATAAAGGAGAATTAAAATATACAAATTAAAGATCTCTAGGAAGTAAGTTTTCAACCATAGAATAAAGCTAGGAAGGGATTGTAAAATCATGCAATTCATATGAATAAGTGGGTAAAGACTTGATGAAACCACTCAATTAAACACAAGATAAACCATAAAATAGTGGTTTATCAACCTCCCCACACTTAAACTTTAGCATGTCCTCATGCTTAGCTCAAGGAGATTAAAAGACTAAATAAGGGAAAGTAAGACTCATGCAATGCAATGCAACCTATGAATATAACTATATGCTAAAATGATTTTGCCTACATGGTTAAAAGTAAATAAGTTCTTCAAGACAAATATAAATCGAATATAACTAATTAAATTCACATAGTAAAAACAAGTAAACTTGTAAGAAGACAACTCATGAAAGCAGTAAACATAGAATCAAGCATTGAACCCTCACTGATAGTATATGTGCACTCCAATCACTCAAGTGTATAGGGTAATCACTCTTCTCTTCTCTAGTTATGCTTTCTAAACTTTGTTCTTCACCTAACCAATCAACAAATATTTAATCTACCAATGCAAACATCATGAGTCTTTTCAAGGTTGTAATGGGGCCAAGGTAAAGGTGAGGGTATATATATGGCTAAGTGAGCTATAAATTGAATCCTTGATCAACCTAAGCTTTCAGCTATACATACTCTATATACTTTTAAATTCATGCCTAGCTACCCAAAATTCCCACTTTTGCATTTCATACTCATGCATCAACCCTTCTTTTAATTTTATCACGTATGCATTCATCTTTTCATTAACTTAACTTAGCATTGGGGTAATTTTGTCCCCTTATTTATTTACTTATTTATTGAATATTTTTGGAATTTTTTTTGGAATAGAGAAAATTAAACATAACTTATCAATGCACATGGATTTTTATTCTAGTCTTACATGAGTAGGTACCCAAGTTCCCAATATTTTATCATGACACATTCCCTATTAACCCATGTTCCCACAATTTTCCCACACTTAATTGACACACAATCTCTGTCTTAAGCTAACCAAAGATTCAATTTGGGGTATTTAATTGTTTTTCCACTTAAGGCTAGTGATGTGGTAAAATATAAAACAAGGGGATAAAAAGGCTCAAAGTGGCTAACAAAGGTGATATAAAAGGATAGGCTATTTGGGATAAGTGAGCTAATAAAACAATGGCCTCAATCATATGCATGCATATTACACATTAAACATTGGACATATAGGATGGAACAAAATAAAAATTACAATCATAGAGAAGAAAACACACAAGAATAAAATATTATGGTTAAATAATGTAACCACGTAATTAAGCTCAAGTCTCACAGGTTGTGTGTTCTAGCTTTAAACCATGTTCCACAATTTACAGTCTTTAAACAAGTTTAACACAAAATTTTAATTTGAATTAGTGAAATTTTTCAAAATAGAGTCTTGAAAAGAAATTTATTATTTTTCAACTAAATAGAACATACATGCAAATACTTATTACTATGCAATTTATACTATTCTAACAAAAGAAAAATAACTAATTTATTGGTGTTAAGAAAGAGCAGTTACCTCCGAAAGTTAGGTACTGACCGACCTCCCCACAATTAAAGCTTGGCACCGTCCTTGGTGCCATCAGTCAAGAACAAAGGGGGGGGCTGGTAACAGCATCTCCACAGTTGGGATTGTTATGGCTCTCTGTGCTAGTAGATGAAGTGGAGTCCGAAGTGTCTGGGTCTTCTTCAGGTGGGTGGTTGCCAACAATCAGCTCCTTGAGGTATGTAAATTGGCACTTGTTATGGCACTCCATTCGCTTTGCATGCCGGTCAAGCCGGTCCAACCTCTCCAGTATCTGAAGGAGCAGTTGATTTGTTGAAGGTGCTTGTGATGTAGAATGAGAATGAATATCTTCTGCCGGTTCTGTGGTCCGATTGATAGTGGCTGCTGGAGGTCTGATGTACTTCCCGTTAGGGACGTACTGATCATCCCGTGGAATCATGGCCTTGGTGTCCCCAGCTCTATAGGAAACTCCAGCTGCTGAGACTAGATCTGAAACCAAGGCGGGAAAAGGTAGGTTGCCCGTAATTTGTACGTGTCCCATTGGATTTCGGATGTGTCTTTGTAAGTTGAGAGGCTGGTCTGTAAGGATACACTAGAGGAGAACAGCCATATCTGCAGTGAAGGAGGACTCGTGAGTGCTCAAAAAGACATAATGGGACATGATCTATGCCCATACTCGAGCCTCCAAGGTGAGTGCTGAAGCCAATATTCCCTTAGGTCGGGATTGATGGTATCCATAGATCCATCTACTGTCAGGTTGTGCTATAACTCTGAGAACGGCGTCCCATCAAATTGGTATGTCTGGCGCTTGAAAGGGGCTTTTTGGTATGCGTCTAATGCTTCTGGTGCAGGGGAAAGATCTAAAGCTCGCTGAATAGCCTCTTCAGTTATAGGGACTTGCTTCTGACGGACATAGACAAACTGCATGGTTGGCATGTAAAAATTTGAGTAGAATTCAACTACCCATGAAAGGTTAACCTGTTGTGGCTGTCTCCGTAGGAATCCCCATTGTCTTTGCTCAATTTTGGGCTCAACAAATTCAACAATGAGGGTCAAGAGGATGAGTACGTACTCATTGTTATAGTTCCGCTCAGCCAGGATGGGAACATCTGCTCACAGTAGCGTTTAGTGAACCGCACAGTGTCCTTTGCTGGAAAGGTTTTCCCTTTTTCATCGACCTTGATGATCCTCTTGATTCACTTTGTTGAGGGTTTTACTGTTGTTGAGGAAGGTTCCACAGCTAGTGCTCTTTTTGTTCCTTTCTTTGCCGGTGGTTTGGGAGTAGCTTTCTCTTTACCCTTCTTGGTGGCCATCCTGAAAAAGGAAGAAGAAAGTAACATGTAAAGCTAAGGATTTGAGCAAGGAAGAGGATGGTACAAGTGATAATCATTGCACGGTAAAGAAGGATGTCGTTAACACATGGTCGCGACTACATGTGAAAAGTTCATCAATGAAAATATAGCAAGTGCATATTATGGCAAGTAGATGCAAGATGTTTATTGGCATGCTGGCAAAGGCATGAGTAGCATAGATCAAGCATTAATTGCCCAATTTGATTATCAAGTGTTTCAAACTAATAATCTGTTTATATTGACAATTATATTCAATCAATAATATATGAAAAGGGGTTTTGTGAAAAAAACAAACATTAGAGTAGAAGAATAGGATAATTAAAAAAAATGCACGATGCCATACGGGCTTTTTTAAAAACACTTAGCATGCATGGTAAATATGTTATTGAAAGTATTAAATTTGAACATACAAGCATCCCTAAGAATTAATATTAATTGTCAAACAATTCCTTTAATAATCCACAAGCAAAATATAGAAGAAAATAATCACCCAAATAAATTTCTAACAACAATTAAAAGAATGTAAAAAAGAAAAATAAAGACAAAGAAAACATAGATAATGAATGTAAAAAGAAAAAGAAAGAAGAAGAAAAAAACATAAATAAAAGTAATAATGGAAAAGTAAAAAGGAAAAAAAGAAAAGAACCTTGATGAAGAAGATGAAGAGGAAAAGAAGAGAGGAAAAAGTAAGAAGGAGTAAAGAAGAAAGAAGGAAGAAAAAAGAATTAAGAAGGAGGAAGAAAGAATTAGGATTATGGAAGAAAAGATAGGAATTCCGGCATTGATCTGGATAAACTGTGCGGCGCGGGCGACGCGGACGCGTGCATCATGCGTTCGTGTGTGTCGCGCTATATTCAAGTGACGTGGACGCGTCAGGGATGCGGCGTGACCTAAATTGTGCTATTGGCACGAGAGCAGCCTCGCGCACACACAACTCTCTGTTTTAATACGCATATTGCCAAAATTTGGGGTGACACGTGCGCGGGACGCGCACGCGTGAATGGCCTGATTTGGAAAAATGATGCGGACGCGTGAGGGACGCGTACGCGTGATAGGGCTTGTGCTTCCAGCACAATTCCAGCCCCACACCATCATGACTTTCTGGCCTTACACCCTTTTACGTTGATTTTTGCAGGGTCACGCATGCGCGTGGGTGACGCACACGCGTGGAGGGCTGATTTCGCAAGTGACATGGACGCGTCAGGGACGCGTTCGCATCGGCGTGCTTGTGCCAAAGGCACGCCACCAGCCATGCTCCCACGTAACTCTCTATTTCTTTTCTTCTTTGCTTCGTATGCACACATGACGCGTCCGCGTCAGCGACGCTCGCGCGTCGCGTGCCTTTTTTTTTATGCAGAATGCAAATGCAAATATAGACTATATGCAGAGAATATGAGAAGAGTCACTAAGAAAAATAAAGTAGAATAAAATAAAACAAAACTAAGACTGAAACTGAACGATCATACCATGTTGGGTTGTCTCCCACCTAGCACCTTACTTTTACGTCCTTAATTTGGACGGTCTTCAAGCTCATTTTGCTTCTGTTGGTGGGTCCTCCAAGAGGAAGACCTCTAGTTCTTTGTGTTCCTTCATCTTCTCACTATGATAGAGCTTTAGGCGATGTCCATTGACCTTGATGCAGTTGGATCTCAAAGGATGACGCAGGTGGAAGACGCCATATGGCTCTGCTTTCTCCACCCTGTAGGGACTTTTCCATCTGGATCTCAGCTTGCCTGGCATGAGTCTCAGCCTAGAGTTGTAAAGGAGAACCAGATCTCCTGGTCTGAACTCTCTTCTCTTGATATGTTTGTCATGCACAACCTTCATCTTCTCTTTGTATAATCTGGAGTTATCATAAGCTTCGAGTCGAAGAATCTCCAGTTCTGCTAGTTACAGCTTCCTTTCAGCACCAGCTTGTTCAAAATTCATGTTGCATTCCCTCACAGCCCAGAAAGCCTTGTGTTCCACCTCTACTGGGAGGTGGCAAGCCTTTCCGTACACTAAGCGGAAGGGGCTCATCCTAATAGGTGTCTTGTATGCTGTTTGATATGCCCAGAGCGCATCTTGTAGCCTGGAACTCCAGTCCTTCCTATGAGGCTTTACTATCTTCTCCAGAATACCCTTTATTTCTCTATTAGATATCTCTGCTTGCTCATTCATTTGGGGATGGTATGCTGTTGCTATTTTGTGAACTATCCCATGCTTCTTCAGTAATCCTGCTAGTCTTCTGTTACAAAAGTGAGTGCCTTGATCACTCACGATTGCTCGTGGTGATCCAAAACGACATATAATATGGTTTCTAACAAAGGAAACAATAGTGTTAGTATCATTAGTACGAGTAGGAATTGCTTCCACCCATTTAGAAATATAATCTACAGCTAACAGTATATAAAGGTAACCACTAGAGATTGGAAATGGACCCATGAAGTCAATGCCCCAAACATCAAAAATTTCACTGAAAAGTATAATCTGTTGAGGCATCTCATCCCTCTTGGATATATTACCAAACCTTTGGCATGGGAAACAAGATTTACAAAAAGCAGCAACATCTTTAAAAAGAGTAGGCCACCAGAATCTACAATCTAAAATTTTTCTAGCTGTTCTTTGAGGGCCAAAATGTCCTCCACTCTCAGAAGAGTGGCAGGCCTCTAAAATGGACTGGAATTCTGATTGGGGCATACACCTTCTAATTACCTGGTCAGAACCACACCTCCATAAGTATGGGTCATCCCATATATAATATTTAGACTCGCTCTTTAACTTGTCCCTTTGATGCTTAGCAAAAATAGGAGGGAAAGTATGGCTAACTAGATAGTTAGCTACAGGTGCATACCAAGGAACTACTTCAGATACTGCATGCAAGCTATCAAATGTAAAAGCATCTTTGATTGGAGTGGAGTCATCCTTAATGTGCTCAAGGCGACTCAAGTGGTCTGCCACTAAATTTTGGTTACCACTCCTATCCTTAATTTCTAAATCAAATTCTTGCAGCAGCAGTATCCAACGTATAGCCTTGGTTTAGAATCTTTTTTAGCTAATAAATACTTTAGATCTATATGGTCTGAGTACACTACCGCCTTAGTACCAAGTAAATAGGCTCAGAATTTATCTAGAGCAAAAACAATAGCTAGAAGCTCTTTTTCAGTGGTGGTGTAATTAGACTGAGCAGCGTCTAAGGTCTTAGACGCATAAGCAATTACAAAAGGATCCTTACCTTCACGCTGAGCCAGCGCCGCTCCTACCGCATGGTTGGAGGCATCACACATAATCTCAAAAGGCTGGCTCCAGTCTGGTCCTCTCACAATTGGAGCTTGAGTCAGGACGATCTTCAGCTTATCAAATGCTTGCATGCAATCCTCACTGAACTCGAACTCAACATCTTTCTGCAGTAGTCTGGATAAAGGCAATGCTACCTTATTGAAGTCCTTAATAAATCTCCTGTAAAAACCTGTATGACCAAGGAACAAACGGACTTCCCTCACAGAGGAGGGGTAAGGTAAACTAGAAATGACATCTACCTTTGCTGGATCTACAGAAATACCAGTATCAGAAACAACATGTCCTAGTACAATACCTTGTTTTACCATAAACTGACATTTTTCAAAATTTAAAACAAGGTTTAAACTAACACACCTGTCTAATACTCTAGCTAAACTATCCAAGAAAAGGTTAAAGGAATCACCATATACGCTGAAATCATCCATAAAAACTTCCATACAGTTCTCAATAAGATCTGAAAAGATACTCATCATGCATCTTTGGAAAGTAGCCGGTGCATTATATAAGCCAAAAGGCATCCTTTTGTATGCATACGTTCCAAAAGGACATGTAAAAGTAGTCTTCTCCTGATCTTCAGGAGCTATATGAATTTGGAAATAGCCTGTATAACCATCTAAAAAGCAGTAATGGGATTTACCTGACAGGCAATCAAGCATTTGATCAATAAATGGCAAGGGGTAGTGATCCTTGCGAGTAGCTTGGTTGAGACGCCTGCAATCAATGCAAACTCTCCATGAATTCTGCACTCTAGTTGTTAGGAGCTCTCCATGCTCATTCTTTACTGTTGTGCCTCCAGACTTCTTGGGCACCACTTGTACTGGACTGACCCATTCACTATCTGAGATGGGGTAGATAATATCTGCTTCAAGTAGCCTGGTTACTTCTTTCTTGACGACTTCTAAGATGGTGGGATTTAATCTTCTTTGGGGTTGACGGACATGCTTTGATCCATCTTCTAAGAATATCCTGTGCTTACAAACCTGAGGACTGATGCCTACTATATCCACCAAGCACCACCCAATTGCTTTCTTGTGTCTCCTCAGCACACTAAGCAGTTGCTCCTCCTGTTGGAAAGTGAGTTCCCTTGCAATAATAACTGGGAACTTCTGATTATCTTCAAGGTAAGCATACTTGAGGTGGGGTGGAAGGGGTTTTAATTCCAATTTCTGCTCATGGCTAGGCTCTGGATTATCTTGAGCTAATGATAATGGCAAAGTGTCCTCATTGTGTTCAGAGGGTATCCCCCCACTTGGACCTTGCTCCATGTGCTTCTCTTCTATTTCTTCTTGGTGAACTTCAGCTACAGTTTTATCAATGATGTCACACTGGAAGATGGAATGATCTTCTGGAGGGTGCTTCATAACTTCATTTAAACTGAAACTCACTGCTCTGCCATCTATCTCAAAGGAGTAAGTTCCTGAGAATGCATCCAGCTTGAACTTTGAAGTCTTTAGGAATGGTCTTCCAAGCAGGATTGATGATGGTCTTCCTAAGTCATTAGGGGGCATTTCCAAGATATAGAAGTCAATGGGAAATGTGAGCCCCTTAATGCTCACTAATACATCTTCAGCAATTCCAACCACTGTAATAATGCTTTTATCTGCTAACACAAAACGAGCTACCGACCTTTTTAAGGGAGGGAGCCTCAAAGCATCATATATAGACAATGGCATTATACTAACACGCTCCTAAATCACACATGCAGTCAGAAAATATTACACCCCAATGGTACAGTTAACCATACATGGACCTGGGTCACTACATTTTTCAGGTATACCTCCCATTAAAACAGATATAGAACTACCTAAAGGAATAGTTTCTAATTCATTAATTTTATCTTTATGTATGCATAAATCTTTTAGAAACTTTGCATATTTAGGTACTTGTTGAATAACATCAAATAGGGAACGGTTACCTCAACCTTTTCGAAAATTTCTACCATTTTGGGATCAAGTTCCATTTGCTTCCTGGGCTTCCTTGCAAGGTGTGAAAATGGAATAGGAATGGCGCCACTTGCTGCTTCTGCGTCCTTTGGTGCTCCATTCCTTGGCTGAGCTACTTCTTCTTCAGCCTTGTCTTGTACTTCCTCTTCCTCTTCAGCATCTTCCACTTCAACTAAGTCTTCATCTTGGGCGTGTTCTTGTGAGCTTGGCTCCTCCTGGTTCTTCTCTTGCAGTGTGGTTCTGGACCTCAAAGTGATGGCATTGATGTCACCCTTGGGATTAGGTAAGGGTTAAGAAGGAATTCCACTGGAGCTTGAAGGTTGGTTGGTGGAAGCAGGTAGTGAATCTATCCGGGAGACGAGAGATTGTTAAGTGGCATTTAAACCATTTAAAGTAGAGTTCAGTGTAGTCTGCATGTCTTGTTGTCCCTGTGCAAGAGAATGAAGCATCTCGTCATTTGATGAGGAAGGCGGATAAGTGATCTGAGGGGCTTGCTGTTGGTTGTGCTGGGGTCCTTGGGACTGCCGTAGGTGAGGTGCTCTGTAAGGCTAGTTCTGATTCTGCTGTCTGTTGTTGTTATTCCACCTCTGGTTTCCCTAGTTGTCTCTGCCTCCTCTGTTATAGTTGTCTCTCCAACCATGGTTGGAATTATCTCTCCAACCCTGGTAAGCGTTGTCCTGCCACCCTTGGTTATAGTTCCCACCTTGGTTGTAGTTGCCACCTTGTTGATTGTATCCTTAATTCGGGCGGTCATAGAAGTTATAAGTAGCTACTACGGTGTTATCTTCTTGCTGGAGCTGCGGGCATTCATCAGTATAATGACTATAATCAGCGCATATTCCACATACTCTTTGAGGGACTAGCTGTTGGCTTTGTTGTGGTGGGGGAGACTGTTGTTGTTATTGTTGTTGACTTAACTGCATCTGCTTTAGTAGGTTGGTCATTTCACATATAGCTTATGTAACGGCAGTAGTCTCACTGCTAGAGGAAACCTCTACAACAGTCTTTGAGTGGCCGTTCCTGTGCCTGTGATTCCGAGTGCACTCGGCTAGATCGCTGATCAGTTGCCATGCTTCATCTGCGGTCTTGTACTTTTTCAGAGAACCATTACTAGCACCATCTAGTGTAGTTTTATCCCGAGGCTTCATGCCTTGAGTGAAGTAGCTGATCAATACCAACTTGTCAATCATATGGTTCGGGCATGCATCCAAAAGATTCTTGAAGCGCTTCCAGTACTCATAAAGAGTTTCTCATTCACCCTAAATGATGCAGGAAGTCTCTTTTCTCAATCTATCTATAACTTCAGCTGGAAAGTATTTTTCCAGGAATTCTCTCCTGAGCGTATCCCAGTTGGTGACAGTTGCTTCAAGTTGGGAGTAGTACCACTCCCTTGCCTTTCCCTCAAGAGAAAACGGGAAGGCAGTTAACAGAATAGAAGTTTCATTTGCACCATGACGCTTAACAGTAGAACAGGCTATCTGGAAATCTCTGAGGTGCTTGATATGCTCCTGAGCAGGTAAGCCATGAAATTTGGGCATCAAGTTAATTAGTGCAGTCTTCAGTTCAAAATCTGCAGCCAGAGTTGGATGATGCACTTGATACGGTTGCAGTGTAAAATCTGGGGCTCCAACTTCCTGGAGAGTAATCCTCCTAGGTGTGGCCATGTTATCTGCACGTGAATCAACTGAATCAGTAGTAAAGGAGCTTGTTTCCTCCTCAGATGGCGGTTCAAATTCGCCTTCAGATGAGACTGGTGAATTGATAACAATCACTTTACCACCCTCTGAGGCTAACCTGTACCGAGCTCGCCTAATACGTGAAAGAGTTCTTTCAATTTCAAGATCAAATGCGGCTAAGCTCGGATCAGGCAACGAACACGTCATTCAATGAAAGAAACATATAGCTCATGGTAATAAAATAAAATAAAATACGCAAATAAAATAAAAATATGTGCACTAATTAATAATTTAGCACGCAATTGCAACTCCCTGACAACGGCGCCAAAAATTGATGCGTGGCGTAAGTTTGACCAATTAAGAAATTATAATATAAGAACAGCGTTGCGAGTATAGCTCTTAATCAGCAAAAATCCACCTCATCAATTTAGAAAGGTTGTCACAAAAGTTTAAAATAAAAATACTAGGAGTATGAGTCCCAGGTCGTCTCCCAACGAGTTGCTAGAAAGGGTGCTAATTTATTAATCAGAAGTTTTCCAAGAGATTTTGAGTTTGGGCAATGGGCAAATAAATAATTGTAAATTAAAGCAGTGAAAATTAAAAGAGATTAATAATATTCTAAATAAAAAGCCTTGACTGGGGAATGATTAATTGGAAGTTCTATCCTTGTTGGAATTTTCTCAAGTGTAGTATAAAGAGGTTGTTATTTTCACTTATTTAACCCTTACTAAATAAAGAAAAGTCAAGTGATTGAGCTAACTCTTATTCACAAATCCTAGTCCTCTCCCTTGGGAAGGTCTAGCATTAGTAAATACAGAATTAGCCAACAACTTCCAATTTAACTAATCACTTGAGCATTCCAACTCAAGTGTCTCTTCTTAATCAACCCCCATGTCAAGTAGGGAATCTACTCCATTGACATGAAACTTCCTTGCATAGAATTAAAAAGGGAATAAAAGAAAGACATGATAGACAATAACTGTAATTTAATTAAAAATAAAAGTAATCCTTTGCATTAACAATCCATGAAAATAATCCAATTGTAACTCTAAACAAGAATTAAGAATATGGAATAAATAAAAGAGTAAGGGAACAAACTAGAATAGTATCTTCAATGGAGATGATGACTCTTCAATATCCAAAATCAAAAGCAATAAACTGTGAAACTATGAATGTAAAGAAAACCTAGAGGAAGATTAATTTTCTCTCTAGATTCAGATCTAAAAACTAAAACTATGCTAATCAGAATGTCTGTTGAGTCTCTGCACGTTCCCTGGCTCTAGTATATGTTTTTGGGCCAAAAACTGGGTCAAAACTCGGCCCGAAATTGCCCCCAGCATTTTCTGTTAATTCTGCAGATCGCGCATGTCACGCGTACGTGTCAGGCACGTGCACGCATCGCTGCAAATTTCTCCATATCGCGCGCCCGCATGAGCCATGCGTGCGCTCGCGTGAGCCATGCGTGCGCATCGATGCTCACTGGTTATTTCCTTAGTTTCTTGTGTTTCTTCCATTTTTGCAAGCTTTCTCTCTATTATCTAAGCTATTCCTTCCCTATAAAGCTTGAAACACTTAACACACTGATCACGGCATCGAATGGTATAAAGGAGAATTAAAATATACAAATTAAAGATCTCTAGGAAGCAAGTTTTCAACCATAGAACAAAGCTAGGAAGGGATTGTAAAATCATGCAAATCATATGAATAAGTGGGTAAAGACTTGATGAAACCACTCAATTAAACACAAGATAAACCATAAAATAGTGGTTTATCAAGCCTATTGGGCAGTAAAGCAGTGTAACATGGATTTCACCAAGGCGGGTGTGGCTAGAAAATTGTAACTAGAGGAGCTTGAATGTTTGAGAATGGAGGCGTATGAGAATGTCCGGATCTACAAGGAAAGGACTAAAGCCTTTCATGATCATCACATCCGAAGGAAGAATTTTTAAGAAGGTGATGAGGTTCTCCTCTACAACTCGAGGCTTCAATTCATGCCTGGCAAGCTCCGTTCTAGATGGGAAGGACCCTTCAAGGTGAAAGGGATAAAGCCCTATGGGGTGGTGGAATTGTTTGACCCTCAAAGCGACACAACTTTCAAAGTGAATGGACATATAGTGAAGAAGTACCATGACTACAAGTCACCAAGAGAAGTGGAAGTGCTCCTACTTGAGGATGTACCAAACGTAGAGGAAGCTTAAGCGAATGACCATCCAACTTAAGGACGTTAAAGAAAAGTGCTTGGTGGGAGGCACCCCACCGTGGTAAGATCTTCCTTGTGTATACCTTCTTGCTTCTAGCTTTAGATTTTTTTGAATTTTGTGATTTCTTGATGTTGTTGATTGCTTAGGAATGCTAGTTTTGTTGATCTTGTTGGATAACTAGGATGTTCATATAGATTTCATCACTCTTGGTATAGATGAATTATTGAAGTTAGAGAAAATGCTTTGCTTTGAATAGTGCATGAATTTATGAGTGTTTTCTTAACTATCCAGCTCAGATACCTGCTAAGAATGTATTAGAATACTTTTTTCTATGTTGTTAAAAAAAATGGGGGGGGGGAGGGGCATCCGCGCGTGAGCGTACTTTGCGCGCCCGCGCCGGTGGTGCATCTCACACTCCTGGTACAAAAACCCGATAGTTATGCCCACTTTGTGCCCACTTCATGCCAGGCATCCACGTGCAAGCGTGCGTGACGCATGCACGCCCCTTGCAATTTCACCATCGACGCGCAAGCGCACTGTATGCGCGCGCGTCGGATTTGCATTCTGAACTCTCTGGTACAAAAACCATAGAGTTGTGCCAAACTTGTGCCTACTCTGTGCCCGCGACCTGATGCGCAAGGGTACTTGACGCGTCCACGTCAGTCGCCAACTTCATCAGGCATGCGTCTGCGTACAGTGGGCGTCTGCGTCGCCTGTGCTGCATGCCAACTCTGGTACAAAAAATCAGAGAGTTAGGCCTACTTCGTGCCAACTCTATGCCAGGGGAACAACTGCTTTCGTGCGTCCGCGCCCTGGACACGTACGTATCCCTCGCTAAACCCTCATCGATGCACAAGCGCACTGCGAGCGCGCATCGATCGCGCGACCCAGTTTTAAAACTGGCGCGCCCTGCTTCTTTTCTTTTCCTCATCTCTTTCCTACTTCTTTTTCTTCTTTCTTCCATCACCTCTTCTCTCTTCTTCTTCTCTCTTCCACCACCATCGTCTTTGACCACTCACCGGCGACCGCCACCACCTACGGTGGCACTACATTTCCTCTCTCTTTATCATTTTTCACAAAAGAAAACTCCACCTTGTTCTTTTACCCCTCTCAAGGTTCTACTTCTTCTACATTTAATCTCTTGCTCTCTTTTCATAATCTCTTCTTCTACTTACATGTTTCTTTTTGTTGATTCTCTCATTTTTCTTTTCGTTGCATGATTATACTACTTGCTGATGCACGAAAACTTGTCTCACAACAATTTTTCCTTGGCAAGTATACCGAATTGTCGTCAAGTAAAAACTCACAATAGAGTAAGGTCGAATCCCACAGGGATTGATTGGTCAAGCAACTTTAATTGGAGGAATGTTCTAGTTGAGCTAAGCAGAAGTTGATTTGAGAGTTGCAGAAAATTAAATGACGGGAAAGTAAATAGCAGAAATTGTAAATGCTGGAAATAAAGAACTGAATATAAATGACAGAAGATAAATTGCAGAATCTTAAATGGGAAATGGGGAAGACGAACGTAAAAGTAAATGGCAGAAAGTAAAGAGAAGGGGTAAGATCAAAAATGGAGAATTCATTGGGCTCAGGAGATGTTGCATTCTCCGGATCAAGTTCATTTTCATCTCTTCCTCAATCAATGCATTCATTGATCTCCTTGGCAATCTTAAGTGATTGAATTCCAATTCCTTGGTAATTCAATCTCTCAAATCTTAATCAATAGCCAATTCCTTGGTCTAATTGCTCATGAGAAGAGATGAAGTATGGTCACTGATTATACCACATGTATTTCCAAATCAAAGTATTAGGAGAATTATATGTCACCATATCCGTCCAAACCCCAATTTGGTCCAACATGAGAAAGCATTTCTAGCATGATCTCTTCATTCCTCTTCCAAGGTTTCGAAGAGATCCAAGTATGAATTGCTTCTTTTCCAAGATAACTACCTAATTGGATGAAGATTGAAAGCTTTCTAGTAAAATCAAGAGAAAAGAAAGAAGAAGAATAATGAAAACTATTATTGATCCATCAAATTACAACAGAGCTCCCTAACCCAATGAAAGGGGTTTAGTTGTTCATAGCTCTGGGAATGGAAAACAAAGATGGAAAATACATTCTGAAAGTAAAAACTAGAAGTTACAGAGAAAGTAAAATTTTACAAAGAGTGGTTCTCAATGCCAAAAACCCTCCAAGCTCCCTTTCCTAGTTCAAAACTACTCCTATATATACTTCTCTTCTGATCTTCTAGTTGGCTCTTCAAGTCTTTGGATATGGGCCTTTGGATCTTGAGTTGAAGTAGTTTGGAATCTTCAGTGAGCTCAGCTTTACTTGCAGAGAAAGTGTGAAGTAGGCATGGACTTTAGCTAGGACGTTAGTGGCGTTAACGTTAAGTGAAAATGTGGGTTCGAGAATGTTAGTGACAATCACCTTTTTCACTAACGTTCCTAGCCCAAGAAGGTTCACGTTAACTTCAACGTTAGTGGCACTAACGTGACCACTAACGTTGCCTCTTGGTCCATCGCAGGTGTTATTGGCGTTCACCTTTGCCAATAACGTTGCTCTTAGCCCCCCTTTTCTCACGTTTGAGTCCACGTTAGTATAACTAACGTGGCTCTTAACGTGGGCATGCCTTAGCCTCGAGAGCGTTAGTGACACTTACCTTTGTCACTGAAAGAGCTGGAAGATTGATGGTTTAGAGGTTATAGTAAACTCTCGTTGCAAGTATAGTTACTAAACCAAGCAATCAACTTTTCTTACAAAAGTTTTGGTTGTCACAAGTAACAAACCCCTAAATAAATTGATAACCGCGTATTTAAATCTCGGGTCGTCTTCTCAAGGAATTGCAGGGAAGTATGTTCTTATTATTGGTTATGAGTCATGTAAATTGGGGGTTTTGAAAGTAAGGAACAGGTAATTTAAATGACAAGTAAAATAAATTAACAATAATAAAATCTCTTGGCAAGGTATAAGAACTGGAAGTCCTATCCTAGTTATTCTTATCAATTGTGATGAGAATTGAATTTTTCTCCTACTTTGTTAACCTCTAACTATGAAGGAAAGTTAAGTGGATGAATTAATTTTGATTCCTCAGGTCCTAGTCTTTTCTTGGGAAAGGCTAGAGTTATTGGAACTTGAATTAATTCTTGAAGAATTCTAATTTTCAATCAACAATGAATTTGATAATTCATGAGTTACCAATTACTTAACCAAGACCAAAAGGGAGAAAATCTACTTGAATAAAAATGCCTTTAGATGGGAAGTAACAGTAACATAAATAAAATAAAATAATCTTAAAGCTGAAATACCTCAAATAACATTAATTAAGAGAATCATATATAACATGGAAGAGCTGATAAATTAAATTGAGAAAATAATTAGAAGGAACATTGAACTTGATAAAAAGAAATAATCCTAAATCCTAAAACTAAATCCTAAGAGAGAGGAGAGAACATCTCTCTCTAAAAACTACATCTAAAACTAAAAATTGTGAATGTGAAAGCTTGTTTTTATGAATGAATAGATTCCCCCACTTTATAGCCTCTAATCTGTGTTTTCTGGGCCAAAAACTGGGTCGAAAACAGCCCAGAAATCGCTGGAGAAGAAATCTGCCATGCTGATTTTCAGAACTGCGACGCGTCTGCATGGAGCATGCGTTTGCATCACCTAGCGTCAGATAACTATGGCATATTATACATAAAGGTGAAGCCCCGAACGTTAGCTTTCCATCACAACTAGAACCGCATCATTTGGACCTCTGTAGCTAAAGTTATAGCCGTTTGAGTGCGAAGAGGTCAGGTTGGACAGCTTAGCAATTTCTCCAACTTCTTGTATTCCTTCCATTTTTGCATGCTTCCTTTCCATCCTCCAAGCCATTCCTGCCCTATAAACTCTGAAATCACTTAACACAAATATCAAGGCATCTAATGGTAATAAGAGAGGATTAAACATAACGAACATAAGGCCAGAGAAGCATGTTTTCAATCAAAGCACATAATTAGGAAGGCAAATGTAAAACCATGCAAATAGTATGAATAAGTGGGTAAAGAGTTGATAAAAATCACTCAATTGAGCACAAGATAAACCATGAAATAGTGGTTTATCAGTCACTAACGTTCCAAACGCCCCTTCTCACGTTAGTGCCTCACGTTAATTGACTTAACGTGGCCACTAACGTAGTGGTGATTGCCATCTCCAACGTTAGTGACAAAGGTGAGTGTCACTAACGTTGGCTCATCATTTATTTCCTCCTCGTTAGCTTCCACGTTAATGAAATTAACGTGGCAACTAACGTGGCTCATAGTGGCTTGGTCCAACGTTAGTGACAAAGGTGAGTGTCACTAACGTTGGCGATTCCTTGCTCCTCCCACGTTAGAGTTCACGTTAATGTAGTTAACGTGACTCTTAACGTGGCCAATTGGGCTTAGTCCAACGTTAGTGACAAAGGTGAGTGTCACTAACGTTGGCTTTGTCTTTCTTTCTATGTTAGAGTTCACGTTAACTGAGTTAACGTGACTCTTAACATGGCTAATTGCCAATTTAGAGAGTTAGTGGTATTCACTTTTACCACTAACGCTGAAGCTCCCTTTCTCTCCACGTTAACTACCACGTTGATGTAGGTAACGTGGCAATTAACGTGGGTCATGATGGTTTTGAAGGCGTTATTGGCAATCACTTTTCTCATTAACGTTGCAAGTTTATTCCCATTCCACGTTAGTGGTCACGTTAATTAGATTAACGTGGCTGCTAATTTGGCTCTTCCTTGCTTCTTTTGTCCTGAAATCAAGCAAATAAAGTGCATCAAAGCTCTAATCCAAGTTATGAGACATGCATTATCCAATTTGTCATTCAATTCATGCATAATTCTCATAAAATCACATGAAATTCACAATGTTTGCATGAATCAAGATGTAAGTGATTATCTACCCAAAACTTGCTTATTAACTAAGAAAATGCATGAAACTACCCTAAAACAGTAAAGAAAAGGTCAGTGAAACTGGCCAAAATGCCCTGGCATCACAACACCAAACTTAAAGCTTGATTGTCCCTAAGCAAGTACGGAAACATGAGAATGATGAATAAAATGACAAGAGAAATGAGTCATTATTGTGGAAGTCATGTCCTTGGTTTTATGGGGTTTCATGCATAGCAACTTAGGTTCATTCCTTCATTGGCTTTCAAACCTTTACCATGCCTTGGAATACTCACTTGATTGCACCCTATGAGACTTTTATTTATTGATCCCTTTGTCTTTTCAGGGTTTGATTGTGTTCTTTAGACTAGGTGCTCTGTAAGGGGGCAACTCTTTAATATAAGCTTTCAGCCAGCACTCCCGAACCAGTTGGTTCAAGGTGCTAGGTGTTAAGACACCCCTAAGGACTTACTCCCTCAAGTCTCTTTCCCCCATACATTCACACCACAGGCACATGGTTTGTTATTTTTATTCTTGAGACCTTGGTGTCCAGCACCTCTTTGGGTTACTAAGTGCTCTGTAGCAAGGGTTACTCTTGATAGTGGACTTTCAGCTGATAATCCCAGGTTAGTTAACCCAAGTTACCAAGTGATAAGGCACCCCTGAGAGCTTATTCATCCAAGTATATCCTTTGCACAAGAGCACCACAGACACATGCCTTAAGATTCAACCCTTGGTGCCTAGCCTTATTTCTTACTCTTTTTCTTTATTTCTCAACTTTCATTTCTTTCTTTCCCCTTTTCTTATTAGGATCTTATTATTTAGCTAGTCTCATGGGGTGTGTTTCAAGCATATGATTCAGGACAGATAGTTGCCTTCCTACCTTGTTGGTGAACCAACTTAGCTAAGTAATTACTACACCACAAACTTAAGAACTTACTCCATAATTTGAACATCACTCTGGTCTTTCATAACATCTCTTTTTTATTTGACTTAAAGGACAAGCATACAAGTAAGCATAGACCTAAGCATAGACTAGCAAGCATAGACCTAAGCAATGAAAACTTAAAGGCAGAATTTAAAATCCTAAACTACCATGGAAACATGTTCTATTTCATACATGATTTTCCTTATTTAAACCGAGTATTTAAACCTCGGGTCGTCTTCTCAAGGAATTGCAGGAAAGTATGTTCTTATTATTGGTTATGAGTCTTGTAAATTGGGGGTTTTGAAAGTAAGGAACAGGCAATTTAAATGACAAGTAAAATAAATTAACAATAATAAAATCTCTTAGCAAGGTATAAGAACTGGAAGTCCTATCCTAGTTATCCTTATCAATTGTGATGAAAATTGAATTTTTCTCCTACTTTGTTAACCTCTAACTATGAAGGAAAGTTAAGTGGATGAATTAATTTTGATTCCTCAGGTCCTAGTCTTTTCTTGGGAAAGGCTAGAGTTATTGGAACTTGAATTAATTCTTGAAGAATTCCAATTTTCAATCTACAATGAATTTGATAACTCATGAGTTACCAATTACTTAACCAAGACCAAAAGGGAGAAAATCTACTTGAATAAAAATGCCTTTAGATGGGAAGTAACAGTAACATAAATAAAATAAAACAATCTTAAAGCTGAAATACCTCAAATAACATTAATTAAGAGAATCATATATAACATGGAAGAGTTCATAAATTAAATTTAGAAAATAATTAGAAGGAACATTGAACCTGATAAAAAGAAATAATCTTAAATCCTAAAACTAAATCCTAAGAGAGAGGAGAGAACCTCTCTCTCTAAAAACTACATCTAAAACTAAAAATTGTGAATGTGAAAGCTTGTTGTTATGAATGAATGGATTCCCCCACTTTATAGCCTCTAATCTGTGTTTTCTGGACCGAAAACTGGGTCGAAAACAGCCCAGAAATCACTGGAGAAGAAATCTGCCACGCTGATTTTCGGAACTGCGATGCGTCCGCATGGAGCATGCATTCGCATCGCCTAGCATCAGAGTAACTATAGCATATTATATATCAAATCGACGCCCCAGATGTTAGCTTTCCAACGCAACTGAAACTGTGTCATTTGGACCTCTGTAGCTAAAGTTATAGCCGTTTGAGTGCGAAGAGGTCAGGCTGGACAACTTAGCAATTTCTCCAACTTCTTGTATTCCTTCCATTTTTGCATGCTTCCTTTCCATCCTCCAAGTCATTCCTGCCCTATAAACTCTGAAATCACTTAACACACATATCAAGGCATATAATGGTAATAAGAGAGGATTAAACATAAGGAACTTAAGGCCAGAGAAGCATGTTTTCAATCAAAGCACATAATTAGGAAGGCAAATGTAAAACTATGCAAATAGTATGAATAAGTGGGTAAAGAGTTGATAAAAATCACTCAATTGAGCACAAGATAAACCATGAAATAGTGGTTTATCAACCTCCCCACACTTAAACATTAGCATGTCCTCATGCTAAGCTCAAGAGAAGCTATAAAGAAGTGAAGAGGAATGATAGAATGTATGAAATGCAACCTATCTGTATGAATGCAACTACATGTAAAATGTTTCTACCTACTTAGTTAAAAGTAAATAAGCTCTTCAAGACAAACATAAATCAGATTTCACTAATTCAAATCATACAATAAAAAGCAAGTAAACTTGTAAGAAGATAGCTCATGAAAGCAGGGAACATAGAATTAAGCACTGAACCCTCACTGGTAGTGTATATCACTCTAACTCTCAAGTGTCTAGGATTAATTACTCTACTCTTCTCTAGTCATGCTTTCTAAACTTTGTTCTTCATCTAACCAATCAACAAAAATTTAATGTACCAATGCAAACATCATGAGGTCTTTTCAAGGTTGTAATGGGGCTAAGGTAAGGGTGAGGATATATATATGGCTAAGTGAGCTATAAATTGAATCTTTAATTAACCTAAACTTTCACCTAACAAACATATACTCTATATAATTCTAATTCATGCCTAGCTACCCAAAATTCCCACTTTTGCATCACATACTCATGTATCAACTTTTCTTTTTTTTTTTTAATTCATCACATGTGCATTGATCTTTCATTAACTTAATATTGGGGTAATTTTGTCCCCTTTATTTATTTAAATATTTATTGAATATTTTTTTTTGGATTTTTTTTTAATCATAAAAGCAAATATAGCTTATCAATGCACATGGATTTTTAATTTTTTCTGGTCTTACATGAGTAGGTTCCCAAATTCCCAAAATTCAAATAAATTAAAAACATGATACATTCCCTTATTAACCCATATTCCCACAATTTTCCCACACTTAGTTGATGCACAATCTCTAACTTAAGCTAACCAAATATTCAATTTGGGATAAGTAATTTGTTTTTCTGCTTAAGGTTAGTGATGTGGTTATAGAACAAGAGGGGATTAAAAGCTCAAGGGGCTAACAAAGGTGATGTAAAAGGTAGGCTAATTTGGGATAAGTGAGCAATTTAAACAATGGCCTCAATCCTATGTAAGCATATAAATACACTAAATAATGGACATATAGAATGGAACAAAGCAAAG
Organism: Arachis hypogaea; assembly: GCF_003086295.3. NCBI lineage: Eukaryota > Viridiplantae > Streptophyta > Magnoliopsida > Fabales > Fabaceae > Arachis > Arachis hypogaea. Next base: position 100,774,947 of record NC_092048.1, on the reverse strand, counting down.
ATTGCAATCATAGGGAAGAAAACACACAAGAATAAAATATTTATGGTTAAATAATGTAACCATATAAATAAGCTCAAAATCTCACAAGTTGTGTGTTCTTAGCTTTTTAAACTATGTTCCAAATACAACTTCAAACAAATTTAACACAAAAATTTTGATTTTAAATTAGTGAAATTTTTCAAAAAATAGGATCTTAAAAAGAAACTTATTATTTCTCAACCAAGCAGTAGCTAAATGCATAAAATAAAAAAAATCATGCAATGAAACATGCAAATGTAACAATGTACTAAATAAAATATTGGTGTTGAGAAGAAAATAACTAACCCATGGAGATCGATATCGACCTCCCCACACTTAAAGATTACACCGTCCTCGGTGCATGCTGAGATGTGCAGGTGGACGGGTTGTTCCAACTGATGCTTTTCTTCAAGAATTGTGCAAATGAACTTGTTTGTCTCTCTATGTAAACGTCTTCCGGTTCCCTTTCGGGTGGCCATCCTGAAAGAAAAAGGGAAGAAAAGTAACCCAGAAGTAAAGATAAGAAAATAAATGAAGTATGGATGAGTTAATGCCAATTGATAAAGGTCTCATATACATGGAAGCTTCAACATGTACGTGAGAAAACAATAGAAGCCATGGCATACCAGTGGTACAAAATTTGTAACAATGGGGAAGAGAGTGCAAGATAATATAAATTAATGTCAATACAAAATTAATACAAATATCATAAAAGATTAGTATTGACTTAAATAATATTATCCAACAGTGTAAAACAAGTCACTGAGCACCAAAATAATACCAGAAAAGAGACAACAGTTGAATATGAACAAGTGACACCAATGGAAAAATAAAAAATTTAGAAAAGAAAAGTAAAAATATGCAATGAATGAAAGTATGTAAATAAATTAAATAAAATAAAATGAAAGTGAAAAAGGATGAGAAGTTAAAAAGATGAAGAAAAGAAAGTAAGAAAGGAAGAAGAAAAATTAGGATTGGGGAAGAAAAGATAAGATATTTGGCTGATCTGGATAAGCTGTGCGGCGCAAGCGACGCGGACGCGTGGCTGACGCGGTCGCGTGGTGCGCGATAAGGTCAGGTGACGCGGACGCGTGGGTCACGCGATCGCGTGGCTTGATTTGTGCAATTGGCGCGAGTGCAGCCTGGCGTTCGCACAACTCTCTGTTCGAAATTCTTTTTGCCAAATTTTTGGGTGACGCGGTTGCGTGGTTGACTCGATCGCGTGAATGGTCTTTCTTTTAAAAATGACGCGAACGCATGGGGCACGCGTTCGCGTGGTAGGGCTTGTGCTTCTAGCATGGATCCAGCCCCATTCCAGCCCAACTTACTGCCAAACACCCGTTTACGTCGATTTCACAGGGCCACGCGTTCGCGTGGGTGACACGGATGCGTGGGAGGCATTTTTCCCACATGACGCGGACGCGTCATCGACGCGGTCGCGTGGATCAATCTGTGCTAAAGGCACGCCTCCAGCCACGCTTTCGCGTGACTCTCTGTTCACGTTTCTTTTCTTCCAAACGCATTGGTGACGCGGACGCGTCAGCAGCGCTGTCGCGTCGCGTGTGAGATTTTTTTTTGTATGCAGTATGCAGAATGCAATGCTAATGTAAATGCAATAAATAATTCCAGGTTCAATGAAAATAAAATAAAATAAAATAAAAACAAACAAAACGAAATAAAATTGAAAAAAGAACGATCATACCTTGGTGGATTGTCTCCCACCTAGCACTTTTAGTTAAAGTCCTTAAGTTGGACATTTGGGGAGTCCTCCTGTTATGGTGGCTTATGCTTGTATTCATCCAGGAATCTCCACCAGTGTTTGAAATTCCAATAGCCTCCGGGGTCCCAAACTAGGCACATAAAGCCTTTGAGCAGCTTCAAACAGATTCTTAGGCTCCCGGGGTGTTGGATGTCAGAACAGATTCCAGGATCCCAAACCTTGCTTTTGCACCCGTCTTCTTGTTGAACATCTTTGTTCCAACCGGGTGATAAGCAATCTGAATTCTCACTAAGACATCCAAACAGCTTCCTAAACCCATTCAGTTGAGCTTTACACCAACCTTTGCATTTAAACTTTGAGCACACAACCATGTTGAACCTTGCTTGACAACTCCAACCACTAACTATATTCCTTTTACTCTTTATGCCACAAAGAGCTCTAAGTTGACCATCCGTCTCCAGTAGCCCATATTCAGGTGGAATTAAAAAGCTAAGGGATATGAATTTTACCCACTTGAATGTTGTGAAGGATGTTGGCAACTTAGGGGGAGGGATCTCCAATAACTTCGGCAAGGTGATTTCAAGCTCCATTCCCCTGGGCTCTTCCTTAACAGCTTCCACCTCTTTGCAAGCTTCTTCAATTTTAACTTCTTCCTCTTTGTAGTTGTCTTCCAAGTCAATCTCTTCTTCATTGTTTACCATGAGTGTGGGAGGTTGTGCTTTTTCTTCTTCCATCTCCATGTCAAGTTCAATGGAAGAGGATTCAATTGCGGATAAGAATTCATCAATGATTGAATCCATCTCTTGATCAACCTCTTCAAAGTCTTCAACCATGATATGTCTTGGAGGTTGTACACCCTCTTCAACATCAATTTTAAACGTCTTTGAAGGAGGATCTATGTCTTGACTTTTTCAAGGAGGTTCAGCATCTCCTAAGTCTTCAACCACTTCTTCTTCTTCAATAATTCTGGCTTCCTCCACTTGTTCCAGTACAAATTCATGCTCATTGCTATCCACCGGAGTTTCTAATGTCTCCTTCATACTACGTTCTTCATTAGATTGTCCACATGAAGCCATGGGGGTTCCTTGAGTGTCCGAACGTCGGGAAGCTAATTGATTTGTCGCTTGATTCAATTGGTAAAGGGTTGCAAGAAATTTTTCCACTGTTTTCTTGAGACGATCCGTTGATTCTTGTTCCGCTTGGGTATCATAAGTAGGACCATAAGGCTCTTGGATTGATGGATATGGATATGGTGCATATGGAGGTGGTGGTTCTTGGGAGTAATTGGGTTGGAAATGGGGTGGTTCTATATATGGTTCACATGGTTTATAAGGTGGTTGGTATGGTGGATGAGGGTTAGGATCATATTAGGGTGTTTGGTGGTAAGGGGCTTGTGAGTATGGTGGTCCAAAATGATGTTGAGTAGGTGGATCATAGGTATATGATGGGGGTCCACCATATCTATCGTCTTGGTATGCACCTCGGAATGGCTCTTGACTATAGCAGTTAGGTGGGTGTTGGTTGTCACGGAAGGGTCCACCATAACTGTTGGTTTGACATGCATTGTGGAACGGTCGTGGTCTATGGTATCTTGGAGGGTGTTGTTGCCTAAAGGGTTGATCAGATCCTCGTGGCTCCTTCCATCTCTGATTGTTTTGACCTTGATGCATGTTCCTGTTATAATTTTCATTCCTTGCAACAGCATTGGAACCAAACTCAAAGCGAGAGGGTTGAGAACTCATAATAGTAAATAAAAATTAAAAACGAAAATAAAAACAAATTTTAAATTAAAAGGTTATTTAAATTTTGAATTTGAAAATTAAATTTTGAAATTTTAAATTTGAATTTTTGAAATTTTAATTTTGAAATTTGAATTTTGAAATTTGATTTTTGAAATAAGATAAGATAACTAAATTTTTGAAAAAATTTTTGAAAATTTTTTTTAATAACTAAATAAAAACCAATAACCTCTTAATTTATGAAAGAAAACAAAAAAATAAAAACAAAAATAAAAACAAATAAACAAGCAAAAAGCAAATATTTACAATAACCAATAATAAGGCACACGTTTGCAATTCCCCAGCAACAGCGCCATTTTGAAAGAGCTGGAAGATTGATGGTTTAGAGGCTATAATAAACTCTCGTTGCAAGTATAGTTACTAAACCAAGCAGTCAACCTTTCTTACAAAAGTTTTGGTTGTCACAAGTAACAAACCCCTAAATAAATTCATAACCGCGTATTTAAACCTCGGGTCGTCTTCTCAAGGAATTGCAGGGAAGTATGTTCTTATTATTGGTTATGAGTCCTGTAAATTGGGGGTTTTGAAAGTAAGGAACAAGTAATTTAAATGACAAGTAAAATAAATTAACAATAATAAAATCTCTTGGCAAGGTATAAGAACTGGAAGTCCTATCCTAGTTATCCTTATCAATTGTGATGTGAATTGGATTTTTCTCACACTTTGTTAACCTCTAACTATGAAGGTAAGTTAAGTGGATGAATTAATTTTGATTCCTCAGGTCCTAGTCTTTTCTTGGGAAAGGCTAGAGTTATTGGAACATGAATTAATTCTTGAAGAATTCCAATTTTCAATCAACAATGAGTTTGATAACTCATGAGTTACCAATTACTTAACCAAGACCAAAAGAGAGAAAATCTACTTGAATAAAAATGCCTTTAGATGGAAAGTAACAGTAACATAAATAAAATAAAACAATCTTAAAGCTGAAATACCTCAAATAACATTAATTAAGAGAATCATATGTAACATGGAAGAGTTCATAAATTAAATTGAGAAAATAATTAGAAGGAACATTGAACCTGATAAAAAGAAATAATCCTAAATCCTAAAACTAAATCCTAAGAGAGAGGAGAGAACCTCTCTCTCTAAAAACTACATCTAAAACTAAAAATTGTGAATGTGAAAGCTTGTTGTTATAAATGAATGGATTCTCCCACTTTATAGCCTCTAATCTGTGTTTTCTGGGCCGAAAACTGGGTCGAAAACAGCCCAGAAATCGCTGGAGAAGAAATCTGCGACGCTGATTTTCGGAACTACGACGCGTCCGCATAGAGCACGCGTTCGCGTCGTCTAGCATCAAGGTAACTAGGGCATATTATATATAAAATCGAAGCCCCAGATATTAGCTTTCCAACGCAACTAGAACCACGTCATTTGGACCTCTGTAGCTAAAGTTATAGCCATTTGAGTGCGAAGAGGTCAGGCTGGACAGCTTAGCAATTTCTCCAACTTCTTGTATTCCTTCCATTTTTGCATGCTTCCTTTCCATCCTCCAAGCCATTCCTACCCTATAAACTCTGAAATCACTTAACACAAATATCAAGGCATCTAATGGTAATAAGAGGGGATTAAACATAATGAACCTAAGGCCAGAGAAGCATGTTTTCAATCAAAGCACATAATTAGGAAGGCAAATGTAAAACCATGCAAATAGTATGAATAAGTGGGTAAAGAGTTGATAAAAATCACTCAATTGAGCACAAGATAAACCATGAAATAGTGGTTTATCAGTCACTAACGTTCCAAATGCCCCTTCTCACGTTAGTGCCTCACGTTAATTGACTTAACGTGGCCAGTAACGTGGTCGTGATTGCCATCTCCAACGTTAGTGACAAAGGTGAGTGTCACTAACGTTGGCTCATCATTTCTTTCCTCCTCGTTAGCTTCCACGTTAATGCAATTAACGTGGCAACTAACGTGGCTCATAGTGGCTTGGTCCAACGTTAGAGACAAAGGTGAGTGTCACTAACGTTGGCGATTCCTTGCTCCTCCCACGTTAGAGTTCACGTTAATGTAGTTAACGTGACTCTTAACGTGGCCAATTGGGCTTAGTCCAACGTTAGTGACAAAGGTGAGTGCCACTAACGTTGGCTTTGTCTTTCTTTCTATGTTAGAGTTCACGTTAACTGAGTTAACGTGACTCTTAACGTGGCTAATTGCCAATTTGGAGCGTTAGTGGTATTCACTTTTACCACTAACACTGGAGCTCCCTTTCTCTCCACGTTAACTACCACGTTGATGTAGTTAACGTTGCAATTAACGTGGGCCATGATGGTTTCGAAAGCGTTATTGGCAATCACTTTTCTCATTAACGTTGCAAGTTTATCACCATTCCACGTTAGTGGTCACGTTAATTAGATTAACGTGGCTACTAATGTGGCTCTTCCTTGCTTCCTTTGTCCTGAAATCAAGCAAATAAAGTGCATCAAAGCTCTAATCCAAGTTATGAGACATGCATTATCCAATTTGTCATTCAATTCATGCATACTTCTCATAAAATCACAAGAAATTCACAATGTTTGCTTGAATCAAGATGTAAGTGATTATCTATCCAAAACTTGCTTATTAACTAAGAAAATGCATGAAACTACCCTAAAACAGTAAAGAAAAGGTCAGTGAAACTGGCCAAAATGCTCTGGCATCACAACACCAAACTTAAAGCTTGCTTGTCCCTAAGCAAGTACGGAAACATGAGAATGATGAATGAAATGACAAGAGAAATGAGTCATTATTGTGGAAGTCATGTCCTTGGTCTTATGGGGTTTCATGCATAGCAACTTAGGTTCATTCCTTCATTGGCTTTCTTTACCATGCCTTGGAATACTCACTTGATTGCACCCTATGAGACTTTTATTTATTGATCCCTTTGTCTTTTCAGGGTTTGATTGTGTTCTTTAGACTAGGTGCTCTGTAAGGGGGCGACTCTTTAATATAAGCTTTCAGCCAGCACTCCCGAACAAGTTGGTTCAAGGTGCTAGGTGTTAAGACACCCCTAAGGACTTACTCCCTCAAGTTTCTTTCCCCCATACATTCACACCACAGGCTCATGGTTTGTTATTTTTATTCTTGAGACCTTGGTGTCCAGCACCTCTTTGGGTTACTAAGTGCTCTGTAGCAAGGGTTACTCTTGATAGTGGACTTTCAGCTGATAATCCCGGGTTAGTTAACCCAAGTTACCAAGTGATAAGGCACCCCTGAGAGCTTATTCATCCAAGTATATCCTTTGCACAGGAGCACCATAGACACATGCCTTAAGATTCAACCCTTGGTGCCTAGCCTTATTTCTTACTCTTTTTCTTTATTTCTCAACTTTCATTTTTTTTCTTTCCCCTTTTCTTATTAGGATCTTGTTATTTATCTAGTCTCATGGGGTGTGTTTCAAGCATATGATTCAGGACAGATAGTTGCCTTCCTACCTTGTTGGTGAACCAACTTAGCTAAGTAATTACTACACCACAAGCTTTAGAACTTACTCCACAATTTGAACATCACTTTGGTCTTTCATAACATCTCTTTTTTATTTGACTTAAAGGACAAGCATACAAGTAAGCAAGGTGAGAATGCAATAGTGACATTAGACTAGCAAGCATAGACCTAAGCAATGAAAACTTAAAGGCAGAATTTAAAATCCTAAACTACCATGGAAACATGTTCTATTTCATACATGATATTCCTTATTTAAAACTTGAAAAAGATGGGACAATGAGAGAAATCTACCACCTTTTACTCATGGGGGTGCTCATGCTCTTCCTCTTGTTTGTCCTCTTTGTGTTTTTCTTGAGTGCTTGAACCCCCACCTCCTTTGCTTTTTCCAATCAGCTTTTTCCAGAAGCCAGTATCTTCCATCTTCTTTTTCAATGTTTCCTTCTGTTGTTTCACCTTCCTTTCCTCTTGTTCTGTTAGATCTTTTTGGACTGCATCAAACTTAGGGATTACAGAGTGCAAATTATGTATATGCCCAGACATATAGTTCAACTTGACTTGAGTGTTTATGTTGAACTCTTCCCTATGTAGTTGCCATCCTTCATAAGTACGCTGAACTCATTGAATGCCTTCGTCTGAGCTAGCTGACGTTGGTTGAGTTCTTGAAGGCATTTGTCTTGATGCTCTTGCCTTTCAGTCACTTGATTGAGGGCTTGAGTGAGCTAGGAGTAGTGTTTCATTTGCTGTTTCTGCCACTCCCCTTGTTGATTCATCCAATTAGAAAGGAGTTCTTCTTGACGATCCATCCTTTGGGCTTGAATGTGCAGTTGTTGTTCTTGTCCCTCCATATAACTCCTTGCTAGCTCCTCAATGGCTCCGTGAATGTGATTCAAGTTTATGTTGGTTGGATCATAGTACTCTTCTTGCTGGTATTCTTCTTGATGAGATTCTTCTCGGTGAGGTCCTTCTTGTGATGTTCTTTTCCCTATTTGAGGCCTTGTTTGTTGTTGGGCGGGTGCCACATAAGTTATACGCTGTAGCGTAACTAACCTCCCAGGGTTTATCCAATTTGGATTTCTGTCCTCGAAGACTACCTTAGCTTTCGTACACAGTCTAAGGATGGTGCTGGGGTACTAAAGTCTAGCACCCGGATCATTCTTCTCGGCTGACTCTTGAATTCCCTCAACTATAATTTCATGCACATTGATGCCTCCACCCTTTATTAAGCAATGTACCATAGTAGCTCGGGTAGTGTTAACCTCAGAATTGTTCGTGACTAGGAGGATAGATCTCCTCACGAGCTCAAACCATCCCTTGGCTTCCGGGATGATGTCTCTTCTCCTGATGAACCAGGGTCTCCTATCCGAATACCTTTCCCAGTCGGATCCTATAACACACATATCGTTCACAATTTCTTCAAGTTCATCATTGTCGGGGCCATTACTTATTCTTACATGATAACTGAGCTCATCAAAAAGTGGCGATTTCAGCTGAAGAATCCTTATTATGGCATTGGGGCTGAAGTCCACCTCTGAAGGTGGGGGCCTTGGTTTTGTCTTCTCTGACCACATTTGTATAGAACTCTTTGATGAGGTTTGCATTTATCTTTGCTTCTGGGTTCGTGAGCTTTTGCCAACCCCTTTGTTCAATCTTCTCTCGAATCTGTGGGCACTTATCCTCGTTGAACTGGAATGTTAACTCAGGCAATATCTTTTTGAGCTTTATCTGTTCAAATTCAAGTTCATGGAATGCAGTTTTGAATCTCCCTTCATCAAAAGGGATGCTCTCCACCGGTTCTTTCCTCTTTTGCCTCTTGGAGCTCGATGATGCCATGAGTAGGAGTTGATATGTGAGGGTGGGGAGTGTGTCTTTGATGGGGTAAAAGGAGTTGGGTGCCGAAAGTGGGAAGTGTAAAGGATGAAAATTGGAATGTGAAAGGAGTATGGAATAAAGACCTCTTATATAGAGAAGTGGTGAGTAAATGAAAGGTGTGGATTGAATGTGTAGGCCTATGATGAACGGATGGGGTTTAGCATGGGATGGGCACAAGGATCATCACTTTTATGATGGGGTTGGTTCAGTTTCCAAGCGTGTTCTTCTTCCAATGTTGCATGGCAACATTTCCCAATGCTTTCTCCTTTGAGACATGTGTATAGTCCCCTCCTTTTGAAAAGGCCGAAACCTCCTCCTTCAATTGTCCCATCAATTCTCCTACACAATAAAAGAAATGTGATTAATAAATTTGTGGATAGTGGCGGCAAAATTGAAAAAGAAAGAATAACTACTTTTTAAAATTTTTGTTTCTAAATGGTAAGTGCTTATTCATGAATACAAACCAACTGACTAATTAACTGTCCATGTATGCAACATTGGTGACACCAAACTTAGTTTGTGGCACTGTGGTGTAAAAAATTTGTTCAAGGTGCTAAGAGTGACATGATTTTTTATGTTCTCTTAGTGTTCCTTGAACACCAAACTTGTTCTTCACTATGTGTTGCATAAAAAGATTCATTCAAGTATGTGTCAAAGTTGATTTGGAATTCATGAGCCTTGCATTATTAACTACTTTAAAAGCATATAAAACATGGGTTACCTCCCATGAAGCGCTTCTTTAGCGTCACTAGCTTGATATTCTGACTTTGTCAGGGTGGTTGGTAATGCTTCAGATCTTCCCCCCTCACAGTAAATCTATCTCCATTGGCTTCATCAAGAATCTCCACATGCTCTAAGGAGAGGATTCTGTTGATGGTGAAAACTTTAGGTAGCTGGGATGGGATGGTGGGGAGATGAGATGGGATAATTGGGAAATAAGCTGAGATCACTTTATCCCCTGGAGAGAAACCCTCTGTAGGGATCTTCTTGTTCCTCCACCTCCTTGGTACCTTCTTCTTTGTTTCTTTTACTGTTGCCCTGCTCTTTGTGGCCTCTTTTTCCAATGAAATGTTGTTGTTGGTCTCATATGACTCTGGTAGTTTAGGCTCCTCTTGGTTTTCTTTTAGCTGTGACACCTCCTGACTGTTTTGCTCAGCAACCAAAGGAATTCCCAGGTGTACAGTTTGTGCTTCAGTACTTGTTTCTTCCACCAATGCTTTATTGTGATCTTCCCTTGGTTCTTTGTTTTCTTGATCTGCTTCTTGTGAGGGTTTGAAGACATTGAAAGTAAGTTGTTTATCATGTATCCTCAGTATTAGCTCTCCTCGCTCCACATCTATAAGCGCTCGGGCTGTAGCTAGGAATGGTCTTCCCAATATGATTGGGTGAAGGTGACTCTCTTCCATTTCCAATATGACAAAGTCTGTGGGAAGAAAGTAGTTTCCAACCTTTACCAACACGTTTTCAACCACTCTTACTGCTTATTTTTGAGTTTTGTCAGCCAGCCTGATGACTACGTCTGTGGGCATTAGCTCATTGATCTGCAGTTTCTTCATAAGGGATAAAGGCATTAAGTTGATGCTTGCTCCCAGGTCACAGAGTACTTTGTCAAACATTATTTCTCCTATGGCACAGGGGATGTGAAAACTCCCTGGGTCCTTCCTTTTTGTAGGCAACTCTAGTTGAATGAGAGCACTGCACTCCTTATTCATCACTATTGTTTGTCCTCCTTTGAGTGAGCTTTTCCTGGTCAGCAGCTCCTTCATATACTTAATGTACGAGGGCATTTGTTGGAGAGCCTTGATGAATGGTATGTTTACATGGAGAGATGCAAACATATCAAGGAACTTTGAGTATATTCTCTTTTCCACACCACCCTTGAGTCTTTGGGGAAAAGGTGCATAGAGTTTCAGCATCTCCTTCTGTGAAATTTTGGTTTCTTGGTGACCCTCTTCCTGCTTCTCTGCTGAAGTATCTCCAGAGTGTTCGAAGGGTTTGTTCAGCTCTTTCTCAGTCCCCTTACCACTTATAGTGACCATCTTGCAGTCTTCCCATCTTACTTTCTTTGCTTCACCTCTCAGATTTTTCTCTGTGTCACTTGGGAAGCTGTCAGTAGGTTTGGGAATCCTCTCAGAGAGGTATCCCACTTGAAATTCTAGCCTCTTAATGGTGTCTCACTGGTTTTTGATATTAGCTCGCACCTCCTCCTTGAACACCTTGTTCTCTTGGAGTTCCTTACATATGCCTTCAAGTAGGGTCTCAATCCTTGAGAGTCTATCTTCGGATGATGGTGAGTTGAGATTGGAGGGATGAGAAGGGCCATTTTGGCTTTGGTATGGATGTTGAGATGTGTTGTCAGTGGGTGCTGATATGATCTCTGTGTGGAATGTTGATAAGCTGCATTGTTGTTGGGGTTGTGGTGTCTCTGATCTTGGCCTTGATCTTGTTGATTTCCCCACCCAAAGTTTGGGTGGTTCCTCCAACCAGGATTGTAAGTTTTGGAGTATGGATCATGGTTTTGCCTAGGTGAATTTCCAATATAGTTGGCTTGTTCCTGATCACCTTCTGCCTCTGTACTCACTCCTTCTTGAGCTGCTGATGAGGTAGTGATTGCTGCTACTTGATTCCTCTCCATCTTCTTGGTAAGGTCAGCCAACTGCTTGGTGATCATCTTGTTTTGGGCCAGCAGTGCATCCACGTTGTTCAGCTCCATCACTCCTCTAGTGTTGCCTCTTTCAGAAGCATAAAAGTAGTCATTCTCAGCTACAGTCTCAATGACATATATGGATTCTTCAATGGTCTTCTTCTTGTTCAGAGATCCCCCGGATGAGTGGTCTACTACCTTCTTTGATTCATAAGAAAGACCTTCATAGAAAATGTGTAACTGCACCCATTCATTGAACATATCTGGCGGGCACCTTCTTGTCAAGTCCTTAAACCTCTCCCATGCTTCATAGAGAGTTTTACCATCTTGTTGCCTGAAGGTTTGTACCTCAGCTCTCAACCTGTTGATCCTTTGAGGAGGATAGAATCTCGCCAAGAATTTGTTCACCACATCTTCCCAGGTTGTTAAACTCTCCTTCGGGAAGGATTCCAGCCATTTAGATGCTTTGTCCTTGAGTGAGAAGGGAAACAGATGCAGTCTGTAAGTGTCAGGATGAACACCATTAGACTTCATAGTATCACTTATCCTCAAGAATGTGGTGAGATGTTGATTGGGGTTTTCTTGGACACTTCCTCCGAATGAACAGTTGTTCTGAACGAGGGTGATGAGCTGTGGCTTTAGTTCAAAATTATTGACATGTATGGTTAGCTTTTGGATGTTACTTCCACAGTTTCCTGGGTTTGGATTTATGTAAGATCCCAGAACCCTTCTCTCTTGTCCGGCATGATGCACTGGACCTTCTCTTCCATGGTTGTGAGCTTCTTCTTCATGATGGTTCTCCATATTCTTATCCATGTCTGGTTCAAAATACTCCTCCTCTTCCTCAGCACTAACGACTCTCTTTTCTCTTGCTTCCCTCCTTAGTCTAAGGAAGGTTCTCTCAGGTTCAGAATCAAAGGAAGTTGAAACCCCACTTCTTCTACCTCTCATACAACCAACAAGGCACAAGCAAGAAGGAGATGAATGCAGAAAGTATTCTTGTCAGAAATGCTGTTAGTGTGAGTGATGCAATATATCAAATAGTTAGTGGATTAGTGAACTGAATTGTAACAAATAAGAGAACACTACAAACGGGTAATGGGTAAAGGAAAGAAAATAACTACTACTGAAAGTAAATCACTCAAATGAAATTAAATCAAACAAAAGAAAAAAATGCTCAATCTAGTTATCCACTAATTTAATCATTGTTGATACAAAATCAATCCCCGGCAACGGCGCTATAAACTTGATGCACGGAAACTTGTCTCTCAACAATTTCCCTCGCCAAGTATACCGAATTGTCGTCAAGTAACAACTCACAATAAAGTGAGGTCAAATCCCACAGGGATTGATTGGTCAAGCAACTTTAATTGTAGGAATATTCTAGTTGAGCTAAGCAGAAGTTGATTTGAGAGTTGCAGAAAATTAAATGGTGGGAAAGTAAATTACAGAAATTGTAAATGCTGGAAATAAAGAACTGAATATAAATGACAGAAGATAAATTGCAGAATCTTAAATGGGAAATGGGGAAGACGAACATAAAAGTAAATGGCAGAAAGTAAAGAGAATGGGTAAGATCAGAAATGGGGAATTCATTGGGCTCAGAAGATGTTGCATTCTTTAGATCAACTTCATTTTCATCTCTTCCTCAATCAATGCATTCATTGATCTCCTTGGCAATCTTATGTGATTGAATTCCAATTCCTTGGTAATTCAATCTCTCAAATCTTGATCAATAGCCAATTCCTTGGTCTAATTGCTCATGAGAAGAGATGAAGTATGGTCACTGATTATACCACATGTATTTTGGTGCACGAATTGTGAATCACACTTTTCACAACTAGTACCACTAACCAGCAAGTGCACTGGGTCGTCCAAGTAATACCTTACGTGAGTAAGGGTCGAATCCCACAGAGATTGTTGGTTTGAAGCAAGCTATGGTTATCTTATTATTCTTAGTCAGGATGCCAACAACAGTGTTTTTCAACTTCAATTGTAAAGAGTCAAAGGACATAAATATAAATACTTATTGTGCAATGATGGAGAATATGTTAGGGTTTTGGAGATGCTTTGTCTTCTTTATTTCAGTTTTTCTTTTATACTCCTCTTCACACACGCAAGGCTCCTTCCATGGTAAGCTGTATGTAAGGTGTCACCGTTGTCAATGGCTACTTCCCGTCCTCTCAGTGAAAATGGTCCAAATGCTCTGTTCACAGCACAGCTAATCATCTGTTGGTTCTCAATCATGTCGGAATAGAATCCCTTGATTCTTTTGCGTCTGTCACTACGCCCAACAATCGCGAGTTTGAAGCTCGTCATAGCCATTCAATCCTTGAATCCTACTCGGAATACCACAGACAAGGTTTAGACTTTCCGGATTCTCATGAATGCCGCCATCAATTCTAGCTTATACCACGAAGATTCTGATTAAGAAATCTAAGAGATACTCATTCAATCTAATGTAGAATGGAGGTGGTTGTCAGGCACATGTTCATGGATTGAGGAAGGTAATGAGTGTCACGGATCATCACCTTCTTCATAGTGAAGCGCGAATGAACATCTTAGATAGGAACAAGCGTGTTTGAATGGAAAACAGAGATAATTGCATTAATTCATCAAGACGCTGCAGAGCTCCTCACCCCCAACAATGGAGTTTAGAGACTCATTCCGTCAAAGAGTACAAAGTTTAGATCTAAAAATGTCATGAGGTACAAAATAAATCTCTAAAAGTTGTTTAAATACTAAACTAGTAACCTAGGTTTACAGAAAATGAGTAAACTATGATAGATAGCACAGAAATCCACTTCTGGGGCCCACTTGGTGTGTGCTGGGGCTGAGACTTAAGCTTCTCACGTGCCTGGACTGTTTTGGACGTTCAACGCCAAGTTGTAACCTGTTTCTGGTGTTGAACTCCAACTTGTAACTTGTTTCTGGCGCTGGACGCCAGACTACAACATGGAACTGGCGTTGAACGCCAGTTTATGTCATCTATCCTTGAGCAAAGTATGGAGTATTATATATTGCTAGAAAGCCCTGGATGTCTACTTTCCAACGCAATTGAGAGTGTGCCATTTAGAGTTCTGTAACTCAAGAAAATCCACTTTGAGTGCAGGGAGGTCAGAATCCAACAACATCAGCAGTCCTTTTTCAGCCTGAATCAGATTTTTGCTCAGCTCCCTCAATTTCAGCCAGAAAATACTTGAAATCACAGAAAAACACACAAACTCATAGTAAAGTCCAGAAATATGATTTTTAATTAAAAACTAATAAAAATATACTAAAAACCAACTAAATCATACTAAAAACTAAGTAAAAACAATGCCAAAAAGCGTATAAATTATCCGCTCATCACAATACCAAACTTAAATTGTTGCTTGTCCCCAAGCAACTAAAAACAAAGTAGGATAAAAAGAAGAGAATATACAATGAATTCCAAAAACATCTATGAAGATCAGTGTTAATTAGATGAGCGGGGCTATTAGCTTTTTGCTTCTGAACAGTTTTGGCATCTCACTTTATCCTTTGAAGTTCATAATGATTGGCATCTATAGGAACTCAGAATTTAGATAGTGTTATTGATTCTCCTAGTTCAGTATGTTGATTCTTGAACACAGCTACTTTATGAGTCTTGGCCGTGGCCCTAAGCACTTTGTTTTCCAGTATTACCACCGGATACATAAATGCCACAGACACATAACTGGGTGAACCTTTTCAGATTGTGACTCAGCTTTGCTAGAGTCCCCAATTAGAGGTGTCCAGGGTTCTTAAGCACACTCTTTTTTTTTTTTTGCTTTGGACCTCGACTTTAACCACTCAGTCTCAAGTTTTCACTTGACACCTTCACGCCACAAGCACATGGTTAGGGACAGCTTGGTTTAGCCGCTAAGGCCAGGATTTTATTCCTTTAGGCCCTCCTATCCACTGATGCTCAAAGCCTTGGATCCTTTTTATTACCCTTGCCTTTTGGTTTTAAGGGCTATTGGCTTTTTGCTCTTGCCTTTTGGTTTAAAGAGCTTTTGGCTTTTTCTGCTTGCTTTTTCTTTTTCTTGCTCTTTTTTTTTCGCATTTTTTTCTGCAAGCTTTGTTCTTCACTGCTTTTTCTTGCTTCAAGAATCATTTTTATGATTTTTCAGATTATCAAAAAACATTTCTCCTTTTTCATCATTCTTTCAAGAGCCAACAATTTTAACATTCATAAACAACAAATTCAAAAGACATATGCACTGTTCAAGTATTCATTCAGAAGACAAAAAGTATTGCCACCACATCAAAATAATTAAACTATTTTAAAATTCAAAATTCATGTACTTCTTTTTCTTTTTCAGAAAACAATTTTCATTTAAGAAAGGTGATGGATTCATAGGACATTCATATCTTTAAGACATAGATACTTAGATACTAGTGATCATATAGTAAAGACACAAACATAATTAAACATGAAGCATAGTAAACAAAAAACAGGAAAATAAAAACAAGGAGATTATGGAATGGGTCCACCTTAATGAGGGTGGCGTCTTTCTCTTCTTGAAGAACCAATGGTGCTCTTGAGCTCCTCTATGTCTCTTCCTTGCCTTTGTTGCTCTTTCCTCATAGCTCTTTCATCTGCAATCAATTGCTCTACCACTGAATTATGGAAAAACAAAAGCAATGCTTTTACCACACCAAACTTAAAAGGTTTGCTCGTCCTCGAGCAAAAGAAGAAAGAAGTGGAGAAGATGGAGGAGATGGAAGTTTGTGAATGGGTGGGTTTGGGAGGGAAATGGTTTGAATTTGAATGGTGAGGTAGGTGGAGATCCTGTGGGGTCCACAGATCCAGTGGGGTCAAGGATTTAGCATTCCTGCTCCAATTAGGCGTACAAAATGCCCTTACTGTGCAATCCTGGCGTTTAACGCTAGACTGCTGCCTGTTTCTGGCGTTAAACACCCAAATGTAGCCTATTTCTGGCGTTTAACGCCAGACTGATGCTTGTTTCTGGCGTTAAACGCCAGCTTGGTGCTTGTTTCTGGCGTTAAACGCCAGACAGATGCTTGTTTCTAGCGTTTAAACGCCAGAATGATCTTCCTCCGGGGTGTGCTATTTTTCATGCTGTTTTTCATTCTATTTTTGATTTTCCATTTGTTTTTGTGACTTCACATGATCATCAACCTAAAGAAAACATAAAATAGCAATGGAAAATAAATAGATATAATTAAATAACATTGGGTTGCCTCCCAACAAGCGCTTCTTTAATGTCAATAGCCTGACAGTGAGCTCTCATGGAGCCTCACAGATAATCAGAGCAAGGTTGGGACCTCCTAACACCAAACTTAGAGTTTGGTTGTGGCCTCCCAACACCAAACTTAGAGTTTGACTGTGGGGACTTTGGTTGACTCTGCAGTAAGAGAAGCTTTTCATGCTTCCTCTCCATGGTTACAGAAGGAGAACTTTGTGTCTTATAGTTTGCAATGTCTTCAAACCACAGAGCTTCCTGAATAGCAAACAATTGCTCATCTGGAAAGGTTTCAGAGATCTCAGTAGGAGGGAGGGATGCTCCTGCTACTGGTTCTATCCAGGACAGGTGATCAGCTACTTGATTCTCTGTCCCTTTTCTGTCTCTTATTTCTATATCAAATTCTTGCAGAAGCAACACCCATCTTATGAGCCTAGGCTTTGAATCCTGCTTTGTGAGTAGATATTTAAGAGCAGCATGGTCAGTGTACACAATCACTTTTGATCCTACTAAGTAGGATCTAAACTTGTCAATGGCATAAACCACTGCAAGTAATTCTTTTTCTGTGGTTGTGTAATTTTTCTGGGCATCATTTAAAACACTGCTAGCATAATAAATGACATGCAGAAGCTTGTTATGCCTCTGTCCCAATACTGCACCAATGGTATGGTCACTGGCATCACACATCAGTTCGAATGGTAATGTCCAGTCTGGTGCAAAAATAACTGGTGTTGTGACCAGCTTAGCTTTCAGGGTCTCAAACGCCTGCAGACACTTTGTGTCAAACACAAATGGCGTGTCAGCAGCTAGCAGATTGCTCAGAGGTTTTACAATTTTTGAAAAATCCTTTATAAACCTCCTATAGAATCCTGCATGCCCCAGAAAGCTTCTGATTGCCTTAACATTGGCAGGTGATGGTAATTTTTCAATTACTTCAACTTTAGCTTGATCCACCTCTATTCCCTTGTTTGAAATTTTATGCCCAAGGAAAATCCCTTCAGTCACCATAAAGTGACATTTTTTCCAGTTTAAAACTAGGTTGGTCTCTTGGCATCTTTTCAGAACAAGTGCTAAATGGTTAAGTAGTGCGCAGAAATTGTGATTACACTTTAATTATGTAAAATTCATCGCTCTTTCTTTCCATGGTAATGGCGCCAAAAACATGATGCCAATACCATGGTTCACAATTTTGCACAACTAACCAGCAAGTGCACTGGGTCGTCCAAGTAATACCTTACGTGAGTAAGGGTCGAATCCCACGGAGATTGTTGGTATGAAACAAGCTATGGTTACCTTGTAAATCTCAGTCAGGTGGATATAAAATAGTGATGGAGTTTTCAAAATTAAATAATAAAAGAGGGATAGAAATACTTATGTAATTCATTGGTGAGAATTTCAGATAAGCGAATAGAGATGCTTTCGTTCCTCTGAACCTCTGCTTTCCTGCTATCTTCATCCAATCAATCTTACTCCTTTCCATGGCTGGCTTTATGTGATACATCACCATTGTCAATGGCTACTTTCGGTCTTCTCTCGGGAAAATGATCCAAATGCCCTGTCACGGCACGGCTAATCGTCTGGAGGCATCACCCTTGTCAATGGTTTCATCTTATCCTCTCAGTGAAAATGGTCAACACACCTTGTCACGGCACGGCTATTCATCTGTCGGTTCTCGATCATGCTGGAATAGGAATTACTATCCTTTTGCGTCTGTCACTACGCCCGGCAATCGCGAGTTTGAAGCTCGTCACGGTCATTCAATCATTGAATCCTACTCGGAATACCACAGACAAGGTTTAGACCTTCCAGATTCTCTTGAATGCCGCCATCATTCTAGCTTACACCACGAAGATTCTGATTAAGAGATCTAAGAGATACTCATTCAATCTAATGTAGAACGGAAGTGGTTGTCAGGCGCGCGTTCATAGGGAATGATGATGATTGTCACGTTCATCACCTTCTGGTTGAAGTGCGAATGAATATCTTAGAAGCAAAATAAGATGAATTGAATAGAAAACAGTAGTACTTTGCATTAATCTTTGAGGAACAGCAGAGCTCTACACCTTAATCTATGGAGTGTAGAAACTCTACCGTTAAAATTACATAAGTGAAAGGTCCAGGCATGACCGAGATGGCCAGCCCCCAAAATGTGATCAATAGATCAAAATATAATCCAAAGATGTCTAATACAATAGTAAAAGGTCCTATTTATAATAAACTAGCTACTAGAGTTTACAGAAGTAAGTAATTGATGCGTAAATCTATTTCCGGGGCCCACTTGGTGTGTGCTTGGGCTGAGCTTGAGTGTTACACGTGTAGAGGTCATTCCTGGAGTTGAACGCCAGTTTTGGTGCCAGTTTGGGCGTTGAACTCCACTTTGCAGCTTGTTTCTGGCGCTGGACGCCAGAATTGGGCAGAGAGCTGGCGTTGAACGCCAGTTTGCGTCATCTAAACTTGGGCAAAGTATGGACTATTATACATTGCTGGAAAGCCCTGGATGTCTACTTTCCAACGCAATTGGAATCGTGGCATTTAGAGTTCTGTAGCTCCAGAAAATCCGCTTTGAGTGCAGGGAGATCAGAATCCAACAGCATCAGCAGTCCTTCTTCAACCTCTGAATATGATTTTTGCTCAAGTCCCTCAATTTCAGCCAGAAAATACCTGAAATCACAGAAAAACACACAAACTCATAGTAAAGTCCAGAAATGTGAATTTAACATAAAAACTAATGAAAACATCCCTAAAAGTAACTAGATTCTACTAAAAATATACTAAAAACAATGTCAAAAAGCGTATAAATTATCCGCTCATCACAACACCAAACTTAAATTATTGCTTGTCCCCAAGCAAATGAAAATCAAATAGGATAAAAAGAAGAGAATGTACTATAAATTCCAAACTATCAATGAAACATAGCTCCAATCATATGAGCGGGACTTATAGCTTTTTGCCTCTTGAATAGTTTTGGCATCTCACTTTATCCGTGGAGGTTCAGAATGATTGGCATCTATAGGAACTCAGAGTTCAGATAGTGTTATTGACTTTCCTAGTTCAGTATGATGATTCTTGAACACAGCTTCTTTATGAGTCTAGGCCGTGGCCCTAAGCACTTTGTTTTCCAGTATTACCACCGGATACATAAATGCCACAGACACATAATTGGGTGAACCTTTTCAGATTGTGACTCAGCTTTGCTAAATTCCCCAATTAGAGGTGTCCAGGGTTCTTAAGCACACTCTTCTTTTGCTTTGGACCTTGACTTTAACCGCTCAGTCTCAAGTTTTTACTTGACACCTTCACGCCACAAGCACATGGTTAGGGACAGCTTGGTTTAGCCGCTTAGGCCAGGATTTTATTCCTTTAGGCCCTCCTATCCACTGATGCTCAAAGCCTTGGAATCCTTTTTATTTACCCTTGCCTTTTGGTTTTAAGGGTTATTGGCTTTTTGCTCTTGTCTCTTGGTTTTAAGAGCTTTTGGCTTTTTTTACTTGCTTTTTCTTTCTTTTTTCTATTTTTTTTCGCCTATTTTTTTTTCTGCAAGCTTTGTTCTTTGCTGCTTTTTCTTGCTTCAAGAATCATTTTTATGATTTTTCAGATTATCAAATAACATGTCTCCTTGTCATCATTCTTTCAAGAGCCAACATATTTAACATTCTTAAACAACAACTTCAAAAGACATATGCACTGTTCAAGCATACATTCAGAAAACAAGAAGCAGTGTCACCACATCAATATAATTAAACTAAGTTCAAGGATAAATTCGAAACTCGTGTACTTCTTGTTATTTTGAATTAAAACATTTTTTATTTAAGAGAGGTGATGGATTCATAGGACATTCATAACTTTAAGACATAGTTACTAACTACTAATGATCATGTAATGAAGACACAAACATATATAAGCACTTAACATAGAGAAAACGAAAAATAGAGAATGAAAAAACAAGGAATGAGTCCACCTTAGTGATGGTGGCGTTTTCTCCTTAAGGAACCAATGATGTCCTTGAGCTCTTCTATGTCTCTTCCTTGTCTTTGTTGCTCCTCCCTCATTGCTTTTTGATCTTCTCTTATTTCATGAAGGATGATGGAGTGCTCTTGATGTTCCACCCTTAGTTGTCCCATATTGGAACTCAATTCTCCTAGGGAGGTGTTGATTTACTCCCAATAGTTTTGTGGAGGAAAGTGCATCCCTTGATGTATCTCAGGGATTTCTTGATGATGAGCTTCTTCATGTGCCTGTTTGAGATTCATGAATGTGCTCTCTTGTTTGCTCCATCCTTTTCTTATTGATGGGCTTGTGAGATGAATCTTTCCATCTCCCATGGCTCAGAGGTGGAAGCATTTGTCTTCCCTTTCCTTTTTCTTGAGGTTTCTCTGGCCTTAGGTGCCATTAATGGTAATGGAAAAACAAAAAGCTTATGCTTTTACCACAGCAAACTTAGAATATTGCTCGCCCTCGAGCAAGAGAAGAAAGAATAGATGAAGAAGAAGAAGATATGGAGGAGATAGAGGGATGTGTGTATGGATGTGAGTGGTGAATGGAAAACAGAAGGGATGATCATGAATGGAGAGAGAGAGGGTGAGGTGGGTGGGGATCCTGTGGGGTCCACAGATCCTGAGGTGATTGATGCGGGGAAAACTTGTCTCTCAACAAATCTTCCTTCGGCAAGTGTACCGAAGTTGTCGTCAAGTAAAAACTCACAATAGAGTGAGGTCGAATCCCACAGGGATTGATTGATCAAGCAACTTTAATTAGAAGAATGTTCTAGTTGAGCGAATCCAGAAATTGGGTTGAGAGTTGCAGGATATAAAATGGCGGGAATGTAAATAACAGAAAAGTAAATGCTAGAATTAAAGGACTGGAAGTAAATGACTGAAAATAAATTGCAGAATTATAAATGGGAATGGGGGATTTGCTCATAAAAGTAAATCGCAGAAATTAAAGAGAATGGGTAAGATTAGAGATGGGGAGTTCATTGGGCTTAGGAGATGTTGCAATTCTCCGGATCAAGTTCATTTTCATCTCTTCCTCAATCAATGCACTCATTGATCTCCTTGGCAATCTTAAGTGATTGAATTGCAATTCCTTGCAATTCAATCTCTCAAATCTTGATCAATAGCCAATTCCTTGGTCAGTTGCTCATGAGAAGAGATGACGTATGGTCACTGATTATACCACATGCATTTCCCAAACCAAGTATTGAGAGGGTTACAGTCACATACCCATCCAAACCCAATTTGGTCAAGCATGAGAAAGCATTTCGAGCTTGATCTCTTCATTCCTCTTCCAAGGTTCAAAAGAGATCCAAGTTTGAATAGCTTCTCTTCCAAGATAACTACTCAATTGGATGAAGATCGAAAGCTTTCAAGTAAAATCAAGAGGAAAGATAGAAGAAGAACAATGAAAATTAGTATTGATCCATTAAATTACAACAGAGCTCCCTAACCCAATGAAAGGGGTTTAGTTGTTCATAGCTCTTGAAAATGAAAACAAAGATGGAGAATACATCATAAAACTAGAAATTGCAAAGAAAGTAAAATACAGAGAGTAGTTCTTCAGCCTCCAGAACTCCTTTACAATTCAAAGCTACTCCTATATATACTACTCTTCTCAGCTTCTAGTTCACTCTTCAAGTCTTGCGCCTTTGGATCTTGAGTTTGAAGCAGTTCCTTTCTTTATTTGGGCTTGGCTTTACTTGTAGAGAGAAAGTGCGGAGTGGGCAGAGACTTAAGCTCAGGGCATAGGAGTGTTAATCATTTAGTGAAAGTCTAAGTTCGAGAACGTTAGTGACACTTAACATTGTCACTAACGTTCCAATGCACCCCTTTTGCCTCACGTTAAAATCCACGTTAACTAGGTTAACGTGGCTTTTAACGTTGCCTTGTCAACCTTCGAGAACATTAGTGACACTCAACATTGTCACTAACGTTCCAGTGTGCCCCTTCTTGCTTCACGTTAAAGCTCACGTTAACTAGGTTAACGTGGCTTCTAACGTGGCCTTTGCCATCCTTCGAGAACGTTAGTGACATTCAACATTGTCACTAACGTTCCAATGTGCCCCTATGTCTCACGTTGGGTTAACGTGGCTTCTACCGTGGCCATCTTTTAGCCATCCCAACGTTAGTGACAATGTTGAGTGTCACTAACGTTGGCTCATCCTTCATTTCTCATCGTTAGCTTCCACGTTAACCAAGTTAACGTGGAAGTTAACGTGACTCTTGGGGGTTGTGTGGTTGCTTCAACGTTAGTGACAATGTTGAGTGTCACTAACGTTGTCGACAACTCTTCATCCTCTTCGTTAGTTCCCACGTTAACCAAGTTAACGTGGGAGTTAACGTGGTACCTTGCACCATAGGCCAACGTTAGTGACAATGTTGAGTGTCACTAACGTTGGCTTCTCTTCCCCCCTTTAACGTTAGAGGCCACGTTAACGTGGCTTCTAACGTGGCCACTTATGAGTGATTGCCAATGTTAGTGACAATGTTGAGTGTCACTAACGTTGGCTCAACTTCTCTTCTCCACGTTAGAGTTCACGTTAACTTGGTTAACGTGACTCTCTAACGTGGGCATTGATGGCTTTTTTGAGAGTGTTATTGGCAATGACTTTTCTCATTAATCTTGCAAGTTACCTCCCCTTTTCTTGCTTCTTTTTGGTCCTGAAATCAAGCAACAAAATGCATCAAAGCTCTAGTCCAAGTCATGAGTAATGCAACATAATATTTGTCACTAAAATTATGCAAAATCCTCATGAAATCATGTGAAATGCACAATGTATGCTTGAGTCAAGGCATAAGTGAGTATTTACCCAAAACTAGCTTATTTCCTAAAGAAATGCATGAAACTAACCTAAAAACAGTAAAGAAAAGGTCAGTGAAACTGGCCAAGATGCCCTGGCATCAGTGATCCTGTAGGGTCCACAGATCCTGAGGTGTTCAAGGATTTACAACCTTGCACCAAATTAGGCATGTAAAATGCCTTTGCACACAACTCTGGGCGTTCAGCGCCAGGTTGGTGCCCATTTTGGGCGTTCAACACCCATTTGTTGCCCATTTCTGGCGTTGAACACCAGAACCATGCTTGTTCTGGGCGTTCAGTGCCAGCTTTTCTCCAGGGTGCAATTCTGGCGTTTAGCGCCCAGATACTGCCCATTTTGGGCGTTCAGCGCCAGAACCATGCTCTGTTCTGGCGTTGAATGCCAGGCAGATGCTTCCTCCAGGGTGTGATTTTTCTTCTGCTGTTTTTGATTCCGTTTTCAATTTTTATATTTATTTTGTGACTCCACATGATCATGAACCTATAAACACATTTAACTAAGAAAAATATAGTTAGATAAATAGAAATTGGGTTGCCTCCCAACAAGTGCTTCTTTAATGTCAATAGCTTGACAGTGGGCTCTCATGGAGCCTCACAGATGTTCAGAGCATTGTTGAGACTCCCCCAACACCAAACTTAGAGTTTGGATATGGGAGTTCAACACCAAACTTAGAGTTTGGTTGTGGCCTCCCAACACCAAACTTAGAGTCTGACTGTGGGGGCTTTGGTTGACTCTGCTTTGAGAGAAGCTTTTTCTGCTTCCTCTCCATGGATGCAGAGAGAGATCTTTGAGTTGTAAACACAAGGTTGTCCTTATTTAATTGAAGGATCAATTCTCCTCTGTCCACATCAATCACAGCTCTTGCTGTGGCTAGGAAAGGTCTTCCTAGGATGATGGATTCATCCTCTTCCTTTCCAGTATCCAAGACTATGAAATCAGCAGGGATGTAAAGGCCCTCAACCTTTACTAACACGTCCTCTACTTGTTCATAAGCCTGTTTTCTTGAATTATCTGCCATCTCTAATGAGATTCTAGCAGCTTGCACCCCATAGATTCCCAGTTTCTCTATTACAGAGAGGGGCATGAGGTTTATTCCTGAACCAAGGTCACACAGAGCCTTAAAGATCATGGTGCCTATGGTACAAGGTATTATGAACTTTCCAGGATCCTGTCTCTTCTGAGGTAATGTCAGTTGATCCAGATCACTTAGTTCATTGGTGAACAAGGGAGGTTCATCTTCCCAAGTTTCAATACCAAATAATTTGGCATTCAGCTTCATGATTGCACCAAGATATATGATTTTAAAAAATTTTGAAAAAGTCAATTCAAATTTTCGAATTTGATGAGGAGAAAAAAAAAGGAAAGATATATTTTTTTTTATTTTTTTTTTTTTGAATTTTTATGAAAAACATGAAAATGATGCAATGCATGAAAATTTTGGATCAAAACAATGAATGCATGCAAGAATGCTATGAATGTCAAGATGAACACCAAGAACACTTTGAAGGTCATGACGAACATCAAGAACACATTTTTGAAAAAATTTTATATGCAAAGAAAACATGTAAGACACCAAGCTTAGAAATCTTTCATGTGTAGACTCTAACAAACGAAAAATGCATATGAAAAACACCATACAACACAAAACAAGAAAACATCAAGATCAAACAAGAAGACTTACCAAGAATAACTTGAAGATCATGAAGAACACTATGAATGCATGAATTTTCGAAAAAAATGCAGGATGCATATGCAATTGACACCAAACTTATAACATGACACATGACTCAAACAAGAAACAGAAAAATATTTTTGATTTTTATGATTTTCTAACTTTTTTTGGATTTTTCGAAAATTAATTGAAAAAGGAAAATAAGGATTCCAAAATTTTTAATATGAATTCCAGGAATCTTGCATTCTTAGTCTAAAGCTTCAGTCCAGGAATTAGACATGGCTCACTAGCCAGCCAAGCTTTCAATGAAAGTTCCGGTCCAAAACACTAGACATGGCCAATGGCCAGCCAAGCTTCAGCAGATACCTCTCATGCATACAACAGCAAATTTTATTGGCAACAACTAGCTTGCTCTTGTGATGATGGTTTGGAAGCCTCAGTCCAAAAGAGTTTAGACATGGCTTTGCAGCCAGCCAGGCTTCAACATGCTTCATGAAACACTAGAATTCATTCTTAAAAATTCTGAATAATTTCTTTGAGAACAAAAGAAAACATTTTTGTTTAAAATTTTTTTTTTTTTCGAAAACAAAGGAGAAATTTTTGAAAGATTTTTGAAAAATTTTTTTGAAAACTTTTTGAAAAGAAAACAAAAAGAAGATTACCTAATCTGAGCAACAAGATGAACCGTCAGTTGTCCAAACTCGAACAATCCCCAGCAACGGCGCCAAAATCTTGGTGCGCAGAAATTGTGATTACACTTTAATTATGTAAAATTCATCGCTCTTTCTTTCCCTGGTAATGGCGCCAAAAATATGATGCCAATACCATGGTTCACAACTTCACACAACTAACCAGCAAGTGCACTGGGTCGTCCAAGTAATACCTTACGTGAGTAAGGGTCGAATCCCACGGAGATTGTTGGTATGAAGCAAGCTATGGTCACCTTGTAAATCTCAGTCAGGCGGATATAAAATAGTGATGGAGTTTTCGAAATTAAATAATAAAAGAGGGATAGAAATACTTATGTAATTCATTGGTGAGAATTTCAGATAAGCGAATAGAGATGCTTTCGTTCCTCTGAACCTCTGCTTTCCTGCTATCTTCATCCAATAAGTCCTACTCCTTTCCATGGCTGGCTTTATGTGATACATCACCATTGTCAATGGCTACTTTCGGTCGTCTCTCGGGAAAATGATCCAAATGCCCTGTCACGGCACGACTAATCGTCTGGAGGCATCACCCTTGTCAATGGTTTCATCTTATCCTCTCAGTGAAAATGGTCAACGCACCCTGTCACGGCACGGCTATTCATCTGTCGGTTCTCGATCATGCTGGAATAGGATTTACTATCCTTTTGTGTCTGTCACTACGCCCGGCAATCGCGAGTTTGAAGCTCGTCACGGTCATTCAATCATTGAATCCTACTCGGAATACCACAGACAAGGTTTAGACCTTCCGGATTCTCTTGAATGCCGCCATCATTCTAGCTTACACCACGAAGATTCTGATTAAGAGATCTAAGAGATACTCATTCAATCTAATGTAGAACGGAAGTGGTTGTCAGGCACGCGTTCATAGGGAATGATGATGATTGTCACGTTCATCACCTTCAGGTTGAAGTGCAAATGAATATCTTAGAAGCGAAATAAGATGAATTGAATAGAAAACAGTAGTACTTTGCATTAATCTTTAAGGAACAGCAGAGCTCTACACCTTAATCTATGGAGTGTAGAAACTCTACCGTTAAAATTACATAAGTGAAAGGTCCAGGCATGGCCGAGATGGCCAGCCCCCAAAACATGATCAATAGATCAAAATATAATCCAAAGATGTCTAATACAATAGTAAAAGGTCCTATTTATAATAAACTAGCTACTAGGGTTTACAGAAGTAAGTAATTGATGCGTAAATCTATTTCCGGGGCTTACTTGGTGTGTGCTTGGGCTGAGCTTGAGTGTTACACGTGTAGAGGTCATTCCTGGAGTTGAACGCCAGTTTTGGTGCCAGTTTGGGCGTTGAACTCCACTTTGCAGCTTGTTTCTGGTGCTGGACGCCAGAATTGGGCAGAGAGCTGGCGTTGAACGCCAGTTTGCAGCGTCTAAACTTGAGCAAAGTATGGACTATTATACATTTCTGGAAAGCCCTGGATGTCTACTTTCCAACGAGATTGGAAGCGCGCCATTTCGAGTTCTGTAACTCCAGAAAATCCACTTTGAGTATAGGGAGGTCAGAATCCAACAGCATCAGCAGTCCTTCTTCAACCTCTGAATCTGATTTTTGCTCAAGTCCCTCAATTTCAGCCAAAAAATACCTGAAATCACAGAAAAACACACAAACTCATAGTAAAGTCCAGAAATGTGAATTTAACATAAAAACTAATGAAAACATCCCTAAAAGTAACTAGATTCTACTAAAAATATACTAAAAACAATGTCAAAAAGCGTATAAATTATCCGCTCATCATTAAGGCAGGAGCTGAATGAGTCTCCAAATACTGAAAAGTCATCCATGAAGACTTCCAGAAACTTCTCTACCATATCAGAGAAGATAGAGAGCATGCACCTCTGAAAGGTTGCAGGTGCATTACACAGACCAAAAGGCATCCTTCTGTAGGCAAACACTCCAGAAGGACATGTGAATGCTGTTTTCTCTTGGTCCTGAGGATCTACTGCAATTTGGTTGTAATCGGAATAGCCATCCAAAAAGCAGTAATATTCATGACCTGCTAGTCTCTCTAGCATCTGGTCTATGAATGGTAAAGGAAAATGATCCTTCCTAGTGGCTGTATTGAGCCTTCTGTAGTCAATACACATACGCCACCCTGTAACTGTTCTTGTAGGAACCAGTTCATTCTTTTCATTATGAACCACTGTCATTCCTCCCTTCTTAGGGACAACATGGACAGGGCTCACCCAGGGGCTATCAGAAATCGGATAGATAATCCCAGCCTCTAGTAACTTAGTGACCTCTTTCTGCACCACTTCCTTCATGGCGGGATTTAGCCGCCTCTGTTGTTGAACCACTGGCTTAGCATCATCCTCTAATAGGATCTTGTGCATGCATCTGGCTGGGCTAATGCCCTTAAGATCACTTATGGACCACCCAAGAGCTGTCTTGTGTGTCCTTAGCACCTGAATTAGTGCTTTCTCTTCCTGTGGCCCTAAAGCAGAGCTTATGATTACAGGAAAAGTGTCACCTTCTCTCAGAAATGCATATTTCAGGGATGGTGGTAGTGGTTTGAGCTCGGGTTTAGGAGGTTTCTCCTCTTCCTGAGGAGTTTTCAGAGGTTCTTTTATTTCCTCTGGTTCCTCCAGATCAGGCTGAACATCTTTAAAAATGTCCTATAGCTCTGATTCGAGACTCTCAGTCATATGGACCTCTTCCACCAGGGAGTCAATAATATCAACGCCTAGGCAGTCGTCTGATGTGTCTGGATGTTGCATAGCTTTGACAACATTCAACTTAAACTCATCCTCATTGACTCTCAGGGTTATCTCCCCTTTTTGGACGTCAATGAGGGTTCGTCCAGTTGCTAGGAATGGTCTTCCTAGAATGAGAGTTGCACTCTTGTGATCCTCCATTTCCAGCACTACAAAGTCAGTAGAGAAGGCAAATGGCCCAACCTTGACAATCATGTCCTGAATTATGCCTGATGGATATTTAATGGAGCCATCAGCAAGTTGAAGACAGATCCTGGTTGGTTTGACCTCTTCAGTCAAGCCAAGCTTTCTGATAGTGGATGCAGGGATTAGGTTGATGCTTGCCCCAAGATCACATAGAGCTGTCTTGGTGCAGTTACCCTCTAATATGCATGGTATCATAAAGCTCTCGGGATCTTTAAGCTTTTCTGGGAAGCTTTTCAGAATGACTGCACTGCATTCTTCAGTGAGGAGAACCCTTTCAGTTTCTCTCCAATCCTTCTTATGGCTCAAGATATCTTTCAAGAACTTGGCATAAGAGGGTATTTGCTCAAGTGCCTCTACAAATGGAATCTTTATTTCAAGAGTCCTGAGATAGTCTGCAAAGCGGGCAAATTGCTTATCCTGCTCCTCTTTGCGGAGTTTTTGAGGATAAGGCATCTTGGCTTTGTATTCCTCAACCTTAGTTGCTGCAGGTTTATTTTCTACAGAGGTAGGTTAAGAAGCCTTCTTGAGGGATTTATTATCAGCACTTGCAGGTGTCTGATCCCTCACTGGCATTTGAAAGCCAGGGTTGGAAGCTGGAGTGGCGTTAGACGCCAACTCCTCATCTGTTCTTGGCGTCTGAACGCCAGAACTGTGCTTCCTTTGGGCGTTCAACGCCAGTTCCTTGCTTGTTTCTGGCGTTGAACGCCAGTCCTGAGCATGGTTTGGGCGTTCAGCGCCAGCCTTCCACCCAATTTCTGGCGTTTTAGCGCCAGAATTATTTTTCTCTGGGCTCTTACTGTCCTCAGATAGAATTTGGGTAGTTTGCTCATTTCTTGGCTTCCCGCTGCCTTGAGGTGGGGTATTTAATATTTTTCCACTTCTTAATTGAACTGCTTGGCATTCTTCTGTTATTTGTTTTGACAGCTGCTGCTTTGTTTGCTTTAATTGTTCTTCCATATTTATATTAGCCATCCTTGCCTCTTGTAGTATTTCCTTGAATTTGGCTAACTGTTTTGTTAGAAAATCCAATTGCTGATTGAATTCAGTAGCTTGTTCAGCAGGACTGAGTTCAGTAGTCACTGTTTTAGCCTCTTCTTTCATGGAAGGTTCGCTGCTTAAGTACAGATGCTGATTTCTAGCAACTGTATCAATGAGCTCTTGAGCTTCTTCAATTGTCTTCCTCATGTGGATAGATCCACCAGCTGAGTAGTCTAGAGACATCTGAGCTCTTTCTGTAAGCCCATAATAGAAGATGTCTAGCTGAACCCACTCTGAAAACATCTCAGAGGGGCATTTTCTTAGCATCTCTCTGTATCTCTCCCAGGCATCATAAAGAGGTTCATTATCTCCTTGTTTAAAGCCTTGGATGTCCAGCCTTAGCTGTGTCATCCGTTTTGGAGGAAAGTATTGATTCAGGAATTTCTCTGTCAGCTGTTTCCATGTCTTTATGCTAGCCTTAGGTTGGTTATTTAACCACCTCTTGGCTTGGTCTTTTACAGCAAATGGAAACAGTAATAATCTATAGACATCCTGATCTACTTCCTTATCATGTACTGTGTCAGCAATTTGTAAAAAATGTGCCAGAAACTCTGTAGGTTCTTCCTGTGGAAGACCGGAATACTAGCAACTTTGCTGCACCATGATAATGAGCTGAGGATTCAACTCAAAGCTACTGACTCCAATGGAGGGTATACTGATACTACTCCTATATGAAGCAGTAGAGGGGTTAGCATATGACCCCAGAGTCCTTCTGGACTGTTCATTTCCACTTAGATCCATGATGGAGAAAGGGAGATGATGTGAAATAGAGAAGAAGTATTTTTATTTATTTAATTATTTATTTATTTCAAAAATAAAATAAATTAAAATAAAATAAATAAAAATGCGTGAAGATTTTCGAAAAAATGAGGAGAGAGAAAGTGGTTAGGAAGTTTTGAAAAAGATATGATTTTTTTTAAAAAGTTTTAAATTTTGAAATAAATAAAAATAAAAAAAATCTGAATTTTAAAAATAAATTTCGAAAATTTGTTTTAAAATAGAGAGAAAAGATATTTTTGAATTTAAAGAGGAAGGAGAAAAACAATAAGATAGAACAAGATTTAAAATTTTTAGATCTAATGCTCCTTGTTTTAGAAAATTTTGGAGGAAAAACACCAAGGAACACCAAACTTAAAAATTTTAAGATCAAGACACAAGGAAAACTCAAGAACACTTTGAAGACTCACAAGAACACAAGAACATGAAGAAAGAACACCAAACTTAAAATTTTTAGAAAACCAAAATAAAATTTTCGAAAAACAAAGAAAAATCAACAAGAAAACACCAAACTTAAAGTTTGGCACAAGATTTGATAGAAATATTATTTTTGAAAAGAAGATTTTGAAAAGAATATAAAAGATTCGGACCCAATTGCCAAGAACACAGACTAACGCTCTAGCTAACTGAGTTATAAATGTAACACTTGTTTTGAAGAAGTATTTTTAAATAACTAAGAATGAAAAAATTATTTTTTTGAAAACTAAAGTTTTGAAAAGGCACAAGAAAAACAAGAAAAATCACAAAACAAGAAAAACTAAAGATCAAACAAGAAAAAAAATTCAATTATAAAAATATAATTTTCGAAAAAAAATTTTTTTTTTGAAAGAAAAAAATAAGGATTCTAAAATTTTAACCAAAAACAATATTAGAAGACTCTAAACCAAAAAGAAAAATTTTTCCTAATCTAAGCAACAAGATTCACCGTCAGTTGTTCAAACTCAAACAATCCCCGGCAACGGCACCAAAAACTTGGTGCACGAATTGTGAATCACACTTTTCACAACTAGTATCACTAACCAGCAAGTGCACTGGGTCGTCCAAGTAATACCTTACGTGAGTAAGGGTCGAATCCCACGGAGATTGTTAGTTTGAAGCAAGCTATGGTTATCTTATTATTCTTAGTCAAGATGCCAACAACAGTGTTTTTCAACTTCAATTGTAAAGAGTCAAAGGGCATAAATATAAATACTTATTGTGCAATGATGGAGAATATGTTGGGGTTTTGGAGATGCTTTGTATTCTTTATTTCAGTTTTTCTCTTGTACTCCTCTTCACACATGCAAGGCTCCTTCCATGGCAAGCTGTATGTAAGGTGTCACCGTTGTCAATGGCTACTTCCCGTCCTCTCAGTGAAAATGGTCCAAATGCTCTGTCACAGCACGGCTAATCATCTGTTGGTTCTCGATCATGTCGGAATAGAATCCCTTGATTCTTTTGCGTCTGTCACTACACCCAACAATCGTGAGTTTGAAGCTCGTCACAACCATTCAATCCTTGAATCCTACTCGGAATACCACAGACAAGGTTTAGACTTTCTGGATTCTCATGAATGCCGCCATCAATTCTAGCTTATACCACGAAGATTCTGATTAAGAAATCTAAGAGATACTCATTCAATCTGATGTAGAATGGAGGTGGTTGTCAGGCACATATTCATGGATTGAGGAAGGTGATGAGTGTCACGGATCATCACCTTCTTCATAGTGAAGCGCGAATGAACATCTTAGATAGGAACAAGCGTGTTTGAATGGAAAACAGAGATAATTGCATTAATTCATCAAGACGCTGCAGAGCTCCTCACCCCCAACAATGGAGTTTAGAGACTCATGCTGTCAAAGAGTACAAAGTTCAGATCTAAAAATGTCATGAGGTACAAAATAAATCTCTAAAAGTTGTTTACATATTAAACTAGTAACCTAGGTTTACAGAAAATGAGTAAACTATGATAGATAGCGCAGAAATCCACTTATGGGGCCCACTTGGTATGTGTTGGGGCTGAGACTTAAGCTTCTCACGTGCCTGGGCTGTTTTGGGCGTTCAACGCCAGTTTGTAACCTGTTTCTGGCGTTGAACTCCAACTTGTAACTTGTTTCTGGCGCTGGACGCCAGACTACAAGATGGAACTGGCGTTGAACGCCAGTTTACATCGTCTATCCTTGAGCAAAGTATGGACTATTATATATTTCTGGAAAGCCCTAGATGTCTACTTTCCAACGCAATTAAGAGCGCGCCATTTAAAATTCTGTAGCTCCAGAAAATCCACTTTGAGTGCAGGGAGGTCAGAATCCAACAGCATCAGCAGTCCTTTTTCAGCATGAATCAGATTTTTGCTCAGCTCCCTCAATTTTAGCCAGAAAATACCTGAAATCACAGAAAAATACACAAACTCATAGTAAAGTCCAGAAATATGATTTTTAATTAAAAAATAATAAAAATATACTAAAAACCAACCAAATCATACTAAAAACTAAGTAAAAACAATGCCAAAAAGCGTATAAATTATCCGCTCATCATATTTCCAAATCAAAGTATTGGGAGAATTATATGTCACCATATCTGTCCAAACCCCAATTTGGTCCAACATGAGAAAGTATTTCTAGCATGATCTCTTCATTCCTCTTCCAAGGTTCCGAAGAGATCCAAGTATGAATAGCTTCTTTTCCAAGATAACTACCCAATTGGATGAAGATTAAAAGCTTTCTAGTAAAATCAAGAGAAAAGAAAGAAGAAGAAAAATGAAAACTATTATTGATCCATCAAATTACAACAGAGCTCCCTAACCCAATGAAAGGGGTTTAGTTGTTCATAGCTCTGGGAATGGAAAACAAAGATGGAAAATACATTCTGAAAGTAAACACTAGAAGTTGCAGAGAAAGTAAAATTTTACAAAGAGTGGTTCTCAATGCTAAAAACCTTCCAAGCTCCCTTTCCTAGTTCAAAACTACTCCTATATATACCACTCTTCTGATCTTCTAGTTGGCTCTTCAAGTCTTTGGATATGGGCCTTTGGATCTTGAGTTGAAGCAGTTTGGAATCTTCAGTGGGCTCAGCTTTACTTGTAGAGAAAGTGTGAAGTAGGCATGGACTTTAGCTAGGACGTTAGTGGCGTTAACGTTAAGTGAAAATGTGGGTTCGAGAACATTAGTGACAATTACCTTTTTCACTAACGTTCTAAAAGAACTGAAGATTGATGGTTTAGAAGTTATAGTAAACTCTCGTTGCAAGTATAGTTACTAAACCAAGCAATCAACCTTTCTTACACACGTTTTGGTTGTCACAAGTAACAAACCCCTTTAAAATTGATAACCGAGTATTTAAACCTCGGGTCATCTTCTCAAGGAATTGCAGGGAGGTATGTTCTTATTATTGGTTATGAGTCTTGTAAATTGGGGGTTTTGAAAGTAAGGAAGCAGTATGTTGAATGATAATAAGAATAAAATAAATAACTATAAAATAGACTCTTGGCAAGGTATGAAAACTGGAAGTCCTATCCTGGCTATCCTTATCAATTGTAATGAGAATTGGATTTTTCTCCCACTTTGTTAACCTCTAACTATGAAGGTAAGTTAAGTGGATGAATTAATTCTGATTCCTCAAGTCCTAGTCTTTCCTTGGGAAAAGTTAGAGTTATTGGAACCCGAATTAATTCTTGAAGAATTCCAATTTTCAATCAACAAGGAGTTTGATAACTCAAGTGTCTCCAGTGAATCAACCAAAGCCAAAAGGAAGAAAATATCTAAATTAAATTAAAAGTATTCATAAATAGAATAAAACATTCATAAACTGAAATACCTCAATTTGTACTAATAAAGATATCAAATGTAACATGGAAAAGTTCATAAATTAAATTGGGAAAATAAAAGAAAAATTGAACCTGATAAAAAGAAACAATCCTGAAAGTAAGAAACAATCCTAATCCTAAAACTAAATCCTAAGAGAGAGGTGAGAACCTCTCTCTCTAAAAACTACATCTAAATCCTAAAATTGTGTATTATGAGCTTGTTTGATGAATGGATACATTCTCCCACTTTATAGCCTCTAATCTGTGTCTTCTGGGTCGAAAACTAGGTCAAAAACAGCCCAGAAATTGCCCCCAGCGATTTCTGTTACGTTCAGGTCGCGGGAAAGTGACGCGGAGGCGTCGTCCACGCGTTCGCGCGGATTGCAATTCGCAGATACGACGCGGGTGCGTCATTCACGCGTTCGCGTCGCCTAAAGTCGATGAAGCTATATCACATTATATATCAAATCGAAGCCCTGGACGTTAGCTTTCTAACGCAACCAGAATTGCATCATTTGGACCTCTATAGCTAAAGTTATAGCCGTTTGAGTGCGAAGAGGTTAGGCTGGACAGCTTAGTAATTTCTTCAACTTCTTGTATTCCTTCCACTTTTGCATGCTTCCTTTCCATCCTCTGAGTCATTCCTGCCCTATAATCTCTGAAATCACTTAACACACATATCGAGGCATCTAATGGTAATAAGAGAGGATTTAAACATAGGGAAATTAAGGCCGAAGAAGCATGTTTTCAATCAAAGCACATAATTAGGAAGACAATTGTAAAACCATGCAAATAGTATGAATAAGTGGGTAAAGAGTTGATAAAAAACACTCAAATGAGCACAAGATAAACCATAAAATAGTGGTTTATCAACCTCCCCACACTTAAACATTAGCATGTCCTCATGCTAAGCTCAAGAGAAGCTATAAAGGAGTGAAGAGGAATGGTAAAATGTATGAAATGCAACCTATCTATATGAATGCAACTATATGCTAAGATGTTTCTACCTACTTGGTTAAAAGTAAATAAGCTCTTCAAGACAAACATAAATCAGATTTCACTAATTCAAATCATACAATAAAAAGCAAATAAACTTGTAAGAAGATAGCTCATGAAAGCAGGGAACATAGAATTAAGCACTGAACCCTTACTGGTAGTGTATATCACTCTAACTCTCAAGTGTCTAGGGTTAATCACTCTACTCTTCTCTAGTCATGCTTTCTAAAACTTTGTTCTTTATCTAACCAATCAACAAATATTTAATGTTCCAATGCAAACATCATGAGGTCTTTTTAGGGTTGTAATGGGGCTGAGGTAAAGGTAAAGATATATGAATGGCCAAGTGAGCTTTATAAAGTGAATCCTTGATTAGTCTAAGATCTCATCTAACATATACATACTTTATACAATTTTAAAATACTTTACCTAGCTACCCAAATTTTTCCCACTTTTGTATTACATGCTCAAGTATCAAACTTATTTTTTGAATTTTGTCCCATGTGCATTGATTCTTTTTTTATTTTGCATTTGGGGTAATATTATTTTTCTTCTCTTTTATTTTCTTCTCTCTTTTTTTTTGTATCCCCTTATTTAATTACCTAATATATTTTTTTTTCAATGCACATGGTAATTTAATTATTTTGATTTCACATGAGTATGCTTCCCAAATTTTCAAATAACTTATTCAATTTAATTTTCTTTTTTTTTTAATTTTATTTTATCATCCCATGTTCCCATAAAATTTCCCATACTTAAATTATACACAATATCTATCTTAAGCTAACCAAGGATTCAACTTGGGATTTTTATTTTGTTTTTCTGCTTAAGGCTAGTAATGTGGTTTATAGAACATGAGGGGATTAAAAGCTCAAGGGGCTAACAAAGGTGATGTAAAAGGTAGGCTAATTTGGGATAAGTGAGTAATTTAAATAATGGCCTCAATCATATGTAAGCATATAAATACACTAAATAATGGACATATAGAATGGAACAAAGCAAAGATTGCAATCATAGGGAAGAAAACACACAAGAATAAAATATTTATGGTTAAATAATGTAACCATATAAATAAGCTCAAAATCTCACAGGTTGTGTATTCTTAGCTTTTTAAACTATGTTCTAAATACAACTTCAAACAAATTTAACACAAAAATTTTGATTTTAAATTAGTGAAATTTTTCAAAAAAATAGGATCTTAAAAAGAAACTTATTATTTCTCAACCAAGTAGTAGCTAAATGCATAAAATCAAAAAAATCATGCAATGAAACATGCAGATGTAACAATGTACTAAATAAAATATTGGTGTTGAGAAGAAAATAACTAACCCATGGAGATCGGTATCCCAGCAGCCACACCAAACCTCCCCACACTTAAAGATTGCACCGTCCTCGGTGCATGCTGAGATGTGCAGGTGGAAGGGTTGTTCCAACTGATGCTTTTCTTCAAGGATTGTGCAGATGAACTTGTTTGTCTCTCCTTTTAGAAGTTTCTCCTTTTTTCCGTCTTCGGTGGCCAGCCTGAAAGAAAAGAAAAAGAAGAAAAGTAACCCAAAAGATAGAAAATAAATAAAATATGGGTATTAATGCCAGATGATAAGGGTCTCATTTACATGGAAGCTTCAACATGTTCGTGAGAAAATAATAGAAGCATATGGCATATCAGTGGTGCAAAAATTGCAACAAAGGGGAGGAGTGTGGTAATGAAAATATCAATATAAGTTCATGTCAATGCAAATGAAGTGCAAGTATCATAAAATATTGGCATTGGCAGATAATTAATATCATCCCACAGTGTAAAACAAGTTACTAAGCACCAAAGGAAATTCAAGAAAGGATGCAACAGTTGAATAAGAACATTTAACACCAAAGAAAAAATAATTAATTTAGAAAAGAAAATAAAAATATGCATAAAATTAAGATGCAATGAATGAAATATGCAAATAAATTAAGTAAAATAAAATGAAAGATAAGAAGAAAAAAAAGATGAAGAAAAAGAAAGTAAGAAAGGAGAGAGAAAGAAGAAAAGATAGAAGAAAATAGGATTAGAAAAGAAAGGATAAGATAATTGGCGCTGATCTGGATAAGTTGTGCGGCACAGGCGATGCGGACGCGTCGGTGATGCGGTCGCGTGGTTCGCGATAAGGTCAGGTGATGCGGACGCGTGGGTCACGCGATTACGTGGCCTGATTTGTGTGATTGGCATGAGTGCAGCCTCGCATTCGCACAACTCCTTGTTCGAAACTCTTTTCGCCAAATTTTTGGGTGACGCGGTCGCGTGGTTGACGCGATCGCGCGGGTGGCCTTACTTCCAATATGACGCGTTCGCGTGGGAGGACTTGGGCTTCTAGCACGAGTCCAGCCCTACTCCAGCACAACTTTCGGCCATGCACCCTTTTTACGTCGAATTCCAGGGCATGCGGCCGCGTGAGTGATGCGGTCGCGTGCGAGGCCAATGTTCCCACCCGACGCGGACGCTTCAGCAACGCGGTCGCGTGGGGCGATTTGTGCCACGGGCACGCCTCCAGCCATGCTCTTGCGTGACTCTCTATTCGTTTTATTATTTTCTCCAATCACCTGCGATGCGGACGCGTCAATGAGGTGGTCGCGTCGCGTAAGTTTTTTTTTTTATATGCATGAAAAATGTAGAATGCAATGCTAATATGAATGTTATGCAAAACTCCAAGTTCAATACAATAAAATAAAATAAAACTCGAAAACAAATAAACTAAATAAAAATAAAAAAAGAACGATCATACCATGGTGGGTTGTCTCCCACCTAGCACTTTTAGTTAAAGTCCTTAAGTTGGACATTTGGTGAGCTCCCTGTTATGGTGGCTTGTGCTTGAACTCATCCAGAAATCTCCACCAATGTTTGTAATTCCAATGGCCTCCGGGATCCCAAACTAGGCACGTAAAGCCTTTGAGCAGCTTCAAACAGATTTTTAGTCTCTCGGGGTGTTGGATGTCAGAACAGATTCCAGGATCCCAAACCTTGCTATTGCACCCGTCTTCTTGTTGATCATCATGATTCCATCCGGGTGGCAAGCAATCTGAATTCTCACTAAGGCGGCCAACCAACTTCTTAGACCCATTCAGTTGAGCTCTACACCAACCCTGGCGTTTAAACTTAAAGCTTCCAAACATAATGAACCTTGCAGGACAATTCTTACCACTAACCATCTTCCTCTTACTCTTAATGGCACAAAGAGCTCTAAGTTGACCATCCGTCTCCAGTAGCCCATATTCAAGTGGAATCAGAAAGCTAAGGGATATGAATTTTACCCACTTGAATGTTGTGAAGGATGATGGCAACTTAGGGGGAGGGGTCTCTAATAACTTTGGCAGGGTGATTTCAAGCTCTACTCCCTTGTGCTCTTTGACAACTTCCACCTCTTTGCAAACTTCTTTAATTTCAACCTCTTCCTCTTAGTGGCTTCTTCCAATTCAATCTCTTCTTCATTACTTACCAAGGGCATGGGAGGTTGTGCCTCTTCTTCTTTAATCTCCATCTCCTGACCAACCTCTTCCAAGTCTTCAACTATGATATGCTTTGGAGGTTGTACACCCTCCTCAACATTAATTTCAATTGCCTTGGAAGGAGGTTCTATAACCTGACTTTCCCATGGAGGTTCAGCATCTCCTAAGTCTGCAACCACTTCTTCCTCTTCAATAATTACAGCTTCCTCCACTTGTTCCAGTATAAAGTCATGCTCCGTATTGTCCACTGGAGTTTCTAATGTCTCCTTCATGCTACGTTCTTCATTAGATTGTCCATATGAAGCCATGGGGGTTCCTTGAGTGTCCAAACGTCGGGAAGCTAATTGATTTATTGCTTGATTCAATTGGTGAAGGGTTGCAAGAAATTAATCCACTGTTTCCTTGTGACGATCCATTGATTCTTGTTCCGCTTGGGTATCATAAGTAGGACCATAAGGCTCTTGGATTGATAGATATGGATATGGTGCATATAGAGGTGGTGATTCTTGGGAGTAATTGGGTTGGAATTGGGGTGGTTCTATATATGGTTCATATGGTTCATAAGGTGGTTGGTATGGTGGATGTGGGTTAGGATCATATGAAGGTGAATGGTGGTAGTTGGCTTGTGAGTGTGGTGGTTCAAAGTTGTGTTGAGAAGGTTCATAGGCATATGATGGGGGTCCATCATATCTATCATCTTGGTATGCCCCTTGGAATGGCTCTTGACTATAGTAATTTGGTGGATGTTGGTTGTCACGGAAGGGTCCACCATAACTACTATCTTGGTATGCATCGTGGAATGGTCTTTGTCTGTGGTACTGTGGAAGGTGTTGTTGCCGAAAGGGTTGATCAGATCCTCGTGGCTCCTTCCATCTCTGATTGTTTTGACCTTGATGCATGTTCCTGTTATAATTTCCATTCCTTGCAACAACATTGGAACCAAACTCAAAGTGAGAGGGGTGAGAACTCATGGTAAGTTAATAAAAATTTAAAAACAAAAATAAAAGAAAATTTGAAATTTGAAGTTTAAAATTTGAAATTTTAAAATTTGAATTTTAAATTTTGAAAATTGAATTTTTAAAATTGAAAATTGAAAATTGATTTTTTTAAAATAAGATAGGATAAGATAAAAATTTTTAAAATAAAAATCTGAAATTTTTTTTTCGAAAAAATCAATTTAAAAGTAAATATTTACAATAACCAATAATAAGGAACACGTTTGCAATTCCCCAGCAATGGCACCATTTTGAAAGAACTGAAGATTGATGGTTTAGAAGTTATAGTAAACTCTCGTTGCAAGTATAGTTACTAAACCAAGCAATCAATCTTTCTTATAAACGTTTTGGTTGTCATAAGTAACAAACCCCTTTAAAATTGATAACCGAGTATTTAAACCTCGGGTTGTCTTCTCAAGGAATTGCAGGGAGGTATGTTCTTATTATTGGTTGAGTCTTGTAAATTGGGGGTTTTGAAAGTAAGGAAGCAGTATGTTGAATGATAATAAGAATAAAATAAATAACTATAAAATAGACTCTTGGCAAGGTATGAAAACTGGAAGTCCTATCCTGGCTATCCTTATCAATTGTAATGAGAATTGGATTTTTCTCCCACTTTGTTAACCTCTAACTATGAAGGTAAGTTAAGTGGATGAATTAATTCTGATTCCTCAAGTCCTAGTCTTTCCTTGGAAAAAGTTAGAGTTATTGGAACCCGAATTAATTCTTGAAGAATTCCAATTTTCAATCAACAATGAGTTTGATAACTCAAGTGTCTCCAATGACTCAACCAAAGCCAAAAGGAAGAAAATATCTATTAAATTAAAAGCATTCATAAATAGAATAAAACATTCATAAACTGAA
The DNA here is from genome assembly GCF_003086295.3 of Arachis hypogaea. Lineage (NCBI taxonomy): Eukaryota > Viridiplantae > Streptophyta > Magnoliopsida > Fabales > Fabaceae > Arachis > Arachis hypogaea. Next base: position 100,734,212 of record NC_092048.1, on the reverse strand, counting down.
ATACCTCAATTTGTACTAATAAAGATATCAAATGTAACATGGAAAAGTTCATAAATTAAATTGGGAAAATAAAAGGAAAATTGAACCTGATAAAAAGAAACAATCCTGAAAGTGAGAGAAAATCCTAATCCTAAAACTAAATCCTAAGAGAGAGGAGAGAACCTCTCTCTCTAAAAACTACATCTAAATCCTAAAATTGTGTATTGTGACCTTGTTTGATGAATGGATGCATTCCCCCACTTTATAACTTCTAATCTGTATCTTCTGGGCCAAAAACTGGGTCAAAAACAGCATAGAAATCGCCCCCAGTAATTTCTGTTACGTTCAGGTCGCGGGAAAGTGACGCGGAGGTGTCGTCCACGCGTTCGCGCGGATTGTAATTCGCAGATACGATGCGGGCGCGTCATTCACGCGTTCACATCACCTATAGTCGAGGCAGCTATGGCAAATTATATATCAAATCGAAGCCCCGGACGTTAGCTTTCCAACGCAACTGAAACTGCATTCACCTTTGCCAATAACGATGCTCTTAGCCCCCCTTTTCTCACGTTAGAGTCCATGTTTGTATAACTAACGTGGCTCTTAACGTGGGCATGCCTTAGCCTCGAGAGCGTTAGTGACACTTACCTTTGTCACTAACGTTCCAAACACCCTTTCTCACGTTAGTGCCTCACGTTAATTGACTTAACGTCGCCACTAACGTGGTGGTGATTGCCATCTCCAACGTTAGTGACAAAGGTGAGTGTCACTAATGTTGGCTCATCATTTCTTTCCTCCTCGTTAGCTTCCACGTTAATGCAATTAACGTGGCAACTAACGTGGCTCATAGTGGCTTGGTCCAACGTTAGTGACAAAGGTGAGTGTCACTAACGTTGGCGATTCCTTGCTCCTTCCACGTTAGAGTTCCCGTTAATGTAGTTAACGTGACTCTTAACGTAGCCAATTCGGCTTAGTCCAATGTTAGTGACAAAGGTGAGTGTCACTAACGTTGGCTTTGTCTTCCTTTCCATGTTAGAATTCACGTTAACTGAGTTAACGTGACTCTTAACGTGGCTAATTGCCAATTTGGAGTGTTAGTGGTATTCACTTTTACCACTAACGCTGGAGCTCCCTTTCTCTACACGTTAACTACCACATTGATGTAGTTAACGTGGCAATTAACGTGGGCCATGATGGTTTCGAAGGCGTTATTGGCAATCACTTTTCTCATTAACATTGCAAGTTTATTCCCATTCCACGTTAGTGGTCACGTTAATTAGATTAACGTGGCTGCTAATATGGCTCTTCCTTGCTTCCTTTGTCCTGAAATCAAGCAAATAAAGTGTATCAAAGCTCTAATCTAAGTTATGAGACATGCATTATCCAATTTGTCATTTAATTCATGCATAATTCTCATAAAATCACATGAAATTCACAATGTTTGCTTGAATCAAGATGTAAGTGATTATCTACCCAAAACTTGCTTATTAACTAAGAAAAGGTCAGTGAAACTGGCCAAAATACCCTGGCATCACTTACTTTTTGCTTGTTTACTTTTTCTTTTTCTTGTCTTTCCATGGATGTTGGACTTGAGTTTTTAATTTGCTTTGATAGATCTTCTTGTTATCTTTCATTATCTTTGTAAGTAGGTGATGTTGTGTTGATGATTGATATTTTATTTTTGATTGAGTATCTCATATTTGCTCATTGCTTGATAACTTCACGCCAAGTGTTCGAGGAAATGCACGAATGCCATTTTTGGTTTATTTTGGTCACACACCTTCAATTTGGTGCTTTCTCCTCATTCACTTGCTCTCTTCTAAGTGCATTGAGTCCACTTTGCTTTATGCTTGCCAATTAGATACTCATTAAACGTGACTTGCTCTTTGTTATGGATGCTTGAGATTACTCCTCTCATGCTGCATTACATGCTTTACTCACTCTTGCATCCCATGCTAAGTGTTTTGACCCATGCCTCTATAGCTATTTTGATACACAGTTTCTTTTGGGCACTACTTCTCACTTGCATGTTGTTTTCTTTGAGATGATTCTTTGGGTTTAATATTTTTCCCTTTTCCCTTCCTTTTTAGGATGGCCACCAAGAAAGACAAGGAGAAAATCCCAAGGAAACCAGCCACAAAGAGGACACCTCAAAAGTCAACCTCCAAGACGCACCCTACACTGGGAGCCAAACCCCTATCTAAGAAGGCGAAGGCATCCGCTCCTATTGATGAAAAAGAGAAGAGCAAGCCAGCAAAAGATTCTTCAAGGTTCTCCAACCGCTTCTGTGAACTTGTGTTCCCCACCATGGTTGGGAGAAACTATCGTGCCGAGCATCTACTTGCCCCGCCGGACAACGTTGCTTATTGTATCTTGCCCAGCATTGAGCGGCGAGGACGGGAGTTTCTTCTGAGAAAACCACGAGAGGTCAACCTTTCGTGGGTGGTAGAGTTCTACACTAACTACCATCTCTCCTCTCTTCAATTGGTATACGTGCGCCGGAAGCAAGTCCCGGTTTCTGAAGAAGCTATTCAGCAAGTGCTTAATGTCCTACCGGTACCAAGAGAAATGGATGGCTACCAAGAGGTCTTATGTCAGTGGAATGAGTTTGGGTTTGATTGGAACTCGATTCTTCGTGTCATTGCTGAACCAGAGACATTTTGGACCCAAGGTCGACTCCGGATGCGGCCCAAGTGCATTGATGCACGTTCCCTCACTGTGGAAGCTAGAGCTTGGGCCCATATTCTATCCCACTATGTGCTACCTATCACCCACAAGTCGTCCTTCATGGCGGATATCCCCTTGCTTGTTTGGTGTGTTCTCACGGAGAGACCGGTGAATATTCCGCTTCTTATCAAGTCCACGCCAGGGGCAATTTGCCATTTCCAGCATTGGTGTCTGATTTAGTCACTGCTGCGAGTGTTCCTTGGGAACCCATGGACATAAAGGCTATGATTCCGGCCAAGGGCGATGTTGTCCCAACCAAAAAATACCTACAACTTCCTATGAACATCCCAAGCCTTGACATAGCCCCTCAGCCTACTATTCCTTCCACCTCATCAGCACCACCACCACAAAGATCCAACCATCAACAGATTAAAGATCTACACCGGAAGATTGATAGATATGAGCAGCGCAACTAACGCTGGTACACTTACATCAAGAAGTTTTTGCGTTGTGTTACCCCTAGCCTGGAGGAACCTGAAATATTCACGTCCACCTCGAACCCAAGTGATGGGAGCTCTGATGAGGGGGATAGTGAGGGTTCCGGTCCCGACCGCCCTTTGCGCATTGTTAGTAGCACGGATGACCGTGCTAAATTCTAAGTGTGGGGAGGTCATTGGGTAAAAATCTCTTTCTTTCAACACCCATGGATTTATCTTTTGTTTAATAGTTAGTACATTGCATGTGTAGTTAGTCTTGCTTGTGAATACCCTTTGTATGATAAGTTAGTTCCTATAGAGTTACTTGGTCAAAATAATGACTTCTTCTCCAAGAAACCGTATTTTCGGGGTACCTACCAATTTTGTAAAAAATTTTTGCGACAAACTTGCTTAAAGAATGTATTTTGGAACATAGTGATTGAGCTAAGAACACAAGCATGTAAGTTTTGAGCTTTATTGTGTGGTTGTATCTTCTAACCACTATTCCCCATTCTTGTGTGAATTATTCTCTCTCTATGATTGTAATCCTTGCTTTGTTTAATTCTATATATCTATTACTTTGTGTATGAATGCATTTGCATGATTGAGGCCATCATTTCAATAGTCACTTTTCCCAAATGGCCTTAACCCTTTTATCTACCATTGCTAACCAATTTTGAGTCCATGATAAACCCTTTTTGTTCTTAAATGGAGCACATCAACACCCCTAAGTAAAAAATAATGAATGTCCCTGGATTTGAACCCTTGATTAGCTTAGGTGAGTGAGGGTGTGTATCACTCAATTGGGAGGGTGTACTTGGGAATTTGGGTAGATATAAAGGTGTGTCTTTGTAGTTAGAATTGAAAATCCTGGGAATTGGGAACATACTGATGTATTGAACGATTGAACCATATGCATTGACACTTTTGTACATGAAACCCCAAAAAAGGGGACAAAAAATGTGTGTATATATGAGAACGAAGGAAAAAGAATGCAAGAAAAAGAAAACAATAAAAAGGGGACAAAAATGCCCCAAAATAAAGCAGTAATAATAATGCATATGGGATGTGAATTGGAAAAAACTGCTTGAGTATGTGAAAAAGTGAAACCCATGGGTAGCTAGGTATTGTATTAGAATTGTATAGGTTTTTTTATGTGTTTAGTGAGATCTTAGGTTAATCAAGGATTCAAATTTTAAGCTCACTTGACCATATACATCCCTACCTTTACCCTAGCCCCATTACAACCTATGAATAAGACCTCATGATACTTGTACGCATGCATTAAGTAATTATTGATTATTAGATAAAAGAAAAATCTTGGAAAGCATGATTAGGAGAGGATTGAGTGACGAACCCTATACACTTGAGCGAATAGAGTGGATACACTTCCGGTGAGGATTCGATGCTCAACTCCTTGTTCCCGGCTTTCACAAGCGTTCATCTAGCAAGTTATATGCACTTCATATTGATATTCAATTTGGTGGGAATTATGGATTACATGTCATTTTCACCCTATATGCTCATATGTGTTCTTGGAGAACAGATTCACCCTTGACTAAGTAGGTAGATGCTTTTACATTAGTTGCATGTATTCATTTAAGTAATTTTCACTTCATGAACCCTTTCTTCCATGGTTTTGGTCTTTTTTATTTTTAGCATGAGGACATGATTAGTTTAAGTGTGGGGAGGTTTGATAAACCCCAATTTTGTGGTTTATATTGTGTAGAATTTGAGGGGTTTTATCAATAATTTCTGTACTTATTCACAAAAATTGCATGATTTTGTGTTCCCTTTCTAATATTGTCTCATGATGGAAAACATGTTTCTTTTGCCTTAAAATTTCCATATTTTGATCCTCTTTTATTACCATTCGATGCCATGACGTGTTTGTTGAGTGATTTCAGAGTTTATAGAGCAAGAATGGCCTAGAAGAGAGAAAGAAAGCATACACAAGTGGAAGGAATATAAAGATTTGGATTTTGGGAAATTCAGCATGGGCGCGCACGCGCACCTCGCGTACACGCGTGGATGCAGAAAACTAGAAATGGCGCGCGAAGATTGGCGCATCCGCGTGAATTAGCAAAATCTCCATCGACGCGCACGCGTACTGGACGCGCACGCGTGGATCGCGAATTTCAATCGGCGCGTACTCGTGTATGGCGCGTACGCGCGACAAGATGCACGTGACCTCATTAAAGGAAGTTGTGCCTGGCGATTTCTGAGGCTCTAGAGGCCCAAATTCAAGCTGGTTCTGCATGGAAAAGACCCAGGAATGCTAGGGGGAAAGGGGGGATCATTCATACACACTTAGACACAATTTTTAGCTAGTTTTTGGTTTTTGTTCTTCTAGAGAGAGAAACCCTTATTCCTCTCTAGATCTAGTTTGATTTGATCTTCCTTTGTTGAATTCTGAATTGGATCTTGTTGATTTCCAGTTTTGATTACTTAATTTGAATTTCTTAGTATAATTTTGTTTAGATCTTGTGTTAGATTTATGTTTTCTTGTCAATTGTCATTTTCTATCCATTTCATGAATCTTGTGGATCTTGAGTTGTTAATGTTACATTGATGATTTCCATGGTTAATTGTGTTGGTTTGAGTGATTTTACATTGATAATTATTAGTGAGTATTTGTTAATTCCAACTTTATTGCATTTTGAATATGTCTTTTAGTAATGCTTACGATGTGTTTGATGAAATGTTTCCTTTGATTATGGAGTAGTTTTCTTTACTCTTGGCCTAGGCTAAGGGAATTGAGTGACCTTGAGTCATTGGGTCTCATTGAATTGGTGATTTGAGAACCCTTGGTGATCAATTTGATACCCATTAATACTAACTCACTACTAATCTAATTAGTAGATAGGTTGGGACTTATGGGTTGATGTGATCAAACCTATTTGACGTACTTCAAGCTTAGGAGTAGGCATTACGTACTTAAAGCTTTTGGAAAGTAGACTTAATGGGTTAGTATCTCATAATTATCAATATTTGGTATGTAGACAAGGATGGTGATCTCAATTCCCATGCCTAGCCAAGAGTTGCTTTTATTATTCATATTTGAAAACCAAAAATTTTTGCGTAATTCTAGTTATAGTTCCTTGTTAGTTTTAGAGTAGAATTACATTCCTTGTTCTCTTATTAGTTTGGAATTGCTCATACCTTGCTTTAGCTACTTGAATTAGTTTCTTGCATCTCAAGATTTCTTGTTTGATTGAGTCTTTTGGTTTAAATTCTTGCTCAAGATTCGCAACCCCGGAGTTCTAACCAATGTTAAAGCACATGTTTACCCATTCCTTGTGAGATGACCCGAGGTTTGGATACTTCGGTTACTTTTATTGCGGTTGAACTTGTGACAACCAATTCCTTGAAATTTGATTCGCGGATTATTTGTCGGTTGAGGGCTATACATGCAACGCAAAAATCTTGTGAAATTCTTTACCGACGGTATTCCTACCATCAGTGTGCATACGCACACCAGCAAAATCTGGGGGTGTTCCTGCGCACAGGACATGCGAGCGCTGTTGGCAGAGGGGTCTAAAGATGTCTGAGCGCGCACAAAGCACTTTTTTTTTGAAAATAATGACCATGTGTGCGTACGCATAGAAGTTCGTGCGCACGCACAGAATGAAAGCGTGGTGGGGTGCGCGTGCATAGAGGGTGCGAGCGCTGTAAACAGAGCGTGCTACAACGTGTGTGCGTACGCACACCGCCGTGTACTCGCACAGGTAGTGGAAACAAGGGAAGTGTGCGTACGCACGAGGCTGTGCGCACGCACAGAACCCTGTTTCTGCAACATTTTTAAAGCCTCTAAGGCACCAACCATAATATCAATCAAAGTTTTTTCAAGCCCAAAACACATCATTCATCAAAAACACATGATCAAACATAAAAGTCAACTAAATTTAACCTAGAAAGCAATCAAACTAAGCTAATTAAAGAGACAAAATTCAATAAACAAAACTAAAAGAAAGAAGGGTTGAAAGGATTTTACCATGGTAGGGTGTCTCCCACCTAGCACTTTGGTTTTAAGTCTTCAAGTTGGACTTTTGGTTGTAGCTCACATCAAGGAGGCTTGTGCTTCCATCCATCCTTGAGTTGCCAACCATTCTCGCTCTTTAACAATCCTCCGGGATCCCACATGAAGTACATCAAGCTCCTAAGCAACCTCAAGCAAGAATTTGGGATCCAAAATTGTTGGTTGTAAAGATGTATGCCCGGATCCAATACTTTGGTTTCTCTATCATCCTCTTGTTGATTTTCACTTGTGCCCTTGGATGAACAACCTCTCCAAGAACCTTTGAAGCACATATTTGAATGTTGGACTCCTCCTAATTGGACCTTACACCATTCATGCTTTGAATTTCTTTGGAACCTAACACCCAATTTTTCACCATGTAACACTCCAAGAAGCACCTTTAGTTGATAATCCATTTCCAAGAGAGAAAATTGAAGCAGGCCTATAAAGCTCATGGAAGAAATTGTTATCCACTCAATTTGTCCTTGGTGTGGAGTTATCCTATTAAGCTCTTGCACAATTGCTTCCACTTCTTGGGTGATCACCTCTTCCTCACCCGCCTTTTCAAGCTCTTCCATATCCCTCTCAAACTCAAGAGTGGAAGGCTCCTCAAGATCATTGAGGGGGTTGACCAAGGTAATAAAAAATCATTGATGATGCAATCCACTTCTTGATCAAACTTCCTCAATTCTCCATTCACCTCTTTCATTTCATAAGTTCTACCTTCCTCTTCTTGTTGCAATTCTTGTCCTAACTCTTCTACCTTCCCTTGAGGCTCTATGTTCTTCTCCTTACTACACTCCATACTTGATCCTCCACCTTTCTCAAGGGGGATGTCTTGAGTTCTTGAGTGTAGTAGGGTCAAGCGGTTCACCACTTCGGCTATGGTAGCAATGAACTTCCTTTGTGTCCTTCGGAACCCTTCTTGCTCTTGGAAGAATGCTTGAAGGTCTTGTTGTTCTTGGGGCAAGGGTTGGAAAACTTCATATTGAGGTGGAAAAGAAAGTTCAAAAGTTGGGAGAAAAGTTGTATAGTTGGAAGGTGTGTCATGTGGATGAGGGTATTGAGGTGGTGTATAAGGGTGTGGTGGTGATGGTTCATAATGTTGGTAGCAAGATGTGTAGACATTTTGATTCCATGGAGGTGTATGATATGGTACTTGAAGGGTTGGTGGTTGGAGGTTATGGATAGGGTATCCTTCATATCCTTGGGCTTGATATTCATATAGGGGATGGCTTGGAGAAGGATTTGGCTCATTGTAGCATGGAGAAGATTCCTCCTCCCTCCATCTCTTCTCCCACTCCTTGATGCAATCCCAATTTGAAGTCATTATACCCTACAAAATATGCACAACCAAGCTCTAAGCAACAAGGGTGATATCTCCTAGAGAAAGTAGAAAATAAAAACAAAGGGATAAACAAGAAAAACAAAAAACCTAAATATTAAAAAAAGCAATCAAATAACCAAAAAGTAAACTATTTACACTATCAACATATTTATAACAACCAAAAGATAGCACTCAATTGCATCCCCGGGAACGGCGCCAAAAACTTGATGAGAGAGCTATTGTCGATCTAGAATTTCTCAAAATAGAATATGTTCGTTGCAAGTATAGCTAAATCAATGACAAACTCTCAACATCAAAGTTTAGTATTTTCAATTCAAAACATATAAACCGAGAGTTTTTCAATCTCGGGTCGTTCTCCCTAGGACGCAATTGAAGTATTCCTCTTTCGGTTGTTAGGGGGGCAAAACGGGTTTTGTAATCAAAGAACTAAAGATTAAAAGAACTAAGAAATTAAAGAACTAAGAAATGATCAAAATTGAAAGTAATGCAAGCAACAAGGAATAAGATCAAAACTAGTGAAAATGCTATAAATGCAATAAAGAGCCTTGGCTTGGAAATGAGGATCCAAGGAATCCTATCATCGCCATAACCACAACTATGGTAATTATGATGAGTCAGTCTCGCCTAGTCAACCCCAACCATCGAGGAGTAAGTCAAGCAAGCATAATTGACCTTAATCCATAAGTCCTAGCTAACTTACCAAACTAGTTGATAAAAAGCTAGTGTCAATGGAAACAAGAGTCAACTAACTACCCAAGAATTACCACTAAATGTCGGACATTATGACTCTAGTATCCTAGGAACTCAAACCACAAGCCAAGGTGGGAAAATCTACTCAAATTCTAAAATTGGCATTTTCACAAACACCTTGTGTGCATAAAAGTAAAACATAGAAAATTACAAGGGAAAATAACAAACTATAACCAACTATCAACAATACCAACAATAAACATCCAAACAAACATAAAGAAAGCATGACACATTAAATTCATCAATCAAAACTTCAAGAACTCAAAATTGCAATTATAAACAAAGTGCTTGAACCATAAGAAAATAAAGGCAAAAGCAATGTAATTAAAGAGAAGATCAAGAGTACTTACAATAAAAGAAGCAAAAATCCAAAGAAAAGCTTGCTATAAAATGCTACAATGAAAATGGAAATTAAACCCTAAGAGAGCATTTTCTACTCTACTCCTGCTCCGACTCCTAATGCATTTTCTACCTAATCTAACCTAATGAAAGCTTCTCTCTTCATATATGTTGAATCCCCTTATATAGCACTCCAAAATCAGCATCCAAGCCTTTCAAAATGGGCCAAAAGCCCTCAGAAAATGCACAACACGCGTTTCATTAACAAAATCACGTGCAGGGACCTGTGCAGACGCACAGACGTGTGCGTCCGCACACTTGGCTGAATGGGCTCCTGTGCGTAAGCACGGGTACTTGTGCGCACGCACACCTGCAAATTTCCTCTTGTGCGTATGCACGCTGGCTTGTGCGCACGCACACTTGGCTGAATCGATCTTGTGCGTACGCATGCTTGCTTGTGCACACGTACACCTTGCTGTGTGTGCTTTTCCTTGTTTTCTTCATGTTTTCTCTCTTGTACATGCTTTCTTCTACTTTTGGCTATCCATTCTTACCTCTAAGGCCTGAAAGCACTCAGCAAACATATCATGGCATCAAATGGAATAAAAGTGGAATTGAATTGCTCATTTTAAGCACAAAATTGCATGTTTTCACATTTAAGATCAAATTGGGGATCAAACACAAAAGTATGCTATTTTGGTGCTTAAGTGTGATTTCATGTGCTAGAATCCATCCAATTTGAGTAAAAATACACCAACAAATATGGACTCATCAACTATCTTTTCACCTATAAATACACATGCCATCCACCATTCTTTCTCAACTAAAGCAACCGTGCCATTCCTCATGATTAAATAAGCTCTTTTCTTTTTTCAATACCATCCCACATCCAACATTCTTTATCACCTTGAACTTTCATTACCTTGAATCATAATTTTCCTCCTCATATATCTTGGTTGCTCATCTCTTATCATCAACCTTTAGTGCTTGAGGACAAGCACTGTCTAAGTTTGGTGTTGTTAGCCATTCTTCCTTCACACTCAAATGGCTTCAAGATCCTCTTCAAGAAAAAGAAAAGGGAAACAGCCAATGGAGCGACCTCAGTTTGATAGCAAGAAATTTAAATCCTATTTTCATGAGCTTTAATTTAAGGGCTGGATGGTCCACAAAGATGCAATTTTTGAAATTACTTTTAAACTTGAGAAAAACACATATCCTTCCATAAGAAAGGAGATTCAAAGAAGAAGATGGGAACTCCTATGTGATCAACCTTCTTTTGTAAGTCTCACACTTGTACAAGAATATTATGCTAATGCTGTGAGAGATAACAAGGAAGACCCTCCTTACAAAAGCTATGTAAGAGGAATAGAGGTGGATTTTAGCCCAAATGCAATCAGAAGGGTACTCAAAATTAGGCCACGATCCTTCTCTGAGCCTAGCTATAAAGAAAGAACAAATGGAGACCCAATGTATGATGAAGTGGTTAACGACATTTGTGTTTTGGGAACTGAATGGATGAAGGACTCAAATAAAAACCCAAATCTATTAAAAAGAACTTACTTCATACCGAAGAAAAGAGGGTGGTTTGAGACTGTAAAGAGGTCAATCCTCCTGGTGCGCGTGTATGCAAACCCCACACTTTCGTACAACAGCAATACTAGCAAGAGCACTGGGTCGTCCAAGTAATACCTGAGCGAGTCAGGGTTGATCCCACGAGGATTGTGGCTTGAAGCAAGCTATAGTTGTCTTGCAGGTCTTAGTCAGGTGAAATCAGAAGGCTATTGATTGTATGTTGAATGATTATATGTCATAAATGCTTGGATAAAATAATAGGAATTATATAACGGGAATTTAGTTAAGAGTCGGAGTTGCTTTGTCTTTCTGAACTAACTCTGGTACTACTGTCTTCTTTGCTTGCGAATGATCTTCTTCTATGGTAGGCTGTAAGTGATCAAAGCCATTGCCCGTGGTCATTGATCTCCTCTGATACAGAATGAATGCCATGGCCCTTGGTCATTCAATCCAATGGAGGGTGAAGCTCTAGCAAGTCATCCTCTTGGCAATCCTACTCAAAACGCCACAGATAAGGTCGAATCTTTCAGATCAGAAAATGCTGCTTCCTTGGATCTAGCCTATACCACGGAGATATTGATCTCCCCAGAGATCGGCTAAATTGGTCTCTCGAGAAGTCCCCATTCAAGTCGTGGATTAACTGTCTGAGAGATGTATAAACATAGCTGTTGGCTCGTACTTTTCTTCCAGGTACTCACACGAATCCAAGTAGACGCGGGTGTTTGTCAGGCACGTTCATATTAGTGTGATGAATAGAGCTAATTTGTTAGATCGTTCTGTTCATCACGATGAAGATCGGATATACATTTTAGAGATAGATCAAATACGGATCGAAGAAGAAGAAATAGTACTTTTATTAATTCATAGGACTCAGCAGGGCTCCTTCCCTCAACCTAGGAGGTTTAGAAACTCATACTGAGGTAAAACACAATGTTAAACGTGTATAATGAGAAAAGTGATGTCAATTCTATGAATGACATGAATAAAATCCCTTAAATACTAAGTTAATGACTAGTAAAGGTACAACAGTCTTTTTAGTGCTAAAATTCACTTCTAGGGCCCACTTGGTGAGTGTTTTGGGCTGAGATTTCATGAGATCTACGTGCTATGAGGTTTTCTGGATGTGGAACACCAGCTAGGGGGTCCACTCTGGGCCTTTAGACGCTGCGCTCTGCTCTTTGGGTGCTGGATGCCTGGAAGGGGGCAGGAAGCTGGCGTTGGATGCCAGTTTTGTGCCTTCTAATCCGAAGCAAAGTATGGACTATTATATATTGATGGAAAGCTATGGAAGTCAGCTTTCCATAGCCGTTGAGAGAGCTCCATTTAAAATTTTGTAGCTCTAGAAAAGCTCTTCTGAATGTAGGCAGGTCAGATCTGGACAGCATCTGCAGTGCTTTCTCTATCTCTGAATCAGACTTCTACTCCAGGTCCTCAATTACCACCAGAAAATACTTGAAATTGTCCAAAAACACAAAAAACTCATAGTAGAATCTAAAAATGTAATTTTAACACTAAAACCTATAAAAAATTAATGAAAACTAAATAAAAACTACTAAAAACTATATGAAAATGATGTCAAAAAGCATAAAAAATATTCGCTCATCACAACACCAAACTTAAAATATTGCTTGTCCCCAAGAAACTAAAAACATAGTAGGATAAAAAGAAAATTAAGATATAATAAATTTCTAAGTTTCAAATGAAGCTTAGTTAAAATCAGATGAGCGGGACTTAGTAGCTTTTTGCTTCTGAATAGTTTTAGCATATCACTATCCACTAAAACTCAGAGATGTTGGCATCTTAAGGAACTTAGAATCCAGATGATATTATTGACTTTCCTAGTTAAGCTTATTTTGATTCTTGAACACAGCTTTCTGAGTCTTGGTCGTGACCCTAAGCACTCTATTTTCCAGTATTACCACTGGATACATTCATGCCACAAATACTTTACCTGGGTGAACCTTTTCATATTATAACTCAGCTTTGCTAGAGTCCCCAGAAAGAGGTGTCTAGAGTTCTTAAGCACACTCTTTTGAATTGGACCACGACTTTAACTGCTCAGTCTCAAGCTTTTTACTTGACATCTTCACGCCACAAGCACATGGTTAGGGACAGCTTGGTTTAGCCACTTGATAAACCCTGATTTTGTGATTTATCTTGTGTTTATTTTAGGGGATTTTACCACCTTTTCCCACATTTATTCAATAAAATAGCATGATTTTATAATTCTCCCTTGAATTGTGCTCAAGTATAAAAACATGCTTTTTAGGCCTTTAAATTAGTGATTTTGATTCAGTTAAATTCTATTCGATGCCTTGATGTGTTTGTTGAGTGATTTCAGGTCCATAAGGCAAGTATTGGATGGAAGGAATGAGGAGAAAAGTATGCAAAGAGGAGAATGCATGAAGAAACAAAGATTGGGAATGCATCAATGGGCGCGCACGCGTACAAGGCGCGCACGCGCAGAAGTGGTTTCGCATAGAGACGCGCACGCGTACATGACGCGTCCGCGCAGATGAAGAATTTGCCAATCAATGCGCACGCGGTGATACTCTCACATGGCCCACTTAAAGGCATAACGCTGGGGGCAATTTCTGAGCTTCCTAGGCCCAAATCCAACTTGTTTCTGAGTGTATTTCATGAAGAATTGAAGTCCAAGAAAAGGGGGAGCAATTAGTTTAGCCAACATGAGCCTTTAGTTAGTTTTCTAGAGAGAGAAGCTCCCTCTTCTCTCTAGAATTAGGTTAGGATTAGGTTAAATTGTCAGAGATTTATGTTTAATATCTTGATCTCATCTTGTTTCCTTTATAATTTCTCATTTCTACACCTTGATTCTCTTAGTTGTAATGTTAATTTCTCTTTTATGTCTCTTTTGTGATGATGAACTCATGTTGGATTTGGTTTACATTTAATGCAATTTGATGTTGATGTTTCTTTTATTGATAAATTGAGTTGTGAATTTACTTTCCTTGCAATTAGTAGTTGGTAGATTTTATTATTCTTGCAAGTTATGATGTTTACTTTTATTGCACTCTACATGTTTGATGAAATGTTCTCCTTAGTTTTTGAGTAGTTTTATCAACTCTTGGTCTAAGCTAAGGGAATTGGGTGAACTTGAGTCATTGGATATGATGGATTTGGTGATTTGAGAACCCTTGGTGATCAATTTGATACCCATTGACGCTAACCCGCTACTAAGTTAATTGGTAGGTATGTTAGGACTTAAGGGTTGATGTGATCAAATCTATTTGATGTACTTCAAGCTTAGGAGTAGATGTTACGTACTCAAGGCTTTTGGGAAGTAGATTTAATAGGCTGGCCTCTCATGATTATCAATATTTGGTTTGTTGACAAGGATGGTGATCTTAGTTACCTAAGTCTTAGCCAAGAGTTCTTTATCTTGCTTTCTTTACTTACTTGCTTAATTTACTTTTCTTGCCCTCTTATGAACCAAAACCCCCCCTTATCCCTTTATAGCCAATAATTGAGCAATCCATTGTATCCTAGGGAGACGACCCAGAGTCCAAATACTTCGGTTAATTTTCATTGGGGTTTGTTATTCGTGACAGAACCACAAATTTAGTTTGATGTGAGAATTGTTTTTTGGTTTGGGGCTATACTTGCAACGTAAATATTTTGTGAAATTCCTTACCGACAATAATTCATGCAATCAAATTAATGGCGCCGTTGCCAGGGATCGAATGGTGCTATGTTATTGGCTATTGTATATATTGTGAATATCTTAAATTTTGGTTTGTTTGTTAGTTTTTGCTAGTTTAAGATTTTATTTTCTTTGTTTCTTATTAATCTTTGTTTTTATTTTCTCCTTCACTATGAATTCTCATCCTTTTGGCTATGAGTGTAGTTCAAACTATGTTGTAGGAAATGGAAGCTCCAATGATGATATACATCAAGAATTTGGAAATCAAGGATGGGAGGAACGCCAAGCTTATGAACAACCTTCATGGCAACAACCTCCTCCGGACTCTTATGGGTATAATCCTGATCCTAATGTGTATCAATCCAATGTGTGTGATGATCCTCATTGCGGTTGTCAACCACAATCGTCATATGCATATGATCTCATTCCTCAATATAGCCATACACCATACTCACATGTCTCTTACCACCATTCAACTCCATATGACCATAACTCATACACACCATATGATGATTGAATTCTTGACAGTTTAGGATTTCACTAATGATGTCTCGTGTAAAGTAAAGTTTCTAAACCAACAATAATCCTTTCATACTAAAATTTGTTTGTCACAAGTACAAACCCCTAAATTTATAAACCAAAGTATTGAAACCTCGGGTCGTTCTCCCTAGGAATTGCAACAAAGTATCTTGTTATTGGTTATGAGGTGTGTTTTGGGATTTTTGGGATAAGAGACATGAAATATAAATGACAAGGAAGTAAACTAATAGCTAAAAAGGTCTTGGCAAGGGTTGGTGGTCAAAGATCTCTATCCTAATCACTAACCACAACATGAGAATTGGCAAGGATCAATCCCACTAAGTCAACCCCTAACTAATAGTAGAGGAAAGTAAAGTGAGCTATATCAATCCAAGTCCATAAGTCCTAGTTCTCCACCAAATCAATTAGTGAGATCTAGAGTTAATGGCTCCCAATCGTCAATCACTTGGACATTAGCAACTCAAGAGTTTCTAAGTTACCTTCCCAAGCCAAGAGCACTAAAATCTACTCTAAAATCCAACTAAGTATTTTATCAAACACTTAGAAGGCATAAAAGGAAAGCATAGTAAAGTTGCAAGGAATGTAAATCTACAGTAAAATTCAACCAAGCATTTTATCAAACACTTGGAAGACATAAAAGGAAAACATAGTAAAATAGCAAGGAAAGTAAATCTACACTACTCAATTGCAAGGAATTAAACAACAACGAATCAAATCAACAATAAAGGAACATGAATCATAAATTGCATTGAAAGAGAAATAGAAGAATAAAAGTGCATCAACATAAAAGTAGAGAATTACATGAATTAAATGCTAAACTAGAGAGAGGAAAGGTAGAAGAAGAAGAATTGCAAAAGGAAAAGTAAATCAAAGCATGAAATTAACCTAGATCTAAGAATTCGTAATCTAGATCTAACCTACTCCTAATTCTAAAGCATGATAAAACTCAAATAAAACTCAAATAGCATGATAAAACTCAAATAAAACTAAACTAATGACTAGATGTCTCATCCCCCTTCAATCCTTGGGTCAAATAGCATTAGAAATGAGCTGGATTGGGCCCACAAGGCTTTAGAATTTGCTGGCCACGTATTGCTTTAAGTGGATCATATGGCAGCAACAACATGTGTGCATACAGTGCACGTATGCGTCACCATACGTATAGTAACTATGGAAAATATTATATCGTTTTGAAGCCCCGGATGTTATCTTTCTAACGCAGCTGGAACCGCATCATTTGGACCTCTGTAGCTCAAGTTAAGGTCGATTAAGTGCGTAGAGGTTGGCTTGACAGCTTTTGCGATTCCTTCATTTCTTCATGAGTTCTCCATTTATACACGCTTTTTCTTCATTCCCTTGATCTAATCTTTGCCTCTTAAATATGAAATCACTTAACAAACATATCAAGGCATCTAATGGAATCAAGGTGAATTAAATTTAGCTATTCTAAGTCCCAAAAAGCATGTGTTCACTCTTAAGCACAATTAAAAGGAGAATTTACAAAACCTTGTTATTTTATTGAATAAATGTGGGTAAAAGGTGATAAAATATCTTAAATGAGGCATAAGATAAGCCCTACAAATGAGGTTTATCAACCTCCCCACACTTAAACCAAGCATGTCCTCATGCTTAAACCAAGAAAGGACAAAGGGTATCAACATTTATTGAATGTGAACTAATCTAAATGCAACCTAAACTATATGCAACTATCTACATGAATGCAATTGCTTGGTCAAAATAAATCAATTTTCAAGAATATATATATATAAGCACAAGGGCCAACGGTACCAATCAACCAAGCCAAACCACAATTCAATTGAGTTATTAAATATTTTTACAAACTTGCATGTAGAAATGATCATAGGTGGAAACATGTAATTGAGCATCAAACCCTCACCGGATGTGTTTGCACTCTATACGCTCAAGTGTTTAGGGTTGATTCACTCAATTCTCCCCTAATCATGCTTTCCAAGATTTGGTTTTCTTCTAATAATCTACATTTATTCAATGCATGCATACAAATATCATGAGGTCTTTTCTTTAGGTTGTAATGGGGCTAGAGTCAAGGTAAAGATGCATATTTGGTCAAGTGGACTTGAAATTTGAATCTTTGATAAGCTTAGACTTTCCACTTAGCCTATGACATCCTATACGATTCAAAACTAATCTAACTACCCATTTTTCACTTTTTAACATACTCATGCATTTTCTTTTCATTTCACCACACTTATGCATTGATTCTTATTGAGCTTTACTTTGCTTTGGGGCATTTTTTCCCCTTTTTATTTCTTTCTTTTTCTATTTTTTCTATTTTTTTTCTTTTCTTTTCTTTTTCATACTCTTCTCATTTTTTTTCTTTTTCTTTTGTCTTTCTCATTTTTTTCTTTTTGCTTTGCAATATATACAAAAACATCAATGCATAAGGTTTTACATTTTAATTAACACATGAGCATATACCCAATTTCTAATATTTATAACAAAAATACAAAACTACCCTTTTATTCACCCAATGTCCCAAGTTTTCCCACACTTGAATGTTACACACACTCACTAGCCTAAGCTGATCAAAGATCCAAATAAAGGACATTTATTGTTTTCCTCTTTAAGGCTTGTAATGTGCTAAAATTAAGAACAAATGGATTAATCATAGGTTCAAAGTGGCTAACAATGGAAGATAAAAGGTAAGGCTATTTGGGTAAGTGAGCTAAATGAAATGATGGCCTCAATCATGTAAATGCATGAATACACAAAATTATGGACATAGAGAATCAAACAAATCAAAGATTACAATCATAGAAAGAGAATAATGCACACAAGAAGGAAAAATAAGTGGCTATATAATGTAACCACACCATTAGGCTCAAATCTCACTTGATTGTGTTCTTAGCTCAAAACAAGATCCACAATATATATAATTCAAGCAAGTTCTATAAAAATTTTTTACTCAAATTAAGGTGTCCTATAGATAGAAATCTTGAAAAATCTCATTATTTTGACTAAGCTTATTATGTAGATATATGAAAAATAAGAAAATGCAAGTAAAATTCCTAAAAACCTAAAATGAAATGCAAAAGTGTTGAAATTAGAAACTTTTCACCCAAAATCGCCGATCGGTCGGATGACCTCCCCACACTTAAAAGTTTGCACTGTCCTCGGTGTACTCAAAGATGAGTAAGGGGGTATGGCGACTTTCCGGATTGCTACCTTCAGCTGGTAGATCAACTGGTTGCTGCGTGTTCTTTCTTCTGCTTCCATTTTTACGTGTGGTGCATCAATCATGAAAAATAGAAAAGAACACCATAAGATAAGAAAACACAAAAGCAAGGAAGCATACATTGTTGGAGCGAGGTAATTCACTAGAATTGAGTGAGTGAATAAATGTGACATTAATTACAAATAAGTGTGTGAATTCTAAATTGCACCCTTTTAGAACACACATTAGCATAAAAAACTTATGTCACAAAAGAAGCATGCACACCACTCATCCTAGTGTGCTTGAGATGCTTTAAGTAAACTTGTAAGGTAAAACAAGCATTAAAGAAGCATGAAAGCATTCAAGCTAAAAGCATATGGATGCATATGATCATGGAACACAATGCATTGAAGTAAATGCTCAACATCCAATATCAAGAGTTTGCCTAATCAAAGAATAAGGTTCAAATCACATGGTGGCCAAATCATGCAATTCAAGAAGAGTTACAAGCTCAAAGGCAATTCTCATCACTTGGTATTCTTAAAAGGTAAGCATGAAAAACTCAAAACCAAGTAGAAAAATATAACCTCAACAATAGAATCCAACAAAGTTGATAAACATAATGATGTTGAGATAACATCCATTTTTAATACTCAGTAGCAATTAATGGTAAATAAGAATAACAATCCAACATTTACAATGAAAAAGAGAAAATGAAATGAAAACTAACTAAAACTAACTAATCAACTAACTAACTAACTAATTAGTTAACCAAAATAAATGGTCATCAATGGTGTTTGGGAGTGTTGGATGAGGGGTAGAAGAAGGGAAGAAGAAAGGAGAAGGAAAGAAATGGAAAGATGAGAAAAAAAGAGATGTGTTGAAGGAAGGACATCCACGCTTACGCTCGGATGGCGCGCGCGTGGATGGTGGTGCAATGGACACGACGCGTACGCGTACATAGCGCGTGCGCGTCAATGGCTTATTTCGAGAGTGATGCATATGCGTCATGTGCGCGCACGCGCGAGTTGGTTTGTGCGAAAGGCACAATGCGCTCAACGTTCGCACAACTCTCGGGTCAATGTATGGAGGAATGATATTTTGCAATCCACGCGTTCGCGCACATGGCGCGTGTGCATGGATGGTCGAAAATACTTGATGCACGCGTAGACGTGCAGTGCGCGTACGCGTGGATGGTGCTCTGTTTTTCAAAAAAAGTTTTCCTATGTTTTTGCACCAATCCAAGCATTCCAAACCTCCAAACAGCTACCAAAACACCATAAAACCTTATTTAACATACTAAACTACCAATTATACTCAACAAACAAAACAAAACATGAAATTAAACTACTTTTACCAATATATACAAAAGAGAAAAAGAAAAGATTTTACCATGGTGGGGTGTCTCCCACCTAGCACTTTTCTTTATTGTCCTTAAGTTGGACTTATGGGGAGCTCCTCTCAAGGTGGCTTGTGCTTGAATTCATCTTGAAACTCCCACCAATGCTTGGTTCTCCTTTGTGCCCCAAGATTTGTTATTTGTTGCACCAAGTGTTGATGGAGTTCTTCACAAGCTTGGGGCTCCCAAAGTTGATCCTCTTCTTGTAATCCGGGATCCCACACTTTATTTTCACACCGTCTTGAAGTTGATTCCCATTGATCCATGTGGGTGCCATAGTTTTGGAACCAAACAACATCCTAGACCCAAGCAATCTAGTTCTACCCCAACCGTTGCAATTAAGCTTTGAACGTGTAGCCATCATGCACCTAGAATGATATTTCTAACCACTAGCCATCTCCCTTTTGCTCTTAAAGCCACAAATATGTCTAAGTTGACTGATGACAAGTCATCCTAGCCTATCTTAGCTAGTCTTTTCCTTTAGTTTTCATTAGAATTATGCACTTTCTTGAGCTACAAGCAAGCCAATTGAGTAGATTTTCATGTTTCCCTTGATTGAACCAACCATATATGAATTCATGCCATTTCATGAGGTTTTGTGCTATATTTGTTGCATATTATGAAAGATTGAATATCTCATGATTTTGAGCATAGCTTTGATTAGTTTGGTTGATCAATGATAGGTGAAGAAAGCTTGGAGAAAGGTTGAAGCAAAGAGGAATGGCTAGGAGTGAAGAGAGGACAATGGAATAAGTGAAATTGAACCGGGATGCATGAAGTTAGCCCCAACGTTAGCCCCCTAACTTGGAGGCTAACGTTGGGCATGAAAATCACTCCCTGGGCTCCCCACGTTTGAGCCAACGTTAGCCCCCTAACTTGGAGGCTAACATTGGCACATGACATTGAAAGGAAGTGGCCAACGTTGGCTCCAACGTTAGCCCCCTAACTTGGAGGCTAACGTTGGAACTTGAGAAGTTTCTCCCCTGGGCACCAACGTTTGCGCCAACGTTAGCCCCCTAACTTGGAGGCTAACGTTGGCACTTAAATTACAAAGGAGGAAGGCCAACGTTTGCGCCAACATTAGCCCCCTAACTTGGAGGCTAACGTTGGCGCCACTAGCACTAAGCATTGCCAACGTTAGGGTCAAAGTTAGACCCCTAACGTTGGCACCAACGTCCAAACCAGAAGGATGTGGCTTGCTGCTATGAAAAGTTGGGGTCAAAGTTAGACCCCTAACTTTGGCCCTAACGTTAAGTCCAGCTTTGGCTAACTTCAAAACCGGTTCAATTGGTTCACTTCGGTTCTTCTTCAATCTTCAAGAGCAATCAACCAAGGCCTCTTTCAACCCAATTCCACCAAGAACAAAGGCCCAACTCAAGGCTTGAAGATCATTTTGGAAAGTGTATAAATAGGATAGAATTCAAGTTATTAAGAGAGTTTTTCCTTTTAGAATTTTCATAATAGTTTTCGGAGAGCTTTTGAACTTGAGTGAACTTTAATTTCTTGTTTTCATTGCTTTCAATTTCATTTTACTTTTGTCTTGGATCTTGGATTGGAGAATTGAAGAAATTCTGTTTCAATCTCAATCTTGGATCTCTCTGTTTCTTTACTGTTAATTGAATTTCATTTTCGGTTCATTGTTCATCATCTCTTTTCTTTGCAATTTACAATTTCCTTGCTATTGTTCTTGTTGGATCTAGGAAGGCATTGAGATCTAGACTTGGTTTTCTAGTCTCTGGGTCCTGAGATCTGAATTTCTCATTTCAATTCCATGTTTATCGCTTTTTCTGTTCATTTACTTTACTGCTTCAAGATCCGGTTCAATCCCAATTCCCTTTCCCTCTTCTGTTTGATGCAATTTAGTTTTTCCTTGTTTAAATTCTGCAAATCCATTCCCCAATTCCCTTTACATTTCAAGCAATTTATATTCCTTGCACTTTAAGATTCCGCAATTTACATTTCTTGCACTTTAAGTTTCTGCCATTTAATTTCTTGTTCTTTAAGTTTCAGCAATTTATTTCTTGTTCTCTTTACTTCAATGCAAATTATATTCTGTAAGTCACACAATCATCAACCAAATCTTGATTCGCTTGACTAAATCAACCACTAAACTAAAATTTCTCAATCCTTCAATCCCTGTGGGATCGACCTCACTCCCGTGAGTTTTTATTACTTGATACGACCCGGTACACTTGCCGGTTAGTTTTGTTATGTTTTGTGAGAGATTCGTTTCTCAACAAAATATCTCATCAAGTTTTTGGCGCCGTTGCCGGGGATTGATTAGATTGACAATGATTAAGTGAGGTGGTGGTCTAGATCAAGCACTTTTTCTTTATTTTTGACTAACCCACTAACTCTTTGAATTTTTGCTTAAGCTAACTAAAACTTCATTCTAGCAGAAGATTGAAGTGTAACTGGTTTGTGTGCTCTTATGTTCTGCTTGTATGTCAGGTACAAGAAGAGCCATACCCAATTTTCATGAACAAGACGAAAGAACTCTCAAGAGGTTAAGAAGAGCTGAAAGAGGGAAAAGTATTGTTGGAGAAGAGGAATCAGACGAAGAATTCCACGAGATGGAAGGAGATACATCTAATCCAGAAGGAGGAGTCAATAATCAACCACAACAGAGGAGAGTATTGGCTTCCTATACCTTTGCAAATGCTAGACATTGTGGAAGTAGCATTCTCACCCCTAATGTCAATGCAAATAACTTTGAACTGAAGCCACAACTCATCACATTGGTCCAGAACAATTGCTCATTTGGGGGAGGACCATTGGAGGATCCAAATCAACATCTATCTACCTTCTTAAGGATCTGTGACACTGTCAAATCCAATGGCGTGAATCCTGAAACTTACAAGCTTCTATTGTTCCCATTCTAATTAAGGGATAAGGCTGCACAATGGCTTGAAACTTTTCCCCAAGGAAGTATCACTAGTTGGGATGACTTGGTGACTAAATTTCTAGCCAAATTCTATCCACCCCAAAGAGTCATCAGGCTGAAAACCGAGGTGCAGACATTCACACAATTAGATGCCGAATCCTTGTATGAAGCATGGAAGAGGTACAAAGCCTTAATCAGAAAGTGTCCTCTAGAGATGTTCAATGAATGGGACGTGTTGCAAAATTTCTATGAAGGCCTGACATTAAAATCTCAGGAGGCATTAGATCATTCTGCTGGAGGTTCACTACAACTAATGAAAACTGCTGAAGAGGCTCAGAATCTTGTGGATATGGTGGCCAACAACCAATATTTCTTTGCTCATCAAAGAAGCCGCCAACCATCACAAAGAAGAGGAGTAATGGAACTAGAAGGAGTGGATTCAATCCTAGCTCAAAACAAGATGATGCATCAGCAAATTCAACAACAATTTGAGTAAATGGCCAAGAGGATTGATAGTCTCCAAGTTGCAGCAGTCAACACTAGCCAACCATCAACCACATGGGGACAGAGTGAAGAAACTCAAGAAGAACAACAACAAGAGCAAGTTCAGTATATGCACAACCAAGGACCAAATGAAGTGTATGGTGATACATACAATCCATCCTGGAAGAACCACCCAAACCTCAGATGGGGAGATAACCATACCCAAAACCAACAACCATGGCAGAGGAACTCAAACCAACACAATCCAAGAAACAACCAAAATCACAACCAGCAGCAGACTAACCAAAACCCCTTCAGAAAACCTCAAAACAACTACCCCAACATCAACCAATACCAATCTAATAACCAATCTACCAACCAAAATGCCTACCATCCACCACCCACATCGCATAACCCACCTCAAGTATCACCTGAAGCACAAAGAATCACCCACTTGGAAGCCATGATAGACAAAATGTTGAAACACCAAGAAATGGTAGCCAAGAATCAGGAAGCCTCTATAAAGAGCCTAGAGAGACAGATGGGGCAAATCTCCAAGCAAGTATCTGTTGAGAGATCTTCAAACTCACTGTCCAGTGACACAATTCCAAATCCCAAGGAAGAATGCAAGGCAATACAATTGAGGAGTGGGAGAACATTGATAAGCAACAATGACACTACAAGGAAGCAAGCAGAGAACATCAAAGAACCAACAGAGGATGAGAATCAAACAAAGGCAGATGAGGCTAAGGAGCAAGATGTGATGCCAAACAAAGACACTGAGAAACTCAAAGAGAAGAACAACCAGCCACATAGCTCAAGGGAGGTAGCTCAGGGGCAGCAGCAAGTAGGAAAAAGCATCACACCTCCAATGCCTTACCCTCAGAGGTTCAACAAAGAGATGAAAGACAAGCAGTTCCACAAATTCCTTGAGATTTTTAAGAAGCTGGAAATCAACATTCCCTTGGCTGAAGCACTTGAGCAAATGCCTCTATATTCCAAGTTTCTGAAGGATCTTATCAACAAGAAAAGAAGTTGGCTTGAAAGGGAAACCATATTACTCACTGAGGAATGCAGAGCCTTGATTCAAAAGGGGCTTCCTCCCAAGCTTGAGGACCCAGGGAGCTTCTTGTTGCCTTGCACCATTGGGAAATTGACAATCACTAAAGCAATGTGTGATCTCGGAGCAAGTATTAACTTAATATCATCCTCCTTGATGAAAAAGCTGCATATAGAAGAGGTCAAACCAGTGCAAATGTCTCTGGAGTTGGTAGACAAGTCAATGGTATACCCCAGGGGTGTAATTGAAAATCTCTTGGTCAAGGTGGACAGTTTTATATACCCTGCTGACTTTGTGGTTCTAGAATCAAACGATGATGATGGTGACTCTGTTATACTGGGAAGGCCATTTTTGGCCACTGCTAGAGCTATCATAGACGTAGAGGAAGGGGAATTAACTCTCAGGATGCACGACCAGAGCATCACTCTGAAGGTATTACCAGAGGCACAATTCAGCAAGGAGAAGAAAGACTATATAAAGAGTGCCCAGGAAAGTCACAGCAACATCCCAATGCTAAGGAATGTGCAAACTGATGAAAAAGCCCAAAAAGATGTTAGAATACTGGCCACTGAGAAGGGAGGTTCCCAAGGAAAGCCTACAACCAGAAAAGAAAGATCAACAAAAGGAAAGATGAAGCGCAGAAACAAAACAAAAAGGGGTTGGAAGAATAGAAAGATTCCAACAGAGGGGCTTTCTAAAGGTGACAAAGTGCAACTGGTATATCAACAGCTGGAGACAAATCAACAAACCGAGGATTACTACACTGTCAGCAACATACTATCAGTAGAACATGCTGAAATTGAACACCAGAGAACAAAGAAGAGGATCACGGTCAGGGGAGACAAATTGAGGCCTTACAAGCACCAACCACCATAAAAGAAAGCTTCAATGTCAAGCTAGTGACAATAAAAGAGCGCTCCATGGGAGGCAACCCATGCTTTAAGATTCTTGTCATTTTACATTCAATAAATTATGATCACTTGATGCATGAATTCTTTTCTCTTTTCATAAACGTGTCCATTTATTGCATGCACTATTTTGAAACATATGCTAAGTTTGGTGTGTCTTCAAGCACACTTAACCAATATCATAAAGGATTTTGTTTCACATGCTTAAAATGTTTTGATAGAGCATATAGCCGAACACTAAGTTTGGTGTTCACACACCAAAGTAAGTTCAAACGCCTACAAGAAAGTCTTGCACACTAACAAATCATCTAAGGGCTTGAGAAACAAGCAACTTCCATTAACACTGCAGAAATTCAATCACTCTTCTGGGAGGACTACTCACCATTAGCTGAGATGAAAGAAGAAGAAGCCACCAAGAGGTTGTATTGTCACTTAACTCCATCAGTATTGAATTGCTCTAAATTGGAAGTGTGAATATGCCCATTTTAACAGAAACTGTTAGTGTAGTATGCATCAATTATGTTTTTGTTTTTTTAATAAGTAGGCTGGTTTTTATGTTGGCTTGTGTGTTCATTTTCACTTAACAAGAAGTATGTATTGTCCCCTGCATCTTTAAATTCAATAAAGGAACAGTTTGAATGTGAAGTGAAATGGTCTCTGTTAGATAGAAGTGGAATAAAAGTAAGTGGTGGTATGTGTGTGATTGTATAATAGCTCACTTTTAGTGAATAAAGAGCTAGGATATCTCCTTCTAAGTAAAGAGTGGCCTACTGTCTAGGAATCTCAATTGAATTAAATTCCTTGGTTAGAAAGAAAAACAAAAAGAAGGAAAGAACAAAGAGAGCCAAAAAGTGGCAAAACAAAAGAAAAACAAAAAGAAACAAAGCTGGACACCAATAGCTTGAACCTTAAAATACATGCCTGTGATGTCTTTGTACTAGGATCTGCTTGGATTATTAAGCTCTTTGGAGTGCATCAACACTTGGTGACTTGGGTTAACTAACCCGGGATCATCAGCTGAAAGTCCACTATCAAGAGCAACCTAACTACAAGGCATTTAGTAGCCCAAAGAGGTGCTGGGCATCAATGTTTTAAGAAGGAATGTGAGCCAAGTGTCTATGGTGAATAATGTGTCAAGTATAAAGAAAAGAAAATGAACTTGCTACACATGACACTCAAATAAAGCTTTTGAATAAAGTAATAGCCAAGGATAAAGGAATAATGAGAGGTTATAGCAGTATGTCACTTGAAGCTTGAAGGAGACTTTCTAGGCCTAGGAGTCAATAAGAAGTGAGTATTTGCATATCCACATAAAACCCCATGAACTATCAATAACACTCTGCTAGCATGAACTTCCTCTTCCATTTCATTCTTTCTTCTTAATAATTCATTTCTTGCTTGGGGACAAGCAAGCTTTAAGTTTGGTGTTGTGATGACAAGTCATCCTAGCCTATCTTAGCTAGTCTTTTTCTTTAGTTTTCATTAGAATTATGCACTTTCTTGAGCTACAAGCAAGCCAATTGAGTAGATTTTCATGTTTCCCTTGATTGAACCAACCATATATGAATTCATGCCATTTCATGAGGTTTTGTGCTATATTTGTTGCATATTATGAAAGATTGAATATCTCATGATTTTGAGCATAGCTTTGATTAGTTTGGTTGATCAATGATAGGTGAAGAAAGCTTGGAGAAAGGTTGAAGCAAAGAGGAATGGCTAGGAGTGAAGAGAGGACAATGGAATAAGTGAAATTGAACCGGGATGCATGAAGTTAGCCCCAACGTTAGCCCCCTAACTTGGAGGCTAACGTTGGGCATGAAAATCACTCCCTGGGCTCCCCACGTTTGAGCCAACGTTAGCCCCCTAACTTGGAGGCTAACGTTGGCACATGACATTGAAAGGAAGTGGCCAACGTTGGCTCCAACGTTAGCCCCCTAACTTGGAGGCTAACGTTGGAACTTGAGAAGTTTCTCCCCTGGGCACCAACGTTTGCGCCAACGTTAGCCCCCTAACTTGGAGGCTAACGTTGGCACTTAAATTACAAAGGAGGAAGGCCAACGTTTGCGCCAACGTTAGCCCCCTAACTTGGAGGCTAACGTTGGCGCCACTAGCACTAAGCATTGCCAACGTTAGGGTCAAAGTTAGACCCCTAACGTTGGCACCAACGTCCAAACCAGAAGGATGTGGCTTGCTGCTATGAAAAGTTGGGGTCAAAGTTAGACCCCTAACTTTGGCCCTAACGTTAAGTCCAGCTTTGGCTAACTTCAAAACCGGTTCAATTGGTTCACTTCGGTTCTTCTTCAATCTTCAAGAGCAATCAACCAAGGCCTCTTTCAACCCAATTCCACCAAGAACAAAGGCCCAACTCAAGGCTTGAAGATCATTTTGGAAAGTGTATAAATAGGATAGAATTCAAGTTATTAAGAGAGTTTTTCCTTTTAGAATTTTCATAATAGTTTTCGGAGAGCTTTTGAACTTGAGTGAACTTTAATTTCTTGTTTTCATTGCTTTCAATTTCATTTTACTTTTGTCTTGGATCTTGGATTGGAGAATTGAAGAAATTCTATTTCAATCTCAATCTTGGATCTCTCTGTTTCTTTATTGTTAATTGAATTTCATTTTCGGTTCATTGTTCATCATCTCTTTTCTTTGCAATTTACAATTTCCTTGCTATTGTTCTTGTTGGATCTAGGAAGGCATTGAGATCTAGACTTGGTTTTCTAGTCTCTGGGTCCTGAGATCTGAATTTCTCATTTCAATTCCATGTTTATCGCTTTTTCTGTTCATTTACTTTACTGCTTCAAGATCCGGTTCAATCCCAATTCTCTTTCCCTCTTCTGTTTGATGCAATTTAGTTTTTCCTTGTTTAAATTCTGCAAATCCATTCCCCAATTCCCTTTACATTTCAAGCAATTTATATTCCTTGCACTTTAAGATTCCGCAATTTACATTTCTTGCACTTTAAGTTTCTGCCATTTAATTTCTTGTTCTTTAAGTTTCAGCAATTTATTTCTTGTTCTCTTTACTTCAATGCAAATTATATTCTGCAATTCACACAATCATCAACCAAATCTTGATTCGCTTGACTAAATCAACCACTAAACTAAAATTGCTCAATCCTTCAATCCCTGTGGGATCGACCTCACTCCCGTGAGTTTTTATTACTTGATACGACCCGGTACACTTGCCGGTTAGTTTTTGTGATGTTTTGTGAGAGATTCGTTTCTCAACAAAATATCTCATCATTGACCATCCGTCTCAAACAAACCATATTCAAGGGGAATAATAAAGCTTAAGTATAAGGAATTTACCCACTTGAATGAAAGAATGGATGGTGATGGCTTGGGGAGAGGTATCTCCAATGTCTTTGCAAGCTTTACTCCCTTATGTTCTTCCTTGATTGCCTCCACCTCTTCACAAACTTCTTCAACTTCAATCCTTTGTTCATCAATTTCATCTAACTCTTCTCCATCACTCAAATCATAAATGGGAGGTTGAGAAAAATCTACTTCCACATTGCTTTCCATCTCATTGGGAGAAGGTTCTTCAAATTCAAAGGATTCACCACCAAAAAGGTTGGATGCATGATCTTCATCTCCAAGGGGACTCAATTTTTGCTTCATTCCTTCCAAGTCTTTATTCAAAAATTTTTTTGGAGGTTGTGCACTCTCCTTCTCAACATCAAATTCAATCTTCTTGGAGGGGTTCTCTTCAACTCTAGGTTCCCAAGGCGGTTTCGCATCTCCTAAATCTTCAACCACTTCTTCCTTTTCTTCAATGATCATAGGTTCCTCCAATTGCTCTAATACAAAATAACATCCCTCATTCTCCACCGGAGTTTCCAATCTCTCCTTCATGCTATGTTTTTCAATTGATTCTCCACATGTAACCATGGGAATGCTTTGAGTGCTCAAGCGTTGGGAGGCTAAAATGCTTACCACTTTGGTCAAGGTAGCCACAAATTCTAGTGTCTCCATTTGCATTTCTCCTTGCCCTTGAAGTATAAGGCCAAGGATTTCATCCATTGAGGATTGGGGTGGATAGGAGGGTTCAATGTCTTAGAGAATAGGTTCATAATAGGAAGGTGGTTCTTCTTGGCAAGGTGGTGGTGTATAGTGAGGTGGTTCTTGGGAGTAGTAATCTTGGAATGGTGATTCCATGTATGGCTCATATGGTTCAAAAGGTGGTTGGTAGGATGGATATGGATTAGGGTCATATGGAGGTGTTTGGTGAAAATAGGCTTGTGAGTGTAGTTGAGGTTCATGTTAAGGATATGACTCATAGGCATATGGTGGTGGTTCTTGAAAGTTACAAGGAGATTCACCAAAGCCATTGGGTTGGTATGAATCATAGAATGGCTCTTCTTCAGAGTGCATTGGTGGAGGTTATTGCCATGAAGATTAATCATATGCATATGGCTCCTCCCACCTTTGGTTATCCCATCCTTGATACACATTCTCATTATAGTCCTCATTTCTTACAACATAGTGAGAACCAAACTCATAGCCAAAGTGAAAATTCATGATAGCAAGAGAAAATGAAAATAAAATCAAATAAGAAATAAAGAAAACCAAATCCTAAAACTAGCAAGAACTAACAAAAGCAAACATATTCACACTATTTACATATATGCAATAACCAAAAACATAACACCATTGCAAATCCCTGGCAACGGCGCCATTTTGATGATTGGATTCTTGACGGTTTAGGATTTCACTAATGATGTCTCGTTGTAAAGTATAATTTCTAAACCAACAATAATCTTTTCCTACAAAAATTTGTTTGTCACAAGTACAAACCCCTAAATTTATAAACCGAAGTATTGAAACCTCGGGTCGTTCTCCCTAGGAATTGTAACAAAGTATCTTGTTATTGGTTATGAGGTGTGTTTTGGGGTTTTTGGGATAAGAGACATGAAATATAAATGACAAGGAAGTAAACTAATAGCTAAAAAGGTCTTGGCAAGGGTTGGAGGTCAAGGATCTCTATCCTAATCACTAACCATAACATGAGAATTGGCAAGGATCAATCCCACTAAGTCAACCCCTAACTAATAGTAGAGGAAAGTAAAATGAGCTATATCAATCCAAGTCCATAAGTCCTAGTTCTCCAGAAAATCAATTAGTGAGATCTAGATTTAATGGCTCCCAATCGTCAATCACTTGGACATTAGCAACTCAAGAGTTCCTAAGTTACCTTCCCAAGCCAAGAGCACTAAAATCTACTCTAAAATCCAACTAAGTATTTTATCAAACACTTAGAAGGCATAAAAGAAAAGCATAGTAAAGTTGCAAGGAATGTAAATCTACACTAAAATCCAACCAAGCATTTCATCAAACACTTGGAAGGAATAAAAGGAAAACATAGTAAAATAGCTAGGAAAGTAAATCTACACTACTCAGTTGCAAGGAATTAAACAACAACAAATCAAATCAACAATAAAGAAACATGAATCATAAATTGCATTGAAAGAGAAATAGAAGAATAAAAGTGCATCAACATAAAAGTAGAGAATTACATGAATTAAATGCTAAACTAGAGAGAGGAAAGGTAGAAGAAGAAGAATTGCAAAAGAAAAAGTAAATCAAAGCATGAAATTAACCTAGATCTAAGAATTCGTAATCTAGATCTAACCTACTCCTAATTCTAAAGCATGATAAAACTCAAATAAAACTCAAATAGCATGATAAAACTCAAATAAAACTAAACTAATGACTAGATGTCTCATCCCCCTTCAATCCTTGGGTCAAATAGCATTAGAAATGAGCTGGATTGGGCCCACAAGGCTTCAGAATTTGCTGGCCACGTATTGCTTTAAGTGGATCATATGGCAGCAACATATGTTCATACAGTGCACGTATGCGTCACCATACGTATAGTAACTATAGCAAATCTTATATCGTTTTGAAGCCCCGGATGTTATCTTTCTAACGCAGCTGGAACCGCATCATTTGGACCTCTGTAGCTCAAGTTAAGGTCGATTAAGTGCGTAGAGGTTGGCTTGACAGCTTTTGCGATTCCTTCATTTCTTCATGAGTTCTCCATTTATACACGCTTTTTCTTCATTCCCTTGATCTAATCTTTGCCTCTTAAATCTGAAATCACTTAACAAACATATCAAGGCATCTAATGGAATCAAGATGAATTAAATTTAGCTATTCTAAGTCCCAAAAAGCATGTGTTCACTCTTAAGCACAATTAAAAGGAGAATTTACAAAACCTTGCTATTTTATTGAATAAATGTGGGTAAAAGGTGATAAAATCTCTTAAATGAGGCATAAGATAAGACCTACAAATGAGGTTTATAAACCTTCCCACACTTAAACCAAGCATGTCCTCATGCTTAAACCAAGAAAGGACAAAGGGTATCAACATTTATTCAATGTGAACTAATCTAAATGCAACCTAAACTATATGCAACTATCTACATGAATGCAATTGCTTGGTCAAAATAAATCAATTTTCAAGAATATATATATATAAGCACAAGGGCCAACAGTACCAATCAACCAAGCCAAACCACAATTCAATTGAGTTATTAAATATTTTTACAAACTTGCATGTAGAATTGATCATAGGTGGAAACATATAATTGAGCATCAAACCCTCACCGAATGTGTTTGCACTCTATACGCTCAAGTGTTTAGGGTTGATTCACTCAATTCTCCCCTAATCATGCTTTCCAAGATTTGGTTTTCTTCTAATAATCTACATTTATTCAATGCATGCATACAAATATCATGAGGTCTTTTCTTTAGGTTGTAATGGGGCTAGAGTCAAGGTAAGGATGCATATTTGGTCAAGTGGACTTGAAATTTGAATCTTTGATAAGCTTAGACTTTCCACTTAGCCTATGACATCCTATACGATTCAAAACTAATCTAACTACCCATTTTTCACTTTTTAACATACTGATGCATTTTCTTTTCATTTCACCACACTTATGCATTGATTCTTATTGAGCTTTACTTTGCTTTGGGGCATTTTTTCCCCTTTTTATTTCTTTCTTTTTCTATTTTTTCTATTTTTTTTCTTTTCTTTTCTTTTCCATACTCTTCTCATTTTTTTTCTTTTTCTTTTGTCTTTCTCATTTTTTTCTTTTTGCTTTGCAATATATACAAAAACATCAATGCATAAGGTTTTACATTTTAATTAACACATGAGCATATACCCAATTTCTAATATTTATAAAAAAAATACAAAACTACCCTTTTATTCACCCAATGTCCCAAGTTTTCCCACACTTGAATGTTACACACACTCACTAGCCTAAGCTGATCAAAGATCCAAATAAAGGACATTTATTGTTTTCCTCTTTAAGGCTTGTAATGTGCTAAAATTAAGAACAAATGGATTAATCATAGGTTCAAAGTGGCTAACAATGGAAGATAAAAGGTAAGGCTATTTGGGTAAGTGAGCTAAATGAAATGATGGCCTCAATCATATAAATGCATGAATACACAAAATAATGGACATAGAGAATCAAACAAATCAAAGATTACAATCATAGAAAGAGAATAATGCACACAAGAAGGAAAAATAAGTGGCTATATAATGTAACCACACCATTAGGCTCAAATCTCACTTGATTGTGTTCTTAGCTCAAAACATGATCCACAATATATATAATTCAAGCAAGTTCTATAAAAATTTTTTACTCAAATTAAGATGTCCTATAGATAGAAATGTTGAAAAATCTCATTATTTTGACTAAGCTTATTATGTATATATATGAAAAATAAGAAAATGCAAGTAAAATTCCTAAAAACCTAAAATGAAATGCAAAAGTGTTGAAATTAGAAACTTTTCACCCAAAATCGCCGATCGGTCGGATGACCTCCCCACACTTAAAAGTTTGCACTGTCCTCGGTGTACTCAAAGATGAGTAAGGGGGTATGGCGACTTTCCGGATTGCTACCTTCAGCTGGTAGATCAACTGGTTGTTGCGTGTTCTTTCTTCTGCTTCCATTTTTACGTGTGGTGCATCAATCATGAAAAATAGAAAAGAACACCATAAGATAAGAAAACACAAAAGCAAGGAAGCATACATTGTTGGAGCGAGGTAATTCACTAGAATTGAGTGAGTGAATAAATGTGACATTAATTACAAATAAGTGTGTGAATTCTAAATTGCACCCTTTTAGAACACACATTAGCATAAAAAACTTATGTCACAAAAGAAGCATGCACACCACTCATCCTAGTGTGCTTGAGATGCTTTAAGTAAACTTGTAAGGTAAAACAAGCATTAAAGAAGCATGAAAGCATTCAAGCTAAAAGCATATGGATGCATATGATCATGGAACACAATGCATTGAAGTAAATGCTAAACATCCAATATCAAGAGTTTGCCTAATCAAAGAATAAGGTTCAAATCACATGGTGGCCAAATCATGCAATTCAAGAAGAGTTACAAGCTCAAAGGCAATTCTCATCACTTGGTATTCTTAAAAGGTAAGCATGAAAAACTCAAAACCAAGTAGAAAAATATAACCTCAACAATAGAATCCAACAAAGTTGATAAACATAATGATGTTGAGATAACATCCATTTTTAATACTCAGCAGCAATTAATGGTAAATAAGAATAACAATCCAACATTTACAATGAAAAAGAGAAAATGAAATGAAAACTAACTAAAACTAACTAATCAACTAACTAACTAACTAATTAGTTAACCAAAATAAATGGTCATCAATGGTGTTTGGGAGTGTTGGATGAGGGGTAGAAGAAGGGAAGAAGAAAGGAGAAGGAAAGAAATGGAAAGATGAGAAAAAAAGAGATGTGTTGAAGGAAGGACATCCACGCTTACGCTCAGATGGCGCGCGCGTGGATGGTGGTGCAATGGACACGACGCGTACGCGTACATAGCGCGTACGCGTCGATGGCTTATTTCGAGAGTGACGCATATGCGTCATGTGCGCGCACGCGTGAGTTGGTTTGTGCGAAAGGCACAATGCGCTTAACGTTCGCACAACTCTCGGGTCAATGTATGGAGGAATGATATTTTGCAATCCACGCGTTCGCGCACATGGCGCGTGTGCGTGGATGGTCAAAAATGCTTGATACACGCGTACACGTGCAGTGCGCGTTCGCGTGGATGGTGCTCTGTTTTTCAAAAAAAATTTTCCTATGTTTTTGCACCAATCCAAGCATTCCAAACCTCCAAACAGCTACCAAAACACCATAAAACCTTATTTAACATACTAAACTACCAATTATACTCAACAAACAAAACAAAACATGAAATTAAACTACTTTTACCAATATATACAAAAGAGAAAAAGAAAAGATTTTACCATGGTGGGGTGTCTCCCACCTAGCACTTTTCTTTATTGTCCTTAAGTTGGACTTATGGGGAGCTCCTCTCAAGGTGGCTTGTGCTTGAATTCATCTTGAAACTCCCACCAATGCTTGGTTCTCCATTGTGCCCCAAGATTTGTTATTTGTTGCATCAAGTGTTGATGGAGTTCTTTACAAGCTTGGGGCTCCCAAAGTTGATCCTCTTCTTGTAATCCGGGATCCCACACTTTATTTTCACACCGTCTTGAAGTTGATTCCCATTGATCCATGTGGGTGCCATAGTTTTGGAACCAAACAACATCCTAGACCCAAGCAATCTAGTTCTACCCCAACCGTTGCAATTAAGCTTTGAACGTGTAGCCATCATGCACCTAGAATGATATTTCTAACCACTAGCCATCTCCCTTTTGCTCTTAAAGCCACAAATATGTCTAAGTTGACCATCCGTCTCAAACAAACCATATTCAAGGGGAATAATAAAGCTTAAGTATAAGGAATTTACCCACTTGAATGAAAGAATGGATGGTGATGGCTTGGGGAGAGGTATCTCCAATGTCTTTGCAAGCTTTACTCCCTTCTGTTCTTCCTTGATTGCCTCCACCTCTTCACAAACTTCTTCAACTTCAATCCTTTGTTCATCAATTTCATCTAACTCTTCTCCATCACTCAAATCATAAATGGGAGGTTGAGAAAAATTTACTTCCACATTGCTTTCCATCTCATTGGGAGAAGGTTCTTCAAATTCAAAGGAATCACCACCAAGAAGGTTGGATGCATGATCTTCATCTCCAAGGGGACTCAATTTTTGCTTCATTCCTTCCAAGTCTTCATTCAAAAATTTTTTTGGAGGTTGTGCACTCTCCTCCTCAACATCAAATTCAATCTTCTTGGAGGGGTTCTCTTCAACTCTAGGTTCCCAAGGCGGTTTCGCATCTCCTAAATCTTCAACCACTTCTTCCTTTTCTTCAATGATCATAGGTTCCTCCAATTGCTCTAATACAAAATAACATCCCTCATTCTCCACCGGAGTTTCCAATCTCTCCTTCATGCTATGCTTTTCAATTGATTCTCCACATGTAACCATGGGAATGCTTTGAGTGCTCAAGCGTTGGGAGGCTAAAATGCTTACCACTTTGGTCAAGGTAGCCACAAATTCTAGTGTCTCCATTTGCATTTCTCCTTGCCCTTGAAGTATAAGGCCAAGGATTTCATCCATTGAGGATTGGGGTGGATAGGAGGGTTCAATGTCTTGGAGAATAGGTTCATAATAGGAAGGTGGTTCTTCTTGGCAAGGTGGTGGTGTATAGTGAGGTGGTTCTTGGGAGTAGTAATCTTGGAATGGTGATTCCATGTATGGCTCATATGGTTCAAAAGGTGGTTGGTAGGATGGATATGGATTAGAGTCATATGGAGGTGTTTGGTGAAAATAGGCTTGTGAGTGTGGTTGAGGTTCATGTTAAGGATATGACTCATAGGCATATGGTGGTGGTTCTTGAAAGTCACAAGGAGATTCACCATAGCTATTGGGTTGGTATGAATCATAGAATGGCTCTTCTTCATAGTGCATTGGTGGAGGTTGTTGCCATGAAGATTAATCATATGCATATGGCTCCTCCCACCTTTGGTTATCCCATCCTTGATACACATTCTCATTATAGTCCTCATTTCTTACAACATAGTGAGAACCAAACTCATAGCCAAAGTGAAAATTCATGATAGCAAGAGAAAATGAAAATAAAATCAAATAAGAAATAAAGAAAACCAAATCCTAAAACTAGCAAGAACTAACAAAAGCAAACATATTCACACTATTTACATATATGCAATAACCAATAACATAACACCATTGCAAATCCCTGGCAACGGCGCCATTTTGATGATTGGATTCTTGACGGTTTAGGATTTCACTAATGATGTCTCGTTGTAAAGTATAATTTCTAAACCAACAATAATCTTTTCCTACAAAAATTTGTTTGTCACAAGTACAAACCCCTAAATTTATAAATCGAAGTATTGAAACCTCGGGTCGTTCTCCCTAGGAATTGTAACAAAGTATCTTGTTATTGGTTATGAGGTGTGTTTTGGGGTTTTTGGGATAAGAGACATGAAATATAAATGATAAGGAAGTAAACTAATAGCTAAAAAGGTCTTGGCAAGGGTTGGAGGTCAAGGATCTCTATCCTAATCACTAACCATAACATGAGAATTGGCAAGGATCAATCCCACTAAGTCAACCCCTAACTAATAGTAGAGGAAAGTAAAATGAGCTATATCAATCCAAGTCCATAAGTCCTAGATCTCCAGAAAATCAATTAGTGAGATCTAGATTTAATGGCTCCCAATCGTCAATCACTTGAACATTAGCAACTCAAGAGTTCCTAAGTTACCTTCCCAAGCCAAGAGCACTAAAATCTACTCTAAAATCCAACTAAGTATTTTATCAAACACTTAGAAGGCATAAAAGAAAAGCATAGTAAAGTTGCAAGGAATGTAAATCTACACTAAAATCCAACCAAGCATTTCATCAAACACTTGGAAGGAATAAAAGGAAAACATAGTAAAATAGCTAGGAAAGTAAATCTACACTACTCAATTGCAAGGAATTAAACAACAACAAATCAAATCAACAATAAAGGAACATGAATCATAAATTGCATTGAAAGAGAAATAGAAGAATAAAAGTGCATCAACATAAAAGTAGAGAATTACATGAATTAAATGCTAAACTAGAGAGAGAAAAGGTAGAAGAAGAAGAATTGCAAAAGGAAAAGTAAATCAAAGCATGAAATTAACCTAGATCTAAGAATTCCTAATCTAGATCTAACCTACTCCTAATTCTAGAGAGAAGGGAGAGCTTCTCTCTCTAGAGAACTTACTAAAGCATGATAAAACTCAAATAAAACTAAACTAATGACTAGATGTCTCATCCCCCTTCAATCCTTGGGTCAAATAACATCAGAAATGAGTTGGATTGGGCCCACAAGGCTTTAGAATTTGCTGGCCACGTATTGCTTTTAGTGGATCATATGGCAGCAACGACGTGTTCGCGTATAGTATGCGTACGCATCACCATACGTATAGCAACTATGGCAAATCTTATATTGTTTCAAAGCCCCGGATGTTAGCTTTCTAACGCAACTAGAACCGCATCATTTGGATCTCTATAGCTCAAGTTATGGTCGATTAAGTGCGAAGAGGTCGGCTTGAGAGCTTTTGTGATTCCTTCATTTCTTCATGAGTTCTCCATTTATACATGCTTTTTCTTCATTCCCTTGATCCAATCTTTGCCTCCTAAACCTGAAATCACTTAACAAACATATCAAGGCATCTAATGGAATCAAGGTGAATTAAATTTAGCTATTCTAAGTCTTAAAAAGCATGTGTTCACTCTTAAGCACAATTAAAGGAGAATTTACAAAACCATGCTATTTCATTGAATAAATATGGGTAAAAGGTGATAAAATCCCTTAAATGAGGCATAAGATAAACCCTACAAATGGGGTTTATCATCATACCAACCACCATATGAACCATATCTAGAACAACTACCATCCCAATACCAATACTTCCAAGAACCACAAATTCCACACACACTACCTCAAGAATTCTACCAATATGAACCACCTTCCAACATCAACAATCTCCCCTCAAACAATGAACCCTATTTTCTACCACCACCTCCCGATGAAACATTCATGCTAGAACTGAGAAACCTTGAATCTTGTATCTTAAGGCTACAAGAAGAGGATGAAACTAAGTTTAAGGAGCTAAGAGCAAGGATGGCTGGCATAGTAAAAGCCGTGAGTCACCTAACATCCCACCTAAGCTCATGTACCCTAAGTACCCCCATTGTTGAATGTGGAGAAATAATCAAGGAGCCTAGTGAGGGAGTGAACTTGAAGTTCCATGATGAGGAAGAAGAGTTGAAGCAAGAAGTGCAACAAGAGGAGAAGGTAGAAATTAGCGAACAAAAGGAAGTAGTGGGTGGATGTTTGGGATATGTTGAGCACATAAAGGAATCTCAAGCTGAAGAACTGTCCTCCATGGATTATGGAAGATATGTTAAAGAGGAGAGTAACGTTGCGAAAGTAAACAGAGAGTTGAAGGAAATTGATCAAGAAGTGGACTCCATCACTAGTGGTTTTTTGCCCACATTGATCAATCCCCTTGACGACCTTGTTGAACCTTCTCCCAGTGGACTAGAATGCAAGGTTGAGGAGGACATGAAACCTCCAAGACCTATTGTGAGTGAAGAACTGGAAGAAGTGCTCCAAGCAACAAGTCTTCCTATCTATGATGATTCCACATCAACATATGATCCTTTCGAGTTTGAAGAGTCCTTCCCCAAAATGCTTAGACTTGATGATGAGGTAGACTTCACTAGACCTCCTATCTATGATGAGAGTGACGGGGAAGAGATAGAAGAAATTAGTGAAGAAGAATGTGAACTTGAGGAAGCTTGGCAAGAGGAGAAACTTGAAAAACCTTGCCAAGTGGTGGAAGCCTCTAGAAGAGGATGGACGGGAGTGGAGCGTGCTTTATCAAGATCTTTGGGAATTCCTCCACCTAGTTCACCATCTAATCCTTTGCTTGAGTGGGTAAAACTTCTAACTCTCAGCTTTATTGTCCCACTTGTGTATAGTTTGCTTGAGACGGATGGCCAACTTAGGGCGCTTTGTGGAATTAAGCAAAAGAGGAGGATGTTTAGTGGTTGGCGTTCTAAATCTAGACTCATTATGGTTGGAAGCTCGAAATTGAAGAGCATGGATTGGTGTAATGCTCAATTAAATGGGTCCAGAAGAATAGTTTGGTACTTCATGAGAATTCTGCTTTCTTGTCACCCGGACAGAGTCAAGGCAATCAACTAGAAGATGGGTGCGAAGATAAGATATGGGATCCTGGATCACACTTCGGAAGTCAATTTTGGGAGCTCATATCTTGGAGAGAACCTAACCAAAGCTTGGTAAAGTTGGTTGGAACTTCTGACAACCAATTGAAGGACAAGCACTCTTGGAGGTTCAAGGATGGATACAAGCATAAGCCACCTTGACAAGAATCCTCCCAAATGTCCAACTTAAGGACTTAAACTAAAAGTGCTTGGTGGGAGACACCCCACCATGGTAAACTCTTTCCATTCTCTTGTAGATATAATGAATGAATGAATTGGGTTCCATTGTATATAATTCTTTACTTCTTAGTATGTTTTTCTTTGCTTGCTAAGGTATTTATACATTTTATGCCTTAATAAGGGATGATTCTTTGAATTTGAGTTTTTTCTTGGATTGCAAGTTTCCTCAATTTGTTTGAAAAATCCCCAATATTTCAAAATATGTTTAATTTCACATCTTAGCTGGTTTTAGAGTCTTAGAGGAGATTAGGAGGATTATGAGCTCTTTTTGATGCTCACGAGAAAAAAAACCCCCCAGCCACGCGCAAGCGCATAGTGCGCGCGCGCGTCGGCTGCGCATTTAAGATTTCTGGGCCAAGGACCAAATAGTTGTGCCACTTTTGGGCCAACTCTGTGCCTCAACCCACGCGGACGTACGCTGTACGCGTCCGCACCCCTTCATGTTCCCTTACCCACGCGTTGGCGCACCTGGCGCCTCCGCATCTCTTTCATAAGCTCAAGCCATCCACGCGAACGTGCACACTGCGCGCGTGCGTCGATGCGTTTTAGCATCACCCAGGCCAAAGGACCCGAGAGTTGTGCCAACTCTGGGCCCCCTATGTGCCTCTGGCCCAGCTCAACCGCGCGGATGTGCACCGTACGCGTCCGCGCCCATTGCCAATTCTCCCATCTACGTGCAAGCACATATGGCGCTTTCGCGCCAATCCCTGATTCTCCTACCCACGCGGACGCGCATGGTGCACGCCCGCGTGGATTCAAAAATTGCATTTAACCAGGGACACGAAAGCCCTAGCGCAGTCGCGATCCCAACTCCTTTCTCTTCCCCAACGTCTTTCCTCCTTTTCCCTCGATTTCCAACCTTCAACCTTCAATCACCCTGCATCCGACCACCGCCGGTGAGCATCCGCAACCGTCACTGCCGCCATCGCCTCACCTCTCTTCTTCTCCCTCTCTCTCTCACTCAATCCTCTCTGTTCTCTCTCACTTCGCCTCTACTCTGTCACCGCCTTCAACAGCCGCGACTCCATTGTCGCCGGCGAACACCCCAGGTCACCTTCCCAGGCCACCGTTCCTGCCCTGGCCACTTTGCCTCCTCCCTCTGTTCCAACTCCCCTGCTTCCAGGTTCCCCTTTTTCACATTCATTTTAATTTCATTTGATTAATTTTGTTTAGATTATTCTGTTTAGCTTATATAGTTAGATTAGTTTAGTTAGTTTAATGTAATTAGGTGGTTAGCAAATCTGGGCTGAGTAGTGGATTTAGGCTTGTTTGAATTTTTTGCTGCTGTTTGGAATTGTTTTGTTTCACTGAATTGCTCTGTGCTCATTTGAATTGTTGATGCTGCTGCCTGTTTGTAGCATGCTAGTTTGGTTTAATTTGTTTTCTGATGTCTGCTGTTGAACTATTGGCTATTTGTTCAATTCATATGAACTCATATATAATTTTGTGCTTTTAATTCTTAATGATTTCATATAAAATTGATTTGACTGTTTGAATTTGGAAAATAGCCAATTTGCTGCTGAAATGCTGCCGGATTTTTCCTAACCATGTTTCATGAAATGACATTATTCTGATGGGTGTAACAAACTTCTATTTGATAATTTTTGTGTCAAATAGAATTTTGTTGCCTAAATGGTTTTGGAAACCCTCAAGGGCATGTTTACAGGTTTTTGGTCATGCTTTTAACACTCTTTGCTTGCTTGCAATGCTAATTTTCTTATATGCATTGCATGGTTGAGTAAGTTTGCAAATTGACCATAACTTGAAACTCTCTTGAAATTTTCCGCCTCTTTTGCATAAACACACAAGTTTGAAAGTTTTTAATCTATGTGACTTATTGATTCATTATATCAATACCTAATCTCATTAAGTTACATGGATCATGAGGTTTTCCATTCTTATTCGTACTTGTGGCTTGTATGCATTGTTAGAATTGGTGTTAATTGTTGTTTGATTTATTTGATTCTCAAGGTTTTGATATCACCAACACCATTAGTGATCGTCACATTGATGGATGACTTGTTTTCATATTAGTTGGTTCCTAGCAATGTCATATTTCATCATCAATGACTTGATGCATTTCATGATTGTGAGTGTGCTTACATCCCTACTTTGTACATTCTCTTTTGAATTGAGCCGATAACCACCATATCACTGATTTTCAACTGATTTATAACTCTAACTTGTTCAACCAACTAACTTCTTTTGGTTTCCAACTTAACTCTTTTGATCATTCTTTTGGATATGGTGTTTCCTAGGCTTAATAAACGAGAATTGTGCAAATGTGGTTTGAATTCTTGGTTTGAAACTTGATTTGAATTCTGAATTCTGTTTCTTGCATTCCAAAAAATCTCTTTTCTTTATTCATTTCATGAATATGCTTTGCTTTGAGTGCCTATTATCTGCTTGGCTATCTGCTTATATTGTATCATCTCTGTTTTTTAGGATGTCAGACAAAAGAAAAGCTATAGCTACTACTTCTAAAAAGAGAAAGTGCTCTAAAACCTCTACCCCTTCACCTTATGCAAACTATGCTAAGAATCCCCTGAATGAAGAGTATAAGGAAAATCAGCTGCTGCCACCCACTGACCCTATCAAATTCCCAAACCTCTACTGTGAGCTTCGCTTCTCTGATTTCCAGAAGAAGAATCTAAACATTGAGAAGAAACTGTTCATTCCCAATGATGTGAGACGTGCCATAAACACCCGCATTCTGGAGTTGAGATTGGACTTTGTTGATAGAGATTTGGGGAGGATTAACACTTCATGGGTGAGGGAGTTTTATTGTAACTTC
Source organism: Arachis hypogaea (assembly GCF_003086295.3). Taxonomy (NCBI): domain Eukaryota; kingdom Viridiplantae; phylum Streptophyta; class Magnoliopsida; order Fabales; family Fabaceae; genus Arachis; species Arachis hypogaea. The sequence continues at coordinate 100,691,710 of NC_092048.1, read as the reverse complement.
TTTCGGGCCACTCTTGATTCAGTTCAGCTGCGGGGTAGAGAGATTATGATCACTAAGGCTACTATTGGGGATGCACTGCTTTGCCACCATCGTCCTGATGACACATGCGCCTATAAGCAGGCAAAGGTAGCTATCCACTGCATGACATTTGACTATGAGGCGCTTAAGCGCGTGATTGCCACACCTGACGCCCCTCGGTGATGGACTCTGGGAACAAGAAGCCCAAGGGGATGCGTTTCACATATCTGTCGAAGGAGGCTAGGACTTGGCAGCATATCTTTGCCCACTATGTCTTCCCCACCACTCACTTCTCAGAGATTCCGATGGACATGCTAGTTCTGATTGGGTGTGTGATGGAGGGGAAGGAGGTAAACTTACCCCGGCTGATCAGGCAGAGTATGTGGCGCGCGCATATCTGTAGCCTGCTACCCTTTCCTACACTAGTCACAGCATGATCGAGATGGCTGATATTCCGTGGGAGGATGATGATGTGACACCACCACCCCCAGATGATGACGACAAGGAGGTTACCATTCCATGGGGTGGGTGGGTGCACGAGAAGCCCCCACCCAAACGTCGTTCCCGAGCCAGAGCAGTGGAGGAGGCAGCTCAGCCCTCGTCATCAGCAGCAGCAGCAGGACCCCCCTCTACTTCAGCAGCCGCAACATCCTTACCACCACCACCAGCACCTGAGCCTACTTACCTGTTGGTGCAGCACCTACTTCACTTCATGGAGCACCTCGAGTGTCGTGTCATGTGACGTCTCGACCGCATCGACCAGGTGTTTATATCACAGGGCATCGAGCTACCTCCGCTCCCAGACTCCCCCGCTTCCGACGAGCAGGATCAGGAGGAGGAGCATGGTAAGGATCATGACAAGGAGCCGACTCATCAGGATGCACCTCCAGAGACACAGGTCACCATTGAGGTTCAGCATCCTCCTGAGGTTCAGCAGGACACTCCACAACCACAGCCTGAGCCAGTACCACAGCCAGAGCCACAGCCGATCCCAGTTCCACAGCCTGAGCCTGAGCCACAGTCCAGCGCGATTGTTGACCCCCATCCCAAGCTTCAGCAGTAGCATCGAGGACGATGCTTGATTCTAAAGTGTGGGAGGTCACCGTTCGTGATCGTTGTTTGCATTTGTGTGGTGAACTTTCGGACATCTATTTCTATTTTCTGCTATTTTATTTTATTTTGCACTTTATCTTTTAGATCATTTTGGGATTATTGTACATATTTACTACTGTGGATACCCTTATTTTGGTAGTTACACACTTTTATTATGTCTATATATATGTTTTGCATCTTGGCTTTGATTGTGATTAGGAAAGTGTTTTGGATTGATAAAATCTAGTTGACCCTTTTTCTATAAGAATTGTGCTTTGATTGAAAAAGGGGTAAACTAGGGAAAATTTTTAAAATTTTCTAAATCACAACATTGCATTAGAATAAGCTTAGTCAATATGATGAAATTTTCCAAGAAATTCATTTTTAGGGTACCACCCAATTGGTTGAAAAATTTTTTCAGAACTTGCTTGAATTATATACTTTGTGGATCATATTTTGAGCAAAGAACACAAGCATGTGAGAATTGAGCTTTATTGTGTGGTTACATCATATAACCACTTACTTTCATTCTTGTGTGCATTATTCTTTTCCTAAGATTGTAATCTTTGATTTGTTTGATTCTTTATGTCCATTATTTTGTGTATACATGCATTTATATGATTGAGGCCATTGTTCAAATAGCTCACTTACCTAAATAGCTAACTTTTTATCTTCCATTGTTAACCAATCTTGAGCCTATGCTTAACCCATTTTTTCATAATTGTAGCACATTACAAGCTTAAGTGAAAAACAATAAATGTCCCTTATTTGGATCTTTGATTAGCTTAGGCTAGTGAGAGTGTTTATCATTTGATTTTGGGAAGTTGGGTACATTGGGTACAGATAAAAGTGTATTTGTGTTTTAGTTGAAAATTTTTAGAAATTGGGTACATACTCATGTATTAATCATGTGTAAACCATATGCATTGATGTTCTTGTATATATTTTAGCTAAAAAAAATGCAACAAAAAGGGAACAAAATGTCCCAAAGTTTAAAAGTTCCATAAATTCAATGCATATGTGTGGTAATCAAAAGGAAATGCATGAATATGTGAAAAAGTGAAGAATGGATAGCTAGGTTTGTTTAGAATTGTTTAGGTTGTCATAGGTTAGGTGGAAAGTTTAAGTTAATCAAGGATTTGAATTTCAAGCTCACTTGACCATATGAATTCTACTTGACCCTAGCCCCATTACAACCTATGGAAAAGTCCTCATGATATTTGTATGTATGCATGAAGTAATTGTTGATTGTTAGATGAAAAACAAATCCTGGAAAGCATGATTAGGGGAGAATTGAGTGAATCAACCCCATACACTTGAGTGCCTAGAGTGGATCTACATCCGGCGATGGTTCGATCGCTGAATTACATGTTTCCACCCATGATCATCTTTGCATGCAAGTTTGTGAACTTTTTCAATGATTCAATCCAATTGTGGTTTGCTTTGATTGCTAATGCCTTAGCCCTTGTGCTTGCATGTGTATTCTTGGAGATTAATTTATTTTGACTAAGCCATTGCATCATGTAAATAGGTTGCATGTAGATAGATTGCATTTAGTTAGTTGCATTGAATAAATGTTAATACCCTTTGCTTCTTTCTTGATTTTAGCATGAGGACATGCTTAGTTTAAGTGCAGGGAGATTTGATAAACCACGATTTCATGATTTATCTTGTGCTTGTTTTAGGGGATTTTACCACCTTTTCCCACATTTATTCAATGAAATAGCATAATTTTGTAATTCTCCCTTGAATTGTGCTCAAGTGTAAAAACATGCTTTTTAGGCCTTTAAATTGGTGGTTTTGATTCACTTAAATTCCATTCGATGCCTTGATGTATTTGTTGAGTGATTTCATGTCCATAAGGCAAGTATTGGATGGAAGGAATGAGGAGAAAAGCATACAAAGAGGAGAATGCATGAAGAAACAAAGATTGGGAATGTATCAATGGGCGCGCACGCGCACAAGGCGCGCATGCGCAGAAGTGGTTTCGCATAGAGACGCGCACGCGTACATGATGTGTCCGCGCGGATGAAGAATTTGCCAATCGACGCGCACGCGCACATGGTGCGCACGTGCCGATACTCTCACATGGCCCACTTAAAGGCAAAATGCTAGGGGCAATTTCTGAGCTTCCCAGGCCTAAATCCAACTTGTTTTTGAGTGTATTTCATGCAGAATTGATGTCCAAGCAAAGGGGGAGCAATTAGTTTAGCCAACATGAGCCTTTAGTTAGTTTTCTAGAGAGAGAAGCTCCCTCTTCTCTCTAGAATTATGTTAGGATTAGGTTAAATTGTCATAGATTTATGTTTAATTTCTTGATCTTATCTTGTTTCCTTTATAATTTCTCATTTCTACACCTTGATTCTCTTAGTTGTAATGTTAATTTCTCTTTTATGTCTCTTTTGTGATAATGAACTCATGTTGGATTTGGTTTACATTTAATGCAATTTGATGTTGATGTTTCTTTATTGATGAATTGAGTTGTGAATTTACTTTCCTTGCAATTAGTAGTTGGTAGATTTTATTATTCTTGTAAGTTATGATGTTTACTTTTATTGCACTCTACATGTTTGATGAAATGTTCTCCTTAGTTTTTGAGTAGTTTTATCAACTCTTGGTCTAAGCTAAGGGAATTGGGTGAACTTGAGTCATTGGATATAATGGATTTGGCGATTTGAGAACCCTTGGTGATCAATTTGATACCCATTGACGCTAACCCACTACTAAGTTAATTGGTAGGTAGGTTAGGATTTAAGGGTTGATGTGATCAAATCTATTTGATGTACTTCAAGTTTAGGAGTAGATGTTACGTACTCAAGGCTTTTGGGAAGTAGACTTAATAGGTTGGCCTCTCATGATTATCAATATTTGGTTTGTTGACAAGGATGGTGATCTTAGTTACCTAAGTCTTAGCCAAGAGTTCTTTATCTTGCTTTCTTTACTTACTTGCTTAATTTACTTTTCTTTCCCTCTTATGAACCAAACCCCCCCTTACCCCTTTATAGCCAATAATTGAGCAATCCATTGTATCCTAGGGAGACAACCCGGAGTCCAAATACTTTGACTAATTTTCATTGGGGTTTGTTATTCATGACAGAACCACAAATTTAGTTTGATGTGAGAATTGTTTGTTGGTTTGGGGCTATACTTGCAACGTAAATATTTTGTGAAATTCCTTACCGACAACAATTTTTGTAATCGCCACTTAGGCTAGGATTTTATTTATTTGGGCCCTCCTAACCACTGATGCTCAAAGCCTTGGGCCCTTTTACCCTTGCCTTTTGGTTTAAAGGTTTATTGGCTTTTTCAATCTGCCCTCATTTTTCTGCATTTTTGGGCAGTAATAGATTTTTCTTTTTATTTTTTTCTTTTTCTTTTTCACTATTTTCTTTCTTGCATGCATATAATAATTTTTTTTCTTTTGCAACATGCTTTTTCTTTTGCCTTTTGCTGCTTTTTCTTGCTTCAATAATCAATTTTCAGATTTTTCATATTATCAATAATAATTTCCTTTTTCCTTATTCTTTCAAGAGCCAACATTCATAGATTTCAACTTCAAACATGCACTATTTATTTCATACATTCAGAAAACAAAATCAAATGACACCACATCAAACTAATTAAACTAATCTTATTTTAAACTTGAAATTCATGCATCTCTCAGTTCTTTTCAGGTAAAAGTTTTTATTTAAGCAAGGTGAGAGATATATGGCACATTTTACATCTTAAAGACATCAAATGCAAATGATCATGCAACTTAGAACAAGAGAACAAATAAACAGACAGAAAATAGAAAAATAACAGGAAAGGAGTAAAAGAGAACAAATTCACCTGAATGCTGGTGGCCAGTGCTCCTCCTTGAGGATCCTGTGTAGTACTTGATCTCTTTTATGTCACTGCTTTGTCTCTGTTGAGGCGGCTGATGGGTTGAGTTAGTGTCGATCTAGAATTTCTCAAAATAGAATATGTTCGTTGCAAGTATAGCTAAATCAACTACCAACTCTCAACATCAAAGTTTAGTATTTTCAATTCAAAACATATAAACCGAGAGTCTTACAACATCGGGTCATTCTCCCTAGGATGCAAATGAGATGTTACGATTTCGGTTGTTAAGAGGACAAAAAGGGATTTGTGCAATCAAAGAACAAAAGATTAAAAAAACCAAGAAATAGAGGAACCAATGAAAGAGCAAAATTGGGAATTAATGCAAGTATCAATGAACAAGATCAAAACTAGTGAAAATGCAAAGATATGTAAAAGAGCCTTGACTTGGGAATGAGAGTCCAAGGAATCCTATCATTTTCATAACTACAACAATGATAATTATGATGAGTCAATCTCGCCTAGTTAACCCCAACCATCGAGGAGTAAGTCAAGCAAGCATAATTAACCTTAATCCATAAGTCCTAGCTAACTTATCAAACTAGTTAATAAAAAGCTAGCGTCAATGGAAACAAGAGTCAACTAACTACCCAAGAATTACCACTAAATGTCGGACATTATGACTCTAGTATCCTAGGAACTCAAATCTCAAGCCAAGGTGTGAAAATCTACTCAAAACTCATAATTGGCATTTTCACAAACACCTTGTGTGCATAAACCAAAACATGGAAAATTGCAAAGTAAAATAGAAAGCTATAACCAACTATTAACAAAACCAATTATAGACAAGCAATCAAACATAAAAGAAGTATGAAACATTAAATTCATCAATCAAAACTTCAAGTAACACAAAATTGCAAATATGAACAAAGTAACTTGAACCAAGGGAAATTGAAAATAAAGACAATGTAATTAAAGAGGAATTAAAGAGTACTTACAATTAAGGAAGTAAAATCCAAAATTAAAGCTTACTATAAAATGCTACAATGGAAATGGAAATTAAACCCTAAGAGAGCATTATCTACTCTACTCCTACTCCTACTCCTAATGCATTTTCTACCTAATCTAACCTAATGAAAGCCTCCTCTTTCATATGTGTTGAATTCCCCTTATATAGCACTCCAAAATTAGCATCCAAGCCTTCCAAAATAGTCCAACAGCCCTCAGAAAATGCACAGCACGCGTTTCATTAATGAAATCATGTGTAGGGACCTGTGCGGACGCACAGATTTGTGCGTCCGCACACTTGGCTGAATGTTGACCTATGCGTACGCACAGGTACTTGTGCGCACGCACACATGTAAATTTCCTCCTGTGCGTATGCACGCAAGCTTGTGTGCACGCACACTTGTCTGTGTGTGCTTTTCCTTATTTTCTTCATGTGTTCTCCCTTCTACATGCCTTCTTCCACTTTTTCTTAGCCAATCTTGCCAAAATGACCTGAAATTACTCACAAAACACATCACGGCATCGAATGGCATGAAAGTGGAATTAAAATTACTAATTTAGGTACAAAAATGCATGTTTTCACATTTATGTCCAAATTAGGGAGAAATCACAAAAGCATTCTATTTGAGTACTTAAGTGTGAAATTATGTGATGAAATCCATCTAAATCAAGCTAAAATATATTGTCAAATATGGACTCATCACTACACAGGCTCATGTGCATACTTTCTAGTTTGCTCCATCCTCTTCTTCTATACTTAAGAGTGGTAGAAGTCATAAAGCTGAGCTTTTGCAACACCAAACATAAGAGTTTTGCTCGTCCTCCAGCAAATATGATCAATGGGGAAGAAGAAGGTAGGGGTAGGTAGAGCTTCTGTGGGACCTCTTGGTCCTGAGAGGCTAGGGAATTCTAGATTTCTTGCTTCTCTGTATTGGCATTTGAACACCCAGGGGCTGCTCCCTAGCTGGCGTTCAACGCCAACAATGCTCCCCTCTTGGGGTGTTGGACGCCCAGTAAGGACTTCCTTACTGGCGTTCAACATTGACACTCTTTTCGGAGTGTTCTATTTTCACTGCTGTGAATTCTATCTCTTGACTGATGCACATGATCATGACTCTAAGACTGAAAGAAAAACAAAATGAAAATAAAATAAATAAAGTTGAGTAAAGTTAGGTTACCTTCCAATAAGCACCTCTTTAATGTCTTTAGCTGGACTTCACTGTACTTAACTTAGTAGCAGTGTTGAGCCTCCTGGCTCTATATCTCCTTCAAGGTAATGCTTGACCCTCTGTTCATTGACAGTGAACCTGGTTTCTTTATCTTGAAGTTCTATGTGTCCGTAAGGTGATACCTTGGTAATCATAAACGGTCCTATCTACCGGGATTTAAGTTTTCCAGGGAATAGTTTGAGTCTTGAATTGAAGAGCAGGACTTTCTGTCCTGGTTCAAAGACTCTGGAAGCTAGCTTCCTGTCATGCCACTTCTTTGCCTTTATCTTATAGATTTTGAATTTTCAAATGCTTCTAAGTGGAATTCATCCAACTCATTTAGTTGGAGCAGCCATTTCTCCTCTGCTGCTTTAGCATTAAGGTTGAGGAACCTAGTAGCCCAATAGGCTTTGTGTTCTAGTTCCACTAGCAAATGACAGAACTTCCCATATACTAACTGATATGGTGAGGTTCCAATAGGGGTTTTGAAAGCTGTTCTGAATGCCCACAGAGTATTATCAAGCTTTCTAGCCCAATCCTTTCTAGAGGCACTTCTGTCCTCTCTAGGATTTGCTTCAGTTCTCTATTTGAGACTTCAGCTTGCCCATTAGTTTGGGGATGATACGATGTTACTACTTTATGGCAAACTCCGTATCGGCTTAAGACAGAATCCAGCTGTCTGTTGCAGAAATGAGTTCTTCCATCACTGATTAGTGTCCTAGGGACACCAAATCTACTGAAAATGTTCTTCTGGAGGAACTTCATTACTACTTTAGTGTCATTAGTGGATGTTGCTATTGCTTCAACCCATTTAGACACGTAGTCTACTGCCACAAGGATGTAGGTGTTTGAGTATGAGGGCAGGAATGGTCCCATGAAATCTATGCCCCATACGTCAAACAACTCAATCTCTAAGATTCCTTGTTGAGGCATTCTGTGACCATGAGGAAGGTTGCCAGCACTCTGGAAACTATCACAGTTACGGACGAACTCTCTAGAATCTTTAAAGAGAGTAGGCCAGTAAAAGCCACTTTGGAGTACCTTAGTGGCTATCCGCTCACCTCCAAAGTGTCCTCCATAGTCAGAGCTATGGCAATACCATAGAATTCTCTGTGCCTCTTCTTCAGACACACAACGTAGGATTATTCCACCTAAGAATCTTTTAAAGAGATATGGCTCATCCCATAGGTAATATTTTGCATCATGCATGAGTTTCCAGGCTTGCTGCCTGGTAAACTCTTTAGGAATGAACCGGATAGCCTTGTAGTTTGCAATGTCTGTAAACCAAGGTACTGTCTGGATGGCATAGAGTTGCTCATCTAGAAATGATTCGGATATGTCAATAGAGGGAGAGGATGTGCCTGCTACTGGCTCAATCCGGGACAAGTGATCAGCCACCTGATTTTTTGTCCCTTTTCTGTCTCTAATTTCTATATCAAACTCTTGCATGAGCAATACTCATCTCATAAGTCTGGGTTTAGAATCCTGCTTAGTGAGTAGAACTTTAGAGTAGCATGGTCAGTATAAATAATGACCTTAGATCTTACTAGGTAGGATCTAAACTTTTCAACGGCATAAACCACTGCAAGTAGCTCCTTTTCTGTAGTAGTGTAATTTTTCTACGCATCATTTAATATGCGACTAGCATAGTAAATGACATGCAGAAGGTTGTCATGTCTCTGACCTAGGACTGCGCCAATTGCATGATCACTTGCATGACTCATTAGCTCAAATGGCAAGTCCCAGTTAGGTGCAGAGATGATAGGAGAACTGACAAGCTTGGCCTTCAGAGTTTCAAAGGCATGCAGGAATTCTTGGTCAAAGACAAATGGAACATCGGTGGCCAAGAGATTGCACAGGGGTTTGGTGATTTTAGAAAAATTTTTTATGAACCGCCTGTAGAATCCTGCATGTTCTAGGAAGCTTTTGATAGCCTTAACACTAGTAGGTGGAGGCAAGCATTCGATCACTTCCACCTTAGCTTGATCCACTTCTATCCCTTTGTTTGAGATCCGATGCCCAAGAACAATGCCTTCAGTCACCATAAAGTGGCATTTCTCCCAGTTTAGAACTAGATTTGTTTCTTGGCATCTTTTTAGGACTAGGGTCAGATGATCAAGACAGGAGTCAAATGAGTCTCCATAAACAGAGAAGTCATCCATGAATACTTCAAGGAACTTCTTTACCATGTCAGAGAAGATGGATAACATACATCTCTGAAAGATGGCAGGTGCATTGCACAGGCCAAATGGCATTCGTCTATAGGCGAATACGCCCGAAGGACATGTGAATGCCGTCTTCTCTTGATCTTGTGGATCTACTGCTATTTGATTGTACCCGGAATATCCATCCAGGAAACAATAAAAATCATGACCTGCTAGTCTTTCTAGCGTTTGGTCAATGAAGGGTAAAGAAAAATGATCTTTCCTAGTGGAGTCATTGATTTTTTTGTAATCAATGCACATATGCCACCCTGTAACTGTCCTTTTTGGGATCAACTCATTCTTGTCATTGTGAACCACTATCATTCCATCCTTCTTAGGAACAACCTGGACAGGGCTCACCCATGTGCTGTCAAAAATGGGATAAATAATCCCAGCCTCATAGAGTTTGGTGACCTCCTTCTGCACAACTTCATTCATGGATAGGTTCAATCGCCTCTGTGGTTGTACCACTGGTTTGGCATTATCCTTCAGCAGGATTTTATGCATACATCGGGCAGGGCTAATGCCCTTAAAGTCACTAATAGACCACCCAAGGGCGGTCCTGTGTGTTTTAAGCACCTGAATTAATGCTTCTTCTTCCTGTGGCTCTAGTGTAGAGCTTATGATCACAGGATAGGTATCTCCCTTTCCAAAAAATACATATTTCAGGGAGGAGTGATCATGGAAATCTTGCATCTCTACAAAATTTCTTCGGTAAGTTGATGCCAAGGCATCTTAGGCTAGTTTCACTAGCATTTTTTATGTTATTTTTAGTTGTTTTATGCATTTTCTTGAGCCTTAAGTAATCATTTGGGCCAAATAGTCATGCTTGTCTTAAATCATTCAAACATGAAGATTTTTATGCAAATTCCATGAGTTTTTAGTTATATTCCTTGAATGCTATGAATGGAAGAATTCTCATGAATTTTAGCAAGACTTTGATGCAACTGTTTGGATGATTTCAGGGAAGAAGAGGCTAGGCAAGGAAGCAACAAAATCAATAAAGGAAGCTTGAATATCACATGTGGAGTTTAAGTTCCAGTTTAAGCCTAAACTGGAGCTTAAACGCCAAAAATCATGAAGGATAAGAAATGCTGGAATTGAAGTTTAACCTCCAGTTTGACCTCAAACTGGAGGTTAAACGCCAGAATGATAATGCCACTCAGGAAGGAGTTCTACGTTTAACCTCCAGTTTAACCTTAAACTGGAGGTTAAACGCCAGGAGTGGGAAGAGCACCAGGGAGCCATTTCCACGTTTAAGCTCTAGTTTGACCTCAAACTGGAGCTTAAACGTGTTCGACCAAGAACTTTCCTCCAGGGTTGCTTTCTCCATTTCCACGTTTAACCTCCAGTTTGACCTCAAACTGGAGGTTAAACGTGTTCGACACCTCCAGGGCTACCATTCTAAGCTTCCACGTTTAACCTCCAGTTTGACCTCAAACTGGAGGTTAAACGTGTTCGACCTCCAGGGCTACCTCTTCCATTTCCACGTTTAAGCTTCAGTTTAACCTTAAACTGAAGCTTAAACGTGTTATATGGAACAGCTTGACCATGCCTTCTTCAAACATAAATAACTTGAGCTACAAAACTCCAAATGAGGTGATTCAAAATGCATTGGAAAGAAGACATCTAGAGCTTTCCAAGCATATATGGCATGCATGGTGGATACTAAAAATTGAGGGAGAAAACAGCCCCGTAATGTGCATAGAAGAGCATAGTACCAACATGCAATCAGGCCAGCTGACCTCTTCACCTTCCATGGAGTATAACTCGAGTTATAGAGATCCAATTGAGGTGCTTCCAGTTGCGTTAGAAAGCTGACATCCATAGCTTTCCAACGAGGTATAATAGTCTATATTTGGCATCAAATTGGCAAGGTTGACAAGAGAACAAAGTGACGACTCAAGAAAGGGGGTGCAACATTTGAGTGTAGTTTAATGGATCATTATCCTTTTTGGATCAATTATGTCACTCAGCCCTTCAAGCAAGCAAGGCCCATCAACAACACCAAATCAAGGCCACAAGAATCATCTAGAATAGTTTATTTTCATTTGATTGTAATTTGCTTTGAATTTCATTTTCATTTTGTAATTTAGGGAGCCTATTTAAAGGCCTTAGTTTCTGCATTTAAAGGGAGGGGGAATTGAAGGGGAATCCAGCCCCTGATGGGGACTTTTACCCTTTTACTTTTACTTTTCACTCTTAGCTAGTTTTCCTTTTCTTTGTAATTGAATTCAGAGCTATGACTCACTAAACCCCCTTTCATTGGGTTAGGGAGCTCTATTGTAATTCAATGAATCAATAATAGTTTATCTTCTTCTTCAATCTTTTCTCTTGAATTTTGTTAGAAAGCTTCTCGATCTAATTCCATTGAGTAGTTGTCTTGGGAAAGAAACTACCCATACTTGGAATCCTTCGGAGCCTTGGGAAAGGAATGGAGGATTCATGCTAGAGAAGCTTTCTCACAATGAATTGGATTAGGGTTTGGATGGATATTGTGACATGTAATCCTACCAAATTGTGGTTCATGAAATTGTGTGGTATAATCAGTGATCAAGCATCATCTCTTCTTATGAACATTTAAACCAAGGGATTGGGAATTTGTTTGTTTTTAGAGAGAATTGGTGAGCCAAGGGATTGGGATCCAATCATATAAGATTGCCAAGCAAAATTCAATGAACGCATTGGTTGAGGAAGAGATAAACATGTTTTGATTCGGAGATCTCAATATCTCCTATAACCCAATGAATTCCCCATTTCTGATTTCCACTTTCTCTTTACATTCTGCTACTCAATTCATGCAATCACCCCCATTCCCTTTTTAATTTCAGCAATTTAGTTTCTGCTCTTTAATTCATGCAATTTAAGATTCCGCCATTTCAATTTCTTGTCATTTACTTATCCCGCCAATTTTACATTCCGCAATACTCATCTCAATCTTGATTCCGCTCAACTAGAACACACTTCTAATCCGAATTGCTCATTCAACCAATCCTTGTGGGATTCGACCTCACTCTATTGTGAGTTTTTACTTGACGATAACCGGTGCACTTGCCGGAAGGAATTTTGCCGATCGTGCAATTTCCTAAATCGTAGCATAACTAGTTTATGTGCATCATAAGTATACCGAATTATCGTTAAGTAATAACTCACAAGAGTGAGATCGAATCCCACAGAGATTAACGGATTAGGCAAGCAATAGTTGATTAATTAGCCTAGTTATACAAGCATAATTGGATGATAAGCAACATGGAAATGAAAATGACATGAAAGTAAAGAAAAGTAATAAAGTGCAAGAAAGTAAATGGCAAGAAAAGTAAAGTGCAAGAAATTAAAGTGCAAGAAAGTAAATAGTTAGAACTAAAAAGGAAAAGGGGCATTGGGATCAAGAGGTATTGGATTCTCCGGACCAATCATATTCTCATCTCATCTTCAATCATGCAACCCATTGACCTCTTGGCAAACATGAGTGATTGAACCCTAATTCCTTGGTGATTCAATCTCTCAATTCTTGATCAATAGCCAATTCCTTGGTCTAGTTGTTCATGAAGAGAGATCTAGCTTGGTCCCTGATTATACCACACAATCTCATAGATCCAAATAATGGGTAGATTAAATATCACAATATCTAACCCAAAACCCAAATCTACTCAATTGTGAGAAAGAATTTCAAGCATGATTTTATGATTTCTCTTCCAAGGTTCACATAAAACCCAATTACATTCAATCTCTTTTCTAAGATAATTGAATACTAAAATGAAGAATGAAATCTTTCTAGTAAATCAAAGAGAGATGAAGAGAAGAACAAGAAGAAAAACAAATTAATCCATTAAATTGCAAAAGAGCATTCTTTTCCAATGGAAAGAGTTACTTACAAAGTAATATGGAAGAACATGGAGGAGAAGAGAAGGGTAGAAGGAGGGGTCTGAAGACCCACTCCCCCAATTGTGTCTAGAATTCCCCAAATTGATTCCCCCATTCTATGAAACTAAGGCCTTTATATAGGCTCTCCTAAATTACAAACTTAAATGAAATTGAAAGAAAATTACAATGAAATGAAAATAAACTATTCTATATGTTTCTTATGGCCTTGATTAATTGATAATTGTGTCTTGAATGAGAGTTGAAGTGGGCTTGGTTGAAGGTTGGGGGCTGCAGGGAGAGTGATGAGTATTTTGGTGGAAAAATAAATTTCTCCCAAAACACACAAATCTAACCGGCAAGTGCACCAGGTCGCATCAAATAATAAAAACTCACGGGAGTGAGGTCGATCCCACAGGGATTGAAGGGTTGAGCAATTTTAGTTTGGTGGTTAATTTAGTCAAGCGAATCAAGATTTGGTTGGGTGATTTGTGATTTGCAGAATTTAAATTGCATGAAATTAAAGAGAGCAGGAAATTAAATTGCTGAATCTTAAAGAACAAGAAATTAAATGGCAGAAACTTAGAGTGCAAGAAATGTAAATTGCGGAATCTTAAAGTGCAAGAAATGTAAATGGCTCGAAATGTAAAGGGGATTGGGAGTTGGATTTGCGGAAATTAAACAAAGAAAAGTAACTTACATCAAACAGAAAAGTAAAAGAGTGTTTGGGTTGAATCGGATCTTAAAGCAGTAAAGTAAATGAACATTAAAAGCAAGAAACAAAATGTAAATTGGGAAATCAGATCTCAGGATCCAGAGACTAGAAAACCAAGTCTAGATCTCAATGCCTTCCTAGATCCAACAAGAACAATCGCAAGGGAATTGTAAATTGCAAGAAAAGTAAACGAAGAGCAATTGACAGAAATTAAATTCACTCAAGCAGTAAATAAAGCAGAGAGATCTAAGGATGAGATTGAAACAGAATTTCTTCAATTCTCCAACCCAAGATCCAAGACAATTGTAATTGAAATTGAAAGCAATAAAACTAAGAGGAAGAGAAGTGAATTCTCTTTCCCCAAGACTAAGAAATTAAAGATCACTCAATATCCAAAGCTCTCCGAAAACTATTATGAAAATTCAAAAGAAAAGCTCCCTGAAGAACTTGAATTCTATCCTATTTATACACTTTCTTCAAATGATCTTCAAGCCTTGAGTTGGGCCTTTGCTCTTGGTGGAATCGGGTTGAAAGAGGCCTTGGTTGATTGCTCTTGAAGTTTGGAGAAGAACCAAAGTGAACCAATTGAACCGGGTTGGAGTTTTGCAAAAGTTGGACCAAAAGTTGGAGCAAAAGTTAGGGTCTAACTTTTGGTCCAACTTTTCATATCAGCTAACATAACTTGCTGATACTCACGTTGGTGCAAAAGTTAGGGGTCTAACTTTTGCACCAATGTTGGCCTTCCTTGGTGCACTTGAGGCGCCAACGTTAGCCCAAAAGTTAGGGGCTAACGTTGGCGCAAACTTTTGCTCCTCCCCTTTTAGTTTTCATGTGCCAACGTTAGCCTCAAAGTTAGGGGCTAATGTTGGCGTAACTTTTGGTGCCCAGGGAGTGTTTTTCTCATGCCAACGTTAGCCTCAAAGTTAGGGGCTAACGTTGGCGCAAACTTTTGGTGCCCAGGGGTGATTTTCATGTGCCAACATTAGCCTCAAAGTTAGGGGCTAACGTTGGCGCAAACTTTTGGTACCCAGGGAGTGATTTTCAAGTTCCAACGTTAGCCCAAAAGTTAGGGGCTAACGTTGGGGCTAACTTTTCACCCAAAAGTTTGTGCAAAAGTTTGAGGCTAACTTTAGGTCCAGCTTTTTGCTTCCTGGTTCAATTTCACTTATTCCATTGTCTTCTCTTTACTCCTAGCTATTCCTTCTTGCTTCAACCTTTCTCCAAGCTTTCTTCACCTATCATTAATCAACCAAACACATCAAAGCTATGCTTAAAATCATGAGATATTCATTCTTTCATAATATGTGACAATTATAGTATAAAACCTCATGAACTAGCATGAATTCATACATGGTTGATTCAATCAAAGGAAACATGAAAATCTACCTAATTGGCTTGCTTGTAGCTCAAGGAAGTGCATAATTCAAGTGAAAACAAAAGAAAAAGGCTAGTTAAAATAGGCTAAGATGACTTGTCATCACAACACCAAACTTAAAGCTTGCTTGTCCCCAAGCAAGAAAAAATTTATTGAGAAGAAAGAATGAAATGGAAGAGGATGTTCATGCTAGCAGAGTATTATTGATAGTTCATAGGATTTTGTGTGGATATGTAAATACTCACTTCTTATTGACTCCTAGGCCTAGAAAGTCTCCTTTAAGCTTCAAGTAACATACTGCTATGACCTCTCATTATTCCTTTATCCTTGGCTATTACTTTGTTTATAAGCTTTATTTGAGTGTCATGTGTAGCAAGTTCATTTCCTTTTCTTTATACTTGACACATTATTCACCATAGACACTTGGCTCACATTCCTTCTTAAAACATTGATGCCCAGCACCTCTTTGGGTTACTAAGTGCCTTGTAGTTAGGTTGCTCTTGATAGTGGACTTTCAGCTGATGATCCCGGATTAGTTAACCCAAGTCACTGAGTGTTGATGCACTCCTAAGAGCTTATTAATCCAAGCAGATCCTAGTACAAAGACATCACAGGCATATATTTTAAAGTTCAAGCTATTGGTGTCCAGCTTTGTTTCTTTTTGTTTCCTTTTGTTCTGCTACTTTTTGGCTACTTCTTTTCTTTCTTTCTTTTTGTTTTTCTTTCTAACCAAGGATTTTTTTTTATTTAATTGAGATTCATAGACAGTAGGCCACTCTTTACTTAGAATGAGATATCCTAGCTCTTTATTCACTAAAAGTGAGCTATCATACAATCACACACATACCACCACTTACTTTTATTCTACTTCTATCTAACAGAGATCATCTTGCTTCACATTCAAACATTTCTTTTATTGAACTTAAAGATGCAGGGGACAAAACATGCTTCTTGTCAAGTGAAAGTAAACACACAAGCACACTCATAAACTAGCCTACTTATTTTAAAAGAAACAAACATAATGCAAAGACTTTTAATTAAAAAGAACTACTTAAAGATGCAAAGACAACTTAGAACAGATAGAATGCATGCTTTTTTTCTTTGTAGTGATGAACAAGGAGCAAGTCCACCTTTCATTTGTCATGCTTTTTCTTTCTCCTTTCATACACTTGGCTGTTAGTGTTCCCACCATCCGTGTTTGTTGTCTGTTGGCCTCGCCAGAATCCAGCCTTATTCATAGCCTCCTCTACTCTATCTTCAAGTCTCATAGCATTGCTTACCTCTACCTCACTTCTCTTTTTGAAGAATTCATCAAAAGTTGGGAAAGCCGGATCCATGTTGTGCAAATGTTCTCCAATATAGTTTAGCTTGATTTGGCTATTGATGTTGTAATCGGCTTGTACTTCATACCTTGCATCTTGGAGTGTTGTGAACTCTTTGAGAGCCCTCAAATTTTCAGCTTGCATTTGTTCCAATTTCCCAAAAGATTCATGAGATTGAAAAGCATGTTCTTCTTGCATCACAAGGAATCTTGACTCGAATTCACTTTGTTTGTTCATTATTCTTAGCTCCCTTTCTTCTTGTGCTTGTTGGTTTTTCATGTACAGTGAATGGTATTCCTCTTGCCTTTCTTGAATTCTCATGTACTGTTGTGACAATCTTCCTATTGCTTCTTGCATTTGAGTCATGTCCATATTGCCATGTGGGAAAAAGTGTGGCTGTTCCTCCTCCTCTTGTGGCTCTTCTTCTATGTGTGGCTCATCTTCTTCCATTGGTTCTTCTCTTTCCCTTCTTCCATGTGGTCTTCGGCCTTGATGTGCTTCAAGGGGCATCATCATTCGTTCAATGGTTATGGGCATGCCTTGGCTTAACCACATTGGATTCTCCTCTTCCATTGGAACTTTAGCCTTTGCACACAACCTCCAAATGGTATTCGGATAGTACAACTAAGATCCGGCCGAATTCTTCTCAGCCAGCTTTTGAATGTCTTTTGCAAGGATTTCATGAACTCTTATCTCTCCTCCCACCATGAGGCAATGCAACATCACGGCTCTCTCCCTGTTAACTTCTGAGGTGTTCACTGTGCCCAGAATTGATCTTTTCATCAACTCATACCATCCTTTTGCTTCCGGGGTGAGGTTACATCTCTTCAGATACTTATATTTGTTCTTTTCATCTCCTTCCCACTCTGAGTTCTCCATACAAATGTCTCTCGCAATCTCATCATAATCCTGATCCTCATTCAATCTTTGTTGGTATCCCGGTTCACTAAAGCGAACTGACTTTAGTTTCAGGACTTTCTTGATTGCATCTGGGCTAAAGTCTACTTCCACCCCCCGCACATAGCTCTTGTATGTTGGGGGCTCACGCATGTCAAGCCTTGAGATATTTGCATAGAACTCTCTTATGATATTGGCATTGATTCGGGTGGCTGGTGATGCAAGTTCCTCCCACCTCCTCTTTCGAATTTTGTCCTTCATTTCTTGGCATCCATCATCCGGCAACAAGAGTGGAATTTCAGGATAGATCCTTTTCTCGTTCATCCATTTAATTTGCATTTGATGGTACCGAGACTTGAATCTCCATTGGTCATATCCATGTGTGTCTTCCTCTACCATGGGGTCTTTCCCTTTTCTTCGTTTGGTTCTTGAGGAAGAGGCCATGATCACTTGGTTGGTTGAGTTTTGTGAGGTTAGAGAGAGTGTGAAGAATGTTGGAGAATTTGATGTGTGTTTGGAGCAAGAAGAAATTGAGACCGAACTTGTTATGACAAGAAATGATGAAGGGAAGTTTAAATGGTTGGAGTTTAAAGCAAGAGAAATGTTGAACAGAGCTTGTTATGTTGAGGAGTGATGAAGGGAATGAAGTTCCAAGGGTTAGAGTGATTCGGTCATGTGCATGGCTTGAAGGTGGTGTGTTTTTAATTGAACAATAAAAGGCTAGGATGCAATTAGACTTATAGGAATCAAAGGTGTGCATGTAAGGATAAATGAAGACAAAACTTGCTTCTTCACTTGCTTTTGCCGTGATCATTCTCAAGGAGTGGCAGATTTCCTTTTTTGAAGCATGTGATGAGATTTTGTCCTCATGCTATGCTTTCCTTTGTCTTGTCTCTTTCATTGAAGATTCTTTGACCACCTAGTCATCACTACAAGACAACATATATTAGTTTTGTTCAACCATGGCAAGAATGTCCCTTTTATTAATATTATATGAATCATCAATTCTCATATCCATTTGAACCGTGACTCTCCTTGGAGGACACCAAACTTGATGTTTGGTCATGCATGAAGAAATTGTGTCTCTTCCTCCAATTAGTGAAATCCCAATGTCACTCTTAGTTAAATGTTTATAAGAATTGCTTTCATCCTAATTTTCTTTTTCTCTCTTTTTTTTCATGAAAGGTCAATTGTGTCCCTAAATCGGTTCATCAAGTTTTGATGAACACCAAACTTGTTTCTTGTCAAAGGGTACATCACAATTGATGCCTTCATTACCGAATAAGAATTTTTCCATCTATAAGATTTTGGAAAACAACAATTGTATGATTATTGATGCATGAATTTCAAATTTTCATGAAGCTATGTGGACACCAAACTTAGTGTTTGGCCATATGCTTTGTCAAGACACTCCAAGCATGCAAAATGGAATTATTTGTAACATTGGTTTAGTGTGCTTGAAGGCACACCAAACTTAGCATATATTTCAAAACAGTGCATGCAGTCAATGGACACGTTCATGAAAAGAGAAAAGAATTCATGCTCAAATGATCATAACTTATTGAATTTAAAATGACATGAATCTTAAACCATGGGTTGCCTCCCATGGAGCGCTCTTTTAGTGTCATTAGCTTGACATTGAGGCTTTCTTTTATGGTGGTTGGTGCTTGTAGGGCCTCAATTTGTCTCCTCTGACCGTGATCCTCTTCTTTGTTCTCTGGTGTTCAATTTCAGCATGCTCTAATGAGAGTATGTTGCTGACAGTGTAGTAGTCCTCGGTTTGTTGATTTGCCCCCAGCTGTTGATATATCAGTTGCACTTTGTCACCTTTGGAAAGCCCCTCTGTTGGAATCTTTCTGTTCTTCCAACCCCTTTTTGCTTTGTTTCTGCGTTTCATCTTTCCTTTTGTTGATCTTTCTTTCCTGGCCGTAGGCTTTCCTTGTGGACCTCTCTTTTCAGTGGCTAATACTCTAATATCCTCTTGGGTTTCTTCATCAGTCTGCACAATCCTTAGCATTGGGATGTTGCTGTGACCTTCCTGGTCATTTTTCATATAGTCTTTCTTCTCTTTGCTAAATTGTGCCTCTGGTAATACCTTCAAAGTGACACTCTGGTCATGCATCCTGAGAGTTAATTCCCCTTCCTCTACGTCTATGATAGCTCTAGCAGTGGCCAAGAATGGCATTCCCAGTATAACAGAGTCACCATCATCATCGTTTGATTCTAGAACCACAAAATCAGCAGGGTATATAAAATTGTCCACCTTGACCAAAAGATTTTCAATTACGCCCCTGGGGTATACCATTGACTTATCTACCAGCTCCAGAGACATTTGTACTGGTTTGACCTCCTCTATATGCAGCTTTTTCACCAGGGAGGATGGTATTAAGTTAATACTTGCTCCGAGATCGCACATTGCTTTAGTGATGGTCAATTCCCCAATGGTGCAAGGCAACAGGAAGCTCCCTGGGTCCTCAAGCTTGGGAGGAAGCCCCTTTTGAATCAAGGCCCTGCATTCCTCAGTAATCACTATGGTTTCTTTCTCATCCCAGCTTCTTTTCTTGTTGACAAGCTCTTTCAAGAATTTGGCATACAGGGGCATTTGCTCAAGTGCTTCAGCCAAGGGAATATTGATTTCCAGCTTCTTAAAAATCTCAAGGAACTTGTGAAAATGCTGGTCTTTAACCTCTTTGTTGAACCTCTGGGGATAAGGCAGTGGAGGTGTGATGCTCTTTCCTATTTGCTGCTGTCCCTGGGTTACTTCCTTTGAGCTATGTGGCTGGTTGCTTTTCTCCTTGGGTTTCTCAGTGTTTTTGTTTGGCATCACAACTTGCTCCTTAGCTTCATCGTCCTTTGCTTGCTTCTCATCCTCTGTTGGTTCTTTGATATTCTCTGCTTGTTTCTTTGTAGTGTTATTGTTGCTTATCAATGTTCTCCCACTCCTTAATTATATTGCCTTGCACTCCTCCTTGGGATTTGGGATTGTGTCACTGGGCAGTGAGTTTGAAGGTCTCTCAACAGATACTTGCTTGGAGAGTTGCCCAATCTGCCTCTCTAGGCTCTTTAATGATGCTTCATGGTTTTTGTTTGTTATTTCCTGGTGCTTCATCATTTTTTCTATCAAGATCTCTAAATTGGTGAGTCTTTGAGGTTCAGGTGGTGCTTGTGGTGGGTTGTGAGGTGTGGGTTATGGGTGGTAAACATTTTGGTTGGTGGAATGGTTGTTGGATTGGTACTGGTTGAGATTAGGGTAGTTATTTTGAGATTTCTGTATGTGTTTTGGTTAGTCTGCTGCTGGTTGTAGTTTTGGTTGTTTCTTGGGTTGTTTTGGTTTGAGTTCCTTTGCCATGGTTGTTGGTTTTGGTTGTGAGTGTCTCCCCATCTGAGGTTGGGGTGATTTTTCCATGAGGGGTTGTAGGTATCACCGTAGAATTCATTTGGATTTGAATGCATGTACTGGACTTGTTCCTGCTGTTGCTCCTCTTGGATTTCTTCATTTTGCCCCCATGTGGCTGATGGTTGGCTAGTGTTAACTGCTGCAACTTGGAGGCCATCAATCCTCTTGGTCATTTGCTCAAATTGTTGTTGAATTTGCTGCTGCATTAATTTGTTTTGAGCCAGGATTGAATCCACTCCTTCTAGTTCCATTACTCCTCTCCTTTGTGATGGTTGGCGGCCTCTTTGATGAGCAAAGAAATATTGGTTGTTGGCCACCATATCAATGAGTTCTTGAGCCTCCTCTGCAGTTTTCATGAGTTGCAAGGAACCTCCAGCTGAATGATCCAACGCTTCCTGGGATTTCAGTGTTAAGCCTTCATAGAAGTTTTGCAGCTTCTCCCACTCATTAAACATGGCAGGGGGACATTTCCTGATTAAAGCCTTGTACCTCTCCCATGCCTCATAGATGGGTTCAGCCTCCATTTGTGTAAATGTTTGTACCTCAGCCTTCAACCTTATAATCCTCTGAGGTGGGTAAAACTTGGCAAGAAACTTGGTTACCAAATCATCCCAGTTGTTGATGCTGTCCCTTGAAAAAGATTCCAACCATTGAGTGGCCTTGTCCCTGAGAGAAAATGGGAATAGCATCAGTTTGTAACTGTCAGGAGGCACACCATTAGTTTTGACAGTGTTGCATATCCTCAAGAAGGTGGATAAGTGTTGGTGTGGGTCTTCAAGTGGTCCTCCACCAAAAGAACAATTGTTCTGAACTAAAGTGATGAGTTGTGGCTTGAGTTCAAAATTATTTGCATTGACATTTAGAGCCAAGATGCTGCTCCCACAATGTCTAGGAGTTGCAAAGGTATAGGAAGCCAAAACTCTCCTCTGGGGTGGGTTGTCATTGTTGTTGTCTGCTCCACCTGGTGGATTGGTTGAATGTTCCTCCATTTCTTGGAATTCTTCGTCTGATTCCTCTTCTCCAACAATGTTTTTCCCTCTTTCAGCTCTTCTTAACCTCCTGAGAGTTCTTTCGTCTTGTTCATGAAAATTGGGTGTGGTTCTTCTTGTGCCTGACATACAAGCAGAGCATGAGAAATGCACAAAACTAGTGACACTTCAATCTACTGCTAGATTGCAGTGTTAGTTAGTTTAAGCAAAAAATCAAACAGTTAGTGGGTTAATAAAAATTAAAGAAAAAGTGCTTGATCTAGATTACCACCTCACTTAATCATTGTCAATCTAATCAATCCCCGGCAACGGCGCCAAAAACTTGATGAGTATTTTGGTGGAAAAATAAATTTCTCCCAAAACACACAAATCTAACCGGCAAGTACACCGGGTCGCATCAAGTAATAAAAACTCACGGGAGTGAGGTCGATCCCACAGGGATTGAAGGATTGAGCAATTTTAGTTTGGTGGTTGATTTAGTCAAGCGAATCAAGATTTGGTTGGGTGATTTGTGATTTGCAGAATTTAAATTGCATGAAATTAAAGAGAGCAGGAAATTAAATTGCTGAATCTTAAAGAACAAGAAATTAAATGGCAGAAACTTAGAGTGCAAGAAATGTAAATTGCGGAATCTTAAAGTGCAAGAAATGTAAATGGCTCAAAATGTAAAGGGGATTGGGAGTTGGATTTGCGGAAATTAAACAAAGAAAAGTAACTTGCATCAAACAGAAAAGTAAAAGAGTGTTTGGGTTGAATCGGATCTTAAAGCAGTAAAGTAAATGAACATTAAAAGCAAGAAACAAAATGTAAATTGGGAAATCAGATCTCAGGATCCAGAGACTAGAAAACCAAGTCTAGATCTCAATGCCTTCCTAGATCCAACAAGAACAATCGCAAGGGAATTGTAAATTGCAAGAAAAGTAAACGAAGAGCAATTGACAGAAATTAAATTCACTCAAGCAGTAAATAAAGCAGAGAGATCTAAGGATGAGATTGAAACAGAATTTCTTCAATTCTCCAACCCAAGATCCAAGACAATTGTAATTGAAATTGAAAGCAATAAAACTAAGAGGAAGAGAAGTGAATTCTCTTTCCCCAAGACTAAGAAATTAAAGATCACTCAATATCCAAAGCTCTCCGAAAACTATTATGAAAATTCAAAAGAAAAGCTCCCTGAAGAACTTGAATTCTATCCTATTTATACACTTTCTTCAAATGATCTTCAAGCCTTGAGTTGGGCCTTTGCTCTTGGTGGAATTGGGTTGAAAGAGGCCTTGGTTGATTGCTCTTGAAGTTTGGAGAAGAACCAAAGTGAATCAATTGAACCGGGTTGGAGTTTTGCAAAAGTTGGACCAAAAGTTGGAGCAAAAGTTAGGGTCTAACTTTTGGTCCAACTTTTCATATCAGCTAACATAACTTGCTGATACTCACGTTGGTGCAAAAGTTAGGGGTCTAACTTTTGCACCAATGTTGGCCTTCCTTGGTGCACTTGAGGCGCCAACGTTAGCCCAAAAGTTAGGGGCTAACGTTGGCGCAAACTTTTGCTCCTCCCCTTGTAGTTTTCATGTGCCAACGTTAGCCTCAAAGTTAGGGGCTAATGTTGGCGTAACTTTTGGTGCCCAGGGAGTGTTTTTCTCATGCCAACGTTAGCCTCAAAGTTAGGGGCTAACGTTGGCGCAAACTTTTGGTGCCCAGGGGTGATTTTCATGTGCCAACGTTAGCCTCAAAGTTAGGGGCTAACGTTGGCGCAAACTTTTGGTACCCAGGGAGTGATTTTCAAGTTCCAACGTTAGCCCAAAAGTTAGGGGCTAACGTTGGGGCTAACTTTTCACCCAAAAGTTTGTGCAAAAGTTTGAGGCTAACATTAGGTCCAGCTTTTTGCTTCCTGGTTCAATTTCACTTATTCCATTGTCTTCTCTTTACTCCGAGCTATTCCTTCTTGCTTCAACCTTTCTCCAAGCTTTCTTCACCTATCATTAATCAACCAAACACATCAAAGCTATGCTTAAAATCATGAGATATTCATTCTTTTATAATATGTGACAATTATAGTATAAAACCTCATGAACTAGCATGAATTCATACATGGTTGATTCAATCAAAAGAAACATGAAAATCTACCTAATTGGCTTGCTTGTAGCTCAAGGAAGTGCATAATTCAAGTGAAAACAAAAGAAAAAGGCTAGTTAAAATAGGCTAAGATGACTTGTCATCAGAGAGTTGGCGTGTGATTTCAAGTGCCATGCCCACTAGAATTTGCTCTTAGGAGTATAACCCACTTTGCAATGCTGAAATAATGGAGTTTTTGGGCCCCAAAATGAATGTCCACTATAGAGCATTATACTTTGTTGGAAAGCCCTTGATATCAGCTTTCTAACGTTACTAGAATCAACCCATTTGGACCTTTGTAGCTCAAGTTATGTCCAATTGAAGCTAAAGAGGTCAGTCTGTCAAATACCCCAGCATGCCACGCCCACTCTTGGCGTGTCACGCCCCTTGTGTTGTGAAACAGGCATGCCACGCCCATTCTTGGCATGACATGCCTTCAATGATGCACTAAATCTTTCTCTCTGGCCATTAGAACTGGCATGCCACGCCCTTTTTTTGGAGAGGAATTGGCGTGCCATGACCATAGTCACGCCCATCTTATGATGCTGAAAGAATGGTCTTTTTCACCTTTGTATTTAACATACACTATAAAATGTTATATATCATTAGAAAGCGTTAGATTTCAGCTTTCCAACGCCACCAAAATCACATCATTTGGACCTTTACAACTCAAGTTATGTTCCTTTGAAGATGAAGAGGTCAGGCTGGTAACTCTGCAGGGACGTGTTGTGCTCCTTTGTGTTTTTGGGATCAATATCTTCCTCAATTCCAGTATTTACCATAAAGTGTTAAATACGGTTAGAAAGCTCTGGATGTCTACTTTCTAATGGCACTAGATTCACCTCATTTGGAGTTGTGTAGCTCAAGATATATTCATTTTAATGGGAGGAGGTCAGGCTGGCATATACCCCGGCATGCCATGCCAATGCTTGGCGTGCCACGCCCATAGTGCTGGACAAAATCACTTCTCTGGAACTCAAGCCTGGTGTGCCACGCCAAAAACACCAAGTGGCATGCCCTCTTTGAGATCTTGACTTCACAAGCTTGGCGTGCCATGCCTAGAGTACCAAAAGGCATGCCCATAAATGAGAGTTGGGTTCACAAGTTTGGTGTGCCACGCCCAGAGCACCAAGTGGCACGCCAGCTTCCTTCGCTTTTTTTGTGCTTTTTTCTTCCTTTTCTACCATTTTCTACAAAGTTAAACAATTCAAAGAAATCAAAGCAATATACAACTTAAGCACAAAAGCACTCAATAATTAAGCCTTATAAACTAATTTTTCATATGAAAAAGCATAGAAAAACATAACATGATGCGCAGTCATCACAACACCAAACTTAAACTTTGCATGTCCTCAAGCAAACAAAGAATCATGCAGTAGATTTTGACAAACCAAGGTGAGAAGAGTCACAATTTTTATGTTCATGGTTGGTTAGTTTCTTATGCATGCTACAATTACAAAAGACATTCAAATGATTGATGCTTCTATCTAGCACATTTTATGAAACCTTTTTCTTTATGTTCCTTCCTTGAAACAAGCTTTTCATTCTTTTCTTAGCTTAGCTTCTTAGGTGCTTTGCACCATTTGTTGAAAGCTATGACTCTAAATGCTTTGTTTTCAAGTATTACCACTTGATACATAAGCACCCCAAGCATTTAATTAGAGGACTCTTTTAGCTTATTTGTTTTTTTTCTTTACTCTCTAATCATTGATGCTCAGAGTCTTGAGCTTTGAGGGAGTTCTTTTGCACTTGAGCCTAGCCTTGACTCTAAGTGTTTTGTTTTCAAGCTTTTTGCTTGATACATAAACACCACAAGTACTTGACAAATGAATTGTCATTGGTACTCAGAGCCTTCAGCTTTCTCATTCTTTTCCTTTTCTTTTCTTGCCTTATTTGCATTTTCTTCTTCAAGGTTTTCATGATTTCAAAAATTTCATAAAATTTCCTAGATGAAAACTTCAATTAAACAAATTCAAATGAAATTGAGCAACAATAGTCTTGCTAGCTTCCCAATACTTATAAGCTCATGCTAACTTCTTATTTAATTACCTTGTTTGTTTATGATTATGATACTTAGTTACTTTGAACTCACAAAACTCAAGATGGTAGTCATAATGTCATAGCACAAGTTACAATTCAGAAATCAAGCTATGCTTATTCACAAGGAGCAATCACACATGCATATAAAGAAAATAGAAGACAATCATGCAATTGAATGAAATTGAGCAACAATAGTCTTGCTAGCTTCCCAATACTTATAAGCTCATGCTAACTTCTTATTTAATTACCTTGTTTGTTTATGATCATGATACTTAGTTACTTTGAACTCACAAAACTCAAGATGGTAGTCATAATGTCATAGCACAAGTTATAATTCAGAAATCAAGCTATGCTTATTCACAAGGAGCAATCACACATGCATATAAAGAAAATAGAAGACAATCATGCAATTGAATGTACAGTGAACAAATAAGAGGAAAAAAAACTTTACCACCCTGTAGTTCATCTTCATTATTGTTGTCATTTTCCTCCATTTCTTCTCCTTCCTACATAGAATGATTGCTTGTCCTCAAGCAACAAATAAAACAGTGGTGATGGGATTTATGATGGGTCATGAATGTCTTAAACAATGGAATGTGAGTAATGCATGTGGTTAGGCAAGCAAAATTAAAGATACAATAAATTCACAAGAAATAGAGACATTGTGATTGCAAAAATAAGAGCGTGTGTATGATACATTGCATAGAAAATGAGTGGCACACCAAACTTAGTATGACACTTTCAATTAGAATTGATGCAAGTATCCAGTGAAGAATTGGAAATAAATTATTGCAAGGCAACACCAAACTTATCTTATGCAATCTCATCTCAATTTATTTGAAAGAAAACTAAGCAAATAAAGAAAATATTGTGTGTAAATAACACAATCACCAAGAAACAGAGAATTTCCTTTTGTCACCAAGGAATCTTTAGTGAGGCATTAACACAAACAGTTGATTGGCAAGAGAAAATAGAGGAACGAAAGTAATAGAAACAAAAATAAAAATGTCTAATCTAGGTAATCAACCAACTGGTAGTTTGTTAATCACAACTAATCTCCGGCAACAGCACCATAAACTTGATCATGGGAATTAATGCATCTCTACAAAATTCCTTCGGCAAGTATACCGAATTGTCATCAAGTAAAAACTCACAAGAGTGAGGTCGAATCTCACAAAGATTAACGGATTAAGCAAGCAATAATTGATTAATTAGCCTAGTTAGACAAGCATAATTGGATTATAAGCAACAAGGAAATGTAAATGACATGAAAGTAAAGGAAAGAAATAAAGTGCAAGAAAGTAAATGGCAAGAAAAGTAAAGTGCAAGAAAGAAAATAGTTAGAACTTAAAAGGAAAAGGGGCATTGGGATCAAGAGGTATTGCATTCTCTGGACAAATCATATTCTTATCTCATCTTCAATCATGTAACTCATTGACCTCTTGGCAATCATGAGTGATTGAACCCCAATTCCTTGGTGATTCAATCTCTCAATTCTTGATCAATAGCCAATTCCTTAGTCTAGTTGTTTATGAAGAGAGATCTAGCTTGGTCCCTAATTATACCACACAATCTCATAGATCCAAATAATGGGTAGATTAAATGTCACAATATCCAACCCAAAACCCAAATCTACTCAATTATGAGAAAGAATTTCAAGCATGATTTTATGATTCCTCTTCTAATGTTCACATAAAACCCAATTACATTCAATCTCCTTTCCAAGATAATTGAATGCTAAAATGAAGAATGAAATCTTTCCAGTAAATCAAAGAGAGATGAAGAGAAGAAGAAGAAGAGAAACAAATTAATCCATTAAATTGCAATAGAGCACTCTTTCCCAATGAAAAAATTTAGTAAATAAAATATTTACAAAGTGATATGGAAGAACATGGAGAAGAAGAGAAGGGTGGAAGGAGGGGTCCGAAGACCCACTCCCTCAATTGTGTCCAGAATTCCCCAAATTGATTCCCCTATTCTATGAAACTAAGACCTTTATATAGGCTCTCCTAAATTACAAACTTAAATGAAATTGAAAGCAAATTACAATGAAATCAAAATAAACTATTCTAGATGTTTCTTGTGGCCTTGATTGATTGATAATTGTGGCTTGAATGAGAGTTGGAGTGGGCTTGGTTGAAGGTTGGGGGCTACAGGGAGAGTTAGCGTGTGGTTTCAAGTGCCACGCCCACTAGAATTTGCTCTTTGGAGTATGACCTACTTTGCAATGCTGAAAATATGGAGTTGTTTGGGCCCAATTGAAGGTAAAGAGGCCAGTCTGTCAAATACCCCGGCGTGCCACACCCACTCTTGGCGTGCCACGCCCCTTGTGTTGTGAAACTGGCATGCCACGCCCATTCTTGGTGTGCCATGCCTTCATTGATGCACTAAATCTTTCTCTCTGGCCATTAGAACTGGCGTGCCACGCCCAAGACCTGGCGTGCCTGATAAACCCCATTTTCAGGGTTTATCTTATGTTGAATTTAGAGCATTTTATCAACCTTTCATCACATTTATTCAATGAAATAGGATGGTTTTGTGATTCTTCCTTAAATTGTGCTTAATTGTGAAAACATGCTTTTAGACCTTTAATTTGATGATTTTTTTCACCTTTGATTCCACTAGATACCTTGATTTGTTTGTCAAGTGATTTCAAGTTGAAAAGGCTAGGAATGAATCAAAGGAGTGAAGAGGAAAGCATGCAATGTAGAGAAATCATGAAAAGCCAAAGATTTGGGGTACATTCATCCACGCGCACGCGCACTGGACGTGCACGCGTGGATTGCGAAAACTTCAGGGACATGCACGCGTGCTGTACGCGTACACATTGATGGCCGCACGTGATTTTTAAGAGGAAAACATGCCCAGCGAATTCTGAGAAGCTGTGGGGCCCAATTTGTAACCAACTTTGGCACCAAAATGCCAAAATGACCAAGGATTGAAGAGCAAAGGGGGATTCCATCATTCTACACACATTAGGATTAGTTTTAGTTAGTTTTAGAGAGAGAAGCTCTCACTTCTCTCTAGGAATTAGCATTAGGTTTAGTTCAATATAGGTTTTAGTTCATGCTTTCATCTACTTCTACCTCTCAATTCTTTGTTGTTACATGCTGTTCTTCTATTCTTTTGATTGTAATTTCTTCTACTTTGTTTCTACACTTTGTTGTTGATCTACTCTTGTTTCTTTTATTTTCTTTCAATTCAATTTTGAGGTAATTCATGTCAATAATGTTCTTTTTTATTGTTGTTGTCAATTCTTTGTAATAGTTGTTGTTAGATTTCATTCTTGTTATCAATTTACTATGCTTTTCTTTTTTGCCTTTCAAGTGTTTGTCAAAATACTTGAGAAGATATTAGAGTAGAATTTTATGTTCTTGGCTTGGAAAGATAACTTAGGAATTTTTGAGTTGCTAATGTCCAAGTGATTGATAGTTGATAGCCATTGACTCTAGTTCTCATTAATTCAATTAGTGAATAGCTAGAACTTATGGACTTGGATTGATATAGCTCATTTGACTTTCCTTTACTTGTTAGAGAATGACTTAGTAGGATTGATCCTTGCAATTATCATATTGTGGTTAGTGATAAGGATAGAGATCCTTGACCACCAAACCTTGCCAAGACCTCTTTGTCAATCGATTTCCTTTATCATTTACTTTTCTTGTTTCCTAATCAAAACCCCAAAATATACATGTCCATGACCAATAACAAGAACACTACCCTGCAATTCCTTTGAGAGACGACCCGAGGTTTAAATACTTCGATTTATAATTTTAGGGGTTTGTACTTGTGACAAACAAATTTTTGTATGAAGGGATTAGTGTTGGTTTAGAAACTATACTTCGACGAGATTTCATTTGTGAAATTCTAAACCATCAAAAATCAATTCATCAAAATGGCGCCATTGCCGGGGACTTGCAATGGTGTTATGTTATTGGTTATTGTATATATGTGAATATTGTAAATACGTTTCTCTTTCACTTGTTTCTTAGACTTAGTTAGTTTGCTTTTGTTTCCATTATAAATTCTCATTTTGGCTATGAGTTTGGTTCTAATTGTGTTGTAGGAAATGTGAACTTCAATGACCACATGTATCAAGGATGGAACCAACAAAGATGGGAGGAGCCCCAAGGAATGGATCACTCCTATTGGCCACAACCTCCGGATACTCATAGGTACACTTATCATCCGAATGCATGCCAATTTAAAGGCTATGGTGAATCTTTTTGTGAAAATCAATTACCATCATCATATACCTATGAGCCATATCCTCAACATGAGCCTCAACCATACTCACAAACCTCTCTTTACCAAACATCTTCCTACGATCCATATCCATCATATGACCAATCATCCATACGATATCCTCGTGACCATTATGAGAAGGAACTTTTAGAACTACCACAACTCTATCATGATCACTACCATGAACCACCTTAATACACACCATCTCCATATCATTACCAAGAAGAACCACATTCCTACTATGAACTTTTTCTCCAAAATGCTGAACCCTCTTATCCACCCCAAGCTCCAATAGATGATTCCCTCACCTTGCTACTTCAAGGACAAGCGGATATGCAAAGAAACACCCTGGAGTTTGTGATCAACTTGACCAAGGTAGTGCATACTTTATCCTACCAATGCTTGAACACTCAAGGTGCTTCCGTTACCACGTATGAAAGACCAAAAGAAGAGCAAAGCATGAAGAAAAAATTGGAAAATCCGGTGGAGAAGGAGGAGTTGTGTTTTGTGTTGGAACAATTGGAGGAATGATAAAGGATTTATGGACTTGGATTGATATAGCTCACTTGACTTTCTTTTACTACTAGTTAGAGGATGACTTAATAGGATTGATCCTTGCCAATTCTCATGTTGTGGTTAGTGATTAGGATAGAGATCCTTGACCACCAAACCTTGCCAAGGCTGCTTTATCATTTACATTTCCATTGTCATTTACTTTTCTTGTTCCTTAATCAAAACCCCAAAATATACAACTCATAACTAATAACAAGAACACTACCCTGCAATTCCTTTGAGAGACGACCCGAGGTTCCAATACTTCGGTTTATAGATTTTAGGGGTTTGTACTTGTGACAAACAAAATTTTTGTATGAAAGGATTATTGATTGGTTTAGAAACTATACTAGCAACGCTCCTTCATTTGTCAATTCTATACCGTCAAAAATCCGTTAATCAAAATGGCGCCGTTGCCAGGGAGTTGCAATGGTGTTATGTTATTGGTTATTGTATATATGTGAATATTGTGAATAGCTTTATTTTTGGATTGCTTGCTAGTTTTTGCTAGTTTAGGACTTTGTTTCATTACTTCTTATTAGCTTTTGTTCTTATTTTCTCTTTTCATTATGAATTCTCACTTTGGCTATGAGTTTGATTCTAACTATGTTGTAGGCAATGAGAGCTTCAATGAGGATGTGTGTCAAGGATGGGATAATCAAAGGTGGGAGGAGCTATATGCATATGATCAATCTTCATGGCAACAACCTCCAACAATAGACTATGAACAAGAGCCATTCTTTGATGCATATCAATTCAATGGCTATGGTGAATCTCCTTGTGACTTTCAAGAACCACCACCATATGCCTATGAGCCATACCCTCAACATAACCTTCAACCGTACTCACAAGCCACTTTTCACCAACCACCTTCATATGACCCTTATCCATATCCCCCATTACAACAACCATATGAGTCATATGAACCATATATAAAGCCACCACCATTCCAACATCAATACTTTCAAGAACCACATCCAATGTATGAAAATTTTTAACCACAAGATGAACTCTACTTCCCACCACAACCTCCCATGGAAGAATACTCATGTCCATCGATCCAAGAGCCGTATGATCCTAATCATATTATCCAAGAGGAACAAGAGTCAAGGGATCATCTCAAAGAAATATTGGATCAACTTCAAGCAACCATGGAGCGTGTTGTGCAACAAGTGGAAAGAGTGGAAATTATTGAACCACCACAACTCTACCAAGAAGAACCACCTTCCTACTATGAACCCTTCCCCCAAATTGATGAATCCTTCCATCCACCCCAACCTCCAATGGATGACATCCTTGATGTTCTTGTTCAAGGACAAGAGGAGATGAAAAGGGATGTGCAACAATTCACGGCCGCCTTAGACGAGGTGGTAAACCGATTAGCATCCCAATGCTTGAACACTCAAGGAACTCCCATGGCTACTTGTGGAGAAACAAATGAAGAGAATAACATGAAGGAGAGATTGGTAGAGAATGAGGGAAGTTACTTTGTATTGGAACAATTGGAGGAAGCTACAATTGTTGAAGAAAAGGAAGAAGTGGTTGAAGACTTAGGAGATGCGGAACTACCTTGGGAGCATAGAGTTGAAGAAAATACCTCCAAGAAGATTGAATTTGATGCTAAGGAGAAATGTGCACAACCTCCAAGGCATATCCCTTATGAAAAACTGGACGGGATAGAGCAAGAATTGAGTTCCCTTGGTGATGAAGACCAAACATCAATTCTTAGTGGTGAAGAATCCTTTGAGCTTGAAGCACTTTCTCCCGATGAGATAGAAAGCAATGTGGAAGTAAATTTTTCTCACCCTTCCTATTATGACTTGAGTAAGGGAAAAGGCTTAGATATAATTGTTGAACAAAGGATTACAGTTGAGAAAACTTGTGAAGAGGTGGAAGTCCTTAGAATGGGAAGGACGGGAGTTGGTTACGCTTTGTCAAGATCTTTGGAAGCCTCTTTGCCTAGGTTGCCATCTACTCCTTCATTCGAGTGGGTGAAATTCATTTCTATTAGCTTTATCATCCCACTTGAATATGGTTTGCTTGAAACGGATGGCCAACTTAGGGAACTTTGTGGGATGAAGCGTAAGAGAAAAAGGTTTTGTGGTTGGCGTTGCAAATCAAGGCTCATTAGGGTTGACGCATCAAACATGAAATACAAAGGTTGGAGTAGTGACCAACTAGATGGGTCTAGGAGGATTGTTAGTCACTTTATTGAGAATTCACCTTTGGGATCTGGGAATACATGAGTGTGGAAACAATGATGATCAATTCAAGGATGGGTATGGAAACAAGATATGGGATCTGGGAATACATGAGGATCACCTTTGGGAGCTCATAGCTTGTGCAGAACTCCATCAAGGATTGAAGATATTAAATTTGAAGAATGGAGCTTATTGGAGATTCAAGCGTTGGTGGATGTTCAAAGATAGCTTCAAGCACAAGCCACCTTGAGAGGAGCTCCCCATAAGTCCAACTTAAGGACAATAAACAAAAGTGCTAGGTGGGAGACACCTCACTATGGTAAACTCTTTTCATTTTTCTCTTTTGTACATATTAATAGAATTAGTTTAATTTCATGTTTAGTTTAGTTAGTTGAGTATATTTGGTAGTATAATATGTTAAATAAGGTTTTAGGGTGTTTTGGTAGCTATTCAGAGGTTTGGAAGGCTTGGTTTGGTGCAAGAACTTGGAAAAAATTTGAAAAACAGAGCACCAACCCACGCGTGCACGCACTTGGTGCGTACGCGTGACCCAAGCATTTTTGACCACCCACGCACACGCGTACATGGCGCGTACGCGTGGATGTAAAAGATTCCATCCCCAGCCAAAAACCCGAGAGTTAGGCCTGCACTGTGCGAACATTGGGCCTAAGGCACAAACCAACCCACGCGTGCGCGCACCTGGCGCGTATGCATCCTTGATTCTAATTGTGCAATGCATGCGTACGCACGCTGTATGCGCGCTAATGAGCGGATAATTTATACGCTTTTTGACATTATTTTTAAGTAGTTTTCAGCATGTTTTAATTACTTTTTAGTATATTTTTATGAGTTTTTATTCGAAATTCACATTTCTGGATTTTACTATGAGTTTGTGTGTTTTTCTGTGATTTCAGGTATTTTCTGGCTGAAATTGAGGGACCTAAGCAAAAATCTGATTCAGAGGCTGAAAAAGGACTGCAGATGCTGTTGGATTCTGACCTCCCTGCACTCAAAATGGATTTTCTGGATCTACAGAAGACCAATTGGTGCGCTCTCAATTGCGTTGGAAAGTAGACATCCAGGGCTTTCCAGCAATATATAATAGTCCATACTTTGCCCAATTTTTGACGACGCAAATTGGCGTTTAACGCCAAGTCTTTACCCTATTCTGGCGTTAAACACCAGAAACAGGTTGCAAACCAGAGTTAAACGCCAGAAACAGGCTACAACCTGGCGTTTTAACTCCAAGAGAAGCTTCTACACGTGTAAAGCTCAATTCTCAGCCCAAGCACACACCAAGTGGACCCCGGAAGTAGATTTCTGCACTATCTGCACTTAGTTACTTATTTTCTGTAACCCTAGCTACTAGTTTAGTATAAAAACAACTTTTAGAGACTTACTATGGACCTCATGACATTTTTTATGTTTCATATTGTATTTCTGACAGCATGAGTCTCTAAACCCCATGGTTGGGTGTGAGGAGCTCTGCTGTGTTTCGATGAATTAATGCAATTACTACTATTTTTTCATTCAATCACGCTTGTTTCTATTCTAAGATATTCACTCGCACTTCATTCTGATGAATGTGATGATCCGTGACACTCATCATCATTCTCACCTATGAACGCGTGCCTGACAACCACCTCCGTTCTACCTGCAATAGCTTGAGTGTGTGTCTCTTAGCCTCCTGGTTCACGATTAGAGTCTTTGTGGTATAGGCTAGAATTATTGGCGGCCATTCCTGAGATCCGGAAAGTCTAAACCTTGTTTGTGGTATTCCGAGTAGGATCTGGGAAGGGATGACTGTGACAAGTTTCAAATTCACGAGTGTTGGGTGTAGTGACAGACGCAAAATAATCAATGGATTCTATTCCAGCATGAGTGAGAACCAACAGATGATTAGCCGTGCGGTGACAACGCACTTGGACCATTTTCACTGAGAGGATGGATGGTAGCCATTGACAATAGTGATCCACCAACATACAGCTTACCATGGAAGGAGCCTTGCGTGCGTGAAGAAGAAGACAGTAGGAAAGCAGAGATTCGGAAGACAGAGTATCTCCAAATCCTCAATCTGTTCTCCATTACTGCATAACAAGTATTATTTAATTTATGCTATTTACTCCTCATAAACCCAATCACTTTTATTACTAATTTTCTGACTAATAATTATAAAATAATCATAGCTTGCTTCAAGCCAACAATCTCTGTGGGATCGACCCTTACTCACGTAAGGTATTACTTGGACGACCCAGTGCACTTGCTGGTTAGTGGTACGAGTTGTGAAAAGTGTGATTCACAATTCGTGCACCAAGTTTTTGGTGCCGTTGTCGGGGATTGTTTGAGTTTGAACAACTGACGGTTTATTTTGTTGCTTAGATTAGGAATAATTTATTTTTGTTGGTTTAGAGTCACTAGAATTGCATCTGCTATTTTCCTTTCAAAGATACTATTTTTCTTTATTAATTTTTAATTTTTTTTTGAGTCTTATGTTTGAGTTTAGATTCATATTTTAAGTTTGGTGTCAATTGCATGTTTTTATTTTCCTTTAAATTTTCGAAATTTGTGTTCATTGTTCTTTCTTGATCTTCAAGTTGTTCTTGCTATTTTTCTTGTTTGATCTTTAGTTTTTCCTGTTCTGTCTTTTCTTGTTTTTCTTGTGCGTTTTCAAATTATCAGTATTCAAAAAATTTTATATACATTAAATACCCTTTTTTTTTAAAACACGTTAAATTTATAGCTCAGTTGGATAGAGCGTTGTGCTTATGTTCTTGGTAATTGGGTATCTTTCTTTTAAAACTTTTTCAAAAATAATTTTTCTTTGATTAAATCTTGTGTCAAACTTTTAAGTTTCGTGTTCTCTTGTTATTTTTCTTTAATTTTCAAAAATTTATTTTTAGTTTTCTAAAAGTTTTAAGTTTGGTGTTCTTTTTTATGTTCTTGAGTCTTTGAATTTTATTCTTGTTGTTCCTGTGGGTCTTCAAGGTGTTCTTAAGTCTTCTTTATATTTTGATCTTAAAATTTTTAAGTTTGGTGTTCCTTGGTGTTTTCCCTCCAAAATTTTCGAAAAACAAGGAGCATTAGATCTAAAAATTTTAAGTCTTGTGTCTTTTGTGTGTTCTTCTCTTTTTTCATAAAATTCAAAAATAAAAATATATATATATATATATATCCTTTCCTTTTTAAAATCATATCTTTTTCAAAATCTTATCTTATCTTTTCCAATCTCAAATTTTAAAATCATACCTTTTTCAAATCTTTTTAATTAATTACTTATTTTAATTTTCAATTTCCTTTTTATCTATTTTTCTAATTTTTGAAATTATAGTTAATTTTTTTATTTTATTTTATTTTCCTTTTAATTTTTGGTATTGAAAAAAATTAAATAAATTTTTTTTACAATCCAAATCATCTCCCTTTCTCCATCATGGATCTAAGTGGAAATGAATAGTCCAGAAGGACTCTGGGGTCATATTGTAATCCCACTACTGGTGCATATGGGAGTAGTATCTGTATACCTCCTATCAAAGCAAGCAGTGTTGAGCTAAATCCTCAGCTCATTGTCATGGTGCAGCAAAACTGCCAGTATTCCGGTCTTCTACAGGAAGAACCTACTGAGTTTCTGGCACAATTCTTGCAAATTGCTGACACAGTACGTGACAAGGAAGTAGATCAGGATGTCTACAGATTATTACTGTTTCCATTTGCTGTAAAAGATCAAGCTAAGAGGTGGTTAAATAACCAACCTACAGCAAGCATAAGAACATGGAAGCAGTTATCAGACAAATTCCTAAATCAATATTTCCCTCCAAAAAGGATGACACAGCTAAGGCTGGACATCTAAGGCTTTAAACAAGAGGATGATGAATCCCTTTATAACGCCTGGGAGAGGTACAGAGGGATGCTAAGGAAATACCCCTCTGAAATGTTTTCAGAGTGGGTGCAACTAGACATCTTCTACTATGGGCTTAAAGAAAAAGCTCAGATATCTCTAGACTACTCAGATGGTGGATCTATACACATGAGAAAGACTATTGAAGAGGCTCAAGAGCTTATTGATGTAGTTGCTAGAAATCAGCATCTATACATAAGTAATGAGTCCTCCATGAAAGAAGAAGCTAAGGTAGTATCAGCTGACTTTAGTCCTTAGGAGCAAGTTGCTAAACTCAATCAGCAAGTATCTTCTATACCAAGGCAGTTGGCAGAATTTAAGGAGATGCTACAAGAAATCAAAATTGCTAACAAGGATATGGAGTCCCAATTGAATCAGACAAAACAGCAGTTATCAAAATAGATAACAGAGGAGTGTCAAGCTGTTCAATTAAGGAGTAGAAAAACATTAAATACATAAACTCAAAGTAGCAGAAAGCCAAGGAAAGAACAACTGACAGAGGATGAGCAGAATGCTACCCAAAATCCCTCTGAGGACAGTAAGAGCCCAGAGAGGAATGATTCTGGCATTCAAATGCCAGAAAAGGGTGAAAAGTTGGCGTCAAACGCCAATTCCATGTTCAATTCTGGCGTTCAAATGCTAGAACAGGGTAGGAATATGGCGTTAAACACCAGCCGGCACCCACTCTTGGCGTTCAAATGCCAGTAAGGGATCAGACACCTGCAAGTGCTGATAATAACTCCCTCAAGAAGGCTTCTCAACCTGCTTCTGTAGGAAATAAACCTGTAGCAACCAAGGTTGAAGAATATAAAGCCAAAATACCTTATCCTCAGAAACTCCGCCAAGCGGAACAGGATAAACAATTTGCCCGCTTTGCAGACTATCTCAGGACTCTTGAAATAAAGATTCCGTTTACAGAAGCACTTGAGCAAATACCCTATTATGCTAAGTTCATGAAAGAAATCTTAAGCCATAAGAAGGATTGGAGAGAAACTGAAAAAGTTTTTCTCACTGAGGAATGCAGTGCAGTCATTCTGAAAAGCTTACCAGAGAAGCTTAAGGATCCCAGAAGCTTTATGATACCATGCACATTAGAGGGAATTTGCACCAAGACAGCTCTATGTGATCTTGGGGCAAGTATCAACCTAATCCCTGTATCCACTATCAGAAAGCTTGGTTTGAATGAAGAGATCAAACCAACCCGGATTCGTCTTCAACTTGCTGATGGCTCCATAAAATAACCATCAGGTATAATTGAAGACATGATTGTCAAGGTTGGGCCATTTGCCTTTCCTACTGACTTTGTAGTGCTGGAAATGGAGGAGCACAAGATTGCAACTCTCATTCTAGGAAGACCTTTCCTAGCAACTGGACGAACTCTCATTGATGTTCAAAAACGGGAAGTGACCCTGAGAGTCAATGAGGATGAGTTTAAGTTGAATGCTGTCAAAGCTATGCAGCATCCAGACACACCGAAGGACTGCATGAGAGTTGATATTATTGACTTTTGGTAGAGAAAGTCAATATGACTGAGAGTCTCGAATCAGAGCTAGAGGACATCTTTAAAGATGTTCAGCCTGAGCTAGAGGAATCAGAGGAAACAGAAGAACCTCTGAAAATGCCTCAGGAGGAGGAAAAGCCTCCCAAGCCCGAGCTCAAACCACTACCACCATCCCTGAAATATGCATTTCTGGGAGAAGACAACACTTTTCCTGTGATCATAAGCTCTACCTTGAAGCCACAAGAAGAGGAAGCACTGATTCAAGTGCTAAGGACACACAAGACATCTCTTGGGTGGTCCATAAGTGATCTTAAGGGCATTAGCCCAGCCAGATGCATGCACAAAATCCTCTTGGAGGATAATGCTAAACCAGTGGTTCAACCACAAAGGCGGCTGAATCCAGCCATGAAGGAAGTGGTGCAGAAAGAGGTCACTAAATTATTAGAGGCTGGGATTATTTATCCTATTTCTGATAGCCCCTGGGTGAGCCCTGTCCAAGTCATCCCTAAGAAGGGAGGCATGACAGTAGTTCATAATAAAAGGAATAAACTGGTTCCTACAAGAACAGTTATAGGGTGGCGCATGTGTATTGACTACAGAAGACTCAATACAGCCACTAGAAAGGATCATTTTCCTTTACCATTCATAGACCAGATGCTAGAAAGACTAGCAGGTCATGATTATTACAGCTTTTTGGATGGCTATTCAGGCTACAACCAAATTGCAGTAGATCCCCAGGATCAAGAGAAAAAAGCATTCACATGTCCATCTGGAGTATTTGCCTACAGAAGGATGCCATTTGGGCTGTGTAATGCACCTGCAACCTTTCAGAGATGCATGCTCTCTATTTTCTCTGATATGGTAGAAAATTTTCTAGAAGTCTTCATGGATGACTTCTCGGTATATGGAGACTAATTCAGCTCCTGTCTTGGTCACCTGACACTTGTTCTGAAAAGGGGTCAAGAGACTAACCTGGTTTTAAACTGGGAAAAATGTCACTTTATGGTGACTGAAGGGATAGTCCTTGGGCACAAAATTTCAAACAAGGGAATAGAAGTAGATCAAGCTAAAGTGGAAGTAATTGAAAAATTACCACCATCTGCCAATGTTAAGGCAATCAGAAGCTTTCTGAGGCATGCAGGATTCTATAGGAGGTTTATAAAGGATTTTTCGAAAATTGCAAAAACTCTGAGCAATTTGCTAGCTACTGACACGCCATTTGTGTTTGACACAGAGTGTCTGCAGGCGTTTGAAACTTTGAAAGCTAGGCTGGTCACAGCACCAGTTATTTCTGCACCAGACTGGACATTACCATTCGAACTAATGTGTGATGCCAGTGACCATGCGATTGGTGTAGTACTGGGACAGAGGCATAACAAGCTTCTGCATGTCATTTATTATGCTAGCCGCATTTTAAATGATGCCCAAAAAAAATTACACAACCATAGAAAAAGAATTGCTTGTAGTGGTTTATGTCATTGACAAGTTTAGATCACACTTAGTAGGATCCAAAGTGATTGTGTACACTGACCATGTTGCTCTTAAATA
The DNA here is from genome assembly GCF_003086295.3 of Arachis hypogaea. Taxonomy (NCBI): domain Eukaryota; kingdom Viridiplantae; phylum Streptophyta; class Magnoliopsida; order Fabales; family Fabaceae; genus Arachis; species Arachis hypogaea. The sequence goes on along the minus strand of NC_092048.1, from coordinate 100,651,714 downwards.
TCTATTGACAAAGCAGGATTCAAAACCCAGGCTCATAAGATGGGTGTTGCTTCTGCAAGAGTTTGATATAGAAATAAGAGACAGAAAAGGGACAGAGAACCAAGTGGCTGATCATCTGTCCCGGATAGAACCAGTCGAAGGGGCGTCCTTTCCCTCTATTAAGATTTCTGAAACCTTTCTGGATGAGCAATTGTTTGCCATTCAGGAAACACCATGGTTTGCAGATATTGCAAACTATAAAGCTGTAAGATTCATACCTAAGGAGTACAGCAGGCAACAAAAGAAAAAATTAATTACTGATGCAAAGTACTACCTGTGGGATGAACCATATCTCTTTAAGAGATGTGCAAATGGGATAATCCATAGGTGTGTGCCTAGAGAAGAAGCACAGAAGATCCTATGGCATTGTCATGGATCATAATATGGAGGACATTTCAGTGGTGAGCGAACAGCCACAAAAGTCCTCCAATGTGGCTTCTAGTGGCCCACTCTCTATAAAGACTCCTGAGAGTTTGTGCGTAACTGTGACAGCTGCCAGAGAGCTGGTAATCTGCCTCATAGTTACGCCATGCCTCAGCAAGGGATCTTAGAGATTGAGTTGTTTGACGTATGGGGTATTGACTTCATGGGGCATTTTCCACCATCATACTCAAACACTTATATTCTGGTAGCAGTCGAATATGTATCCAAATGGGTAGAGGCCATTGCAATACCCACCAATGATACTAAGACAGTGCTGAAGTTCCTCCAGAAACATATCTTCAGCAGGTTTGGTGTCCCTGATGAGCGAGTTTTTGTGTGGTTTAGAATTTCTCAAATGAATTCTCGTTGTAAAGTATAGCTTCTAAACCAAACAAAGAATCCTCTCAATAAAAAATATTGGTTTTATCACAAAGAACAAACCCCAAATAAGAAATAACCGGAGTATTTAGACTCCGGGTCGTCTCACAAGGAGTTACAATGAAGTGGTTAATTATTGGCTATGAAGGGGTCAAGGGGGGTTTGGTTGATAAGAGGGCAAGAAAATAAATGACAAGAAAAGTAAAGAGAGCAACTAAAGAAAGCAATTAATAAAGAGAGACATTCATGGCAAAGATTGAGATCATAGGCTTTCTATCCTAGTCATGCAATGATTAATTCATCTTATTTAGTCAACTCCAACAAATAGGTAGAATGTCAAATAAGACTAATTAATCATGTCACAAATATAAACAAGAATTTATCTCATTATGTCATCTCATGAGAGAAAGTCTAACAAGACTAGCTAATCTCAATCCAAAAGTCCTAACCAACTTACTAATGAAACTAGCAAAAGATTAGCGTCAATGGAAACAATATTCCATAAGTCCTAATCAACTCACTAATTAAATTAGCAAAAGATTAGCATCAATGGAAACAATATTAGCTAACAACTCTAGATCACCAACATAAGTTGGGTTTTCATGACTCAAGATTGTCCAATCGCTCTTTCCAAGCCAAGAATGCTCAAAATCTACTCTAACATTCTTCCAAGCATTTTATCAAACACTTGGAAGGCATACAAGAAAAGCATGGTAAATATGAAAGAAATAGTAAAATCTAACAACTATCAATGACAAGAAAGGTAAATCACAACTCAAATCAACAATTAAAAGGACATCAAACATTAAATTGCATTGAAGAAAATTAAGATCCAACAAGGTTCATGAACATAAAAGCAACAAATTAAAGGAAAAGATCAAGAGAAACTAAGAAGATTAAGATGTAATAACAAGGAATTAACAAGGGAAAACTAAATCAAAACAAGAATTAAAAGTGGAATTTAAGAAAATTAAACCTAAACTACTCTAAATTCTAGAGAGAAGAGAGAGCTTCTCTTTCTAGAATTCTACCCTAAAACATGATGAAAACTAAACTATGAATACTTGTGTTGACTCTCCTTCAATCCTTGGCTGAAATAGCATCAGAAATGAGTTGGGTTGGGCCCCAAAGTGCTTCAGAATTCGCTGGGGGCGAATTCACTTTAATGGGCCACGGCAGCATCGGCACGCGCGCGCAAAGTGCGCGTGCGCGCCCCTGCGCGCGTAATAACATATAGCAAATTTTATATCATTTTGAAGCCCCGGATGTTAGCTTTCCAACGCAACTAGAACCGTCTCATTTGGATCTCTGTAGCTCAAGTTATGGTCGATTGAGTGCGAAGAGGTCGGGCTTGACAGCTTTCCGGTTCCTTCATTTCTTCATTTGTTCTCCCGCTTGCATGTTTTTCTCCTCACTTCTTCCATCCAATACTTGCCCTATGAACCTGAAATCACTTAACAAATACATCAAGGCATCGAATGGAATTAAAGTGATTAAAATTACTAATTTTAGGGCCTAAAAAGCATGTTTTCACATTTAAGCACAATTCAAGGGAGAATTACAAAACCATGCTATTTTTATTGAATAAATGTGAGAAAATGTGATAAAATCCCCCAAAATAAGTACAAGATAAACCACAAAATCGGGGTTTATCAAATCTCCCCACACTTAAACTAAGCATGTCCTCATGCTAAAATCAAGAAAGAAGCAAAGGGACATCAACATTTATTCAATGCAAACTAACTACATGCAATCTATCTATATGCAATTTATCTACATGAATGCATCCACTTGGTCAAAATAAATCAATTTCCAAGAATGAATATACAAACACAAGGGCTAAGGCAATAACAATCACTCAACCCACAATTGATTTGAATTATTAAGAAGATTTTACAAACTTGCAAGAAAAGACATGATCATGGGTGAAAACATGTAATTGAGCAATCGAACCCTCACCGGATGTGTATCCGCTCTAGTCACTCAAGTGTATGGGGTTGATTCACTCAATCCTCCCCTAATCATGTTTTCCAAGGTTTGTTTTTCATCTAACAATCAACAATTACTTTATGCATGCATACAAATATCATGAGGGCTTTCCCATAGGTTGTAATGAGGCTAGGGTCAAGGTAGGATACATATGGTCAAGTGAGCTTGAAATTTGAATCTTTGATTAACTTAAACTTCCCACCTAACCTATGACAACCTATACAATTCTAAACAAACCTAACTACCTATTCTTCACTTTTTCACACACTCATGCATTCTCTTTTTTTTTTTTTATCACCACCCATATGCATTGACTTTTATTGAACCTTGCTTTGGGGCATTTTGTCCCCTTTTTATTCCAATTCTTTGTCTTTCTTTTTTCTTCTATTTCTATTATTTATTTTTTTCTCTTTTTTTTCTCAAACTAAAATATATACAAGAACATCAATGCATATGGTTTACACATGATTAATACATGAGTATGTTCCCAATTCCCAAGATTTTTTAACAAAAACACAAACACACTTTTATCTCTACCCAATGTTCCCAAATCTCCCAAAATCAAATGATAAACACTCTCACTAGCCTAAGCTAATCAAAGATCCAAACAAGGGACATTTATTGTCTTTCACTTATGTAACAACCCTAATTTTCGAGTACGCGAGATCTTTTCTGAAGACACCGATTTCTTTGGAAGATCAGTAAAGAGAACACCTCTTCTATATCATCAAGCACCTCAATCCTCATTGTCATTATATTATCTTTAACTCAAGACCTTAGTTGAGACAAGCTCGATAACGCGGTCACGAAGAACCTAGTTTTTGAACCGTATCGGTTAGGGGTTTTGATTCGGTTTTTCGTAAATAGTCTCAGTTTGACAAACCGGACTCGATTTATGAGAGGAGAGAGATAATAGTATAATATTATCATTATATTAGTATTAGAAAATACTTGAATGATATTATAAGGTTACCTGGTCTGTTTTAATTAAAAACAGAAAAATTGGTTTAACCGGGTTTACGATTTACTGGTGCAGCTTAGCACCAACACTCTCTGATGAATTTAGCAATGCTAAGGCCACATTATACATGTAATATTCTCATAATAAATATGTTACTAGTGTCATTTATGCTAGTAGCTCAGAAAATAACTTTTAGAGATGTTTTTACAACTGTTCCGATACACCTAGTTTTAGTAGTTGTACACCAGAGATATTTTAATATTATTTTAATCCACCTCCAAGCCAACCAATCACAACTCACCTTACACCTCCAAGATCTCCAAGGCTGTCTCATTACATCATTTTGGACGAAAATAACAAGAGAGAAAAGAGAGAAACTTTCATGAACACTTAATCTTCAAAGCTTGATTTCTTCTGAACCAAAACTCAAATCAAAACTCCGATTTCACCAAAATGATCCTCTCTTCTTCCTCTACATAACCATGTAACTTATCAAGGATGGAAATAAGGTGAGATGGCTGTCTCCCTCCCATTTCAATTCGGTTTTCAAGGAAAACCATGCAAAACATGTGTTTTCTTGATGTTCTTCCTTAGGAATCATGCTTAACTTGACTTGAGGGCCAAGAAACGTTAATTTCCAGCAAGTCTAAGGTGAGATATCTCTTCCTAACGTGTTGAGGGAGATTTGGTCAGTTGAGAGTTTGTGGATTTAAAGTTGTTCTTGATGTGTTTTAGGAGGAAAAAGTGCTTCAGGACCCCCTGAAAGTTTAACCGAATTAGGAGCAGCAAAACCAGGTAGCGATTGACGAATTTAATCTTGATTGATTGTGTTTGAGTTGTGTGATTATGATATGGTTTGTCTGTGCTTGAAATTGATTGTTTGTATGAGTAATTCTTGTTGAAATTTTGGTGAAATTTTGATGATATTTGATGAAATTCAAGCTTTAAAGTTCATGTTCTTGGGCAGCTGGAAAAACAAAACCCTAAGCTTAAATTGAGGTTCAATTTGTGTTGAAATCATGTAGAAAATATGGGGTTTTAGTGGCTGCTAATTTATTATGAATTATAGTAAAAATCGGTTGCTGAAAAGACTGAAAACGGGTAAAAACAGAGAAAGAATCTGAAGAATTTATGAAGAACATGAAGAACACTTTGAGTGTGGTGAAGAACAATGAATAACAGGCCTTAGATCTTAAAAAGGGCAAGGAAGTAAAATTTTTGGTGTTTGAGGGGTTATTTTGTAATTTCTGAAAGTTAGGGTGGTTAAAGTAGAAATATTAAAAGTTACGGGTGGTAAAAAGTGAATTTTTAAAGGTTAAAAGTTAAAAAGGGGTAATTTTCGAAAAATTAATGATAAAATAATAAATAATAATAAAATATTAAATAATAATATTTAATTAAAAATAATATTTTAATAAAATAATAAATAATGCGGAAAAGGCAGTTTTCTGTAGCTTTAGAAAGACAACTTTAAGCACAGAATCTCATAATTACTTTCATAAAACACTTAGGGAGTGGTAAAAACATATTAGTGAGGCAAAGATAAATAAAAGATAAAAAGTTGAAGAAAAGATAAAAATCGAAGAAAAAGTCCGTAAAGTTTTAATGACAGAAAAACAGACAGAGACTAGTGAACGAACTAGGGCAACATAGTTAGTCCTGGAATTGCGAATAGGGTTAGGTATTATATGAAAAGTTAAACTGTTTCAGTATAGACTTAATGAACTTATACTTAGGACAGACTAACTATTCATACCGAAATTTACATAAGCTTTAAATACATACGTTAAACAGAGTAACCAGAGCAGAATAAAGGGATACAGAGAAAAGAGTAATCAGAGCAAAGTAAAAAGACAAAGAGAAAAGAGTAATGTCATAAAGAGAAATGGTTTGAATTAAGATGTTGTAAAAGTGAATGATGTAAAGTTTGTACAGTATGATTGAACAGAGAAAGAAAGAGGTACTGCATAGGAATGTGAAAATGATGATGAATAATGAGAATGATTATGTGATGATCTGCTGCGTGAAGGCAGTCAGATAGATGGTGGTACGACCACTGAGAGTGCTTTCCTGGGATACTTAGCTATAATGCTATTCTGTAAGTCAGAGGACTCTTACAGAGGTATAGAGAACACACGACTAGCATATACTCCTGTAAGTCAAAGGACTCTTACAGTGAGAGTGTGTGTGTATGCTCCTGTAAGTCAAAGGACTCTTACAGTGAGAGCGTGTGTATGCTCCTGTAAGTCAAAGGACTCTTACAGAGAGTGTGTTGGGCAGATATAAGTTAACTAGCTCCGCCATGCAAGTCAAAGGACTCTTGTAGTGGGTTGCTAGTGCCGCCCTGCAAGTCAAAGGACTCTTGCAGTGGTTTGCCTCACAAGTCAAAGGACTCTTGCGAGGGGCATTGCCAACAGGGAAGCCTTACCTGGTCAAAGGACTCCGGGTAACGTCGGGAGCGGGTATGTAACCGACAAATGAGCTCATTACCTGCGCTAGGGCTAGACATGCATCATACTTGGTTGCGCATTTCCTCTGTTATGATTGTTGTTTGAATGTATGCTTTCTTTGTTTTTATTCTATTCTCTGTGTCTGTGTTTTATTTTCTTGTATTCTTTTGTTTGTGTTTTGCTTTCTATTTTCTCTATTTATCTGTTTCTTCTGTCTACTGCTTCTCAGTATTCTGCTATTTATCTGCTAAACAACAAGGAATTAATGAACTTAACTAATAACCCCGACCCTACTAAGAACTCCCCAGTTCTTACCCCTTCTCTCTCCCTTCCCCCTTCAGATGGAAGTAGGAGTACCCTTCCGTAATCTACCGATGACCGTTTTGCAAAGAGGATTCCGCTCTAGGTAGTCTTCTGAGTCTAGAGTGAACTCCGTTACCTGTTTATATGTATATACTATGAGGCCAGCCAACGTCTGCACCCCGCTTTTCTACAAACTTTAGCCTAAGTCCTCCGTACGATGTTGCTGTTATGTGGCCACTCGATGAAGTACTTGAGAGACGCTCTTTGATGACATATGATCATGCAGAGGAGTAGCAGATGATATTCTACCTTTTGGTGACATTCCACCTGACTTGAGTTTTGAAGACTTAGAGCGTACTTTCCCTCGCTTTAGTAGTTTAGATGGAATAGGTGAGTATAGAGTCTAGACTAGTCTGGGTGCCAGCTTAGGGACTTCTTGAACAGGTCAGGGCCTGGGATGTTGTATGTATATATATGTATATAGTTATTATCTAGCTATATCTAGGAGTTTTCTAACTAAAAGTCTATACTCTAATAAAGGCTGGATCACTAAATGTTGTTAGCTGCTTGTGATGTATTTATGTGTGGTTGCTTATAACTGTTTTATCTGTTATTATTTGTGAATTGATTATAAATGATTATATTTATTAATCCAAATGTTTTCAGAAAAAAAAGTACCTCACTAACTAACTACGCTTTTAACAACGAATCAGGCTCATATAATAAATAATAGATAATAATTAGGATGACAAATTGGTAGCACTCGGTTTCTGGTATGTCCTAGGCGTACTGAAAATTGGGTCGTTACAACTTATGCTTGTAATGTGCTACAATTAAGAACAAATGGGTTAAGCATAGGCTCAATTTGGTTATCAATGGAAGATAAAAGGTAGGCTTATTTGGGTAAGTGAGCTATTTGAACAATGGCCTCAATCATATAAATGCATGTATACACAAAATAATGGACATATAGAATTAAACAAATCAAAGATTACAATCATAGGAAGAGAATAATGCACACAAGAATGAAAATAAGTGGTCATATATGATGTAACCACACAGTTAAGGCTCAAAACTTACATGCTTGTGTTCTTAGCTCAAAAATCATGTTCCACAAAGTATATAATTCAAGCAAGTTCTAAAAAAAAAACTTTTTTCTCAATCAATTGGGGTGCCCTATAGATAAAATTCTTGGAAAATATCATGATTTTGACTAAGCTTATTATATACATATGCAAAATAAGAAAGTGCAATTAGAAATCCTAAAATGAAATGCAAAAATGTTGGGATTAGGAACTTGTCACCTAAAAATGCCGAGCGGTCGGACGACCTCCCCACACTTAAAAGTTTGCACCGTCCTCGGTGCACTCACAGATGAGCAAGGGGGTACGGCGACTTTCCGAGTTGCTACCTTCAGCTGGTAGGTCAATCGGTGCTGCGTGTTCTTCCTTCCGCTTCCATTTTTGCTTGTGGTGCATTGATCATGAAAAATAAAATAAACACCGTAGGATGAGAAAATACAAAAGGAAGGAAGCGGGTATTGTTGGAATGAGGTAAATCACTAGAATTGAGTGGGTGAATTGGTGTGACATTGATGAAAAATAGGCGTGTGGGTTCTAAAATTGCGCGCGGTTTAGAACACACACACACATACTAGTACAAAAAAAATTATGTCTCAACTACACAAAAGAAAATATGCACTTCACTCATTCTAGTGTGCTTGAGATACTTTAAAAGACTCATAGGTTAAAACAACCCAACAAGTAGTGAAAAAGCATAAAAGCATTCAAGCAAAAATCAAGCAATTGTAAAATTGGATAATGCATGGACATTGATTGATGTATAGGTAGACTTAGTGAGCAAAATGGTATATGAAACGTACACAACAATCAATGACACATATTGAAGTTGTTACAACACCTAAGTGACATAGAGGTGAAACACATGTATGCTATGGAACTTAGGAAAAAGAAGATAGAAGTGGAAATCAATCACATAGAAAGCATGGTCCACAAAGCTTAGGAAGCTCAAAAATATGTCGCTAGGTAAGCTTTCGATCCAATTTCACAATTCTACAATCAATGCATGAAATAAGTGATGTGAACAAAGGTAGACCATAAACAAGCATCACAAAAAAATACAATGATAACATACAATTGCCTAACAATGGATGATGAATGCATGGTGGCCAAAACATGCAATTCAAAAGAGTTAAGAAGCATGAAGGCAATGTAACATGTACTTGGTATTTAAGAGCATTAAACATGAAAAGTTCCGAACCAAGTAACCAAATATAACCTCAATAAAGAATCCAACAATGACAATTAACATCAATGATGTTAAACTAACATCCTATCAGTAAGCAGCAGCAGTAAACAGTAAACAAGATTAGTAATCCAACACTTATAATGGAAAATAAAAATTAAACTAACTAATTAACCAAAAGGAATGGTGTTATATGATGCTTGGTAGTGTTGGATGATGTTTGAAGGGTGGAAAGAAAAGAAGAGAAGAGAAAAGAAGGAAAGAAATGGAAAGAGGAGAAGAGAAAAAGGTGAGTGAAACAGGGCAATCCACGCGTGTGCGTCATGTGCGCGTACGCGTGCATGGCAAGGCAGAGAGTCGACGCGGACGCGCAAGGTACGCGTTCGCGTGCCCTGGGGCACAAAGTTGGCACACTTCAGGCACAACTCTCGGGTGAATGTATGGAGGGGTAGAAAAATTCAATCCACGCGTACGCGTACATGGCGCGTCTGCGTGGATGGCCGAAATTGCTTGATTCACGCGTACGCGTGGAGTGCGCGTGTGCGTGGGTGGTGCTCTGTTTTTCAAAATTTTTCTATGTTTTTGCACCAAACTAAGCATTCCAAACCTCCAAACAACTACCAAAACATCATAAAACCTTATTTAACCTACTAGACTCCCAATTAAACTCAACTAATCAAACAAAACATGAAATCAAATCTAAATTACCAATATTTACAAAGAGGAAAAGGGAAAGATGTTACCATGGTGGGGTGTCTCCCACCTAGCACTTTTGTTTATTGTCCTTAAGTTGGACTTATAGGGAGCTCCTCATCAAGGTGGCTTGTGCTTGAATCGATCCTTGAACATCCACCAATGCTTGGACTTCCATTGTGCTTCACCATTCAAAGTTAATAACTCCAAGCTTGGATGGAGTTCTTCACAAACCATAGGCTCCCAAAGTTGATCTTCCTTGTGCGATCCGGGGTCCCGCACTTTGTTTTCACACCCGTCCTTGAGTTGATCATGGTGGTTTCCTCCGGGTGGCAAGTGAGATGAATTCTCATGGAAGCACCAAACTATTCTCCTAGACCCATCCAATTGAGCACTAGTCCAACCTTTACTCCTTGAAGCTTCAACCATAATGAGCCTTGACTTACAATGCCAACCACGAAACATCTTTCTTTTACGCTTCATCCCACAAAGCATCCTAAGTTGACCATCCATTTCAAGCAAGCCATATTCGAGTGGGATAATAAAGATAATAGAAATGAGTTTTATCCACTCAAATGAAGGTGTAGATGGCAACCTAGGCAAAGGTGATTCCAAGGGTCTTGACAAGGCATATTCAATTCCCATCCTCCTTTTTCAAAGGACTTCCACCTCTCCACAAGATCTCTTAATTTCAATCTTTTGTTCAACAATTTTATCTAAATATTTTCCTTTACTCGAATCACAAATGGGAGGACAAGAGAGATTTACCTCCACATTGCTTTCCATCTCTTTGGGAGAAGGTTCTTCATGCTCAAAGGATTCTTCACCACTAAGACTTGGTGCTTGATCTTCATCACCAAGGTGACTCAATTCTTGCTCTATCCCATCCAATTCTTCACAAGAGACATGCCTTGGAGGTTGTGCACATTCCTTCTTAGCATCAAATTCAATCATCTTGGAGGGGTTTTCTTCAATCCTAGACTCCCAAGGTGGTTCCGCATCTCCTAAGTCTTCAACCACTTCTTCTTCCTCTTTAATAATCTCTACCTCCTCCTCTTGTTGCATTTCTTGCTTTAACTCCTCTTCTTCACCTTGGAGCTTCAAGTTCACTCCCTCGCTAAGCTCCTTGGTTGCTTCTCCACATTCCACAATGGAAGTGCCTTGATTTCATAGGCTTAGGCGGGATGAGACTATGTTGCTAATGGCTTCTACCATGATAGCCGTTTTTGCTCTTAACTCCTTAAATTTCTTTTCATCCTCCTCATGTCGCCTTAAGAGATGAGATTCAAGATCTCTCAATTCTAGCATGAGGGCTTCATCGGGAGGTGATGGTGGAAGAGAGGGTTCATTGTTTGAGGGAAGGGTATTGTAGTTGGAAGGTGGTTCTTCTTGGTAGGGTTGTGGTGGTTCAATATTTCCCATTCTTTCTATTTGTTGCACAAAACACTCCATGGTTGCTTGAAATTGATCCAATGTCTCCATGAAATGATCCCTTGACTCTTGTTCTTCTTGGATATCATGAGTAGGATCATATGACTCTTGGATTGAAGGACATGAGTATTCTTCCATGGGAGGTTGTGGTGGAAAGTGGTATTCATCTTGTGGTTAGAAATTTTCATACATTGGAGGTGGTTCATCTTGGTAATAATATGGAGGGGGTGACTCTTGAAAATGTTGATGTTGGAATGGTGGTGGCTCTATGTGTGGTTTATATGGCTCATATGATTGTTGGTAGGATGGACATGGATTAGGGTCATGTGAAGATGGTTGGTAAGAAGGGGCTTGTGAGTATGGTTGAGGGCTATGTTGAGGATATGGCTCATAGGTGTGTGGTGGTTCTTGAAAGTCACAAGAGGATTCACCATAACCATTGAATTGGCATGCATCATAGAATGGCTCTTCTTCATAGTGCATTGGTGGAGGTTGTTGCCATGAGGATTGATCATATGCATATGGCTCCTCCCACCTTTGGTTATCCCATCCTTGATGCACATCTTCATTGAAGTTCCCATTTCCTACAACATAGTTGTAATCAAACTCATAGCCAAAGTGAGAATTCATAGTAAAAAGTAAAAATAAGAAACAAAAGCTAACAAGAAATAATGAAACAAAGTCCTAGAACTAGCAAAACTAACAAGCATCCCAAAAATCAAGCTATTCACAATATTCACATATATACAATAACCAATAACATAACACCATTGCAACTCCCCGGCAACGGCGCCATTTTGATGAGCGAGTTTTTGTGTGGTTTAGAATTTCTCAAATGAATTCTCGTTGTAAAGTATAGCTTCTAAACCAAACAAAAAATCCTCTCAATCAAAAATATTGGTTTTGTCACAAAGAACAAACCCCAAATAAGAAATAACCGGAGTATTTAGACTCCGGGTCGTCTCACAAGGAGTTACAATGAAGTGGTTAATTATTCGCTATGAAGGGGTCAAGGGGGGTTTGGTTGATAAAAGGGCAAGAAAGTAAATGACAAGAAAAGTAAAGAGAGCAACTAAAGAAAGCAATTAATAAAGAGAGACATTCATGGCAAAGATTGAGATCATAGGCTTTCTATCCTAGTCATGCAATGATTAATTCATCTTATTTAGTCAACTCCAACAAATAGGGAGAATGTCAAATAAGACTAATTAATCATGTCACAAATATAAACAAGAATTTATCTCATTATGTCATCTCATGAGAGAAAGTCTAACAAGACTAGCTAATTTCAATCCAAAAGTCCTAACCAACTTACTAATGAAACTAGCAAAAGATTAGCGTCAATGGAAACAATATTCCATAAGTCCTAATCAACTCACTAATTAAATTAGCAAAAGATTAGCGTCAATGGAAACAATATTAGCTAACAACTCTAGATCACCAACATAAGTTGGGTTTTCATGACTCAAGATTGCCCAATCGCTCTTTCCAAGCCAAGAATGCTCAAAATCTACTCTAACATTCTTCCAAGCATTTTATCAAACACTTGGAAGGCATACAAGAAAAGCATGGTAAATATGCAAGAAATAGTAAAATCTAACAACTATCAATGACAAGGAAAGTAAATCACAACTCAAATCAACAATTAAAAGGACATCAAACATTAAATTGCATTAAAGAAAATTAAGATCCCAACAAGGTTCATGAACATAAAAGCAACAAATTAAAGGAAATGATCAAGAGAAACTAAGAAGATTAAGATGTAATAACAAGGAATTAACAAGGGAAAACTAAATCAAAACAAGAATTGAAAGTGGGATTTAAGAAAATTAAACCTAAACTACTCTAAATTTTAGAGAGAAGAGAGAGCTTCTCTCTCTAGAATTCTACCCTAAAACATGATGAAAACTAAACTATGACTACTTGTGTTGACTCTCCTTTAATCCTTGGCTGAAATAGCATCAGAAATGAGTTGGGTTGGGCCCTAAAGTGCTTCAGAATTCGCTGGGGGCGAATTCACTTTAATGGGCCACGGTAGCATCAGTGTGCGCGTGTGCCCCTCAGCGCGAAGTAACATACAGCAAATTTTATATCATTTTGAAGCCCCGGATATTAGCTTTCCAATGCAACTAGAACCGCCTCATTTGGACCTCTGTAGCTCAAGTTATGGTCGATTGAGTGCGAAGAGGTCGGGCTTGACAGCTTTCCAGTTCCTTCATTTCTTCATTTGTTCTCCCGCTTGCATGCTTTTCTCCTCACTTCTTCCATCCAATACTTGCCCTATGAACCTGAAATCACTTAACAAATACATCAAGGCATCGAATGGAATTTAATTAAAGTGAATTAAAATTACCAATTTTAGGGTCTAAAAAGCATATTTTCACATTTAAGCACAATTCAAGGGAGAATTACGAAACCATGCTATTTTTATTGAATATATGTGAGAAAAGGTGATAAAATCCCCCAAAATAAGTACAAGATAAACAACAAAATCGGGGTTTATCAGTCCCTAGACCACTAATCAGTGATGGGGGCACTCACTTCTGCAACAAATAGCTTTACTCTGCTATGGTCCGATATGGAATTAGCCACAAGGTGGCAACTCCATATCATCCACAGATAAATGGCCAAGCTGAAGTCTCTAATAGAGAACTAAAAAGAATCTTGGAACAGACTGTAAGTACCCGTAGAAAGGATTGGGCAAGAAGCTTGGATGACGCTCTGTGGGCATACAGAACAGCATTCAAGACTCCTATAGGGACCTCCCATACCAGCTTGTGTATGGTAAGGCCTGTCATCTGCCCGTGGAACTGGAGCATAAGGCCTACTGGGCAACCAGGTTCCTAAACTTTGATTCCAAATTAGCTGGAGAAAAAAGATTGCTCCAGCTGAATGAGCTAGAGGAATTCAGACTCACTGCTTTCGAAAATGCCAAGCTTTACAAAGAGAAAGCAAAAAGGTGGCATGACAGAAAGCTGTCATCTAGAGTCTTTGAACCAGGACAGAAGGTTCTACTATTTAACTCTAGGTTCAGATTATTCCCCGAGAAACTAAAATCCTGGTGAAGGGGACCATATGTGATCACAAGTGTGTCACCATATGGCTATGTGGAGCTTCAAGACATTGATTCTAATAAGAAGTTCATTGTTAATGGACAGAGAATCAAGCATTATCTTGAAGGCAATGTCGAGCAAGAGTGCTCAAAGCTAAGGCTAGATTAAAAGCTCAGCAAGGTCCAGCTAAAGACAATAAAGAAGCGCTTGCTGGGAGGCAACCCAGCCATTAGCAGGGCTTATTTGTTATTTAAATAATAATTATACGAGTTTAATATAAATAATCTTCAAGGTAGAGTATCAATTGCATAAGTTCACAGAGTTACAGAGGGATTCAGAGTATAAAACAGGGAAAAGGAGCTCACTGGCAAGAAAACGCCAGTAAGAGGTACATTTGGGCGTTAAACGCCCAAAAGAAGCTTCTACTGGGCGTTTAACGCCATTAATGATACCTTTTTGGGTGTTAAATGCTAGAATGAGTACCATTCTGGGTGTTTAATGCCAAACATGCAGCATCCTGGGCATTCAGAAAAATGCCCAGTGACAAAAGATTTCTGGCGTTTAACGCCAGCCAGAAGCAACAGCTGGGCGTTAAACGCCCAAAAGAGGCTACAGATGGGCGTTAAACGCCCAAAACAAGCAGCAGTTGGGCGTTTAACGTCAGGATTATGGAAGGGAGGAAGTTTTGTTTTTCAACTCAATTTTTTCAAATTTTCATGATTTCATCCATAATTTCTTGCATAAACATGTTACATATCATCATCTTTCAATTTTAATTTCAAAAAAAATATATATAAAATTTTTTAAAATCTTTCTTCATTCTCCATCAACTTCTTTTCAAATCTTTTCCAAATCATCATACTATCTTTTCAAAAATTAGATTTATTTTTTTCAAATCTCTCTCTCATCTTTTCAATTTTAAAACTACATATTTTGAATATCATAATTGTCTTTTTACAAATCATATCTTCTAGCATATCTTTTTCAAAATTTTCGAACCCACCCCCCTCTTTAAATTCAAATTCGGCCATCTCCCTCTCCTCCACAATTCGAATATGTCTCTCCTTCTCTTCCTCTCCTTTCCTTTCTTTTGCTTGAGGACAAGCAAACCTCTAAGTTTGATGTTCTTTTCGTGATCACTGAGCTAAGACTCACTAAGATCATGGCTCCTAAAGGAAAACAAACCACTTCAAGAGGCAAGAAAGAGAATATTCCAAAATTACTCTGGAATCAAGAGAGGTTTTTAACCAAAGAACATGCAGACCATTACTACAGAATAATGGGTCTAAGATCAGTGATCTCGAAAGTTAAATTCGATCTAAAAGAAGACGAATATCCGGAAATCCAAGAGCGGATTCAAAAAAGAGGCTGGGAAATTCTGGCTAATCCTGAGACAAAGGTGGGTAGAAACATGGTTCAGGAATTCTACGCAAATCTGTGGCAAACAGATAAGCAGAGATTAACTGGAGCCGCTTTCTATACCTTTCGAACCTTGGTCAGAGGGAAGATTATGTACTTCCACCAGGACAGAATAAGAGAGGTCTTCAAGCTGCCTCAACTACAAGATGATCCAGAATCCTTTAATAGGAGAATGGTGAAATTTGATAAGTGCTTAAACCAAGTTCTAGAGGACATATGCATCCCTGGAACCAAGTGGATAACCAATACAAAAGGTGTCCCAAATCAACTCAAGAGAGGAGATCTCAAACCAATTGCTAGGGGTTGGCTGGACTTCATTGGGCGTTCTATACTGCTCACCAGCAACCGCTCTGAAGTCACTGTCAAAAGAGCAGTGATGATCCACTGCATTATGCTGGGTAACGAAGTGGAGATTTATCATCTAATTTCTTGTGAGCTCTACACAATTGCAAACAAGAACTCCACTGACACTAAATTGGCTTACCCAAGCCTAATTTCTCTACTATGTAAAGATGCTGGAGTGAAGATATGAGTGAATGAATATATCTCAGTTGAGCACCCAATCACCAAAAAGTTAATAGAAGGATAAGTGCAGGATAACTCCATCAAAAGGAGGGCACAGGAGTTCCTCCCAGAAATCCCTCAGATTGACTACTGGACCCGCTTAGAAGCATCTGTCACCAAATTGCAAGAAGCTGTGGATCAACTAAAAGAAGAATAGAAAGTTTAAAATAGCATGCTCTGCAAACTTCTGAAAGAACAAGAAGAGCAGGGGCGTGAGCTACAGGAGCTGAAGCGCCAAAAGCTATCTCTTGAAGGGCCAAGCACCCCACAGACTAAAGGAGCATCCATCTCCCAAAATAAAGGTTGTTAAGTCCTAACTTTGTGATAACCTTTTATCCATTTTAAGAGTACATGAGTATTAGTATTAGAGTCATTTGTCTTTATGTCATTAATTTCATTTCTTTTATTACCAATTGTCTGCTTCTATGCCTATTTTATATTATTTCTCTTAAATAATAAATAAATATTAGAGTCTATGCCTTAAAGTTATGAATGTCCCATGAATCCATCACCTTTCTTAAATGAAAAATGCTTTTAATCACAAAAGAACAAGAAGTACATGATTTCGAATTCATCCTTGAAATTTGTTTAATTATTTTGAGGTAGTGACAATACTTTTTGCTTCTCTGAATGAATGCTTGAACAGTGCATATGTCTTTTGAATTTGCTATTTATGAATGTTAAAATTGTTGGCTCTTGAAAGAATGATGAAAAAGGAGAATTGTTATTTGATAATCTGAAAAATAAAAATATTGATTCTTGAAGCAAGAAAAAGCAGTGAATAACAAAGCTTGCGAAAAAAAAAAGAGAAAGAGAAAGAAAAAGCAAGCAGAAAAAGCCAATAGATTTTTAAACCAAAAGGCAAGGGTAAAAAGGATCCAAGGCTTTGAGCATTAATGGATAGGAGGGCTCGAAGGAATAAAATCCTGGCCTAAGCGGCTAAACCAAGCTGTCCCTAACCATGTGCTTGTGGCGTGAAGGTGTCAAGTGAAAAGCTTGAGACTGAGCGGTTAAAGTCGAGGTCCAAAGCAAAAAAAGTGTGCTTAAGAACTCTGGACACCTCTAATTGGGGACTTTAGCAAAGCTGAGTCACAATCTGAAAAGTTCACCCAGTTATGTGTCTGTGGCATTTATGTATCCGGTGGTAATACTGGAAAACAAAGTGCTTAGGGCCACGGCCAAGACTCATAAAGTAGCTGTGTTCAAGAATCAACATACTGAACTAGGAGAATCAATAACACTATCTAAATTCTGAGTTCCTATAGATGCCAATCATTCTGAGCTTCAAAGGATAAAGTGAGATGCCAAAACTGTTCAGAGGCAAAAAGCTACTAGTCCCGCTCATTTAATTGGAACTAAATTTCATTGATATTTTGGAATTTGTAGTATATTCTCTTCTTTTTATCCTATTTGATTTTTAGTTGCTTGGGGACAAGCAACAATTTAAGTTTGGTATTGTGATGAGCGGATAATTTATACGCTTTTTGGCATTGTTTTTAAGTAGTTTTCAGCATGTTTTAATTACTTTTTAGTATATTTTTATGAGTTTTTATTCAAAATTCACATTTCTAGACTTTACTATGAGTTTGTGTGTTTTTCTATGATTTCAGATATTTTCTGGCTGAAATTGAGGGACCTGAGCAAAAATCTGATTCAGAGGATGAAAAACGACTGCAGATGCTGTTTGATTCTGACCTCCCTGCACTCGAAATGGATTTTCTGGAGCTACAGAAGACCAATTGGTGCGCTCTCAATTGCGTTGGAAAGTAGATATCCAGGGCTTTCCAGCAATATATAATAGTTTATACTTTGCCCAGGTTTTGATGACGCAAATTGGCGTTTAACGCCAAGTCTTTACCCTATTCTGGCGTTAAACGCCAGAAACAGGCTACAACCTGTTGTTTAACTCCAAGAGAAGCCTCTACATGTGTAAAGCTTAATGCTCAGCCCAAGCACACACCAAGTAGGCCCCGGAAGTGGATTTCTGCACTATCTGCACTTAGTTACTTATTTTCTGTAACCCTAGCTACTAGTTTAGTATAAAAACAACTTTTAGAGACTTACTATGGACCTCATGACATTTTACACGTTTCATATTGTATTTCTGATGGCATGAGTCTCTAAACCCCATGGTTGGGGGTGAGGAGCTCTGCTGTGTTTCGATGAATTAATGCAATTACTACTGTTTTTTCATTCAATCACGCTTGTTTCTATTCTAAGATATTCACTCGCACTTCACTCTGATGAATGTGATGATCCGTGATACTCATCATCATTCTCACCTATGAATGCGTGCCTGACAACCAACTCCGTTCTACCTACAATAGCTTGAGTGTGTGTCTCTTAGCCTCCTGGTTCACGATCAGAGTCTTCGTGGTATAGGCTAGAATTATTGGCGGTCATTCCTGAGATTTGGAAAGTCTAAACCTTGTCTGTGGTATTCCGAGTGGGATCTGGAAAGGAATGACTGTGACGAGCTTCAAACTCACGAGTGTTGGGCGTAATGACAGACACAAAAGAATCAATGGACTCTATTCCAACATGAGTGAGAACCAACAGATGATTAGCCGTGCGGTGACAGCGCATTTGGACCATTTTCACTGAGAGGATGGATGGTAGCCATTGACAACGGTGATCCACCAACATACAGCTTGCCATGGAAGGAGCCTTACGTGCGTGAAGAAGAAGACAGTAGGAAAGCAGAGATTCGGAAGACAAAGCATCTCCAAATCCTCAATCTGTTCTCCATTACTTCATAACACGTATTATTTAATTTATGATATTTACTCTTCATAAACCCAATCACTTTTATTACTAATTTCCTGACTAAGAATTATAAAATAATCATAGCTTGCTTCAAGCCAACAATCTCCGTGGGATCGACCCTTACTCACGTAAGGTATTACTTGGATGACCCAGTGCACTTGCTGGTTAGTGGTACGAGTTGTGAAAAGTGTGATTCACAATTCGTGCACCACGTGCGTGTCGATAGCGCCACCTGCCCTTCTGGTATATTTTCCAAAGAGTTGGGCCAACCTTGGGCTGACACTGTACCCTGTGCCTAATCCCACCCACGCGTGCGCGCACCTGGCGTGTACGCGTCCTTCTGCCAAACTGCGCATTGACGCATGGGCGTGCGTGACGTATCCACATCGCAAAAAAAAGAGTTTTTTTTCTCATCTTTCATTTTCTTTTGTTTATTGCATTTGTACACTTTTATTCTTTGCATTTCAATTTTGTTTTTATAACCTGTTTTCATTTTTTTCCCTAAGTTTCTCATTTTAATAATGGTGTTAAAATTTCCTACTCAATTGTTGAGACTCTCTTGTATTATTTTGGTACTTCATGACTTGTTGCATTAATTGTAATATCTGTTCCACACGCAAGATTAGTGCCTTAGTCCGTCCGAATTCATTATCCTTTGCTTTTATGCTTCATCATCAATGAGTTAGGATGGGACCAATTGCTCTCATGCTTATCACTAATCTTGTTTGTGTCAATTCTTATTTGATCTTGATGCTCAATATGCTCTTCATGCTTTGACTTTACTCTTGCATCAAGCCTAATGATATGCCTTAGCTTACATTGTTTTCTCACTCACATATTGTAGCTATCATGTAGTAGAGAACTTTACTCTTATTTGGCATTAGCCCCCGCCTATGTTCTCTTTGCTTTGATATCTTTGTTGTAGGCTTAATTTTGTTTCTTTTTTGCTCTTTTTAGGTTGGCCACCAAAAGAGGAAAAGGAAAATCTTTTAAATGGGGGCAACAAACAAGTTCATCCACACAATCTTTTTAAGAAACTCATCAGTTGTAGCAACCCATCCACATTGCTCTCCTTTGCATGCACCGAAGACAGTGCAATCTTCAAGTGTGGAGAGGTCGTCCGACTGATCTCCATGGGTAACAATTTTATTTTTTCAACACCAATATTAGCTAGTTATTGCATTGCATGATAGGTTGCATGTTAGTTAGAATTTGTACATATTTTACCACTTCTTTCTTATTAGGACTACTCGGTTAGGGTGATGATTTCCTTTCCAAGAAACTGTTTTAGGATTTATGAATCATCATATGACCTTAGCCCTAACTATTTATACATGCTATTGGAGGATTGATTTATTTTTAACCAAGTAGGTAGAATCATTTTGTATTTAGTTGCATTCATATAGATAGATGCATTTAGGTTATTTGCATTGAATAAATGTCCATACCCCTTCTCTTATCCTTCTTGGTTTAGCATGAGGACATGCTATGGTTTAAATGTGGGGAGGTTGATAAACCCCCTTTTTAGGGTTTATCTTGTGTTGAATTTAGAGCATTTTGATAACCTTTCCTCACATTTATTCAATGAAATAGCATAATTTTGTGATTGTCTCCTTATTTGTGCTTAGATGTGAAAATAAACTTTTTAGACCTTTAATTTGATGATTTTTATCTTCCTTTGATTCCACTAGATGCCTTGATGTGTTTGCTAGTGATTTCAGATTGGAAAAGACTAGGAAAGGATCAAAGGAGTAGAAGGAAAGCATACAAAGTGGAGAAATCATGAAAAACCAAAGATTTGGAAAAATCCCATGGGCGCGCGCACGCACTATGCGCCTACGCGCGGATTGCGAAATACTCCAGGGACGCGTATGCGCGCTGTGCCGTACGCGCCGAAGGCCGCACGTGATTTCTAAAGAAGAACTCGTGCCTGGCGATTTTGGAGTGTTTCTAGCCTCATTTGGAGCTGAATTTTTGGCTGGAAAAGGCTAAATAGACCAAGGAATGAAGGGGAATGCATCATCACTTCACACAGGAGACATTAGATCTAGTTTTAGTTAGTTTTAGAGAGAGAAGCTCTCACTTCTCTCTAAGATTAGGATTAGGATTAGGTTTAGGTCAATAATCTTATATCTAGGTTTAATTCATGCTTTGATTTACTTTCCCTTTACAATTTCTTATTCCTCTACTCTTCCTCTCTCTAATTTTGTATTTCATTCTTGTAATTGCTTACATTGTTGTTGATGCATTCTTTCTTCTTCTATTTTTCCTTTAATGCAATTTGAGGTAATGCATGTAGATCTTGTTTTCTTTGATTGTTGTTATTAATTCCTTGTAATAATTGTTGTTGGATTCTATTATTGTTGTCAATTTACTATGTTTTTCTTTTGTACCTTCCAAGTGTTTGATGAAATGCTTGAAAGGATGTTAGAGTAGAATTTTATGCTCTTGGCTTAGGAAGGTAACTTGGGAACTCTTGAGTTACTAATGTCCAAGTAATTGATGATTGGGAGCCATTAACTCTAGTTCTCACTAATTGAATTGGTAGAGAACTAGGACTTATGGACTTGGATTGATATAGCTCACTCGACTTTCCTTTACTACTAGTTAGAGGATGACTTAATGGGATTGATCCTTGCCAATTCTCATGTTGTGGTTAGTGATTAGGATAGAGATCCTTGACCACCAAACCTTGCCAAGACCACTTTATCATTTACATTTCCATTGTCATTTACTTTTCTTGTTCCTTAATCAAAACCCCAAAATATGCAACTCATAACCAATAACAAGAACACTACCCTGCAATTCCTTTGAGAGACGACCCAAGGTTCCAATACTTCGGTTTATAGATTTTAGGGGTTTGTACGTGTGACAAACAAAATTTTTGTATGAAAGGATTATTGATTGGTTTAGAAACTATACTAGCAATGAGATTTTATTTGTGAATTCTATACCGTCAAAAATCCGTTCATCAAAGAGCCTACAGTTATTGAAAAAAAGGAAGACATGGTTGAAAATTTAGGAGACGTGGAACCACCATGGGAGTCACAACCACCTCCGGAATATGTCAAAATTGAAGAATATGAAGAGGTTGAGCAAGAGATGGAATTAATCATCAACAAATTCTTATCAAAAGTTGAACCCTCTCCCATTAGGTGTGAAATTGACATATTGAAGACAACTCCAAAACAATTAATATTGGTATCCTTGTTGAAGAAGGTGACAAGCAAGAAGAAATTGAAAGAAGTGATCAAGAGGTGGAAATTACCAAGGAAGAGCCTAAGAGAATAGACCTCGCATTGTCTTAGTATGGGGAGGTCTTCCTCCCCAAGCCACCATCCAACACATCATTCCTGTGGGTAAAATTCTTATCCTTAAGCTTTACTGTCTCACCTGAATATGGGTTGATTGAAACGGATGGGCAACTTAGAGCTCTTTGTGGAGTCAATAGTAAGAGGGGGTTGTGTAGTGGTGGGAAGTGTGGTATTAGGCTCATTAATGTCACAACTTCAAGGTATAGGGACTATGATTGGATGAATGCTACTTTGTGTGGGTATAGGAAGAGATTTTGATGTGCTAAAGAGAATTCTGTGTGTCAACCACCCAGATGGAAGAACCATGACAATCAACTTGAAGATGGTGTGAAGATAAGATATGGGATCCCGGATTGTACTTTAAAGACCAAATTTGGGAACTCATATCTTGGGTTGAACTTCACCCAAGCTCGGTGAAGACGGTTGGAATTTATGTCAACCACTTGAGGAGCAAAGATCCTTGGCGATTCAAGGATGAGTACAAACACAAGCCACCATGACAAAGAGCCTCCCAAAATGTCCAACTTAAGGACATAAAATAAAAGTTCTAGGTGGGAGACACCCCACCATGGTAAACTCTTTCCATTTCCTCTTGCAGATTTGATTAATAAGTAATTCGAGTTGCCATTGTAGGTAGTTTTCCTCTTCATTGCAATCTTCTCTTGATGTTTTGATTGTAGTTGCTTAGGGTGCAAGTTATGTTTGGTTGCTTTTGGAAATTTTTATTAATTTTGTATTTTTGGTTGATTTAGAGTTGAAGGTAATGTTAGAGAGATTCTTAGCTATTTTTAGTGTTTCTTAAAAAAAAAATAGCAGGGACTGATGACAAGTCATCTTATGCTAGCTTTTCAAGCATTTTTCACTTGTTTCATTAGGTCTTATGAACTTTCTTGCACAATAAGTAAGTGATTTGGAGTGAATTTTCATGATTATATTAAATCAATCAACCATCAGTTATTTGACACAAAATCATAGGGTTTAAGCTAGAATTAATTAATTTTATGAATGAATTAGAAACCCTATGAATTTAGTGATACTTTGACATGTTTGTGTGGTTGCTTGTAGGTGAAGAAATGATGAAGAAAAGAAAGAACCAGGAAAGCGTTGCATTACCAAAGCATGGCAATTCATTAAGGCAACGCTAAGCTTGGAAATAAAGACCAGCATCCAAGGCGGGCGCTCAATTAAGTGAGCGCTATGCTCACTCTAGTGAGCATTGTCGTGCATCAAACCAAGGAAGGCAAGGAGCACTCAAATGGCGCTCAAAGCAGTGAGCACTATGCTCAAAAGAAGTGAGCATTTTCGAGTTCTCAACCAAGTAAATAAAGGAAGCGCATCATGCAAAAAGGGGTTTACCAAGGCTCGAAGGGGGAAGCACGCATCAACACTAGACATAGCACTCATTATTTGAGCACACTGCTCAATTAGTGAGCGCTAGTGAGCATGCTTCACCAAGGAAAGTGAGCACAACGCTCACAAAACCGAGCAGAGCACTCCAATGGAGCAGGCCTCCAACTAAAAATTGAACCAAGCCATCTTGGATCCATTTCTTCACAAATCAAAAGGGCCCACTCCAAGCTTTGAAGACTAAAATAGAAAGTGTATAAATAGGAGTAGATTTAATTTAGAAAGGAACCCTTTTTTTCTTTTGGGATTTTTAACTTTTAGTTTTTAGCTCATTTTCATTTTGAATTTGGGGAATTGGGACTGAGATCTGATTTTTCTTTCTGTATGTTCTTGCTTCTACAACTTCTACTTTCTGTTTTAAATTTTTGGATTGAGATTGAAGAACTCCATTTCAATTCTTGATCTGAAATTCATCTTCGCTTTTCTTCTGCAGAATTCTGAGAATTGAGGAATTGGATTTAAATTTCTTTTGCTGTTTTCATTTTCATTTCTTCTACACTTTCTTTTCTGTTTGATCAAGGGAGTCATTGAGATCTAAATCTATTTTCTGATCTCATTACTCTTCTTTGATTTTTAATTTCTCTTTTAGAATTTCACAATTGAGCTAAGTTTCTTTCTATTTCGTTGCTTCAAGTAATTTTCCCTTTCTGTTGGGTCACTGAACTGCACTTCTGTATTTCATAGCTTTCTAATTTACTTTAGCTTGCATCTTCTTATTTAATTCTGAAACCCAGCCCCCAAATCCCTTTAATCTTCAAGCAATTTAAGTCTCTCAGCAATTTAGATTCAATAATTTAGTTTTCTTGCACTTTAAGCTTCAGCCATTTACATTTCTTGTAATCTAAGTTTCAGTTATTTACATTACTTGCACTTTAAGTTTTAGCTCTTTTATCTCTTCTGCACTTTACTTTTCTGTCAATTTCCCCTTTCCCTTTTAATTTCCTACAATTTAGCTTCTGTAATTCGAATTTCACTCAAATCACCAACTATTTGCTTAAGTAAATTCATCACCTAACTAAAATTGCTCAATCCATCAATCCTTGTTGGATTGACCTCACTCTTATGAGTAATTACTACTTGATGCAACCCGGTATACTTGCCGGTGAGTTTTGGTGTGGAAATCTGATTTCCACCCATCAAGTTTTTGGCGCCGTTCCCAGGGATTGATATAGATTGAAAATGATTAAGTAAGGTGATAATCTAGATTAAGAACTTTTTTCTTTTCTTTTTCTTTGTTTCTAATAAGCACACTAACTATTTGAACTTTTGTTTAAGCTAACCATAACCTCACTTTGGAAGTAGAGTGAATTGCTTTTGTTTTCTGGTTTTTCTGTGTGTTTTTCTTGCTGTTGTATGACAGAGGCAAGGAAAGAGATCCCTACCTTCTGTGATCAAGACGAGAGGACTCTCCGAAGATTAAGAAGAGAAGCAAGAGGAAAAAGTGTTGTTGGAGAGGAAGGATCAGAGGAAGAGAATCAAGAGATGGAGAAGAATCCAACAAATCCACCAGTGGGAGTTGCCAACAACAACGGTCAGCCCCAGAGGAGAGTCTTGGCTTCTTACACGTTTGCTAATCCAAGGCATTGTGGGAGTAGCATCCTTACTCCAAATGTCAATGCAAACAACTTTGAATTGAAGCCTCAACTTATCACTCTCGTACAGAACAATTGTTCCTATAGAGGAGGCCCTCTGGAAGATCCAAACCAGCACTTTGATGAGAGGACTTTTGATGGTTTAGAATTTCACAAATGAAGTCTCGTTGCAATATAGTTTCTAAACCAACAATAGTCCTTTCATACAAAAATTTGGTTGTCACAAGTAACAAACCCCTAAATTTATAAACCGAAGTATTGAACCTCGGGTCGTTCTCCCTAGGAATTACAATAAAGTATCTTGTTATTGGTTATGAGATATATTTTGGGGTTTTTTTGGGATAAGAGACATGAAAAATAAATGGCAATGAAAATAAACTAACAACTAAAAAGGTCTTGGCAAGGTTTGGTGGTCAAGGATCTCTATCCTAATCATTAACCACAACATGAGAATTGGCAAGGATCAACCCCATTAAGTCATCCTCTTACTAATAAAGGAAAGTCAAATGAGCTATGTCAATCCAAGTCCATAAGTCCTAGTTCTCCACCAAATCAATTAGTGAGATCTAGAGTTAATGGCTCCCAATCGTCAATCACTTGGACGTTAGTAACTCAGGAGTTCCTAAGTTACCTTCCCAAGCCAAGAGCACTAAAATCTACTCTAAAATCCAACCAAGCATTTCATCAAACACTTGGAAGGCACAAAAGAAAAGCATAGTAAATTGCAAGAATTAAAGGAATCTACAACTATAAAAGTAAGAGATTAACAATAGAAAGGCAAAACAATAGAAAGGTAAACTCATAACTAAAAGAAGCATTTTAACAAACACATAGAAGGTAATAAAAGTAAACAACATGAATTGTAAGAATTAAAGAGAGATCTAACTAGAATAGCAAGAGATCAATAATATAAAAGGAAAACAATCATGAAACAACAAAGAACTTATCAATTGCATTGAAGAAGAAATGTAGATCTACAAAAGAAAGTTCATAAACTACAACTAACAACACAAAGAAATTACAAGAGAAGAAGAATTCTACAACTACAAAAGAATAATTAGGGAAGAGAAAGGAAAATTAGAAGAGGAGAAGAAGTGGATCTAGATCTAAAGCCTAATCCTAATCCTAGAGAGAAGTGAGAGCTTCTCTCTCTAAAACTAACCTAAACTAAACTAATGATCAAAAGTATATAAAAGTCTGTCAATTCCCCTTAATCCCTGGGTTAAATAGCATCAGAAATGAGTTGGATTGGGCCCATAAGGCTTTAGAATTCGCTGGCCATGAATTTGCATTTAATGAATCACATGCAAATAGGCGTGTACGTGTAATGTGCACGTGCGCGCCCTTATCCACGATGCAACTATAGCAAATCTTATATCATTTTGAAGCCCTGGATCATAGCTTTCCAACGCAACTGGAACCGCATCATTTGGACCTCTGTAGCTCAAGTTATGGTCAATTAAGTGCAAAGAGGTCGGCTTGACAACTTTTGCGATTCCTTCATTTCTTCATGAGTTCTCCATTTTTTTCATGCTTTTCTTTCATTCCCTTGATCCAATCTTTGCCTTCTAAACCTGAAATCACTTAACAAACATATCAGGGAATCTAATGGAATTAAGGTGAATTAAGATTAAACAATTAAGGGCCTAAAAAGCATGTTTTTACTCTTAAGCACAATTAAAGGAGAATTTACAAAACCATGCTATTTCATTGAATAAATGTGGGAAAGGATGATGAAACCCTCTAAATTCAACACAAGATAAACCCAACAAATGGGGTTTATCACACTTATCCACTTTTCTGAGGATTTGTGACACTATCAAAACTAATGGTATGCATCTAGATATCTACAAGCTGTTGCTGTTTCCATTTTCATTGCGAGACAAAGCTGCTCAGTGGTTGGAAGCATTTCCCAGAGAAAGCATCAACAACTTGAAGGATTTGGTAGGCAAGTTTTTGGCTAAATTCTACCGACCTCAGAGGATCATTAGATTGAAGATAGAGGTACAAACCTTCACCCAATTGGATGCAGAATCACTCTATGAGGCTTGGGAGAGATATAAAGCCTTGATTAGGAAGTGTCCCCCTGAAATGTTTAATGAATTGGACAAGCTTCAGAACTTCTATGAAGGATTGACACTAACAGCTCAAGAAGCTTTGGATTATTTAGCAGAAGGATCACTACAACTTATGAAGACAGCTGAAGAAGCCCAAAACCTCAGAAACACAGTGGCGAACAATCAATACTTCTATGCTCATCAAAGACAACGCCAACCAGCTCAAAGGAAAGGTGTATTGGAGTTGGAAGGTGTGGACACCATTTTGGCTCAAAACAAGGTGATGCATCAGCAAATCCAGCAACAAATAAAAACGATGGCAAAGAGGATTGATAACTTGCAAGTTGCAGCAGTGAATACCACAAATCAACCACCAGCTGGGTGGGGGTAGAATGAAGATAGCTATGAAGAACAGCAGCAGGAACAAGTTCAGTATGTGCACAACAAAGGATCTGGCCAAAATGACTTTCATGGAGATACCTACAACCCTTCCTGGAGGAACCACCCAAACCTAAGATGGGGAGACAACCAGAATCAAAACCAGCAGCCATAGCAAAGAAATTCAAACCAAAAGAACTCCAAAAACACAAATCACCAAAATCATCAACAAACTAACCAAAACCCATACAAAAAACCACAAAACAACTACCCCAATTCTAACTTCTATCCACCCAATAACTCATCAAACAACCAAAACAGTTTCTACCCACCATCTACATCCCATAATAAACCACAAATACCGAAAGAAGCTCAAAGGATCTCCAATTTGGAGAAACTAATAGAAAAGATGATGAAACATCAGGAGTTAACCAGCAAGAACCATGAAGCTTCAATGAGAAATTTAGAAAGGCAAATTGGACAACTGTCCAAGTAAGCAGTAAGTGAAAGACTAACCAGCTCACTCCCAAGTGATACCATTCCAAATCCCAAAGAAGAATGCAAAGCAATCCAATTAAGGAGTGGAAGGACCTTGGTGAATAACAAAGAAACCAGCAAGAGGCCAGTTGAGAATTATGAGGCCAGCAGCAAGGATGAAGCTATACTTAACAAGCAAGAACAGTAGAAGCTCAAAGAGAAAGAGGAGCAGCCACAAGCTTCAAGGAAAGGGAAGCAAGTAATGGAGGAACCATCACAAGAACAGAGGAAGGAAGTGAAGGCTTACACACCTCCTCTGCCATATCCTCAAAGACTACAAAAAGAACTCAAGGATCAACAATTCCCTAAGTTCCTTAAGGTCTTCAAGAAGCTGGAGATTAATATCCCACTTGCTGAAGCATTAGAGCAGATACCTCTATATGCAAAGTTCCTGAAGGAGCTCATCAACAAAAAGAGAAGTTGGCATGAGAAAGAAACCGTCATGCTCACTGAAGAATGTAATGCAGTAATTCAAAGGGGTATTCCACCAAAGCTTAAAAATCCAGGGAGTTTTGTAGTTTCATGCACCATAGGCAAGATGACATTAGAGAAAACTCTCTGCGATCTAGGTTCTAGTATCAACTTGATGCCCCTCTCAATGATGAGAAAGCTTGCCATAGAAGAAATCAAACCTACCAGGATGTCACTTGTAATGGCCGATAGATCAATCAAGGCACCCAATGGAATTATGGAAAATCTATTAGTGAAGGTTGGAAAGTTTATCTTCCCTGCAGACTTTGTGATATTGGACACAAAAGAGGAAGAAAACAACTCAATTATCTTGGAAAGACCATTCTTAGCCACAGCAGGAGCTATTATTGATGTAGAAAAGGGAGAAATGATCTTCAGGGTGCACAATGAGCAAATGGTCATCAATGTTTTCAAATCAATACAACATCCCCCTGAGCAAGAGAATTACATGAGAGTGGATATGATAGAAGGTTTGGTGGAAGAAATGTTGGAAGCCAATTATCATGAGCAGGAAGAAGAAGGAGAACGAGATCAAGAGACAATAGAAAAACAAGTAGCTGCAATTACCATTGAGAAAGAAGTGGAACAAGACAAGACAGAGGAGGTTCCAAAACAAGAATTAAAGCCTCTACCTATTCATCTCAAGTATGCATTTCTTGGAGGAGGAGAGACTCTGCCAGTAATCATCAATTCCTCCTTAAGCATGGAAGAAGAGGCAAACCTGGTTGAAATATTGAAAGCTCACAAGATAGCTTTAGGGTGGACAATTGATGATGTCAAAGGCATAAGCCCTGCCATCTACATGCACAAAATCTTGCTAGAAGAGGATTCAAGACCTGTAGTACAACCTCAAAGAAGACTCAACCCAACTATGAGGGAGGTAGTTCAAAAGGAAGTAATGAAGCTATGGATTGTTGGAATTATATACCCAATCTCTGATAGCTCATGGGTGAGTGATAAACCATTATTTCATGGTTTATATTGTGTTTAATTGTGTAGTTTTATCAAATATTTACCCACTTATTCATTAAATAAGCATGCATTTATAATTCCTTCCTAAAAATACTTTATGGTTGAAAACTTGCTTCCTAGAGACTTTTAATTTTGTATTTTAATTCTCCTTTATTCCATTCGATACCGTGATCTGTGTGTTAAGTATTTTAGGCTTTATAGGGCATGAATGACTTGGACATTGGAAAGGAAGCTTGCAAAAATGGAAGGAACACAAGAAATTAAGGAGATGACCAGCGAGAAGTGACGCGGGCGCATGACTTACGCGACCGCGCGATATAGAGGAAATTGCAGTGACGCGGATGCATGGCTCACGCGACCGCGCGGATTGGAAACTGCACCAGTGACGCGAAGGCGTGGACGACGCACACGCGTGGCAAGGCAAAATGCTGGATGACGTGAACGCCTGGATGACGCGATCGCGTGACATGGGCGATCTGCAGAATCTGCAGAATTCGCTGGGGGCGATTTTGGGCCCTGTTTTGACCCAATTTTTGGTCCAGAAAAGTAGATTAGAGCCAGGGAACATGCAGAGACAGAAGACAACATTCATTCTAGATAGTTTTTGTTTTTAGATCTGATTTTACCTCTCCTCTAGGTTTTCTCTCTACACATTGATAGTTTTTAGGATTCGTTTTTATTGCTTTTTGGATTGGGACATTGAGAAGAGTTATTACCTCCGTCAAGACTTCGTCATTCTAGTTTGTTTCCTTACTTGTCACTTACTCTTTCATGTTCTTTATTTACTCAGATTTACTCTTGGATTATTTCTAGAATTTATTTATACAAGAATTATTTTTATTTTTAATTGATCCTTTTGATTATTATTTATTATGTCTTTCAGTATTTCTCTTCCTTATTTTGTGAATTTTACATTCATAATGAGCGAGTAGTTCCATAACTTGATTGGGGGATGATTGAAAGGAAACCTTGAGTTGGGTTACTCAAGAGAAAAATTGTAATTGGATTTATTGTTGGATCGCCCTCTAATCATTGACACTAATCCTTCTCAAGGGAGAGGATTAGGACTTGTGATTAGAAATAGCTTTCCAACTTGCTTGACCCTCCTCTACCTAGTAAAGGGTAACTAAGCAGAACAACCTTCAATTATCAATTAATCTTGATAGTACTCCAACAAGAATAGGGCTTCCAACTAATCTACTCCCAGTCAAGATTTTTATTTAAAATTACATAAATTCTCTAATTTAATTTCCTGTTTATCAACTCAAACCATTTTTGAAAACGTCTGATTAATAAAGTAGCACATCTTTCTGCAACTCGTTGGGAGATGACCTGGGATTCATACTCCCAGTATTTTGATTTTAATTTTAATTTTATGACAACCCTTCTAAATTGATAAGTGGATTTTTGGTTGGTTAAGAACTGTACTTGCAACGTATCTCTTATAATAATTTCTTAACTCTCCAATTTCTGCCACGTCAATTTTTGGCACCGTTGCCTGGGAGTTGCAATAGAGTGCTAATTTATTGATTGGAATTTATTTATTTACATTTTATTTTATTTTTGCTACTATGAGCTACATGTTTCCTTCGTTAAATGACGCGTTCACTTCCTGATCCAAGCATGCCAGTATTTGATCCTGAGATTGAAAGAACTATCTCACGAATAAGGCAAGCTCGGCGTCGGTTAGCTCTCTCTGAGGGTGAATCTGAAACGTCACTTGAGGAAGAAACAAGCT
The DNA here is from genome assembly GCF_003086295.3 of Arachis hypogaea. Lineage (NCBI taxonomy): Eukaryota > Viridiplantae > Streptophyta > Magnoliopsida > Fabales > Fabaceae > Arachis > Arachis hypogaea. The sequence goes on along the minus strand of NC_092048.1, from coordinate 100,620,514 downwards.
CCCTTTCTGTTGATTCGGTTGATTTACGTGTAGGTGACATGGCAGCACCTAGGAGAATTACTATCCAGGAGACTGGAGCCCCTGATTTCACAACAAAACATTTTCAAGCGCATCACCCAGCAGTGGCTACAGACTTTGAAATAAATACTGCACTGCTCAACTTGATGCCTAAGTTTCATGGCTTACCTACTCAAGAGCCTATCAAGCACCTGAGAGATTTTCAAGCAGCCTATTCTACTGTCAGGCGTGATGGTGCAGATGAAACTTTTATTTTGTTGAAAGCTTTTCCGTTCTCTCTTGAGGAAAAGGCGAGAGAGTGGTACTACACTCAACCCGCAGCAACTGTTTCTGACTGGGATACGCTTAGAAGAGAATTTTTGGAAAAATTCTTCCTAGCTGAAGTTACTAACAAACTGAGGAAAGACATTTCCATAATTGTTCAGGACGAATCCGAGACTCTCTATGAATATTGGGAGCACTTCAACAATCTTCTGGAAGCATGCCCCCACCATATGATTGACAAGATAGTGTTACTCGGCTACGTCACACAGGGCATGAGGCCCCAAGATAAGACCACATTGGAAAGTGCTAGCAATGGGTCTATGAAAAAGTACAAGACCACTGATGAGGCATGGCAATTGATCAGCGACTTAGCTGAATCTACTTGAAATCACAGGTAGAAACAAGGCCGTTCAAAAGCTGTTGCAGAAGTATCCTCTAGCAGAGAGACTACTGCTCTAACTCAAAGTATCTATGAAATGACCAACTTACTGAAGCAGATGCAATTGAATCAACAACAAGTTCAGCAAGCTCAACCTTCTCCACCACAGCAAAGCCAACAGTTAGTCCCACAGAGAATTTGTGCAATCTGTGCTGATTATAGCCATTATACTGATGAATGTCCGCAGCTCCAGCAGGAAGACAACACCCTGGCAGCCACTCATAACTTCTATGACCGTCCCAACCAAGGGTACAATCAAGGTGGCAGTTACAGCCATGGATGGCAGGACAATTCTAACCAGAATTGGAGGGACAACAATAACAGAGGAGGCAGAGACAATCAGGGAAATCAGAGGTGGAATAATAACAACAACAGGCAGCAGAACCAGAACCAGCCTTACAGAGCACCTCACCTGAGGCAATTCCAAGGATCACAGCACAACCAACAGCAAACCTCTCAGATCACTTGTCCTTCTTCATCTTCTAATGATGAGTTACTACAATCTATTGATTGGAGACAACAGGCCATGGAAAATAACCTTACTTCTACTCTAAATGGTCTGAACTCTACCTTGCAAGCTCTTGTCTCACAGATTGGATCAATGAATAACTCCAATAACCATCCTTTGAGCTCCAGTGGAATCCCCTCTCAACCATTACCCAATCCAAAGGGTGGCATTAATGCCATCACCCTAAGGTCTGGAACCACATTGCAACAGACGAATCAGGAGGAGCCAAGCCCACCAGAACACGCCTTAGCTGAAGAGGTAGTGGAAATAGTAGATGTTGAGGAGGAAGAGGACATACAGGACATGGCTGCAGAAGAAGAAGCTCAATCACAGGAAGAACCACCAAAGAGCACAGACACTGCAGAAAATGCCATTCCTATTCCATTCCCACAACTTGCAAGGAAGCCCAGGAAGCAGTTGGAACCTGATCCCAAAATGGTAGAAATATTCAAAAAGGTTGAGGTAACTGTTCCCCTTTTTGATGTCATTCAATAGGTACCTAAATATGCAAAGTTTCTAAAGATTTATGTATACATAAAGACAAAATTAATGAATTAGAAACAATTCCTTTAGGTAGTTCTATATCTGCTTTAATGGGAGGTATACCTGAAAAGTGTAGTGATCCAGGTCCATGTATGGTTAATTGTACTATTGGTGGTGTGGTATTTTCTGACTACATGTGTGATTTGGGAGCATGTGTGAGTATAATGCCTTTGTCTATATATGATATTTTGAGGCTCCCTCCCTTAAAAAGATCGGCAGCTCGTTTTGTGTTAGCAGATAAAAGCATTATTACAGTGGCTGGAGTTGCTGAAGATGTATTAGTGGGCATTAAGGGGCTCACATTTTCCATTGATTTTTATATCCTGGAGATGCCCCAAAACGACTCAGAGAAGCCATCATCAATTCTACTCGGAAGACCATTCCTGAAGACCTCAAAGTTCAAATTGGATGCTTTTTCAAGAACATACTCTTTTGAAATAGACGGCCGAGTAGTAAGCTTCAATCTAAATGGAATTATGAAGCACCCTTCAGAAGATCATTCTATCCTCTAGTGTGACATCATAGATGAAACCGTAGCTGAAATTCACCAAGAGGAGTTAGAAGAGAAGTACATATGACAAGGTCCGAGTGTGGGGACACTTTTCTGAGGACCATGAAAGTACTTCACCATTGTCACCAACTCCAGACAATCCAGAGCCTAGCCATGAGCCTAAGTTAGAATTAAAACCCCTCCCTCCACACCTTAAATATGCTTACCTTGAGGACAAGCAGAAGTTTCCAGTTATCATTGCACGGGAACTCACTTCTCAACAAGAAGAGCAGTTACTTAGTGTGCTGAGGAGGCACAAGAAGGCAATTGGGTGGAGTTTGGCAGACATAGTAGGCATCAACCCTTAAGTTTGTGAGCACAGAATATTTTTAGAAGAGGGAGCTAGGCCTGTTTGTCAACCCCAGAGAAGACTGAATCCCACTATCTTAGAGGTTGTCAAAAAGGAAGTGACCAGACTACTAGAGGCGGATATCATCTATCCCATCTCAGACAGTGAATGGGTAAGCCCAGTACAAGTGGTGCCCAAGAAGTCTGGAGTCACTACAGTGAGAAATGAGCATGGAGAGCTCATTGCAACCAGAGTACAGAACGCCTGGAGGGTCTGCATTGATTACAGGCGCCTAAACCAGGCCACCCGTAAGGATCACTATCCTCTTCTATTCATTGATCAAATACTGGATCGCCTGTCAGGTAAATCGCATTATTGCTTTTTAGATGGTTACACAGGTTATTTCCAGATTCATATAGCTCCTGAAGATCAGGAAAAGACTACTTTTATATGTCCTTTTGGGATTTATGCTTACAAGAGGATGCCCTTTGGCTTGTGCAATGCACCAGCTACTTTCCAAAGGTGCATGATGAGTCTTTTCTATGATCTTATTGAGGACTGTATGGAGGTTTTTATGGATGATTTTAGTGTTTAGGGTAATTCTTTTATCCTTTTCTTAGATAGTTTATCTAGAGTTTTAGATAGATGTGTCCGTACAAACCTTGTATTGAATTTTGAAAAATGTCACTTTATGGTTAAACAAGGTATTGTACTAGGACATGTTGTGTCTAATACTGGCATTTCTGTAGATCCAGCAAAGGTGGATGTTATTTCTAGTTTGCCTTACCCCTCCTCTGTGAGGGAAGTCCGTTCATTCCTTGGCCATGCAGGATTTTACCGGAGGTTCATTAAGGACTTTAGTAAGGTAGCACTTCCCTTATCCAGATTACTGTAGAAAGATATTGAGTTCGAGTTCAGTGAGGATTGCAAACAAGTGTTTGATAAGCTGAAGACTGCCCTGACTCAAGCTCCAATTGTGAGAGGACCTGACTGGAGCCAGCCATTTGAGATCATGTGCGATGCTTCCAACCATGCAGTAGGAGCAGCGCTGGCCCAGCGTGAAGGTAAGGACCCCTTTGTAATTGCTTATGCGTCTAAGACCTTAGATGCCGCTCAGTCTAATTACACTACTGCTGAGAAAGAGCTTCTTGCTATTGTTTTTGCTCTGGATAAATTCCGAGCCTATTTACTTGGTACTAAAGTAGTAGTGTATTCAGACCACACAGCTCTAAAGTATTTATTAGCTAAAAAGGAATCCAAACCAAGGCTTATACGTTGGATACTGCTACTACAAGAATTTGATTTAGAAATAAAGGATAGGAGTGGAAACTAGAACTTAGTGGCAGACCACTTGAGTCACCTTGAGCACATTAAGGATGACTCCACTCCTATAACTGATAATTTCCCTTTTGATAACCTACAAGCAGTATCTGAAGTAGTCCCTTGGTATGCACCTGTAGCTAATTATCTAGTTAGCTGCACTTTTTCTCCAAACTTTACTAAGCATCAAAGAGACAAGTTGAAAAGTGAGTCTAAATATTATATATGGGATGACCCATATTTATGGAGATGTGGCGCTGACCAGGTAATTAGAAGGTGTGTACCTTAATCAGAATTCCAGTCCATCTTAGAGGCTTGTCACTCATCTGAGAGTGGAGGACATTTTGGCCCTCAAAGAACAGCTAGAAAAATCTTAGACTGTGGATTCTGGTGGTCTAACCTTTTTAGAGACGCTGCTGAATTTTGTAAATCTTGTTTCCCATGCCAAAAATTTGGTAATATATCCAAGAAGGATGAGATGCCTCAACAAATTATACTTTTCTGTGAAATTTTTTATGTTTGGGGCATTGACTTCATGGGTCCATTTCCAAATTCTAATGGTTATTTTTATATATTATTAGCTGTAGATTATGTTTTCAAATGGGTGAAAGCAATTCCTACCCGCACTGATGATGCTAACACTGTTGTTTCCTTTGTGAGAAACCACATTATTTGTCGCTTTGGATCACCACGAGCAATCGTGAGCGATCAAGGCACCCATTTTTGTAACAGGAGACTAACAGGATTACTGAAGAAGCATGAGATAATTCATAAAGTAGCAACAGCCTACCATCCTCAGACTAATGGGCAAGCCAAGGTGTCTAACAGAGAGATAAAGTGTATATTACAGAAGATAGTCAAACCTCATAGAAGAGACTGGAGCACCAGGCTACAAGATGCACTTTGGGCATATAGAACAGCATACAAGACACCCATTGGGATGAGTCCCTTCCGCTTAGTTTATGGAAAAGCCTGTCATCTCCCAGTTGAAGTAGAACATAAAGCCTTTTGGGCAGTAAAAGAGTGCAACATGGGATTTGAGAAAGCCGGAGCTGAAAGGAAGTTGCAACTGCAAGAATTGGAAAGCCTTCGCCTGGAAGCTTATGAGAACTCAAGACTGTACAAGGAAAAGATGAAGGCTGTACATGATCAGCACATCAAGAGGAAAGAGTTCCAACCTGGGGACTTAGTCCTCCTTTACAAATCCAGACTAAGGCTCATGCCAGGCAAGTTGAGATGAAGATGGGAAGGTCCATATCGAGTAGAGAAGGCTGAGCCATACGGAGTTTTTCACCTAAGTCACCCTTCAAGCTCTGAACTCATCAAAGTTAATGGGCATCGTTTGAAGCTATATCATGGTGAGAAGGTGATGAAAAACAAGGAGCTAGAAATCTTCCTCTTGGAAGATCCACTCACAGCAGAAGACTAAGCTAATGGAGTGTCCAACTTACGGACGTTAAAGCAAAGTGCTAGGTGGGAGACAACCCACCATGGTATGATCGTTCCTTTCTTTATTATTAGTTTTCTTTTTCAATAACTCTTCTCATTATTAGCACATTTAGTTTGCATCTGCATTTGTATATTTTTATTAAAAAAAAAAGAAGAAGAGAGGGAGAGCCGCGACGCGACAGCGTCGCCGACGCGTCCGCGTCGTAGGTGGCTCAGTGAGAATAAGAAATCAAACAGAAAGTCACGCGGGAGCGTGGCTGGAGGCGTGCCTTTGGCACAAATCACCCCACGCGATCGCGTCACTAACGCATCCACGTCACATGGGAAACATGCCTCCCACGCGTCCACGTCACCCACGCGGACGCGTAACCTGGAAATCGATGTAAGAGTGGGTACACGACCGAAAGTTGTGCTAGAGTGGTGCTGGACTGATGCTGAACGCACAAGCCTTACCACGCGGACGCATGACTTACCCGTCCGCGTCATATCCCTATAATGGCCACTCACGCGATCGCGTCGACCACGCGACCGCGTCACCCTGGATTTTGGCAATACAAAGTTTTGAACAAAGAGTTGTGCGAGCGCGAGGCTGCCCTTGCACCAGTAGCACAAAACGTGTCACGCGTCCGCGTGACCGATGCGACTGCGTCGATTAATTTAAGCGCAAGTCACGCAAACGCGTCCCCCGTGCGTCCGCGTCGCTTGCGACACACAGCTTATCCTAATTTGCCAAATATCTTATCTTTCTTATCCCCAAATCCTACTTTTTCTTTTCCCTCCTCATTATTTTCTTCCCCTTTCTTCCTTCTTCCTTCCTTCTCACTTTCTACTTTCTCTCTCTCTCATCACCATTAACAAGGTTTTTCTTTTCTTCCCCCCTCCTTACTTTTCTATTCTTCTTAATTTATGTTCTCTTCTTCTTTTCTTTTTCTTTTTATTTTCATTATTCATGTTTTCTTTTTCTTTCTTTTTCTCTTTTAATTGGTGTTAGATATTTAGTAAGGGTCGTTAATATTCCTTATGTTTGCTTGTGGATTGTTGCAACATTGTTTGGAAATTATATATCAATTTTTAAAGGGTTGCTTGCATGTTCAATTTCTTATTTTGAATAGCTTACCTACCATGCATGCTATGTGTTTGTGAAAAAGCCCATATGGCATTGTGCACTATTTTTGAATCCTTTTATTTTCCTACTCTAAATGCTTGCTTTTCACAAAACCCTTTTTCGTATCATATTAATTTAATATAATTGTCATTACAAACAGATTGTTAGTATGAAAGACTTGGTAATCTAACTTGGACATTGAATGCTTGATCTATGCTACTCATGCCTTTGCCTGCATGCCAATAAACACCTTGCATTTAATTGTCCTCATATGCTCTCGTTATATTTCCATTGTTGATTTTCCACATGTTGTCATGACCATGTGTTAACATCATTCATTTTTTTTAATGTGCATTGATTACCACCTTTCCCGTTCTCTTCCTTGCTCTATCCCTTGACATTTTGACATACTTTCTCTTTTCTCCCTTTCAGGATGGCCACCAAGAAAGGCAAGGAGAAAGCTGCTCCCAAATCAACAGCAAGGATAGGAACAGAACGAGCATTAGTGATAGAGCCTTCTTCGACTACGGTTAAACCCTCAACAAAAAGAATTAAGAGGATTATAAAGGTTGATGATAAAGAAAAAGCCTTCCCAGCAAAGAACACTGCGCGATTTACCAATCGCTATTGTGAGCAGATGTTCCCCATCCTGGTAGAAAGGAGTTACAACAACGAATACCTTCTTATCCTCCCAAACCATATTGCTGCATTTGTTGAGCCACAAATTGCGCAAAGACAATGGGGCTTCCTACAGAGACAGCCACGGCAGGTCAATCTTTCCTGGATTGTTGAGTTCTACTCCAACTTCCACCTGCCGACCCTGCAGTCTGTCTATGTCTGTCAGAAGCAAATCCCCATCACAGAAGAGGCCATTCAACGAGCTTTAGATCTTCCCCCTACTCCAGAAGGACTGGACGCATTTCAAGAAGCCGCACTCAAGCGCCAGATGTACCAATTTGACTGGGACGCTGTTCTCAGAGTTATCGCACTACCTGACAGCAGATGGATCTACGGATACCATCGTTCCCGTCCTAAGGGAATATCGGCTTCCGCACTCACCTTAGAGGCTTGAGTATGGGCACAGATTATGTCCCATTACGTCTTTCCGAGCACCCACGAGTCCTCCTTCACTATAGACATGGCCGTTCTACTATGGTGCATCCTTACCGACTAGCCTCTGAACCTACCAAGACACATCCAGAGTGCTATGGGACACGTACAAATTGCAGACAACTTACCTTTTCCTGTCTTGGTCTCAGATCTTGTCTCAGCAGCCGAAGTCTCCTACAGAGCTGGGGACACCAAAGCCATGCTCCCACGGGATGATCAGTATGTCCCTAACGGGAAATATATCAGACCTTCAGCAGCCACTACAAGCCCGCCTACTGAACCGGCTGAAGAGATTCCTCCTTCAACACCACAAGCACCTATAACAAATCAACTGCTCCATCAGATACTTGAAAGGTTGGTTCGGCAGGAACACAAAGCAAAGCTTAGAGAGCGTCGTAACAAGCGCCGATTCACATACCTCAAGGAGCTACTTAAGAGAAAATACAGAGACTCAGACACCCCGAACTCCACTTCCTTTACCAGCACAGGGGAGCCATGACGGTCCCGACTGTGGAGATACTACTGCCAGCCCACCTTTGTTCCTGACAGATGGCACCGAGGACGGTACAAAGCCTTAAGTGTGGGGAGGTCGATCAGTACCTGACTTCCGGAGGTAATTTCTCTTCCCTAACACCAATAAAATAGGATATTTAGTTAGTTTTTCTTTTGTAGAATAGGATAAATTGCATAGTAATAGATTAGTTGCATGCATGTTCTGCTTGATTAAAAAGACAATAAGTTTCTTCTAAGACCCTATTTTTAGAACAAAATTTCACTAATCTTAAATAAAACTTTTATGTTAAATCTGCTTGAAGTTGTATTTGGAACATGGTTTTTGAGCTAAAGAACACACAACCTGTGAGATTTGAGCCTTTATACATGGTTACATTATTTAACCATAATTATTTTATTCTTGTGTGTTTACTTCTCTTTGATTGTAATTTATATTTTGTTTCATCCTATATGTCCAATGTTCAATATATTTATATGCTTGCATATAATTGAGGCCATTATTTGTGTAGCTCACTTATCCAAATTAAGCCTACCCTTGCAATTACCTTTGTTAGCCACTTTGAGCCTTTAAATCCCATTTGTTCTTTATTTTACCACATTACTAGCCTTAAGCGGAAAAACAATTATATATCCCAATTGAATCTTTGGTTAGCTTAAGATAGAATTATATGTTAATTAAGTATAGGAAAATTGTGGGAACAAAAGATAATAAGGGAATGTGTCATAATGATATAATGGAAATTTGGGTACCTACTCATGTGAAACTATAAGAATCAAAAATCTATGTGCATTGATAAGCTATGTTTATTTTTATATTTATGTTAAAAAAAATCCAAAAATCCAAAAATATTCAATAATTAAATAAGGGGACAAAATTATCCCAATGTTAAGTTAAGAATTCAAAGATCAATGTATGTATGATAAAATTAAATTAAAAGTTGATACATAAGTAATGAATGTGAGAGAGAAATTTTGGGTAGCTAGGTATGAAATTTAAGTTATAAAGAATATATATGTGTTAGGTGAAAGCTTGGGCTGATTAAAGATTCAATTTATAAACTTACTTAGCCATATATGTACCCTTACCCATACCTTGGCCCCATTACAACCTTGAAAAGACCTCATGATGTTTGCATTAGTATATTAATTGTTGTTGATTGGTTAGGTGAAGAACAAAAGTTAGAAAGCATGATTAGAGAAGGATAGAGTGATTACCCTATACACTAGAGAGATTAGAGCATACATACATCATCAGTGAAGGGTTCAATGCTTAAATTCTATGTTCCCTGCTTTCATGAGCTACCTTCTTGTATTTTTATCTGTTCTTACTATATAAGAATTGAATTAGTGGAATTTGATTTGTGATTGTCTTGAAGAGCTTATTTACTTTTGACCAAGTGGACTAAAATCATATAGTTGCATTCACATATATAGGTTGCATTGCATTGCATGAGTTTTACATGTTCCTACTCATTTATTTTATCTCCTTCAACTAAGCATGAGGACATGCCAATATCTAAGTGTGGGGAGGTTGATAAACCATTATTTTATGGTTTATATTGTGTTTAATTGTGTGGTTTTATCAAATCTTTACCCATTTATTCATTAAATAAGCATGCATTTATAATTCCTTCCTAAAAATACTTTATGGTTGAAAACTTGCTTCCTAGAGACTTTTAATTTTGTATTTTAATTCTCCTTTATTCCATTTGATGTCGTGATCTGTGTGTTAAGTATTTTAGGCTTTATAGGGCATGAATGACTTGGAGATTGGAAAGGAAGCTTGCAAAAACAGAAGGAACACAAGAAATTAAGGAGATGACCAGCGAGAAGTGACACGAGCGCATGGCTCACGCGATCGCGCGATATAGAGGAAATTGCAGTGACGCGGACGCATGGCTCACGCGACCGCGTGGATTGAAAACTGCACCAGTGACGCGAAGACGTGGACGACGCGCACGCGTGGCAAGGCAAAACGCTGGATGATGCGAATGCTTGGATGACGCAATCGCGTGACATGCGCGATCTGCAGAATCTGCAGAATTCGCTAGGGCAGTTTTGGGCCCTGTTTTGACCCAATTTTCGGCCCAGAAAAGCATATTAGAGCCAGGGAACATGCAGAGACAGAAGACAACATTCATTCTAGATAGTTTTAGTTTTTAGATCTGATTTTACCTCTCCTCTAGGTTTTCTCTCTACACATTGATAGTTTTTAGGATTCGTTTTTATTGCTTTTTGGATTGGGACATTGAGAAGAGTTATTACCTCCGTCAAGACTTCGTCATTCTAGTTTGTTTCCTTACTTGTCACTTACTCTTTCATGTTCTTTATTTACTCAGAGTTACTCTTGGATTATTTCTAGAATTTATTTATACAAGAATTATTTTTATTTTTAATTGATCCTTTTGATTATTATTTATTATGTCTTTCAGTATTTCTCTTCCTTATTTTGTGAATTTTACATTCATAATGAGCGAGTAGTTCCATAACTTGATTGGGGGATGATTGAAAGGAAACCTTGAGTTGGGTTACTCAAGAGAAAAATTATAATTGGGTTTATTGTTGGATCGCCCTCTAATCATTGACACTAGTCCTTCTCAAGGGAGAGGATTAGGACTTGTGATTAGAAATAGCTTTCCAACTTGCTTGACTTTCCTCTACCTAGTAAAGGGTAACTAAGCAGAACAACCTTCAATTATCAATTAATCTTGAGAGTACTCCAACAAGAATAGGGCTTCCAACTAATCTACTCCCAGTCAAAAATTTTATTTAAAATTACATAAATTCTCTAATTTAATTTCCTGTTTATCAACTCAAACCATTTTTGAAAACGTCTGATTAATAAAGTAGCACATCTTTCTGCAACTCGTTGGGAGATGACCTGGGATTCATACTCCCAGTATTTTGATTTTAATTTTAATTTTGTGACAACCCTTCTAAATTGATAAGTGGATTTTCGGTTGGTTAAGAACTGTACTTGCAACGTATCTCTTATAATAATTTCTTAACTCGCCAATTTCTGCCACGTCGGTGAGCCCAGTCCAGGTTGTGCCAAAGAAGGGGGGATGACAATGATCTCCAATGAGAAGAATGAGTTGATCCCTACAAGGACAATGACTGGTTGGAGGATGTGCATAGAGTATAGGAGACTGAATGAGGCTACAAGGAAAGATCACTTTCCTCTCCCTTTCATTGATCAAATGCTGGAGAGATTGGCTGGCCATGCTTATTATTGCTTCCTGGATGGGTATTCTGGGTATAATCAGAAAATGGTGGACCCCAAGGACCAAGAAAAGACCTCCTTCACATGTCCATTTGGAGTTTTCTCCTATAGAAGGATGCGATTTGGGCTATGCAATGCCCCAGCTATCTTTCAAAGGTGTATGCTTTCCATCTTCTCAAATATGGTTGAAAAATTCCTAGAGGTCTTCATGGATAATTTCTCTATTTTTGGAAACTCTTTTAAAATTTTTTTGCAACATCTAACTCTTGTATTGAAACGATGCCAAGAAACAAACTTAGTCTTAAATTGGGAAAAATGCCATTTCTTGGTACCAGAGGGTATTGTTCTTGGGCATAAAGTTTCAAACAAGGGTATAGAAGTTGATAGAGCTAAAATAGAAATCATTGAAAAACTCCCTGTACCTGTCAATGTAAAAGCAGTGAGAAGTTTGATAAACCACTATTTTATGATTTATATTGTGTTTAATTGTGTGATTTTATCATGATCCTTAACCACTTATTCATTAAATTAGCATGCATTTAGATTTCCTTCCTGAATTTATTACATGTTTGAAAACTGCTTCCTAGAGACTTTAACTATTTATTTTTAATTCGCCTTTATTCCATTCGATGCCGTGATCTGTGTGTTGAGTGTTTCAGACTTTACAGGGCATAAATGAGTTGGAGATTGGAAAGGAAGCTAGCAAAAATGGAAGGAACACAAGAATTTGAGGAGGTAACCAGCGAGAAGTGACGCGGTCGCATGGCTCACGCGACCGCGCGAAGGCGAGCAAATCGTAGTGACGCGGCCGAATGGCTCACGCGGCCGCGTGGATTGGAAAAACTCAGGCGACGCGGTAGCGTGGACGACGTGAACGCGTGGCGAGAAAAAGCGCGAATGACGCGTCCGCATGGATGATGCGGTCGCGTGACATGTGCGATCTGCATAATCCGCAGAATTCGTTGGGGGCAATTTTGGACCCTATCTCGACCCAGTTTTCAGCCCGGAACAGCAGACTAGAGTCAGAGAACATGCAGAAATAAATAACACATTCATTAGAGACAATTGGGAGATCTAGTTTTTACTCTCTTAGGTTTTTCTCTCTAGGTTTTAGAATTTTAATTTTCAATTGGTCTTAACATTGGAACATTGAGAAGAGTTATTTCCTCATCAAGACTTCGTCATTCTAGTTCGTTTTCTCAACTTGGTTTTATTCTTCCATGTTCTTTGTTTTGTTCAATTTTGTTATTTGAATACTTTTATGATTAATTAATGCAAGGATTATTTCTTTTTAATTCAATTTCAATTCCAATAATCATGTCTTCTTTTAATCCCCTTTCATGTGTTATGGATTTATTATTTACAATGCGTGAGTAGTTTCTTTACTTGATGGGGAGTTAATTAAAAAGGAACTCTTGAGTTGGAAGGATTGAAAGAAAAATTGTAATTGGGTTAATTGTTGGATTGTTATCCTGTTACCAACGCCAATCCCTTTGAACTAAGTGGGTTGCAACTTGTGAACAGACCTGGCATTCCAACTTGTTTGACTTTCCCTTACATAGTAAAGGATAACCAAACAGAGCAACCATTAATTATAAATCAATCTTAAAATCATTCCATCAATAGTAGAAATTCCAACTAATCAACTCCCAGTCAAGGCTTTTATTCATATTATTTAAATTTCCTCAATTTACATTCCAATTTACTTAGCTCAACTTCTTGGAACATCTGATTAATAAGATAGCACACTTTTCTGCAACTCGTTGGGAGACGACCTGGGACTTAAAACTCCCAGTAATTTTTAATTTAACTCTCTGTGACATATTTCTAAATTGATAGGTAGATTTTCGGTGAGTTAAGAACTATACTTGCAACGTAACCATTTTAATAATTTTTAATTCACCAGCTTCTGCGTCTCATCAATTTTTGGCGCCGTTGCCGAGGAGTTGCAATAGAGTGCTAATTTTATTAATTAGAATTTATTTATTTGCATTTTATTTTATTTTGCTACTATGAGCTGCATGTTTCTTCCGTCAAATGACGCGTTCACTTCCTGATCCGCGCTTGCTAATATTCGATCCTGAAATTGAAAGGACAATTTCACGAATAAGGCGAGAACAGCGTCGGTTAGCCCGCTCTGAGGGCGGATCTGAAAGTGAATTTGAGGAAGAAACCAGCCCCCGTTCTACTGATTCGGTTGTTTTACGTGCAGAAAACATGACAGCTAGGAGAGTTACCATCCAGGAGGAAGGAGCCCCTGATTTTACAATGCAATCGTTTCAAGCGCATCATCTGGCGGTAGCTACAGATTTTGAAATAAAGCCCGCACTGCTAAATTTGATGCCCAAGTTTCATGGCCTACCTGCTCAAGAGCCTATCAAGCACTTGAGAGATTTCCAGGAAGCCTGTTCTACTGTCAGGTGTGATGGCACTGATGAAACTTCAATTCTGCTGAAAGCTTTTCCGTTTTCTCTTGAGGGAAAAGTAAGAGAGTGGTACTACACTCAGCCTCTAGCAAATGTATCCAACTGGGATACACTCAGAAAGGAGTTTCTGGAGAAATTCTTTCCATCTGAAGTTACTGATAAGCTAAGGAAGGATATCTCCACAATTGTTCAGGATGACAATGAGACTCTCTTTGAATACTGGGAGCGCTTCAATAATCTTCTGGAAGCATGCCCCCACCACATGATTGACAAGATCGTGCTACTCAGCTATATTACACAAGGTATGAGGCCCCAAGATAAGACCATACTGGAAAGTGCCAGTAATGGGTCTATGAAGAAGTACAAGACCACTGATGAAGCTCGGTAATTGATCAGTGATTTAGCTGAATCCACTAGGAACCACAGACAGAAGCAAGGCCGTTCAAAGGTTGTTGCAGAAGTATCTTCTAGCAGAGAGACTGCTGCTCTAACTCAAAGCATCTGTGAAATGACCAACTTGCTGAAGCAAATGCAGTTGAATCAACAAGCTCAGCAAGCTCAACCTCCACCACAGCAAAACCAATAACTAGTCCCACAAAGAATTTGCAGAATCTGTGCTGATTATAGCCATTACACTGATGAATGCCCGCAGCTCCAACAAGAAGACAACATGGTGGCATCCACTCACAACTTCTATGACCGCCCCAACCAAGGGTACAATCAAAGTGGAAATAATAACCATGGATGGCAGGACAATTCAAACCAGAATTGGAGGGACAACAATAACAGGGGAGGCAGAGATAATCAGGAAAATCAGAAGTAGAATAATAACAACAACAGGCAGCAAAATCAACCTTACAGAGCACCTCACCTAAGGCAGAACCAAGGACCACAGAACAATCAGTAGCAGACCTCTCAATTTACTCATTCTTCTTTGTCTTCTACTAAAGATCTACTACAATCTCTTGAGAAAAGACAACAGACCATGAAAAGTAACATCATGAATAGTATTAACGCCAGTCTGAATGGTCTCACCTCTACTATGCAAGCTTTTATGACACAGCTTGGATCAGCACAAAATTCCAGTAACCAACCTTCAAGCACCACTGGAATCCCCTCTCAACCATTACCCAATTCAAAGGGAGGCATTAATGTTATCACCCTGAGGTCCGAAACCACACTGCAGGAGAGGATTTAGGAGGAACCAAGCTCACCAGAATACGCCTCAGCTGAAGAGGTGGTAGAAATCGAAGATGTTGAAGAGGAAGAGGATATACAGGACATAGTTGAAGAAGAGATAGCTTAACCACAGGAGGAAGCACCAAAAGGCGCAGGCACCACAGAAAACACTACTCCCATTCCATTTCCACAACTTGCAAGGAAGCCCAGGAAGCAGCTGGACCCCGATCCTAAAATGGTAGAGATATTCAAAAAGGTTGAGGTAACTGTTCCCCTTTTTGATGTTATTCAGCAAGTACCTAAATATGCAAAGTTTCTAAAAGACTTATGTATCCATAAAGACAAAATTAATGAATTAGAAACTATTCCTTTAGGTAGTTCTATATCTGCTTTAATGGGAGGATTACCTGAAAAATGTAGTGATCCAGGTCCTTGCATAGTTAGTTGTACTATTGGTGGTGTAGTAATTTATGATTGCATGTGTGATTTAGGAGCATGTGTCAGTATAATGCCTTTGTCTATATATGATGTTTTGAGGCTCCCTCCCTTAAAAAGGTCGGCAGCTCGTTTTGTGTTAGCAAATAAAAGCATTATTACAGTGGCTGGAGTTGCTGAAGATGTTTTGGTGAACATTAAAGGGCTCACATTTTCCACTGATTTTTATATCTTGGAGATGCCCCACAATGATTCAGATAAGCCATCATCAATCCTACTTGGAAGACCATTCCTGAAGACATCAAAATTCAAATTGGATGCTTTTTCAGGAACATACTCCTTTGAAATAGATGGCCGCATAGTAATCTTCAATCTGAATGGAGTCATTGACAACCCCCTAGAAGATCGTTCTATCTTCCAGTGTGATGTCATAGACGAAAGTGTGGCTGAAGTTCAAGAGGAAGAGTTTGAAGAGAGGCACACCGGACAAGGTCCAAGTGTGGGGACCCTCTTAACTGACAATGGGAGCACTTCGCCATTTTCACAAGCCCCAGATAATCCAGAGCCCGCCCATAATCAAAAGTTAGAATTAAAACCTCTCCCTCCACATCTCAAATATGCTTATCTTGAGGATGAGCAGAAGCTTCCGGTTATTATTGCAAGGAAACTGACTTCTCAACAAGAGCACTTACTTGATGTACTGAGGAAGCATAAGAAGGCAATTGGGTGGAGTTTGGCAGACATAGTGGGAATCAACCCTCAAGTATGCGAGCATAGAATATTTCTAGAAGAGGGAGCAAGACCTGTCCGTCAACCCCAAAGAAGATTGAATCCCACCATCTTGGAAGTTGTCAAAAAGGAAGTGACCAGACTATTGGAAGCAGGTATCATATATCCCATCTCAGACAGCGAATGGGTAAGCCCAGTACAAGTGGTGCCCAAGAAATCTGAAGTCACTACAGTGAAGAGTGAGCATGGAGAGCTCATAGCAACTAGAGTTCAGAATTCTTGGAGAGTCTGCATTGATTACAGGCGTCTCAACCAAGCTACCCGTAAGGATCACTACCCACTTCCATTCATTGATCAAATGCTGGATTGCCTGTCAGGTAAATCACATTATTGCTTTTTAGATGGTTACACAGGTTATTTCCGGATTCATATAGCTCCTGAGGATCAGGAAAAGACTATTTTTACATGTCCTTTTAGGACCTATGCTTATAAGAGAATGTCCTTTGGCTTGTGCAATGCACCAGCCACCTTCCAAAGGTGCATGATGAGTCTTTTTTCTGATCTTATTGAGGACTGTATGAAAGTTTTTATGGACAATTTTAGCATTTATGGTGATTCTTTTAGCCTTCACTTAGATGGATTATCTCGAGTATTAGATAGATATGTTAATACAAACCTTGTATTGAATTTCGAAAAATGCCACTTTATGGTAAAACAAGGGATTGTATTAGGACATGTGGTATCTAATAATGGCATTTCTGTAGACCCAGCAAAGGTGAATGTTATTTCTAGTTTACCTTACCCCTCTTCTGTGAGGGAAGTCCGTTCGTTCCTTGGCCATGCAGGTTTCTACCAGAGATTTATTAAGGACTTTAGTAAGGTGGCACTTCCCTTATCCAGATTACTGCAGAAGGATATTGAGTTCGAGTTTAGTAAGGATTTCAAACAAGCGTTTGATAAGCTGAAGACTGCTCTAACTCAAGCCCCAATTGTGAGAGGACCAGACTGGAGTCAGCCGTTTGAAATCATGTGCGATGCTTCCAACCATGCAGTAGGAGCAGCGCTGGCTCAGCGCGAAGGTAAGGATCCTTTTGTTATTACCTATGCGTCTAAGACTTTAGACACTGCCCAGTCCAATTATACTACTACTGAGAAAGAGCTCGCATATTTTTTTTTCAATGATTTAGATTTAGTTGAGAGGGAGATCTTCTCTCTCTCTCTCTCTTAGGATTTAGGATTTCTTCTTGTTTTAAGAGTGACTCTCAATCCAGGTTTTACGTTTCTTTGTTTTAGCTTCCTTTTACTTTTATTTATTCCAGCACTTGAATTGATCAGTGAATTTATGAATTTCTTCCATGTTACAGACTGTTATTTGAATTAATGATAATTGAGGTATTTTCAGTTTATGATTGTTCTCTTTGATTTAAGTTACCATTGCTTCCCATCTAAGGACATTTTTATTATTCCAGCAATTTTACTTTTTCCCCTTTTGGTCTTGGTTAAGAATTCAGTAACTCAACAGTTATTAAACTCAACATAACTGATAATCGTTATCTTGCTAATTGAGCTGGACTTAAGTAATCCCAACCTTTCCTTAGGAAATAAATAGGATTCAAAGGTCAATTTAATTAGTCCCTTGACTCTCCTTTGCTTTAGTAAAGGTTGACCAAGTGGAATTTAGATTCAACTTTCATTATAATTGAGAGAGATAACTAAGTTGGACATCTAATTTCTCTTACCTTGTCAAAAGTTTGCTTTACAGTATTTATTTATTTTAATTGCCATTTACTTTACTTGTCATTCAAATTACTTGCTTCTCACCTTTTAAACCCCGCTTACAACCTTTATAGCCAATAATAAGAACATACTTCCTCGCAGTTCCTTGAGAAGACAACCCGAGGTTTGAATACTCGGTTAACAATTTCTAAAGGGGTTTGTTACTTGTGACACCCAAAATGTTTGTACGAAGGGATTTTTGTCAGTTTAGAGATTATATCTACAACGCAACTGTTTCTATGAATCTCTCTACTGGTAAAAATCCTAACGTCAAAGTTTTCTTGGGCATGCTGGGTTTTATAGAAGATTCATCAAAGATTTTTCAAAAATAGCGAAACCATTAAGCAATTTGCTAGTAGTTGAAAATCCTTTCATTTTTTATGACAATTGTAAACATGCCTTTGAAACTTTAAAAAGAAAACTCACTACAGCACTAATCATCACACCTCCAGAATGGGGACTCCCCTTTGAACTAATGTGTGATGCAAGTGATGTTGCAATTGGTGCTATATTGGGGCAAAAGAAAGACAAGCTGCATCATATCATATACTATACCAATAAGGTGTTAAATGAGGCACAAAAGAATTATAAAACCACAGAGAAAGAGCTATTAGCCATTGTATATGCATTTGATAATTTTAGACAATACTTGATTGGTTCAAAAGTTATAGTGTATACTGATCATGCTGCTCTCAAGTATCTCATGTCTAAACAGGATGCAAAGCCTAGAATCATTAGGTGGGTGCTGCTGCTACAAGAATTTGACATTGAAGTGAGAGATAGGAAGGGGAGCGAGAATCAGGTGGCAGACCATTTGTCAAGAGTGCCCCAAGAGGCCAATCAAGATGTACCACAGCAAGTGAATGAAAAATTTCCTGATGAACATCTTTTCCATGTCCAACAAGCACCTTGGTTTGCTGACATAGCAAACTACAAAGTGGGAAGAAAAATCCCTCAAGAACTCTCCAAGCAACAAGTGAAAAAGCTACTCAATGAAGCCAAGAAGTTTTTGTGGGATGAACCATTTTTGTTCAAAAGATGTTCGGATGGAATGATTAGGAGGTGTGTCCCTGAAACTGAGATGAGAGACATATTGTGGCATTGCCACGGTTCAGCCTATGGTGGACACTTTGGACTAGAGAGAACAGCTGCCAAAGTGCTAGAAAGTGGATTCTATTGGCCAACTATATTCAAGGATGCCAAAGAGTTCGTTCATCAGTGTAATGAGTGCCAAAGAACTGGAGGACTATCATGAAGGAATGAGATGCCTCAAAATTTCATTCTTGAAGTGGAGCTATTTAATCTTTGGGGCATTGATTTCATGGGCCCTTTTCCTTCTTCCTACTCTTTCAAATACATCCTGGTAGCAGTAGAGTATGTCTCAAAATGGGTGGAAGCTATAGCCACAACCACATGTGATGCACAGATTGTCCTTCAATTCCTTAAGAAGCATATTTTTACTAGATATGGAGTGCCTAAGGGTCTTGTCAGTGATGGTGGCAGTTATTTTTACAATAAACATATGGAGAAACTACTTCAAAAATATGGGGAGATACATAAAGTAGCTACTCCATACCACCCACAGACCAATGGCCAGGCAGAGCTTGCAAATAGGGAGTTGAAGAGGATTTTGGAGAAGACAGTGGGAGCCACCAGAAAAGATTGGACTAGAAAGCCAGATGATGCTTTAGGGGCAAATAGAATAGCATTCAAAACTCCTATAGGAAGATCCCCATTTTAGCTAATTTATGGAAAATCATGCCACCTTCCTGTAGAGCTAGAACACAAAGCTTACTGGGCCACTAAGCTCGTAAATTTTGATCCTCAAGCAATAGGAAAAAAAAGGTTGTTGCAACTCAATGAGCTAGAAGAATTCAGATTGGAAGCTTATGAGAATGCAAAGATATACAAGGAAAGAGCTAAAAAGTGGTATGACAAGAAGATCTTGAAAAGAGAGTTCAAACCAGAACAGCAAGTACTCCTATATAATTCCAGGCTCAAGATTTTCCCAGGCAAACTCAAATCCAAATGGACTGGCCCCTACTTGGTGACAAAGGTTCTCCCTTATAGAAGCCTTGAATTGCTTGATGAAGCAACAAAGAACAATTTCACAGCAAATGGTCACAGGGCAAAGCATTACTTGGGAGGCCCTTGGGATGAAGAGAAGGAGGTTCAGGAGCTAAGTTGAGCAAAAATGAAGGATGTCAAGCTAGTGACATTAAAAGAGCGCTTGTTGGGAGGCAACCCAACCAGAGGTAGTTATTTTTTCCTAACTATTTCAATAAAAAGGTTAAGTACATTCATCCGTATTGTAAGGAGCTAAGTTTGGTGTTACACACCAAAACAATATAAGGGTGAATAAAAAATGCTAAGTTTGGTGTTCCACCAAAAATCTCAACTAAAACACATTTCAATCCTCTGCATAAATGGTTACTAGCTCTAAACAATCAGGAAACTTACTTAACCATTGTCTATTTTCTGGTTTTTATTAGTTCTACTACCTTTAGCAAAGGCACAAGGTTTCATATATGGTTGGCTTGTTGTATAAGAAACATTGGCAAGAAACTAAGTTTTGTGTTCACACACCAAACTAAGTTCAAAAGCCTACACACAATTTCTGCATACTAATCAATTGCCTAAGGGCTTGGGAAACAAGCAACTTCTAAGGATTATGCAGGAAAACATTCAACCTTTGGAAGGATCTGCATCATCATCCAAAAGAGATACAACAGAGAGAAATGATGTGGATAGAAGAAAAGCTTAGAGACATTCCAACAGGTTGTATTGATACTTAATCCTTTTGCTGAGAAGTATTTTAACTTGAAAATTCCTACATGCCTTGCTGAAGTGTTCAATTAGGTGTAAATATAGATGTCTGCTAAGTATTCTAGCTTGCATTATGCTTGTTATTGCTCATCTGCTAAATTCTGTTTTGTCTCCCGTTGTGCATTAATAAGAGAAAAATGTTTGACATAGAGAGTAAATGTCCAATGTTGTAGGAATTAGAATGAAATTCAGTGGTGGTGCTTGCTTGATTTAATGATTAGCTCAATAATAAAAGCTGCATAATAGGATATTCTTTGTAGTGTGAACTAAGCTGCTGCTATAAGACCTTTTATTAATGAACATCCCTTGAGAATAAAGCAAAGTTAGAAAGAAAAAGAAAAGAAAAGCCAAGAATTGGCAAAGAAACAAACAATAAGGCTAGACACCAATAGCTTGGACCTTAGGACATATGCTTGTGATGCTTCTTGTACTAGGATATGCTTGGACAATTAGGTTCTGAGGAGTATTTTAAAACTTGGTAACTTGGATTAACTAATCCAGGATTATCAACCGAAAGTCCACTATCAAGAGCAACCTAGTTACAAAGCATTTAGTGATCCAAAGAGATGCTGGGCATCAATGTTCCTAGGAAGAATTTGTGAGCCAAGTGTCTGTGGTAAAGAAGTGTTGAGCAAAAATGGAGACAAAAGGCTGCTGCAACACTTGCCACCAAGCTTTCATTAAGAAATAAGCTTTCTAAGCAAAAGAAAGAAACAAAAAGCTAACAGGGATCAATCAAAGAGCAAGGTACTATAGTAGCAACTCTAGTAAATCTTCAAAGGAACATTTCATATCAGACAGCAAAGAATAATTGAGCTGCATTTGTCTGCATAAACCCCCATGAATCAAGTTCTATTATCTGCTAAATAAGGACCTATATACTTCTCTGTCTCACTTCATTTCTTCTCATGTTTAGTGCTTGCTTGGGGACAAGCAAGATTTAAGTTTGGTGTTGTGATGACAAGTCATCTTATGCTAGCTTTTTAAGCATTTTTCACTTGTTTCATTAGGTCTTATGCACTTTCTTGCACAATAAGTAAGTGATTTAGAATGGATTTTCATGATTATGTTAAATCAATCAACCATCATTTATTTACACAAAATCATATGGTTTAAGCTAGAATTATTTGATTTTATGAATGAATTAGAAACCTTGTGAATTTAGTGATACTTTGACATGTTTGTGTGGTTGCTTGTAAGTGAAGAAATGATGAAGAAAAGAAAGAACCAGGAAAGCGTTGCATTACCAAAGCGTGGCAATTCGTTAAGGCAACGCTAAGCTTGGAAACAAAGACCAGCATCCAAAGCGGGCGCTCAATTAAGTGAGCGATATGCTCACTTTAGTGAGCATTTACATGCTCTTCAGCAAAGTAAGCAAGGCCAAGAGAAGGCTGGTGCTCAATTAAGTGAGCGCTATACTCACTCTAGTGAGCATTGTCGCGCATCAAACTAAGGAAGGCAAGGAGCACTCAAATGGCGCTCAAAGAAGTGAGCACTATGCTCAAAAGAAGTGAGCATTTCGAGCTCTCAACCAAGTAAATAAAGGAAACGCATTATGCAAAAAGGGTTCACCAAGGCTCGAAGGGGGAAGCACGCATCAACACTAGACATAGCATGCATTATTTGAGCGCAGTGCTCACTTAGTGAGCGCTAGTGAGCATGCTTCACCAAGGAAAGTGAGCACAACACTCACAAAACCGAGCAGAGCACTCCACTGGAGCTGGCCTCCAGCTAAAAATTGAACCAAGCCATCTTGGATCCATTTCTTCACAAATCAAAAGGGCCCACTCCAAGCTTTGAAGACTAAAATAGAGAGTGTATACATAGGAGTAGATTTAATTTAGAGAGGAACCTTTTTTTCTTTTGGGATTTTTAACTTTTAGTTTTTAGCTCATTTTCATTTTGAATTTGGGGAATTAGGATTGAGATCTGATTTTTCTTTCTTTGTGTTCTTGCTTCTACAACTTCTACTTTCTGTTTTGAATTTTTGGATTGAGATTGAAGAACTCCATTTCAATTCTTGATCTGAAATTCATATTTTCTATTCTTCTGCATAATTCTAAGAATTGAGGAATTGGATTTAAATTTCTTTTGTTGTTTTCATTTTCATTTCTTCTACACTTTCTTTTCTGTTTGATCAAGGTAGTCATTAAGATCTAGATCTATTTTCTGATCTCATTACACTTCTTTGATTTTTAATTTCTCTTTTCGAATTTCACAATTGAGCTAAGTTTCTTTCTGTTTCGTTGCTTCAAGTAATTTTCCCTTTCTGTTGGGTGACTGAACTGCACTTCTGTATTTCACAGCTTTCTAATTTACTTTAGCTTGCATCTTCTTGTTTAATTCTAAATCCCAGCCCCCAAATCCCTTTAATTTTCAAGCAATTTAAGTCTCTCAACAATTTAGATTCAGTAATTTAGTTTTCTTACACTTTAAGCTTCAGCCATTTACATTTTTTGCAATCTAAGTTTCAGTCATTTACATTACTTGCACTTTAAGTTTCAGCTCTTTTATCTCTTTTGCACTTTACTTTTCTGTCAATTTCCCCTTTCCCTTTTAATTTCCTACAATTTAGCTTCTGTAATTTAAATTTCACTCAAATCACCAACTATTTGCTTAACTAAATTTATCACCTAACTAAAATTACTCAATCCATCAATCCCTATGGGATCGACCTCACTCTTGTGAGTAATTACTACTTGATGCGACCCGGTATACTTGCTGGTGAGTTTTGTTGTGGAAATCTGATTTTCACCCATCAAGTTTTTGGCGCCGTTGCCGGGGATTGATATAGATTGACAATGATTAAGTAAGGTGATAATCTAGATTAAACACTTTTTCTTTTCTTTTTCTTTGTTTCCAATAAGCACACTAACTGTTTGAACTTTTGTTTAAGCTAACCATAACCTTACTCTGGCAGTAGAGTGAATTGCTTTTGTTTTCTGGTTTTTCTTTGTGTTTTTCTTGCTGTTGTATGACAGAGGCAAGGAGAGAGATCCCTACTTTCTATGATCAAGACGAGAGGACTCTCCAAAGATTAAGAAGAGAAGCAAGAGGAAAATGTGTTGTTGGAGAGGAAGGATCAGAGGAACAGAATCAAGAGATGGAGGAGAATCCAACAAATCCACTAGTGGGAGTTGCCAACAGCAACGGTCAGCCCTAGAGGAGAGTCTTGGCTTCTTACACGTTTGCTAATCCAAGGCATTGTGGGAGTAGCATCCTTACTCCAAATGTTAATGCAAACAACTTTGAATTGAAGTCTCAACTCATCACTCTCATACAGAACAATTGTTCCTATGGAGGAAGCCCTCTGGAAGATCCAAACCAACACTTATCCACTTTTCTGAGGATTTGTGACACCGTCAAAACTAATGGTGTGCATCCAGATATCTACAAGCTGTTGCTGTTTCGATTTTTCATTGAGAGACAAAGCTGCTCAGTGGTTGGAAGCATTTCCCAGAGAAAGAATCAACAACAGGGAGAGATATAAAGCCTTGATTAGGAAGTGTCCCCCCGAAATATTTAATGAATGGGACAAGCTTCAGAACTTTTATGAAGGACTGACACTGAGAGCTCAAGAAGCTTTGGATTATTCAACAGGAGGATCACTACAACTTATGAAGACAGATGAAGAAGCCCAAAACCTCATAGACACAGTGGCGAACAATCAATACTTCTATGCTCATCAAAGACAATGCCAATCAGCTCAAAGGAAAGGTGTATTAGAGTTGGAAGGTGTGGACACCATTTTGGCTCAAAACAAGGTGATGCATCAGCAAACCTAGCAACAAATAGAAGTCATGGCAAAGAAGATTGATAGCTTGCAAGTTGCAGCAGTGAATACCACAAATCAACCACCAGCTGAGTGGGGGCAGAATGAAGAGAGCTATGAAGAACAGCAGCAGGAACAAGTTCAGTATGTGCACAACCAAGGATCTGGCCAAAATGACTTTCATAGAGATACCTACAACCCCTCCTGGAGGAACCACCCAAACCTGAGATGGGGAGACAACCAGAATCAAAACTAGCAGCCATGGCAAAGAAATTCAAACCAAAACAACCCCAGAAACATAAATCACCAAAACCATCAGTAAACTAACCAAAACCCATACAAAAAACCACAAACAACTACCCTAATTCTAACTTCTATTCATCCAATAACTCATCAAACAACCATAACACTTTCCACCCACCATCTACATCCTATAATCAACCACAAATACCGCAAGAAGCTCAAAGGAACTCCAATTTGGAGATACTAATAGAAAAGATGATGAAACATCAGGAGTTAACCAGCAAGAACCATGAAGCTTTAATGAGAAATTTAGAAAGGCAAATTGGACAACTGTCTAAGCAAGTAGTAAGTGAAAGACCAACCAGCTCACTCCTAAGTGATACCATTCCAAATCCCAAAGAAGAATGCAAAGTAATCCAATTAAGGAGTGGAAGGACCTTGGTGAATAACAAAGAAACCAGCAAGAGGCCAGCTGAGAATGATATGGCCTGCAACAAGGATGAAGCTATACTCAACAAGCCAGAACAGTAGAAGCTTAAAGAGAAAGAGGAGCAGCCACAAGCTTCAAGGAAAGGGAAGCAAGTAATGGAAGAACCATCACAAGAACAGAGGAAGGAAGTGAAGGCTTACACACCTCCTCTGCCATATCCTCAAAGACTACAAAAAGAACTCAAAGATCAACAATTCCCTAAGTTCCTTAAGGTCTTCAAGAAGCTGGTGATTAATATCCCACTTGCTGAAGCATTAGAGCAGATGCCTCTATATGCAAAGTTCCTGAAGGAGCTCATCAACAAAAAGAGAAGTTGGCATGAGAAAGAAACCGTCATGCTCACTGAAGAATGTAATGCAGTAATTTAAAGGGGTATTCCACCAAAGCTTAAAGATCCAGGGAGTTTTGTAGTTTCATGCACCATAGACAAGATGACATTAAAGAAAACTCTCTGCAATCTAGGTGCTAGTATCAACTTGATGCCCCTCTCAATGATGAGAAAGCTTGCCATAGAAGAAATCAAACCTACCAGGATGTCACTTGTAATGGCCGATAGATCAATCAAGACACCCAATGGAATTGTGGAAAATCTATTAGTGAACATTGGAAAGTTTATCTTCCCTGCAGACTTTGTGATCTTGGACACAGAAGAGGAAAGAAACAACTCAATTATCTTGGGAAGACCATTCCTAGCCACAGCAAGAGCTATTATTGATGTAGAAAAGGGAGAAATGATCTTCAGGGTGCACAATGAGCAAATGGTCATCAATTTTTTCAAATCAATGCAACATCCCCCTGAGCAAGAGAATTACATGAGAGTAGATATGATAGAAGGTTTGGTGGAAGAAATGTTGGAAGCCAATTATCATGAGCAACAGGAAGAAGAAGGGGAAGGAGATCAAGAGACAATAGAAAAACAAGTAGCTGCAATTTCCATTGAGAAAGAGGTGGAACAAGACAAGACAGAAGAGGTTCCAAAACAAGAATTAAAGCCTCTACCTATTCATCTCAAGTATGCATTTCTTGGAGGAGGAGAGACTCTGCCAGTAATCATCAATTCCTCCTTAAGCATGGAAGAAGAGGCAAAGCTGGTTGAAATATTGAAAGCTCACAAGACAGCTTTAGGGTGGACAATTGATGATATCAAAGGCATAAGCCCTGCCATCTGCATGCATAAAATCTTGCTAGAAGAGGATTCAAGACCTGTAGTATAACCTCAAAGAAGACTCAACCCAACCATGAGGGAGGTAGTTCAAAAGGAAGTAATGAAGCTATGGAATGCTGGAATTATATACCCAATCTATGATAGCTCTTGGGTGAGCCCAGTCCAGATTGTGCCAAAGAAGGGGGGGATGACGGTGATCTCCAGTGAGAAGAATGAGTTGATCCCTACAAGGACAGTGATTGGTTGGAAGATGTGCATAGACTATAGGAGACTGAATGAGGCTACAAGGAAAGATCATTTTCCTCTCCCTTTCATTGATCAAATGCTGGAGAAATTGGCTGGCCATGTGACGAACTGGATTTCTGTCAGTATAGAATTTTTATAAAAATAATCACGCGTTGTAAGTATAGCTTCTAGACCGACAAGAATTCCTTTCGTACAAAAATTTGGTTGTCACAAGTAACAAAACCCAATAAAATTTACAACCGAAGTATTTAAACCTCGGGTCGTCTTCTCAAGGAATTGCAGGGAAGTATGATTTATTATTGGTTATGTAAAAAAGGTTTGTTTTGGGTTTTTTGAATTAGAGAACAAGTAATTTAAGTGGCAAGAGAAATAAATTAATAATTATAAAGAAAACTCTTGACAAGGTATAAGAACTGGAAATCCCATCATAGTTATCCTTATCAGGTGTGATGAGAATTGTTTATCGCTCCCACTTAGTTAACCCTTACTAAATAAAGAAAAGTCAAGTGGACCAATCAATTTGATCCTCAAGTCCTAGTCAACTCCTGTGGAAAGACTAGCTTTAGAGTGATCCAAATCAATCAGCGAGAATTCCAATTTTCAATTAACTGCTGAGTCTGATAACTCAAGTGTTACCAATTACTTAACCAAAACCAAAAGGAGAAAAATCTGAAATTAAATTGAAAGCATTATAAATAGAATAAAACAATCACAAATCTGAAATACCTCAATTTATATTAAATAGAATATTCAAATCTAACATGGAAAGATTCATAAGCCAATTTGAAAAGATAAATAACAATTAAAGTAATAGAATAAATAAAAGTAGAAAATAAATTAAAGGAACATTGAACCTGGAATGAAGAGAAGTAGCCTAATCATAATAGAAATCCTAAATCCTAAATCCTAAGAGAGAGGAGAGAGCCTCTCTCTCTCTAAAACTACATCTAAAACCTAAAATTGTGTATTGTGAATGTTATTTCTATGAATGAATGGATTCTCCCACTTTATAGCCTCTAATCTGTGTTTTCTGGGCCGAAAACTGGGTCAAAAATAGCTCAGAAATCGTCCCCAGTAACTTCTGGTACGTACAGGTCACTGCAAAGTCACGCGAAAGCATCATCCACGCGTTAGCGTAGATTGGGTTTTTGCCAGGTCACGCGTCCGCGTGATCCATGCGTTCGTGTCACCTGGCTTCGAGGCAGCTATAGCAAACTAAATATCGTTACGAAGCCCTGGACGTTAGCTTTCCAACGCAACTGGAACCGTGTCATTTAGACCTTTGTAGCTCAAGTTATGGTCGATTTAGTAACAAAAGGTCAGGCTAGACAGCTTTAGCAGTTCCTTCAGTTTATTGTCTTCCTTCCACTTTTGCATGCTTCATTTCCATCCTCTAATCCATTCTTGCCCTATAAATCCTGAAATCACTTAACACACATATCAAGGCATCGAATGATATAAAGGGAGAATTAATATTTGGAAATTTAAAGGCTTGGGAAGCAAGTTTCCAATTATAGAACAAAATCAGGAAGGAAATTGTAAAACCATGAATTTTGTATGGATAAGTGTATGAAAGATTGATAAATCCACTCAATTGAGCACAAGATAAATCATAAAATAGTGGTTTATCACCATGCTTATTATTGCTTCCTGGATGGGTATTCCGGGTATAATCAGATAGTGGTAGACCCCAAGGACAAAGAAAATACCTCCTTTACATGTCCATTTGGAGTTTTCGCCTACAGAAGGATGCCATTTAGGATATGCAATGCCCCAGCTACCTTTCAAAGGTGTATGCTTTCCATCTTCTCATATATGGTTAAAAAATTCCTAGAGGTCTTCATGGATGATTTCTCTGTTTTTGGCAACTCTTTTGAAAATTGTTTGCAATATCTAACTCTTGTATTGAAACGATGCCAAGAAACAAACTTAGTCTTAAATTGGAAAAAATGCCATTTCATGGTACCAGAGGGTATTGTTCTTGGGCATAAAGTTTCAAACAAGGGTATAGAAGTTGATAGAGCTAAAATAGAAATCATTGAAAAACTCCCTGTACCTGTCAATGTAAAAGCAGTGAGAAGTTTTCTTGGGCATGCTGGGTTTTATAGAAGATTCATCAAAGATTTTTCAAAAATAGCCAAACCATTAAGCAATTTTCTAGTAGTTGAAAATCCTTTCATTTTTTATAACAATTGTAAACATGCCTTTGAAACTTAAAAAAAAAACTCACTACAGCACCAATCATCACACCTCCAGAATGGGGACTCCCCTTTGAACTAATGTGTGATGCAAGTGATGTTGCAATTGGTGCTGTATTGGGGCAAAAGAAAGACAAGCTGCATCATGTCATATACTATGCCAGTAAGGTGTTAAATGAGGCACAAAAGAATTATACAACCACAAAGAAAGAGCTACTGGCCATTGTATATGCATTTGATAAGTTTAGACAATACTTGATTGGTTCAAAAGTTATAGTGTATACTGATCATGCTGCTCTCAAGTATCTCATGTCTAAACAAGATGCAAAGCCTAGACTCATCAGGTGGGTGCTGCTGCTACAAGAATTTGACATTGAAGTGGGACACAGGAAGGGGAGCGAGAATCAGGTGGTAGACCATTTGTCAAGAGTGCCACAAAAGGCCAATCAAGATGTACCACAACAAGTGAATGAAAAATTTCCTGATGAACATCTTTTCCATGTCCAACAAGCACCTTGGTTTTCTGACATAGCAAACTACAAGGTGGGAAGAAAAATCCCTCAAGAACTCTCCAAGCAACAAGTGAAAAAGCTACTTAATGAAGCCAAGAAGTTTTTGTGGGAGGAACCATTTTTGTTCAAAAGATGTCCGGATGGAATGATTAGGAGGTGTGTCCCTGAAACTGATATGAGAGACATATTGTGGCATTGCCATGGTTCATCCTATTGTGGACACTTTGGACCAGAGAGAACAGCTGCCAAAGTGCTACAAAGTAGATTCTATTGGCCAACTATATTCAAGGATGCCAGAGAGTTCGTTCATCAGTGTAATGAGTGCCAAAGAACTGGAGGACTATCATGAAGGAATGAGATGCCTCAAAATTTTATTGTTGAAGTGGAGCTATTTGATCTTTGGGGCATTGATTTTATGGGCCCTTTTCCTCCTTCCTACTCTTTCAAATACATCCTGGTAGCAGTGGAGTATCTCTCAAAATGGGTGGAAGCTATAGCTACAACTACATGTGATGTACAGAATGTCCTTCAATTCCTTAAGAAGCACATTTTTACTAGATATGGAGTGTCTAAGGGTCTTGTCAGTGATGGTGGCAGTCATTTTAGCAATAAACATATGGAGAAACTACTTCAAAAATATGGGGTGATGCATAAAGTAGCTACTCCATACCACCCACAGACCAATGGCCAAGCAGAGCTTGCAAATAGGGAGTTGAAGAAGATTTTGGAGAAGACAGTAGGAGCCACCAGAAAAGATTGGGCCAGAAAGCTAGATGATGCTTTATGGGCATATAGAACAGCATTCAAAACTCCTATAGGAAGATCCCCATTTCAGCTAATCTATGGAAAATTATGCCACCTTCCTGTAGAGCTAGAACACAAAGCTTACTGGGCCACTAAGCTCCTAAATTTTGATCCTCAAACAGTAGGAAAAAAAAGGTTGTTGCAACTCAATGAGCTAGAAGAATTCATATTGGAAGCTTATGAGAATGCAAAGATATATAAGGAAAGAGCTAAAAAGTGGCATGACAAGAAGATCTTGAAAAGAGAGTTCAAACCAGAACAGCAAGTACTCCTATATAATTCCAGGCTCAAGATTTTCCCAGGCAAACTCAAATCCAAATGGACTGGCCCCTACTTGGTGACAAAGGTTCTCCCTTATGGAAGCCTTGAATTGCTTGATGAAGCAACAAAGAATAATTTCACAGCAAACGGTCACAGGGCAAAGCGTTACTTGGGAGGCCCTTGGGATGAAGAGAAGGAGGTTCAGGAGCTAAGTTGAGCAAAAATGAAGGATGTCAAGCTAGTGACATTAAAAGTGCGCTTGTCGGAAGGAAACCCAACCAGAGGTAGTTCTTTTTTCCGAACTATTTCAATAAAAAGGTTAAGTAAATTCATCCGTATTGTAAGGAGGTAAGTTTGGTGTTATACACCAAAATAATTTAAGGGTGAATGAAAGATGCTAAGTTTAGTGTTCCACTAACAATCTCAACTAAAACACATTTCAACCCTCTGCATAAATGGTTACTAGCTCCAAACAATCAGGAAACTTACTTAACCATTGTCTATTTTCTGGTTTTTAGTTCTACTACCTTTAACAAAGGTACAAGGTTTCATATATGGTTGGCTTGTTGCATAAGAAACATTGGCAAGAAAATAAGTTTGGTGTTCACATACCAAACTAAGTTCAAAAGCCTACACACAATTTCTGCATACTAATCAATTGCCTAAGGGCTTGGGTAACAAGCAACTTCTATGGATTATGCAGGAAAACATTCAACCTTTGGAAGGATCTGTATCATCATCCAAAAGAGATACAACAGAGAGAAATGATGAGGACAGAAGAAAAGCTGAGAGACATTCCAACAGGTTGTATTGATACTTAATCCTTTTGCTGAGAAGTATTTTAACTTGGAAATTCCTACATGCCTTGCTGAAGTGTTCAATTAGGTATAAATATAGATGTCTGCTAGGTATTCTAGCTTGCATTATGCTTGTTATTGCTCATCTGTTAAATTCTGTTTTGTCTCCCTTTGTGCATCAATAAGAGAAAAATGTTTGACATAGAGAGTAAATGTCCAATGTTGTAGGAATTAGAATGAAATTCAGTGGTGGTGCTTGCTTGATTTAATGATTAGCTCAATAATAAAAGCTGCATAATAGGATGTTCTTTGTAGTGTGAACTAAGCTGCTGCTATAAAACCTTTTATTAATGAACATCCCTTGAGAATAAAGCAAAGTAAGAAAGAAAAAGAAAAGAAAAGCCAAGAATTGGCAAAGAAACAAACAATAAGGCTAGACACCAATAGCTTGGACCTTAGGACATATGCCTGTGATGCTTCTTGTACTAGGATATGCTTGGACAATTAGGTTCTGAGGAGTATTTTAAAACTTGGTAACTTGGATTAACTAATCCGGGATTATCAACCGAAAGTCCACTATCAAGAGCAACCTAGTTACAAAGCATTTAGCGATCCAAAGAGATGCTGGACATCAATGTTCCTAGGAAGAATTTGTGAGCCAAGTATCTGTGGTAAAGAAGTGTTGAGCGAAAATTGAGCCAAAAGGCTGCTGCAACACTTGCCACCAAGCTTTCATTAAGAAATAAGCTTTCTAAGCAAAAGAAAGAAAGAAAAAGATAAAAGGGATCAATCAAAGAGCAAGGTACTATAGTAGCAACTCTAGTAAATATTCAAAGGAACATTTCATATCAGACAGCAAAGAATAATTGAGCTGCATTTGTCTGCATAAAACCCCATGAATCAAGTTCTATTATCTGCTAAATAAGGACCTATATACTTCTCTGTCTCACTTTATTTCTTCTCATGTTTAGTGCTTGCTTGGGGACAAGCAAGATTTAAGTTTGGTGTTGTGATGACAAGTCATCTTATGCTAGCTTTTCAAGCATTTTTCACTTGTTTCATTAGGTCTTATGCACTTTTTTGGACAATAAGTAAGTGATTTGGAGTGGATTTTCATGATTATGTTAGATCAATCAACCATCATTTATTTGACATAAAATCATAGGGTTTAAGCTAGAATTAATTGATTTTATGAATGAATTAGAAACCTTGTGAATTTAGTGATACTTTGACGTGTTTGTGTGGTTGCTTGTAGGTGAAGAAATGATGAAGAAAAGAAAGAACCAGGAAAGCGTTGCATGACCAAAGCGTGGCAATTCATTAAGGCAATACTAAGCTTGGAAAAAAAGACCAGCATCCAAGGCGGGCGCTCAATTAGGTGAGCTCTATGCTCACTCTAGTGAGCATTTGCATGCTCTTCAGCAAAGGAAGCAAGGCCAAAACAAGGCTGGTACTCAATTAAGTGAGCGCTATGCTCACTCTAGTGAGCATTGTCGCGCATCAAACCAAGGAAGGCAAGGAGTACTCAAATGGCGCTCAAAGAAGTGAGCACTATGCTCAAAAGAAGTGAGCATTTTCGAGCTCTCAACCAAGTAAATAAAGGAAGCGCATCATGCAAAAAGGGGTTCACCAAGGCTCGAAGGGGGAAGCACGCATCAACACTAAACATAGCGCTCATTATTTGAGCGCAGTGCTCACTTAGTGAGCGCTAGTGAGCATGCTTCACCAAGGAAAGTGAGCACAACGCTCACAAAACCGAGCAGAGCACTCCACTGGAGCAGGCCTCCAACTAAAAATTGAACCAAGCCATCTTGGATCCATTTCTTCACAAATCAAAAGGGCCCACTCCAAGCTTTGAAGATGATGAGCGGATAATTTATACGCTTTTTGGCTTTATTTTTAGTATGTTTTTAGTAGGATCTAGTTACTTTTAGGGATATTTTCATTAGTTTTTATGTTAAATTCACATTTCTGGACTTTACTATGAGTTTTTGTATTTTTCTGTGATTTCAGGTATTTTCTGGCTGAAATTGAGGGACTTGAGCAAAAATCAGATTTAGAGGTTGAAGAAGGACTGCGGATGCTGTTGGATTCTGACCTCCCTGCACTCAAAATGGATTTTCTGGAGCTACAGAACTCAAAATGGCGCGTTTCTAATTGCGTTGGAAAGTAGACATCCAGGGCTTTCCAAAAATATATAATAGTCCATACTTTGGTTGAGTTTAGATGACGCAAAAGGGCGTTGAACGCCAGTTCTACGCTGTAGTCTGGAGTTAAACGCCAGAAACACGTCACAAGCCAGAGTTGAACGCCAGAAATACGTTACAAACTGGCGTTCAACTCCAAGAATGACCTCTCCACAAGTAAACTTCAAGCTCAGCCCAAGCACACACCAAGTGGGCCCCGGAAGTGGATTTATGCATCAATTACTTACTTCTGTAAACCCTAGTAACTAGTTTAGTATAAATAGGATTTTTTACTATTGTATTTGACATCCTGGATTGTATTTTTGATCCTGTGATCACGTTTTGGGGGCTGGCCATTCGGCCATGCCTGAACCTTTCACTTATGTATTTTTAACGGTAGAGTTTCTACACTCCATAGATTAAGGTGTGGAGCTCTGCTGTTCCTCATGAATTAATGCAAAGTACTACCGTTTTTCTATTCAATTCAACTTATTCCGCGTCTAAGATATTCATTCGCACTTCAACATGAATGTGATGAACGTGACAATCATCATCATTCCCCCACGAACGCGTGCCTGACAACCACTTCCGTTCTACCTTAGATTGAATGAGTATCTCTTGGATCTCTTAATCAGAATCTTCGTGGTATAAGCTAGATTGATGGCGGCATTCATGAGAATCCGGAAAGTCTAAACCTTGTCTGTGTTATTCCGAGTAGGATTCAGGGATTGAATGACTGTGACGAACTTCAAACTCGCGAGTGCTGGGCGTAGTGACAGACGCAAAAGGAGGGTGAATCCTATTCCAGTATGATCGAGAACCTCAGATGATTAGCCGTGCCGTGACAGAGCGTTTGGACCATTTTCACAAGAGGATAGGATGCAGCCATTGACCATGGTGATGCCTCCAGATGATTAGCCATGCAGTGACAGCGCATCGGACCATTTTCACAGAGAGGATGAAAAGTAGCCATTGACAATGGTGATGTCCTTACATAAAGCCAGCCATAGAAAGGAGTAGGATTGATTGGATGAAGACAGCAGGAAAGCAGAAGTTCAGAGGAACGAAAGCATCTCTATACGCTTATCTGAAATTCTCACCAATGAATTACATAAGTATTTCTATCTTTATTTTATGTCTATTATTTATTTTCGAAAACTCCATAACTATTTGATATCCGCCTGACTGAGATTTACAAGGTGACCATAGCTTGCTTCATACCAACAATCTCCGTGGGATCGACCCTTACTCACGTAAGGTTTATTACTTGGACGACCCAGTGCACTTGCTGGTTAGTTGTATCGAAGTTGTGAATGAAAAATGATTTATTAAGACGTGCGTACAGATTTTTTGGCGCCGTTGCCTGAGATCACAATTTTGTGCACCAAGTTTTTGGCGCCGTTGCCGGGGATTGTTCGAGTTTGGACAACTGACGGTTCATCTTGTTGCTCAGATTAGGTAATTTTCTTTTTGTTTTATTTTCAAAAATTTTTCAAAAAAAAAATTATTTTCAAAAAAATTTTTCAAAAACTTCTCCTTTGTTTTCGATAAAAAAGAAAAAAAATTTCTTTTCAAAAATTTTATTATATTCTTCAGAATTTTTAAGAATGAATTCTAGTGTTTCATGAAGCATGTTGAAGCCTGACTGGCTGTAAAGCCATATCTAAATTCATTTAGACTGGGGCTTCCAACCCAACATTATCAAGAGCAAGCTAGTTGTTGCTAATCCACCTGCTGCTGTTCCAGATCCAAAAGATTTACATGCTAAAGCTTGACTGGCTATTAAGCCATGTCTAACCCTCAGATTGGAGCTTTAGAATAAGAGTGCAAGATTCCTGGAATTCATATTAAAAATTTTGGAATCCTTATTTTTCTTTTTCACAAATAATTTTTGAAAAATCCAAAAAAATTAGAAAATCATAAAAATAAAAAATATTTCATGCTTCTTGTTTGAGTCTTGAGTCAGATTTTAAGTTTGGTGTCAATTGCATATTCATTTTACATTTTTCGAAAAAAATCATGCATTCATGGTGTTCCTCATGATCTTCAAGTTGTTCTTGATAAATCTTCTTGTTTGATCTTGATGTCTTCTTGTTTTGTGTCTTTTCTTGTTTCTTATGTGCATTTTTGCATCCATAGAGTCTAAGCATCAAAGATTTCTAAGTTTGGTGTCTTGCATGTTTTCTTTGCATTAAAAATTTTTTAAAAATATGTTCCTGATGTTCATCATGATCTTCAAAGTGTTCTTGGTGTTCATCTTGACATTCATAGCATTCTTGCATGCATTCATTGTTTTTGATCTAAAAATTTTCATGCATTGCATCATTTTCATGTTTTTCTCTCTCATCATAAAAATTTAAAAAATAAAAAAAATATCTTTCCCTTTTTCCTCTCATAAAATTCGAAAATTTGAGTTGATTTTTTTTTTAAAAATTTTTAAAATCTAGTTGTTTTCTATGAGTCAAATCAAATTTTCAAATTTTATCTTTTTCAAAATCTTTTTCAAAAATCATATCCTTTTCACTTTTCTTATTTATTTTTGAAAATTTTTAAAATATTTTTCAAAAATCTTTTTCTTATCTTTATCTCCTAATTTTCGAAAATAACATCATCAATTAATATTTTGATTCAAAAATTTCAAGTTTGTTACTTGCTTGCTAAGAAAGATTCAAACTTTAAGTTCTAGAATCATATCTTGTGATTTCTTGTGAACCAAGTCATTAATTGTGATTCAAAAAAAATCAAATCTTTTTTTTCAAAAACTAATTTAAATCATATCTTTTCAAAAATATCTTTTTATCTTATCTTTTTCAAAAATTTGATTTTAAAATATCTTTTCTAACTTCCTATCTTCTTATCTTTTTTCAAAATTGATTTTCAAAGTTGTTTCAACTAACTAACTAACTTTTTGTTTGTTTCTTATTTTTTCAAAACTACCTAACTAACTCTCTCTCTCTAATTTTCGAAAATATCTTCCCTCTTTTTCAAAAATTCTTTTTAATTAACTAATTGTTTCAAATTTTAATTTTAATTTTCGAAAATCACTAACCATTTTTCAAAAATAATTTTTGAAAATTCTTTTTCTCTCTCATCTCCTTCTATTTATTTATTCATCTACTAACAAATCTCTCCCATCCAAAAATTCGAACACTACCTCCCTCTCTGTGTTCGAGTTTTTCTTCCCTTCTTTACATTACATTCTTTTCTTCTTCTTTTCTTCTACTCACACAGGGACCTCTATACTGTGGTAAAAAGGATCCCTATTATTATTTTTCTGTTCCCTCTTTTTCATATGAGCAAGAGCAAGGACAAGAATATTCTTGTTGAAGCAGATCCAGAACCTGAAAGGACTCTGAAGAGAAAACTAAGAGAAGCTAAAATACAACAATCCAGAGATCACCTTACAGAAATTTTCGAACAGGAAGAGGAGATGGCAGCCGAAAATAATAATAATGCAAGGAGAATGCTTGGTGACTTCACTGCACCTAATTCCAATTTACATGGAAGAAGCATCTCCATCCCTACCATTGGAGCAAACAATTTTGAGCTTAAACCTCAATTAGTTTCTCTAATGCAACAAAATTGCAAGTTTCATGGACTTCCATCTGAAGATCCTTTTCAGTTCTTAACTGAATTCTTGCAGATCTGTGATACTGTTAAGACTAATGGAGTAAATCCTGAAGTCTACAGGCTCATGCTTTTCCCTTTTGCTGTGAGAGACAGAGCTAGAATATGGTTGGACTCTCAACCTTAAGATAGCCTGAACTCTTGGGATAAGCTGGTCAAGGCTTTCTTAGCCAAGTTCTTTCCTCCTCAAAAGCTGAGTAAGCTTAGAGTGGATGTTCAAACCTTCAGACAGAAGGAAGCTGAATCCCTCTATGAAGCATGGGAGAGATACAAGCAACTGACCAAAAAGTGTCCTTCTGACATGCTTTCAGAATGGACCATCCTGGATATATTCTATGATGGTCTGTCTGAATTAGCTAAGATGTCATTGGATACTTCTGCAGGTGGATCCATTCACCTAAAGAAAACGCCTACAGAAGCTCAAGAACTCATTGACATGGTTGCTAATAACCAGTTTATGTACACTTCTGAGAGAAATCCTGTGAGTAATGGGATGCCTCAGAAGAAGGGAGTTCTTGAAATTGATACTCTGAATGCCATATTGGCTCAGAATAAAATATTGACTCAGCAAGTCAATATGATTTCTTAGAGTCTAAATGGAATGCAAGCTGCATCCAAAAGTACTCAAGAGGCACCTTCTGAAGAAGAGGCCTATGATCCTGAGAACCCTGCAATAGCATAGGTAAATTACTTAGGTGAACCTTATGGAAACACCTATAACTCATCATGAAGAAATCATCCAAATTTCTCATGGAAGGATCAACAAAAGCCTCAACAAGACTTTAATAATGGTGGAAGAAACAGGTTTAACAATAGTAAACTTTTTCCATCCTCTACTCAGTAACAAACAGAGAATTCTGAACAAAATACTTCTAATTTAGCAAACTTAGTCTCTGATTTGTCCAAGGCCACTTTAAGTTTCATGAATGAAACAAGGTCATCCATTAGAAATTTGGAGGCACAAGTCGGCCAGCTGAGTAAGAAGATCACTGAAACCCCTCCTAGTACTCTCCCAAGCAATACAGAAGAGAATCCAAAAGGAGAATGCAAAGCAATTGAATTGATTACCATGGCCGAACCTGGGAGGAAGGGGAGGACGTGAATCCCAGTGAGGAAGACCTCCTGGGACGTCCAGTGATCAATAAGGAGTTTCCCTCTAAGGAACCAAAGGAATCTGAGACTCATCTAGAGACCATAGAGATTCCATTGAACCTCCTTATGCCCTTCATGAGCTCTGATGAGTATTCCTCTTCTGAAGAGAATGAGGATGTTACTGAAGAGCAAGTTACCAAGTTCCTTGGTGCAATCATGAAGCTGAATGCCAATTTATTTGGTAATGAAACTTGGGGAGATGAACTTCCCCTGTTCACCAATGAACTAAATGCATTGGATCAACTGAGATTACCTCAGAAGAAACAGGATCCTAGAAAGTTCCTAATACCTTGTACCATAGGCACCATGACCTTTGAGAAGGCTCTATGTGACCTTGGGTCAGGAATAAACCTCATGCCACTCTCTATAATGGAGAAACTGGGAATCTTTGAGGTACAAGCTGCTAAAATCTCGTTAGAGATGGCAGACAATTCCAGAAAACAGGCTTATGGACAAGTAGAGGACATATTAGTAAAGGTTGAAGGCCTTTACATCCCTGTTGATTTCATAATCCTAGATACTGGGAAGAAT
Organism: Arachis hypogaea; assembly: GCF_003086295.3. NCBI lineage: Eukaryota > Viridiplantae > Streptophyta > Magnoliopsida > Fabales > Fabaceae > Arachis > Arachis hypogaea. The sequence continues at coordinate 100,581,828 of NC_092048.1, read as the reverse complement.
GAGGATGAATCCATCATCCTTGGAAGACCCTTCCTAGCCACAGCAAGAGCTGTGATTGATGTTAACAGAGGTGAACTAGTCCTTCAATTGAATGAGGACTCCCTTGAGTTTAAAACTCAAGGACATCCTTCTGTAAACATGAAAAAGAGGCACAGTAAGCTTCTCTCAAAACAGAGTCAACCAGAGCCCCCACAGCCAAACTCTAAGTTTGGTGTTGGGGAGTCTCAACAATGCTCTGAACATCTGTGAGGCTCCATGAGAACCCACTGTCAAGCTATTGATTTTAAAGAAGCGCTTGTTGGGAGGCAACCCAATTTTTATTTAATTATATTTTTTCTTAGTTATATGTCTTCATAGGTTCATGATCATGTGGAGTCACAAAAACAACTAAAAAAACTGAAGAGAAATTAAAAACAGCATAAAAAAACAGCAGAAGAAAAATCACACCCTGGAGGAGGATCTCACTGGCGTTTAAACGCCAATAAGGAGCATCTGTCTGGCGTTCAACGCCAGAACAGAGCATGTTTCTGGCGTTGAACGCCAGAAACAAGCAGCATCCTAGCATTCAGACGCCAGAAATGCACAGTGAAGAAGAGCTGGCGCTGAACGCCAGAAATAAGCATCTGGGCGCTGAACGCCCAGAACAAGCATCAATTCGGCGTTTAAACGCCAAAATTGTATGCAAAGGCGTTTTACATGCCTAATGGGTGCAGGGATGTAAATCCTTGATACCTCAGGATCTGTGGACACCACAGGATCATCTCAGGATCTGTGAATCTCACAGGATCCCCACCCACCTCACCCTCTCTCTCTCCATTCATGGTCATCCCTTCTGTTTTCCATTCACCACTCACATCCATACACACATCCCTCCATCTTCTCCATATCTTCTTCTTCTTCTTCTTCTATTCTTTCTTCTTTTGCTCGAGGGCGAGCAACATTCTAAGTTTGGTGTGGTAAAAGCATAAGCTTTTTGTTTTTCCATTACCATTGATGGCACCTAAGACTGGAGAAACCTCTAGAAAAGGGGAAGGGAAGACAAAGGCTTCCACCTCCGAGTCATGGGAGATGGAAAGATTCATCTCAAGGGTCTATAGCTCAGTGGTAGAACATGTGACTGCAAATCAAGAGATCCCTGAGATACCTCAAGGGATGCACTTCCCTCCACATAATTATTGGAAGCAACTGAGGATAGGAATACCAAAAATTACTAGGGATCAAGCCATCATTGGTTCCTCAAGAAGGAAACGCCACCATCACTAAGGTGGACTCATTCCTTGTTCTTAAATTCTCTATTTTTCGTTTTCTTTATGTTAAGTACTTATCTAAGTTTGTGTCTTATTACATGATCATTAGTATTTAGTAACTATGTCTTAAAGTTATGAATGTCCTATGAATCCATCACCTCTCTTAAATGACAAAATGTTTTAATTCAAAAGAACAAGAAGTACATGAGTTTCAAATTTATCCTTGAACTTAGTTTAATTATATTGATGTGGTGACAATACTTTTTGTTTTCTGAATGAATGCTTGAACAGTGCATATGTCTTTTGAAGTTGTTGTTTAAGAATGTTAAATATGTTGGCTCTTGAAAGAATGATGACAAGGAGACATGTTATTTGATAATCTGAAAAATCATAAAAATGATTCTTGAAGCAAGAAAAAGCAGCAAAGAACAAAGCTTGCAGAAAAAAAAATAGCGAAAAAAATAGAAAGAAAAAGAAAAAGCAAGCAAAAAAAGCCAAAAGCTCTTAAAACCAAGAGGCAAGAGCAAAAAGCCAATAACCCTTAAAACCAAAAGGCAAGGGTAAATAAAAAGGATCCCAAGGCTTTGAGCATTAGTGGATAGGAAGGCCTACAGGAATAAAATCCTGGGCTAAGCAGCTAAACCAAGCTGTCCCTAACCATGTGCTTGTGGCGTGAAGGTGTCAAGTGAAAACTTGAGAGTGAGCGGTTAAAGTCAAGGTCCAAAGCAAAAAAAAAAAAAAGAGAGTGTGCTTAAGAACCCTGGACACCTCTAATTGGGGACTTTAGCAAAGCTGAGTCACAATCTGAAAAGGTTCACCCAATTATGTGTCTGTGGCATTTATGTATCCAGTGGTAATACTGGAAAACAAAGTGCTTAGGGCCACGGCCAAGACTCATAAAGTAGCTGCGTTCAAGAATCAACATACTGAACTAGGAGAATCAATAACACTATCTGAACTCTGAGTTCCTATAGATGCCAATCATTCTGAACCTCAATGGATAAAGTGAGATGCCAAAACTATTCAAGAGGCAAAAAGCTACAAGTCCCGCTCATCTTATTGGAGCTATGCTTCATTGATATTTTGGAATTTATAGTATATTCTCTACTTTTTATCCTAATTGATTTTCAGTTGCTTGGGGACAAGCAACAATTTAAGTTTGGTGTTGTGATGAGCGGATAATTTATACGCTTTTTGGCATTGTTTTTAGTATGTTTTTAGTAGGATCTAGTTACTTTTAGGGATATTTTCATTAGTTTTTATGTTAAATTCACATTTCTGGACTTTACTATGAGTTTGTGTGTTTTTCTATGATTTCAGGTATTTTCTGGCTGAAATTGAGGGACTTGAGCAAAAATCAGATTCAGAGGTTGAAGAAGGACTGCTGATGCTGTTGGATTCTGACCTCCCTGCACTCAAAATGGATTTTCTAGAGCTACAGAACTCAAAATAGTGCGCTTCCAATTGCGTTGGAAATTAGACATCCAGGGCTTTCCAGAAATATATAATAGTCCATACTTTGGTCGAGTTTAGATGACGCAAAAGGGCGTTGAACGCCAGTTTTACGCTGCAGTCTGGAGTTAAACGCCAGAAACACGTCACAAGCCAGAGTTGAATGCCAGAAATACGTTACAAACTGGCGTTCAACTCCAAGAATGACCTCTCCACGTGTAAACTTCAAGCTCAGCCCAAGCACACACCAAGTGGGCCCCAGAAGTGGATTTATGCATCAATTACTTACTTCTGTAAACCCTAGTAACTAGTTTAGTATAAATAGGACTTTTTACTATTGTATTTGACATCCTGGATTGTATTTTTGATCCTGTGATCACGTTTTGGGGGCTGGCCATTCGGCCATGCCTGAACCTTTCACTTATGTATTTTTAACGGTAGAGTTTCTACACTCCATAGATTAAGGTGTGGAGCTTTGCTGTTCCTCTTGAATTAATGCAAAGTACTACTGTTTTTTTATTCAATTCAACTTATTCCGCTTCTAAGATATTCATTCGCACTTCAACATGAATGTGATGAACGTGACAATCATCATCATTCCCCCACGAACGCGTGCCTGACAACCACTTCCGTTCTACCTTAGATTGAATGAGTATCTCTTGGATCTCTTAATCAGAATCTTCGTGGTATAAGCTAGATTGATGGCGGCATTCATGTGAATTCGGAAAGTCTAAACCTTGTCTGTGTTATTCCGAGTAGGATTCAGGGATTGAATGACTGTGAGGAACTTCAAACTCGCGAGTGCTAGGCGTAGTGACAGACGCAAAAGGAGGGTGAATCCTATTCCAGTATGATCGAGAACCTCAGATGATTAGCCGTGCCGTGACAGAGCATTTGGACCATTTTCACAAGAGGATAGGATGCAGCCATTGACCATGGTGATGCCTCCAGATGATTAGCCATGCAGTGACAACGCATCGGACCATTTTCACAGAGAGGATGAAAAGTAGCCATTGACAATGGTGATGTCCTTACATAAAGCCAGCCATAGAAAGGAGTAGGATTGATTGGATGAAGACAGCAGGAAAGCAGAAGTTCAGAGGAACGAAAGCATCTCTATACGCTTATCTGAAATTCTCACCAATGAATTACATAAGTATTTCTATCTTTATTTTATGTCTATTATTTATTTTCGAAAACTCCATAACTATTTGATATCCGCCTGACTGAGATTTACAAGGTGACCATAGCTTGCTTCATACCGACAATCTCCGTGGGATCGACCCTTACTCACGTAAGGTTTATTACTTGGACGACCCAGTGCACTTGCTGGTTAGTTGTATCGAAGTTGTGAATGAAAAATGATTTATTAAGATGTGGGTACAGAGTTTTTGGCGCCGTTGCCTGAGATCACAATTTCGTGCACCAGAAGACTAAAATAGAAAGTGTATAAATAGGAGTAGATTTAATTTAGAGAGGAACTTTTTTTTTCTTTGTGATTTTTAACTTTTAGTTTTTAGCTCATTTTTATTTTGAATTTGGGGAATTGGATTGGGATCTGATTTTTCTTTCTGTGTGTTCTTGCTTCTGCAACTTCTATTTTCTGTTTTGAATTTTTGGATTGAGATTGAAGAACTCCATTTCAATTCTTGATCTGAAATTCATCTTTGCTTTTCTTCTGCATAATTCTGAGAATTGAGGAATTGGATTTAAATTTCTTTTGCTGTTTTCATTTTCATTTCTTCTACACTTTCTTTTCTGTTTGATCAAGGGAGTTGATGTGCGGAAAACGATCCGACACAAAACTCACCGGCAAGTGCACCGGGTCGCATCAAGTAATAATAACTCACGGGAGTGAGGTCGATCCCACAGGGATTGAAGGATTGAGCAATTTTAGTTTAGTGGTTGATTTAGTCAAGCGAATTAAGATTTGGTTGAGTGATTTGTGATTTGCAGAATTTAGATTGCATGGAAAGTAAAGGGAATGGGTAAATTGCATTGAATTTAAAGAGAACTGAAATTTAAAGTGCTGAATCTTAAAGAACAAGAAATTAAATGGCAGAAACTTAGAACACAAGAAATGTAAATTGCAGAATCTTAAAGTGCAAGAAATGTAAATGGCTTGAATTGTAAAGGGAATTGGGAATTGGATTTGCAGAAATTAAACAAGGAAAAGTAAAATTGCAACGAACTGAGAAGTAGAAGATAACTTGGATTGAATCGGATCTAAAAACAGAAATGTAAATGAGATTGAAAAGCATTAAACAGAGGATGTAAAATTGGAATTCAGATCTCAGGACCCAAGAGACTAGATAACCAAGTCTAGATCTCAATGCCTTCCTAGATCCAACAAGAACAATTGCAAAGGAAATGTAAATTTCAAAGAAAGTAGATGAAGAAGCAATTAACCGAAACTGAAATTCAATTAAGCAGAGAATTAGACAAGATCCCAAGGTGAGATTGAAACAGATTTCCTTCAATTCTCCAACCCAAGATCCAAGACAATTGTAATTGAAATTGAAAGCAAGAAAACTAAGAGGAAGGGAATTCAATTATCCTTCCCCGAGACTTAGAAATTAAAATTCACTCAACACCAAAAGCTCTCCGAAAACTCTCTATGAAAACTAAAAGGAAAGCTCTCTAAAAAAACTTAAAGGAAAAAACTCTCCGAAAAACTTAAATCCTATGCTATTTATACACTTTCTTCAAATGGTCTTCAAGCCTTCAATTGGGCCTTTGCTCTTGATGGAATTGGGTTGATAGAGGCCTTGGTTGATTGCTCTTGGAGTTTGGAGAAGAACCAAATTGAACTGGGTTTGGAATCATGAAAGCTTGAGTAAAAGTAAACTTTTCACATCAGCCACCCTCTTTTGCTGATACCAACGTTGGGGCAAAAGTTTGGGGTCAAACTTTTGCTCAAACGTTGGCCTCCCCTTGCACACTCATGGCGCCAACGTTTGCCAAAAAGTTAGAGGCAAACGTTGGCGCAAACTTTTGCTCTCCAGGGTGTGTTGTTCATGCGCCAACGTTTGCTAAAAAGTTTGAGGCAAATGTTGGCACAAACTTTTGCTCTCCAGGGTGTTGATTTGTGATGCCAAAAGTTTGCCAAAAAGTTTGAGGCAAACTTTTAACTCAAACTTTTTGCCCAAAATTTTGCACAAAAGTTTGAGGCAAACTTTTTCTCCAGCTTTTTGCCCAAAAGTTTGCACAAAAGTTCGAGGCAAATTTTTGGTCCAGCTTTTTGCTCCCTGGTTCATTTTCACTTATTCCAAAAGTTTGAGCTAAAGTTTGAGGCAAAATTTTGCTCAAACTTTTTGTCCTCTCTTCTTCCTAGCCATTCCTCCTTGCTTCAACCTTTCTCCAAGCTTTCTTCACCTATCATTAATCAACCAAACACATCAAAGCTATGCTCAAAATCATGAGATATTCATTCTTTCATAATATGTGATAATTATAGCATAAAACCTCATGAAATTGTATTAATTCATACATGGTTGATTAAATCAAAGGAAACATGAAAATCCACCCAATTGGCTTGCTTATGCCTCAAGAAAGTGCATAATTCAATTGAAAACAAAAGAAAAAGGCTAGTGAAACTAGGCTAAGATGACTTGTCATCAGGAGTCATTGAGATCTAGATCTGTTTTCTGATCTCATTACTCTTCTTTGATTTTCAATTTCTCTTTTAGAATTTCACAATTGAGCTAAGTTTCTTTCTGTTTCATTGCTTCAAGTAATTTCCCCTTTCTGTTGGGTGACTAAACTGCACTTCTGTATTTCATTGCTTTCTAATTTACTTTAGCTTGCATCTTCTTGTTTAATTCTGAATCCCAGCCCCCAAATCCCTTTAATCTTCAAGTAATTTAAGTCTCTCAGCAATTTAGATTCAGTAATTTAGTTTTCTTGACTTTAAACTTCAGCCATTTACATTTCTTGCAATCTAAGTTTCAGTCATTTACATTACTTGCACTTTAAGTTTCAGCTCTTTTATCTCTTCTGCACTTTACTTTTCTGTCAATTTCCCCTTTCCCTTTTAATTTCCTGCAATTTAGCTTCTGTAATTTGAATTTCACTCAAATCACCAACTATTTGCTTAACTAAATTCATCACCTAACTAAAATTGCTCAATCCATCAATTCATGTGGGATTGACCTCACTTTTGTGAGTAATTACTACTTGATGTGACCCGGTATACTTGCCGGTGAGTTTTGGTGTGGAAATCTGATTTCCACCCATCAGGGACACGTACGCACGCTGTACGCGTACGCGTCGGTGAGGGAATACAGGTCCATACATGGATCCAGAGAGTTACGTGAACACAGCGCAAACATTGAGCGTGGGGCACAAGGGCATGCACGCATACGCGTATAACACGCGTACGCGTGGATGGGTTAACACAAAACCATACTCCTTCCCAAGAGTTGCGCGACTGTGGCGTGAGCATTATGCTTCTCGCACAAGCCTATGCCAACGCGGACGCGTACAATACGCGTACGCGTAGAAGCACACCCTTTCCACCCACGCCTGCGCACATATTGCGCTTACGCGTCTATCATGTTTTTCACCATCCACGCGGACGCGTACAAGACGCGTACGTGTGGATTCAAAATCCCTAATACCCCATCCACGTGAGAAACCTTTTCCATTCGCGTACCCTATCTCCTCTTCTTCCCAACGTTCCCTTTCCCCTTCCCTCCATAAACACAGCGCCACCCCAAGCCACCCTCATCTGCCTCCGTCTGGCGACCCATCGTCACCGCCGGCCACCCCATCTTCCCCCTCTCTTCCTACTTCTCTTCTTCTCTCCCCCGTTCCTCTCCTCTCGCCTCTGCCTCTCTTCTCCCACTCTCCACCGTCTCTCCTCCCAACCTTCGCCGCGGCCACCAGTCACCGCCGGCGACCACTATACCACCACTCACACCCTCTCTTTCTCTTTCCCTTTTTTCTTTCCTCGTCAACCTTCCGCTCGGAACCCTGATGCGGGGAAAACTTTTCTCTCAATAAATCTTCCTTCGGCAAGTGTACCGAAGTTGTCGTCAAGTAAAAACTCATAATAGAGTGAGGTCGAATCCCACAGGGATTGATTGATCAAGCAACTTTAATTAGAAGAATGTTCTAATTGAGCGAATCCAGAAATTGGGTTGAGAATTGCAGGATATAAAATGGCAGGAATGTAAATAATAGAAAAGTAAATGCTAGAATTAAAAGACTGGAAGTAAATGACTGAAAATAAATTGCAGAATTATAAATGGGAATGGGGGATTTGCTCATAAAAGTAAATCGCAGAAATTAAAGAGAATGGGTAAGATTAGAGATGGGGAGTTCATTGGGCTTAGGAGATGTTGCAATTCTCTGGATCAAGTTCATTTTAATCTCTTCCTCAATCAATGCACTCATTGATCTCCTTGGCAATCTTAAGTGATTGAATTGCAATTTCTTGCAATTCAATCTCTCAAATCTTGATCAATAGCCAATTCCTTGGTCAATTGCTCATGAGAAGAGATGAAGTATGGTCACTGATTATACCACGTGCATTTCCCAAACCAAGTATTTAGAGGGTTACAGTCACATACCCATCCAAACCCAATTTGGTCCAGCATGAGAAAGCATTTCTAGCTTGATCTCTTCATTCCTCTTCCAAGGTTCAAAAGAGATCCAAGTTTGAATAGCTTCTCTTCCAAGATAACTACTCAATTGGATGAAGATCGAAAGCTTTCAAGTAAAATCAAGAGGAAAGATAGAAGAAGAACAATGAGAATTAGTATTGATCCATCAAATTACAACAGAGCTCCCTAACCCAATGAAAGGGGTTTAGTTGTTCATAGCTCTTGAAAATGAAAACAAAGATGGAGAATACATCATAAAACTAGAAATTGCAAAGAAAGTAAATACAGAGAGTGGTTCTTCAGCCTCTAGAACTCCTTTACAATTCAAAGCTACTCCTATATATACTACTCTTCTCAGCTTCTAGTTCACTCTTCAAGTATTGGGCCTTTGGATCATGAGTTTGAAGCAGTTCCTTTCTTTATTTGGGCTTGGCTTTACTTGCAGAGAGAAAGTGCGGAGTGGGCAGAGACTTAAGCTCAGGGTGTAGGAGTGTTAATCATTTAGTGAAAGTCCAAGTTTGGGAACGTTAGTGACACTTAACATTGTCACTAACGTTCCAATGCACCCCTTTTACCTCACGTTAAAACCCATGTTAACTAGGTTAACGTGGCTTTTAACGTTGCCTTGTCAACCTTCGAGAACGTTAGTGACACTCAAAATTGTCACTAACGTTCCAGTGTGCCCCTTCTTGCTTCACGTTAAAGCTCACGTTAACTAGGTTAACGTGGCTTCTAACGTGGCCTTTGGCATCCTTCGAGAACGTTAGTGACATTCAACATTGTCACTAATGTTCCAATGTGCCCCTAGGTCTCACATTGGAGTCCACGTTAACTAGGTTAACGTGGCTTCTACCGTGGCCATCTTTTAGCCATCCCAACGTTAGTGACAATGTTGAGTGTCACTAACGTTGGCTCATCCTTCATTTCTCATCGTTAGCTTCCACGTTAACCAAGTTAACGTGACTCTTGGGGGTTGTGTGGTTGCTTCAACCTTAGTGACAATGTTGAGTGTCACTAACGTTGTCGACAACTCTTCATCCTCTTCGTTAGTTCCCACGTTAACCAAGTTAACGTGGTACCTTGCACCATAGGCCAACGTTAGTGACAATGTTGAGTGTCACTAACGTTGGCTTCTCTTCCCCCCTTTAACGTTAGAGGCCACGTTAACTAGGTTAACGTGGTTTCTAACGTGGCCACTTATGAGTGATTGCCAACATTAGTGACAATGTTGAGTGTCACTAACGTTGGCTCAACTTCTCTTCTCCACGTTAGAGTTCACGTTAACTTGGTTAACGTGACTCTCTAACGTGGGCATTGATGGCTTTTTTGAGAGTGTTATTGGCAATGACTTTTCTCATTAATCTTGCAAGTTACCTCCCCTTTTCTTGCTTCTTTTTGGTCCTGAAATCAAGCAACAAAATGCATCAAAGCTCTAGTCCAAGTCATGAGTAATGCAACATAATATTTGTCACTAAAATTATGCAAAATCCTCATGAAATCATGTGAAATGCACAATGTATGCTTGAGTCAAGGCATAAGTGAGTATTTACCCAAAACAAGCTTATTTCCTAAAGAAATGCGTGAAACTAACCTAAAAACAGTAAAGAAAAGGTCAGTGAAACTGGCCAAGATGCCCTGGCATCACAACACCAAACTTAAAGCTTGCTTGTCCCTAAGCAAGTACTGGAACAAGAGAATGATGAATGGAATATCCAGAGGAATGAGTCATCCTTGTGGAAGTCATATTACTGATTTTATGGTGGTTTCATGCATAGCAACTTAGGTTCATTCCATTACTGGCTTTCAGACCTTTATTCTGTCCTAAAACACCTACTTTGTTCATATCCCATGAGACTTTTATTCATTGATCCTTTTATTGTTATTTCAAGGGTTATTTGTGTATTTTAGGCTAAGTGCTCTGTAAGGGGGCAACTCTTTAAGATAAGCTTTCAGCCAACACTCCCGAACCAGTTGGTTCAAGGTGCTAGGTGTTGAAGCACCCCTAAGGACTTACTCCCTCAAGTCTCTCCCCCATACATACACACCACAGGCATATAGTTTATTTATTTTCTTTTCTTGAGACCTTGGTGTCCAGCACCTCTTTGGGTTACTAAATGCTCTGTAGTGAAGGTTACTCTTGATAGTGGACTTTCAGCTGATAATCCCGAATTAGTTAACCCAAGTTACCAAGTGATAAGGCACCCCTAAGAGCTTATTCATCCAAGTAGATCCCTCACACAGGAGCACCACAGACACTTGCCTCAAGATTAAAACCATTGATGCCTAACCTTATTGCTTACTCTTTTTCTTTTGTTTTTCACTTCCATTGTTCTTTCCCTTTTCTCTTCTTAGGATCTTGTTATTAACTTAGTCTCATGAGTGTTTCCAAAGCAAAGTATTCAGGATAGATAGTTGTCCTCCTAACCTTGTGGTTGAACCAACTTAGCTAACTTATGACTACCCCAAAGATTCATGAATGCACTTCCACAATATGAACTCCTCTCTGGTCTTTTAAACACATAAACATTCTCTTCTCAATTTGATAAAAAAGGACAAGCTTACAAGTAAATAAGGGACTGATGCAGTGACATAAAGACAAGTGCACATAGACTCTCTTCAATACCAAAACTAGAAATAACATGATTTGAAAAAGGTTTAAACATAACATGGAAGCAAGTTCTATTTCATACAAGATCTTCCTTATTTAAAACACAGAGAAAGATGGAACAAAGAAGGAACTCCACCACCTTTTACTATTGTGGGTGTCCATGCTCTTTTCCTTGCTTGTCCTCCTTGTTTCCTCTTGCATTTCCTCGCATCCGTGCCAATCTTGCTTGCATCCAATCCTCGAGTGCCTTCCTCACTGACTCATGACTCTCTTCCACCCTTTGTCTTTCCTTTCGTGCTAATTCATCCTTCATTTCATCATACTTGGCTATTCCTGGATGCAATATTGGCAGCTGTCCCACTAAGTAGCCGAGCCTGGCTTCAGTATTTATCTGATGTCCTGTTTGACTCATGTAAACTCCTTCTGCGAATGCCCTTTGCTCGTCTAATAGTTCTGCCTGTTCTATTTGTCTTCGATGCATCTCATGTATGTGTGCCCCTTGATGTGCTTGGATGTTGATTAGCCTCTGGGTGGATTCTTGTTGCTCGTTTTGTCTTTGTTCCATCCTGTTGAATGCTTCTTTTCCTTTCCTATAAAGATTTGAAATAATGAAATTAATAAAAAATCAAGACTCTACGGCTAGAATAAAATGAAAGAAAGAATTTGATTGTTTATTTATGAATTCCAACTAACTAACTAACTATTGGTGGTTCCTTATATGCATTTTGGTGGCACCATGGGGTGACACCAAACTTAGTTTGAAGCAATGTGATGAAAAGTTTTGTTCAAAGCTTCCAAGACTAGCATGCATCTTGGTTTGCTTTGAACACCAAACTTGTTCTTCACTATATACTACATGATAAAGACTTCACCAAGTGTTTGTCAAGTTTGGGTTGAAATCATAAAGATTGACTTATTCATTATCATCTGAAAGCATATAAAACATGGGTTGCCTCCCATGAAGCGCTTCTTTAGCGTCACTAGCTTGACGTTTTTCCTTTGTCATGGTGGTTGGTAGTGCTTAAAGTCCTCCCCTCTTGCTGTGGACTTGTATCCATTGGTTGGATCAATGATCTCCATATGTTCCAGGGAAAGAACTCTGTTGATAGTGAAGACCTTGGATAATTGAGATGGCACAGTAGGGAGATTAGGGGGAATATCTGGGAAGTAAGCTGAGACAACTCTATCCCCTGGAGAGAAGTCTTCCGTGGGGATCTTCTTGTTCTTCCATCTCCTTGGTACCTTCTTCTTTGTTTCTTTTGAGGTTGCCTTCCCCTTGGTGACCTCTTTTCTCCAAGGAGTTGTGATGCTGTCTTCACCTGCCTCTAGAGGTTTGGGTTCCTCTAACTTTTCCTTGAGCTGTGGCAATTGCTGTTTTCCTTGTTTGTCAGTTAAGGGGGTCTCAGAACGAACTGGCTGTGCTTCAGTGCTTGTTTCCTCCTTCAGTATCTCATTATCATTTGTGCTTAGTTCCTTGTCCTCTTGATCTGTTTCTTGTGAGAGTTTGAAAATATTGAAGCTGAGTCGTTCATCATGGATTCTCAATATTAGCTCCCCTTTCTCTACATCGATAAGTGCTCTGGCCGTAGCTAAAAATGGTCTTCCCAATATGATTGGGTGAGTGTGACTTTCTTCCATGTCCAGAATGACAAAGTCTGTTGGGAGAAAGTACTTCCCAACCTTTAGCAACACATTTTCCACCACTCCTATTGCTTGCTTTTGAGTTTTGTCAGCCAGTCTGATAATGACATCTGTAGGCATTATCTCATTGATCTGCAGCCTCTTCACCAGGGATAAGGGCAGTAAGTTGATGCTGGCCCCTAAATCACATAGTGCTCTGTCGAACATGTTTTCTCCTGTGGCACAAGGTATATGAAAACTTCCTGGGTCTCTTCTTTTTGTAGGCAACTCAGGTTGAATAAGGGCACTACATTCCTTGTTCATTACTATAGTCTGCCCTCCCTTGAGTGAGCTTTTCCTTGGAAGAAGTTCTTTCATATACTTGATGAATGCAGGCATTTGTTGAATTGCCTTGATGAATGGTATGTTCACATGCAGAGATGCAAACAAGTCTAGGAACCTTGAGTATATTCTTTTTTCCACAGCACCATTGAGCAGTTGAGGGAATGGTGCATAGAGCTTCAGCAGCTCTTGTTGTGAGATTTCTGGTTCTTTGTGATCTCTATCCTCCTCTTTTGTTGAGTTGTCTTCAGGTTGTTTGCACATTTTGCCTTGCTTGTCTTCAATTTCTTGATCACTTGTAGTGACCATTTTGCAATCTTCCCATCTTACTTTCTTTGCTTCTCCCTTGGGGTTTTTCTCCGTGTCACTTGGGAAACTATCAGTAGGTTTAGGATTCTTCTCAGCTAAATATCCCACCTGGAATTCCATCTTCCTAATGGTTTCTCCCTGGTTCTTAATATTGGCTCGCACCTCCTCTTTGAACACCTTATTTTCTTGAATCTCTTGGCATATTCCTTCAAGTAAGGCTTCAATCTTAGAGAGCCTGTCATCAATTGATGAGTGGTTCGGAGTAGATGTGCTGTTTTGGTTTTGATAAGTGTGTGGAGAAGTGTTGTTGTGGGGGTGTTGAGATGTCCTCTGGGTGAATTGCTGGTGAGCTGCATTGTTGTTGGAGTTGTAACGTCTCTGGTCTTGGTTTTGATCTTGCTCACTTCCCCACCCAAAGTTTGGGTGGTTTCTCCATCCAGGGTTGTAAGTCTTGGAGTATGGATCATAGTTTTTCCTTGGTGAATTCCCAATGTAGTTGGCTTGCTCCTGACTCCCTTCTGCTTCTTGGTTTACTCCTTCTTGTGTTGTTGATGAAGTGGAGATTGCTGCTACTTGGTTCATCTCCATCTTCTTGGTGAGGTCAGCCAGCTGCTGGGTAATGAGCTTGTTTTAGGCCAACAGAGCGTCTACATTGTTTAGCTCCATCACTCCTCTTGTGTTCCCTCTTTCGGAAACATAGAAGTAGTCGTTTTCTGCTACTGTTTCAATAACATCTATAGCTTCCTCAATGGTCTTCTTCTTGTTCAAGGACCCTCCAGATGAATGGTCTACTGCCTTCTTTGACTCATAAGAGAGCCCTTCATAGAAGATGTGCAGCTGGACCCATTCGTTGAACATGTCAGGTGGACACCTCCTTGTTAAGTCTTTGAACCTCTCCCATGCTTCATACAGAGTCTCACCATCCTGTTGCCTGAAGGTTTGAACCTCAGCTCTCAGCCTATTGATTCGTTGAGGAGGGTAGAATCTTGCTAAGAATTTGTTCACCACATCCTCCCAAGTTGTCAAGCTCTCCCTTGGGAAGGATTCCAGCCACTTGGCTGCCTTGTCTCTGAGTGAGAAGGGAAATAAGAGCAATCTATAGGCGTCAGGATGAACACCATTAGATTTCACTGTGTCACATATTCTCAGGAAGGTGGTCAAATGTTGGTTGGGATCTTCTTGAACACCTCCTCCAAACGAACAGTTGTTCTGAACAAGGGTGATGAGCTGTGGTTTAAGTTCAAAGTTGTTGGCATGGATTGTTGGCTTTTGGATGCTACTTCCACAATTGCCTGGGTTTGGATTAATGTAAGAGCCCAAAACTCTTCTATCCTCCCCAGCATGATTTGCTCCACCTCCTCTGCCATGGTTGTGAGTCTCTTCTTCATGATGATTTTCCATGTTTTCTTCCATGTTTGGTTCAAAGTATTCCTCAAACTGTTCCTCCTTTTCTTCAGCACCAACTACTCGTTTTCCTTTTGCCTCCCTCCTTAGTCTAAGGAAGGTTCTCTCTGGTTCAGAATCAAAGGAAGTTGAAGCCCCGCTTCTTCTCCCTGTCATACAATCAACAAGTACAAGTAGAGAAAATAGGTGCAGACAGTAATTGTGTCAGAATTGATGTTAGTTGTGGGTGATGCAATATATCAAACAGTTAGTGGGTTAGCAAATAGAATTGAAAATAACAAAGAAAACAAAAGAGTAGATGGAGAATGGGAAGAAGTTTAGCTAAAACAAAAAGTAAATCACTCAAACAGAAAAATAAAATTCAAAAAATAAAATGCTCAATCTAGTGATCTTCCAATCTAATCATTGTTGATGCACAATCAATCCCCGGCAACGGCGCCATAAACTTGATGCGGGGAAAACTTGTCTCTCAACAAATCTTCCTTCGGCAAGTGTACCGAAGTTGTCGTCAAGTAAAAACTCACAATAGAGTGAGGTCGAATCCCACAGGGATTGATTGATCAAGCAACTTTAATTAGAAGAATGTTCTAGTTGAGCGAATCCAGAAATTGGGTTGAGAGTTGCAGGATATAAAATGGCGGGAATGTAAATAACAGAAAAGTAAATGCTAGAATTAAAGGACTAGAAGTAAATGACTGAAAATAAATTGCAGAATTATAAAAGGGAATGGGGGATTTGCTCATAAAAGTAAATCGCAAAAATTAAAGAGAATGGGTAAGATTAGAGATGGGGAGTTCATTGGGCTTAGGAGATGTTGCAATTCTCTGGAGCAAGTTCATTTTCATCTCTTCCTCAATCAATGCACTCATTGATCTCCTTGGCAATCTTAAGTGATTGAATTGCAATTCCTTGCAATTCAATCTCTCAAATCTTGATCAATAGCCAATTCCTTGGTCAATTGCTCATGAGAAGAGACGAAGTATGGTCACTGATTATACCACATGCATTTCCCAAACCAAGTATTGAGAGGGTTACAGTCACATACCCATCCAAACCCAATTTGGTCCAGCATGAGAAAGCATTTCTAGCTTGATCTCTTCATTCCTCTTCCAAGGTTCAAAAGAGATCCAAGTTTGAATAGCTTCTCTTCCAAGATAACTACTCAATTGGATGAAGATCGAAAGCTTTCAAGTAAAATCAAGAGGAAAGATAGAAGAAGAACAATGAAAATTAGTATTGATCCATCAAATTACAACAGAGCTCCCTAACCCAATGAAAGGGGTTTAGTTGTTCATAGCTCTTGAAAATGAAAACAAAGATGGAGAATACATCATAAAACTAGAAATTGCAAAGAAAGTAAATACAGAGAGTGGTTCTTCAGCCTCTAGAACTCCTTTACAATTCAAAGCTACTCCTATATATACTACTCTTCTCAGCTTCTAGTTCACTCTTCAAGTCTTGGGCCTTTGGATCTTGAGTTTGAAGCAGTTCCTTTCTTTATTTGGGCTTGGCTTTACTTGCAGAGAGAAAGTGCGGAGTGGGCAGAGACTTAAGCTCAGGGCATAGGAGTGTTAATCATTTAGTGAAAGTCCAAGTTAGGGAACGTTACTAACACTTAACATTGTCACTAACGTTCCAATGCACCCCTTTTGCCTCACGTTAAAACCCATGTTAACTAGGTTAAAGTGGCTTTTAACGTTGCCTTGTCAACCTTCGAGAACGTTAGTGACACTCAACATTGTCACTAACGTTCCAGTGTGCCCCTTCTTGCTTCACGTTAAAGCTCACGTTAACTAGGTTAACGTGGCTTCTAACGTGGCCTTTGGCATCCTTCGAGAACGTTAGTGACATTCAACATTGTCACTAACGTTCCAATGTTCCCCTAGGTCTCACGTTGGAGTCCACGTTAACTAGGTTAACGTGGCTTCTACTGTGGCCATCTTTTAGCCATCCCAACGTTAGTGACAATGTTGAGTGTCACTAACATTGGCTCATCCTTCATTTCTCATCGTTAGCTTCCACGTTAACCAAGTTAACGTGAAAGTTAACGTGACTCTTGGGGGTTGTGTGGTTGCTTCAACGTTAGTGACAATGTTGAGTGTCACTAACGTTGTCGACAACTCTTCATCCTCTTCGTTAGTTCCCACGTTAACCAAGTTAATGTGGTACCTTGCACCATAGGCCAACGTTAGTGACAATGTTGAGTGTCACTAACGTTGGCTTCTCTTCCCCCCTTTAACGTTAGAGGCCACGTTAACTAGGTTAAAGTGGCCACTTATGAGTGATTGCCAACGTTAGTGACAATGTTGAGTGTCACTAACGTTGGCTCAATTTCTCTTCTCCACGTTAGAGTTCACGTTAACTTGGTTAATGTGACTCTCTAACGTGGGCATTGATGGCTTTTTTGAGAGTGTTATTGGCAATGACTTTTCTCATTAATCTTGCAAGTTACCTCCCCTTTTCTTGCTTCTTTTTGGTCTTGAAATCAAGCAACAAAATGCATCAAAGCTCTAGTCCAAGTCATGAGTAATGCAACATAATATTTGTCACTAAAATTATGCAAAATCCTCATGAAATCATGTGAAATACACAATGTATGCTTGAGTCAAGGCATAAGTTAGTATTTACCCAAAACTAGCTTATTTCCTAAAGAAATGCATGAAACTAACCTAAAAACAGTAAAGAAAAGGTCAGTGAAACTGGCCAAGATGCCCTGGCATCAGACCCTGTCCGCCGCTCTACCCTGCTCTCTGTGCCATGCCTCTGCTCTTTGCTCCCCTGCTCTACGTACTGTCATCTGCGCCGCTGCAGGCCACTGTCGGCATCGCCCTAGGCAGCACCACTTTGGTTCCTTTCCATTTCCCATTTCCCTCCATCCCTGCTACCATTCCAGGTCCCCTGCCTCATCACGGCTTTTCTGTTTTTACTTTCTTTTCTTAATTCTGTTAGTTAATTGTAGTAGTTAGTTGATTCATTCTGCTTGTTAGGTTAGATAGAGATGCATGATGTTTGGTAGATAGGATGTGGTTAGAGGATTCTAGGCATGATAAGTGCTCCGTTCTTGTTTACTTTCTGAATGCTACTTATTTGTTGAATGATGCTGGTGTGGTATTTTATGTGAATCATGGTGCTATTATGCTGATTTTCATTACTGCCATGCTGAGCTGTATTTTAAAGTATTGTTTGCTTTCCAGGAACATCCAATTTACTGCCGGAATGCTGCCTAAATTTTTAGAAACTATTTTGGTTTTAAATTTTCTACCTAGAATTGAACTTGACACTTTTAGAATTGAGTTTTACTCGACTTACACCAAGTTCAATCCTTAGGTTACTTTGGTTAGCAATTTCGTGTCCATTTTGCTTCCCGTGATATGCATTGAACTTCCATATGCCTTCACTTTTCAAGTTAAGTCAAATGCTTTTTGACTCATGCTAAGCTCACCATTTGATCTTGACTTGCATTTTTTGAATATGGTTCATTCTTTTACCATAATTGGTGCATTTCACTTGTGTGACACTTTTAACTCAAATTGGTTTTCAACCTATTTTAGTTACACAAAGTGCATATTTCACTCTGTCCATACCAATTATTGCCCACTTAGTGACCATGACATCGAGTGATGATCTGCTTTCCATTTGTATGCTTTTGTGCAAAATTTCATATTTCATCATCAATAATTGCATCGTCCTCATGAATGTGAGTGTGCTTGTTGTTCTCATTTTCTGCATTTATCTTGATTGAGCCGATAACTGTCATGCCACTAATCTTTAAGCCTGTTTTCTAACTTCTCACTTGATTAACTAACTAACTTTTCCTTTTAGTTTCAAACTCACCCCTTCCCATTCTTTTGGGTATGATGCTTATTGAGCTTAATAAACAAGCACGGCGTACATATCGCTTGGATTCTTGGTTCATGACTTTGATTGTTTTCTAAATTACATTGCTTGCTTTTCGAGAATTCTATCTTTTTAACTCACTTCATGAATATGTCATGCCTTTCTTTGATTTCCTCTTTGTGGCTTAATTGTTTATATCCTGTATATCTCTTTTTCAGGATGGCCGACAGAGGAAAATCCAAAGTTACCTGATGACCGGAATTCACACCCCATTCAAAATTGGTGAATTAGTCCTTTTGGCAAGCGCACCAAAATTATCGTCAAGTAATAACCCACAGTGGAGTGGGATCGTATCTACAGAGATTGGCAAATTCGAGCAATTTTATTCAATTGATGAATTAGTCAAGCGGATCAATAGGATTATATAGTGCAGAATTGTAAATGACTTAAATGTAAATGGCTAGAATATAAAGAAAAGCAATAAAGTGCAGAAATATAAATGGCAGAATGTAAAGGGCAGAATCATAAATGACTTGAATGTAAATGAGAATGGGGAATTGCTTAATGTAAAAATAAGCAGTAAAGAAATGGATAGATAAGAATGGGGAAATTCATTGAGATTGGGAGCTGTTGTCTCTTTAGATTGAATCTAGATTATATCCCCTTCAATCATGCAACTCATTGACCTCTTGGCAATCATGATTCATTGAGCCCCAATCCCTTGGTGACTCAATCTCTCAGATCTTGATCAATAGCCAATTCCTTGGTCTAATTGCTCATGAAGAGAGATATGCTTGGTCCCTGATTATACCACACACCATTATAGGTCCAAGTAGAGGGAGGATTATATGTCACATATCCAAACACCAAAACCCAGATTCTACTCTAGTGTGAGAAGGGATTTCAAGCATGGTTTCATGTTTCCTTTCCCAAGGTTCCCATGAAACCCAATTGCATTCAATCTCTTTCCCAAGATAATTGAATACTAAGCATTAAGAACGAAATTCCTTCTAGAAAATCAAAGAGAAGATGAAGAGAAGAAGGATTTCAATATCATCAATCCATCAGGTACAACAGAGCTCCCTCTCTCAATGAAAGGGAAGTTAGCTACTCATTAGCTCAAAAAGTACTCAAAAGTGAAGTGTAAAAGTGGATCTAAAACTGACTGCTTAACTCTCTTCTTCAGTACTCCTTGGGGGTATTTATACTACTCCTAGTAAAATAAAAGAATTACGAAAGTGAAAAAGGAAAATTACATTTTGGAGGGAAAAGAAAACACTCAATAAGCATGACTTCTCAGCTAGTGTGTGGCTGGCGCTTTTCTGGCGTGTCACGTGCCCTTCATTTCCAGCTTGGCGTGCCACGCCTACTCCTTCAAGTGGCACGCTCGTCCCTCTCTCAACCTTGGTGTGACATGCCTTCGAACTCAAGTGGCACGCCATAGTGGATTTCTTGTGTTGGTGTGTCACGCCTTCGAACTCAAGTGGCACGCCCCTTGCCTTTCTCACTTCTCTTTGCCTCTGGAAACTTGTATTGGTGTGCCACACCCAAGGTCTGGCGTGCCACGTTCTTGCTTTATGCTTGGATAGGCTTCTCTGGAAAGTTGAACGAGCGTGGCACGCCCAGGGTCTGGCGTGCCACGCCCCTTTTGTGAGTGAGTGGTTCCTCTGTTTGGCATGCCACGCCACAAGCTCAAGTGGCACGCCCCAATGCTTATCTCTGAATGACACTGGCGTGCCACGCCTGGTTGCTCAAGTGGCACGCCTAAGTGAAGAATGGTGAGTGGCGTGCCACGCCTTCGATACCAAGTGGCACACCCTATGTAATTGGCCTCCTTCATCCTCTCTGAAAACTTATACCAGCGTGCCACGCCTAAAGGCTGGCGTGCCACGCCCATGATCTTGTCTTGGTTCTAGTAGTTGGTGTGCCACACCTCAATCTTCAAGTGGCACGCCATAGTGAAATGCTAAGGTTGGCGTGCCACGCCTTCGATACCAAGTGGCACGCGCAGTCCTTGTTTTTGGTCCTTTGTGCATTGGCGTGCCACGCCTGGTTGCTCAAGTGGCACGCCCAGTCTTCAATTGCCTTCAGCCCTTTCTCTGGATTGTTGCACCAGCGTGCCACGCCATGCTGCTCAAGTGGCACGCTCATGGATTTGTGAACTCTTCAAGCTTGGCGTGCCATGCCTAGGTTCTCAAGTGGCACGCCCAAGTGACTTCTTGGGGCTGGCGTGCCACGCCTTCGACACCAAGTGGCACGCCATAGTAAAGGTTCTTCTTGGAATGGTGAGTTTGCGTGCCACGCCCCTTTGCTCAAGTGGCACGCCCATAGTAATTGATGGGTGATGCCAGGGCATTTTGGCCAATTTTCACTGACCTTTTCTTTACTGTTTTAGGGTAGTTTCATGCATTTTCTTAGGAAATAAGCAAGTTTTGGGTAGAATTTCACTTACATCTTGATTTAAGCATACATTGTGCACTTTACATGATTTCATGAGAATTTTCCATGAATTAGATGACAAATTGGATGATGCATGTCTCATGATGTGGATTAGAACTTTGATGCACTTTATTGCTTGATTTCAGGACAAAGAAAGCAAAAAAAAAAACCACGTTAGCAGCCACGTTAGTCTAACTAACGTGACCACTAACGTGGAATGGGAGCTAGCTTGCAACGTTAATGAGAAAAGTAATCGCCAATAACGTCCTCGAAGCCATCATAGCCCACGTTAAGAGTCACGTTAACTAAGTTAACGTGAACTCTAATGTGAAAGAAAGAAAATAGAGCCAACGTTAGTGACACTCACCTTTGTCACTAACGTTGGACCAAGCTCATATTGGCCATGTTAACTTAGTTAACGTGGACTCTAACGTTGGGAAGCAAAAGAGTGGCCAACGCTAGTGACACTCACCATTGTCACTAACGTTGGGCTAAGCCACCTTGAGCTACGTTAACTCCCACGTTAAGCTAACGTAGAGAAAGCAAACAATCGCCAACGTTAGTGACACTCACCTTTATCACTAACGTTGGAATGAGCCACAATGAGCCACCATGAGCCACGTTAACTGCCACGTTAACTTAGTTAACGTGGAAGCTAACGTTGAGGATAGGATGATGAGCCAATGTTAGTGACACTCACCTTTATCACTAACGTTGGAGATGGCCGTCATTACCACGTTAGAAGCCACGTTAACTTAGTTAACATGGACTCTAACGTGGGAAGAAGGGGCACCTTGGAACGTTAGTGACAAAGGTAAGTGTCACTAACGTTCTCGAAGAATTGGCAAGCCTACGTTAAGAGCCACGTTAACTAAGTTAACGTGAACTCTAACGTAGGGAGGGAGGACTCTCAACGTTATTGGAAAAGGTGAGTCTGATAAACCACTATTTCATGGTTTATCTTGTACTCAATTAAGTGGTTTTTATTAACTCTTTACCCACTTATTCATACTATTTGCATGGTTTTATATTTGCCTTCCTAATTATGTGCTTTGATTGAAAACATGCTTCTTTGATCTTATATTTGCTTATTATTAATCCTCTCTTATCACCATTAGATGCATCGATATGTGTGTTAAGTGCTTTCAGATATTATAGGGCAGGAATGACTTGGAGGATGGAAAGGAAGCATGCAAAAGTGGAAGGAATACAAGAAGTTGGAGAAATTGCTAAGCTGTCCAGCCTGACCTCTTCGCACTCAAACGGCTATAACTTTAGCTACAGAGGTCCAAACGATACGGTTCCAGTTGCGTTGGAAATCTAACGTCCGGGGCTTCGATTTGATATATAATATATTATAGTTCCTCTGACGCTAAGTGACGCGACCGCGTGATCCATGCGGCCGCGTCGCAGTGACGGAAATCAGCGTGTTTGAATTCTTCTCCAGCAATTTTCGGGCTGTTTTCGACCCAGTTCGCGGCCCAAAAAACACAGATTAGAGGCTATAAAGTGGGGGATTTCATCCATTCATAAAAAAGGCTCTCATTTTTACAATTTTAGGAGTAGATGTAGTTTTTAGAGAGAGAGGTTCTCTCCTCTCTCTTAGGATTAGGATTTAGGATTTCTCTTAATTTTAGGAGTGACTCTCAATCCCAGGTTCTTTATTTTTATTTATTTTTCCAATTTAATTTATGAACTCTTCCATGTTACATTTGATGTCTTTATTAGAGTTAATTGAGGTATTCCAAACTTATGATTGCTTTCTTTAATTTATTAAAGTTCTCGATTTATCTAAATTATTTTCATTCAAGTAGAATTTCTCCCCTTTTGGCTTTGGTTAAATAATTGGTGACTCTTGAGTTATCAAACTCATTGTTGATTGAGAATTGGAATTCTTCAAGGATTAATTCATCCACTTAACTTACCTTCATAGTTAGAGGTTAATAAAGTGGGAGAAAAATCCAATTCTCATTACAATTGATAAGGATAACTGGGATAGGACCTCCAGTCTTCATACCTTGCCAAGAGTTTATTCTATTATTACTATTTTATTTTATTCTTTTTGTGCAACATACTGCTTCCTTACTTCCAAAACCCCCAAATTTACAATCTTCATAACCAATAATAAGAACATACCTCCCTGCAATTCTTTGAGAAGACGACCCGAGGTTTGAATACTTCGGTTATCAATTTATTTAGGGGTTTGTTACTTGTGACAACCAAAACGTTTGTACGAAGGGATTTTTGTCGGTTTAGAGACTATATCTACAACGCGACTGTTTTTATGACATTCTTTACTGGCAAAAATCCTAACGTCAAAATGGCGCCGTTGCCGGGGAATTTCAAACGTGTGCCTTATTATTGGTTATTGTAAATATTTGCTTTTTACTTGTTTATTTTTATTTTTATTTTTATTTTTTTCATAAATTAAGAGGTTATTGATTTTTATTTAATTATTAAAATTTTTTTAAAAAAATTGTTTTTGGTGTTCATCTTGATCTTCAAGTTGTTCTTCGTGTTCATCTTGACCTTCAAGTTGTTCTTAGTTGTTTTCTTCGTTTTGATCTAAAAATTTTAAGTTTGATATCATTTTATTGTTTTTAATTGGATTTTCGAATTTTCCTTTAAAAAAATTTTTTTTTATCTTATCTTATCTTATTTCAAAAATCAAATTTCGAAATTCAAATTTAAAAATTTTCAAAATTTAAATTTAAAAAAATTTTCAAATTTCAAAAAATTTCAAATTTCAAAATTTAATTTTCAAATTCTAAATTTAAATAACCTTTTAATTTAAATTCATTTTTATTTTCATTTTTAATTTTTATTTACTACTATGAACTCTCACCCCTTTGGCTATGAGTCTGGTTACAATAATATTGCAGGAAGAAGAAATTACAATGAGAACAGGCATTAAGGTTGGAACAATCAAAGATGGGAGGAGCCACAAGGGCTTGATCAACCCTCATGGCAACAACCACCTCCAGTGAACTATCAACAACCACTACCATATGCCTATGAACCCTTTCCTCAACATAACTTTGGACCACCAAACTCACAAGCCCCTTTCCGCCATTCACCTCCATATGACCCTAACCCTCAACCACCATACCAACCACCTTATGAGCCATATGAACCATATAGAACCACCCCAATTCCAATCCAATCACTCCCAACTACCACCACTTTCTTTTGTATCATGTCCAAGTCCGGCAACCCGAGAAGCAGAGGTTCGCCTATAGGAAACAGTAAATAAATTTCAAACAACCATTCAACAACTGGAGCAAGTATTAATTCAATGGGCTTCTAGACGCTCAAATATACAAGGGTCAACCACAGCCCCATGTGGACAATTTCATGAAGGGCGTAGCATGAAGGAGATACTAGAGGCTCCAGTGGACAAGACAGAGAATGAATTCGTACTAGAACAAGTAGAAGAAGCTGTCATTGTTCAAGAAGAAGAGTTGGTTGAAGATCTAGGAGATGCAGAACCTCCATGGGAAAGTCAAGACATAGAGCCTCCTTCCAAGATGGTTGAAATTGATGCTGAGGAGGGTGTACAACCTCCAAAGCATATCATAGTTGAAGACTTGGAAGAGGTTAATCAAGAGATGGAGATTCAAGAAGAAGAAGCACAACCTCCCATGCCCTTGGAAAGCAATGAAGAGGAGATTAAATTGGAAGAGAGCTGCCAAGAGGAAGAGGTTGAAATTGAAGAAGCTTGCAAAGAGGTGGTAATTATCAGAGAAGAGCACAAGGGAGTGGAACTTGCAATTTCATTAAAAATACCTCCCCCTAAGTTGCCATCATCCTTCACAACATTCGAGTGGGTAAAATTCATATCCCATAGCTTTCTAATCCCACTTGAATATGGGCTACTGGAGACGGATGGTCAACTTAGAGCTCTTTGTGATATTAAGAGTAAGAGGAAGATGGCCAGTGGTAAGAATTGTCCTGCAAGGTTCATCATGGTTGGAAGCTTAAAGTTCAAATGCAATGGTTAGTATAAAGCTCAACTGAATGGGTCTAGGAAGCTGTTTGGTCGCTGCAGTGAGAATTCAGATCACCTTTCACCCGGCTGGAAAAATGCAGATCGAGACAAAAACGGGTGTAAAAGTAAAGTTTGGGATCCTAGAATCTGTTCTGGCATTTGTCATCCCGGGAGCCTAAGAATCTGTTTGAAGCTTCTTAAGGGCTTTACATGCCTAGTTTGGGACCCCGAAGGCCATTGGAATCACAAACATTGGTGGAGATTCCTGGATGAGTTCAAACACAAGCCACCATAACAGGGAGCTCATCAAATGTCCAACTTAAGGACTTTAACTAAAAGTGCTAGGTGGGAGACAACCCACCATGGTATGATCGTTCCTTTTTCATTTTTATTTAGTTTTATTTGTTTTTGAGTTTTATTTTATTTTATTGAACCTGGAGTTTTGCATCACATTCATATTAACACTGCATTCTACATCTTTTCAGATTAAAAAAAAAAGCACGCACGTGACGCGGCAGCGTTGCTGACGCGTCCGCGTCACCAGTGCGTTAGGAGGAAAACAAATTGAACAGAGCGTTACGCAAGAACAGGGCTGGAGGCATGCTAATGGCACAAATTGATCCACGTGACCGCGTCGCTGATGCGTCCACGTCACATGAGAAACATGCCTCCCACGCGACCGCGTCACCCACGCGGCCGCGTGACCTGAAAATTGACGTCAACTGGGTGCATGGCCGAAAGTTGAGCTGGAGTTGGGCTGGACCCGTGCTAGTAGCACAAGCCCTGCCACGCGAACGCGTCACCCACGCATCCACGTCATATTGGAAATAAGGCAACCCGCGTGATCGCGTCGACCACGCGACCGCGTCACCCTGGATTTTGGCAATACTGAGTTTTGAATAGAGAGTTGTGCCACCGCGAGGCTGCACTCGCGCCACTAGCACAAATCAAGTCACGCGATCGCGTGACCCACGCGTCTGCGTCACCCAACCTTATCGCGCACCACGCGACCGCGTCACCCACGCGACCGCGTCGCCAGGGTCGCACAACCTATCCAGATTGGTGCCAATTTTCTTATCTTTTCTTTTCTAATCCTAATTTCTTCCTTCTCTCTCCTTTCTCACTTTCTTTTTCTTCTTCTCATCCTTTTTCCCTCTCATTTTATTTTATTTTATTTATTTGCATACTTTCATTCATTGCATATTTTTATTTTTCTAAATTTATTATTGGTGTTCAAATGTTCTTATTCAACTGTTATTTCTTTTCTGGTATTATCTTGGTGCTTATAACTTGTTTTATTCTGGTTAGGTAATATTATTTAAATCAATGCCAATCTTTTATACCTGTATTACTTTTGTATTGATTTTTAATTTATATTATCTTTCCTTCCCCACTTTCTTCCCCATTGTTGCATATTCTGCACCACTGGTATGCCATGGCTTCTATTGTTTTCTCACTTACATGTTGTAGCTACCATGTAAATGAGATCATTTTCATTTGGCATTAACCCAACCATACTTCATTTATTTTCTTATCTCTATTATTGGGTTACCTTTCTTCCCTTTTTCTTTCAGGATGGCCACCAGGAAGAGAACCGGAAGACGTTTACATGGGGAGACAGACAAGTCCATCTGCACAATCCTTAGAGAAAAGCAATAGTTGAAACAACCCATCCACTTGCACATCTCAACATGCACCGAGAACGGTGCAATCTTTAAGTGTGGGGAGGTCGATACCGATCTCCGTGAGTTAGTACATCCCTGTCTCAACACCAATGTTTTAATTTTCTTCGTTAAATTAGTTGTTGCATTTGCATATTTATTTGATTTTATGCATTTAGTTACTGCTTGGTTAAAATAATAAGTTTCTTTTTAAGACCCTATATTTGAAAAATTTTACCAATTTAAATTGAAAAAAAAAATTTTATATTAAAACTTGTTTGAAGTTGTATTTGGAACATGGTTTTTGAGTTAAAGAACACACAACCTGTGAGATTTGAGCTTATTTATATGGTTACATTATTTAACCATAAATATTTTATTCTTGTGTGTTTTCTTCTCTATGATTGTAATCTATATTTTGTTCCAATCTATATGTCCAATATTTAGTATATTTACATGTTTGCATATGATTGAGGCCATTGTTTGATTTTAGCTCACTTATCCCAAAATTAGCCTACCTTTTACATCACCCTTGTTAGCCACCTTGAGCTTTTAAATCCCCTCTATTTTATAACCACATTACTAGGCTTAAGCAGAAAAACAAAATAAGAATCCCAAGTTGAATCCTTGGTTAGCTTAAGATAGATATAGTGTAAAATTTAAGTGTGGAAAATTTTATGGGAACATGGGATGATATGAAAAAGTAGGAAATTAAATTGAATAAGTTATTTGAAAATTTGGGAAGCATGCTCATGTGAAATCAAAATAATTAAATTACCATGTGCATTGAAGAAAAATATATTAAGTAATTAAATAAGGGGATACAAAAAAAAATGAAAAAAAAATACCCCAAATGCAAAATAAAAAAAAATTAATGCACATGGGACAAAATTCAAAAATAAGTTTGATACATGAGCATGTAATACAAAACTGGAAAAATTTTGGGTAGCTAGGTAAAGTATTTTTAAATTAGATAAAGTATGTATATGTTAGGTGAGATCTTAAACTAATCAAGGATTCACTTTGTTAGCTCACTTAGCCTTATATATATATACCCTCACCCTTACCTTAGCCCCATTACAACCTTGAAAAGACCTCATGATGTTTACATTGGTACATTAAATTTTTGTTGATTGGTTAGATGAAGAACAAGGTTTAGAAAGCATGACTAGAGAAGAGTAGAGTGAATAACCCTATACACTTGAGAGATTAGAGTGATATACACTTCCAGTGAGGGTTCAACGCTTAAATTCTATGTTCCCTGCTTTCATGAGCTGTCTTCTTACAAGTTCACTTGTTTTTTATTGTATGATTTGAATTAATGGAAATTGGTTTGTATTTGTCTTGGAGAACTTATTTACTCTTAACCAAGTAAGTAAAAGCATTTAGCATGTAGTTGCATTCATAGGTTGCATTTCATACCATTCCTCTTCATCTTTATAGCTTCTCTTGAGCTTAGCATGAGGACATGCTAGTGTTTAAGTGTGGGGAGGTTGATAAATCACTATTTTATGGTTTATCTTGTACTCAATTGAGTGGTTTTTATTAACTTTTTACCCACTTATTCATACTATTTGCATGGTTTTACATTTGCCTTCCTAATTATGTGCTTTGATTGAAAACATGCTTCTTTGATCTTATATTTGCTTATTATTAATCATCTCTTATCACCATTAGATGCCTTGATATGTGTGTTAAGTGTTTTCAGATATTATAGGGCAGGAATGACTTGGAGGATGGAAAGGAAGCATGCAAAAGCGGAAGGAATACAAGAAGTTGGAGAAATTGCTAAGCTGTCCAGCCTGACCTCTTTGCACTCAAACGGCTATAACTTTAGCTACAGAGATCCAAATGATGCGGTTCCAGTTGCATTGGAAAGCTAACATCCGGGGCTTCGATTTGATATATAATATGCTATAGTTCCTTTGACGCTAGGTGACACGACCGTATGATCCATGCGGCCTTGTCGTAGTGACGGAAATCAGCGTGTTTGAATTCTTCTCCAGCGATTTTCGGGCTGTTTTCGACCTAGTTCGCGGCCCAGAAAACACCGATTAGAGGCTATAAAGTGGAGGATTGCATCCATTCATAAAAAAAGGCTCTCATTTTTACAATTTTAGGAGTAGATGTAGTTTTTAGAGAGAGGTTCTCTCCTCTCTCTTAGGATTAGGATTTAGGATTTCTCTTAGTTTTAGGAGTGACTCTCAATCCCAGGTTCTTTATTTTTATTTATTTTTTCAATTTAATTTATGAACTCTTCCATGTTACATTTGATGTCTTTATTAGAGTTAATTAAGGTATTCCAGACTTATGATTGCTTTCTTTAATTTATTAAAGTTCTCGATTTATCTAAATTATTTTCATTCAAGTAGAATTTCTCCCCTTTTGGCTTTGGTTAAATAATTGGTGACTCTTGAGTTATCAAACTCATTGTTGATTGAGAATTGGAATTCTTCAAGGATTAATTCATCCACTTAACTTACCTTCATAGTTAGAGGTTAATAAAGTGGGAGAAAAATCCAATTCTCATTACCATTGATAAGGATAACTTGGATAGGGCCTCCAGTCTTCATACCTTGCCAAGAGTTTATTCTATTATTACTATTTTATTTTATTCTTTTTGTGCAACATACTGCTTCCTTACTTCCAAAACCCCCAAATTTACAATCTTCATAACCAATAATAAGAACATACCTCCCTCCAATTCCTTGAGAAGACGACCCGAGGTTTGAATACTTCGGTTATCAATTTATTTAGGGGTTTGTTACTTGTGACAATCAAAACGTTCGTACGAAGGGATTTTTGTCGGTTTAGAGACTATATCTAGAACGCAACTATTTTTATAACATTCTTTACTGGCAAAAATCCTAACGTCAGAGTCCCAATAACGTGTGCGAAGGACCAAGAGGCAACGTTAGTGGTCACGTTGGTGCCACTAACGTTGAAGTTAACGTGGATCATCCCTGGGTGAGGAACGTTAGTGAAAAAGGTGATTGTCACTAACGTTCTCGAACCCACACTCTCACTTAACATTAGCGTCACTAACGTCCTGGGCTAAAGACCCTTCCTACTATACACTTTCTCTCTATAAGTAAAGCTAAGCCCACTGCAGAAGATAACTGCTTCAAACTCAAGATCCAATGGCCCATATCCAAGACTTGAAGAATCAACTAGAAGATCAGAAGAGTAGTATATATAGGGGTAGTTTTGAATCAGGAAATAGCTTTTGGGGGATAGGAAATTGAGAAATACTCTTTGTATAATTTACTTTCTCTGCACTTCTAGTTCTAGTTTTTATGATGTATTCTCCATCTTTGTTTTCCATTTCCAGAGCTATGAACAACTAAACCCCTTTCATTGGGTTAGGGAGCTCTGTTGTAATTTGATAGATCAATACTAATTTTCATTACTCTTCTTCTATCTTTTCTCTTGATTTTACTAGAAAGCTTTCAATCTTCATCCAATTGGGTAGTTATCTTGGAAAAGAAGCTATTCATACTTGGATCTCTTCTGAACCTTGGAAGAGGAATGAAGAGATCATACTAGAAATGCTTTCTCATGTTGGACCAAATTGGGTTTGGTTGGGTATGGTGACTATAATCCTACCAACACTTGATTTGGGAATGCATGTGGTATAATCAGTGACCATACTTCATCTCTTCTCATGAGCAATTGACCAAGGAATTGGCTATTGATCAAGATTTGAGAGATTGAATTACCAAGGAATTGGAATTCGATCACTTAAGATTGCCAAGGAGATCAATGAATGCATTGATTGAGGAAGAGATGAAAATGAACTTGATCCGGAGAATGCAACATCTCCTAAGCCCAATGAATCCCCATTTCTGATCTTACCTATTCTCTTTAATTTCTGCAATTTACTTTCATGAGCATCTTCCCCATTCCCATTTACAATTCTGTAATTTACTTTTCGTCATTTACTTTCAGCTCTTTACTTCCAGCATTTATATTTTCTGCTATTTACTTTTCCGCCATTTAATTTCCTGCAACTCTCAAACCAAATTCTGCTTCACTCAACTAGAACATTCCTCTAATTAAAGTTGCTTTACCAATCAATCCCTGTGGGATTCGACCTCACTCTATTGTGAGTTTTTACTTGACGACAATTCGGTATACTTACCGAAGGAAAATTGTTGAGAGACAAGTTTCCGTGCTATCAAGTTTATGGCGCCGTTGCCGGGGATTGATTTTGTATCAACAATGACTAAATTGGAGGTGATGAGCGGATATTTTATACGCTTTTTGGGGTTAATTTCATATAGTTTTTAGTATGTTTTAGTTAGTTTTTAGTTTATTTTCATTAGTTTCTAGGCAAAATTCATATTTCTGGACTTTACTATGAGTTTGTGTGTTTTTCTGTAATTTCAGTTATTTTCTGGCTGAAATTGAGGGAGCTGAGCAAAAATCTGATTCAGGCTGAAAAAGGACTGCTGATGCTGTTGGATTCTGACGTCTCTGCACTAGGAATAAAATTTCTAGAGCTACAGGAGTTCAAATGGCGCGCTTCCAATTGCGTTGGAAAGTAGACATCCAGGGTTTTCCAGAAATATATAATAGTCCATACTTTGTTCAAGGATAGAGGACGTAAACTGGCGTTCAACGCCAGTTCTATGTTGTAGTCTGGCGTCCAGCGCCAGAAACAAGTTACAAGTTGGAGTTCAACGCCAGAAACAGGTTACAACCTGGCGTTGAACGCCCAAAACAGCCCATGCACGTGAGAAGCTTAAGTCTCAGCCCCAGCACACACCAAGTGGGCCCCAGAAGTGGATTTCTGCACCATCTATCATAGTTTACTCATTTTCTGTAAACCTAGGTTACTAGTTTAGTATTTAAACAACTTTTAGAGATTTATTTTGTATCTCATGACATTTTAGATCTAAACTTGGTACCTTTTGATGGCATGAGTCTCTAAACTCCATTGTTGGGGTGAGGAGCTCTGCTGTGTCTCGATGAATTAATGCAAGTATTTCTGTTTTCCATTCAAACATGCGTGTTCCTATCTAAGATATCCATTGACACTTCAATATGAATGTGATGAACATGACAATCATCATCATTCCTCCACGAACGCGTGCCTGACAACCACTTACGTTCCACCGTAGAATGAATGAACATCTCTTAGATCTCTTAATCGAAATCTTCATGGTATAAGCTAGATTGATGGCAGCATTCAAGAGAATCCGGAAAGTCTAAACCTTGTCTGTGGTATTCCGAGTAGGATTCAGGGATTGAATGACTGTGACGAGCTTCAAACTCGTGAGTGCTGGGCGTAGTGAGAAACGCAAAAGGATAGTAAATCCTATTCCAGTATGATTGAGAACCTGCAGATGATTAGCCGTGCGGTGACAGCGCACCTGGACCCTTTTCACTGGAAGGATGGATGGTAGCCATTGACAACGGTGATCCACCAACACACAGCTTGCCATAGGAAGACGTGCGTGTGTGAATCAGAAATAGAGGAAAGCAGAATTTCAGAAGACAAAGCATCTCCAAAACTCCAACATATTCTCCATTATTGCATACAAGTATAATTTGTGTTCTGCCCCTTTATTCCTTGCAATCAAATTTGATACGTGAATTGTTTTATTGTCTTCCTGACTAAGAGTTACAAGAGAACCATAGATTGCTTCAAGCCAATAATCTCCGTGGGATCGACCCTTACTCACGTAAGGTATTACTTGGACGACCCAGTGCACTTGCTGGTTAGTTGTGCGAATTTGTGAAGAATTGTGATTTCCAATTTCGTGCACCAGGAGGATAACTAGATTGAGCATTTTTCTTTTGTTTGATTTAAATTTCTGTTTGAGTTAATTACTTTCAGTTTTAGTTATTTTCCTCCCTTCCCCCCTACTCCTTTTTCTTAGTTATTTACCATTCAGTTCACTAACCCACTAACTGTTTGATATATTGCATCACTCACACTAACATCAATTTTAACAAGAGTACTTTCTGCATCTATTTCCTTGCTTGTGCTTTGTTGGTTGTAAGACAGGGAGACAAAGCGGGGCTTCAACTTCCTTTGATTTTGAACCTGAGAGGACCTTCCTTAGATTAAGGAGGGAAGCAAGAGGAAAGAGAGTAGTTGGTGCTGAGGAAGAGGAGGAGTACTTTGAACCAGACATGGATGAAAACATGGAGAACCATCATGAATAAGAGACTCACAACCATGGCAGAGAAGGTCCAGCGCATCAGGCTGGACAAGAGAGAAGAGTTCTGGGTTCTTACATCAACCCAAACCCAGGAAATTGTGGAAGCAGCATACAAAGGCCAACCATACATGCCAACAACTTTGAACTAAAGCCACAACTCATCACCCTTGTTCATAACAATTGTTCATTCGGAGGAGGTATCCAAGAAGACCCCAATCAACATCTAACCACCTTCCTGAGGATATGTGATACTGTGAAGTCTAATGGTGTTCATCCTGAAACCTATAGACTACTTCTGTTCCCTTTCTCACTTAAGGACAAGGCATCTAAATGGCTGGAATCCTTCCCAAAGGAGATTTTAGCAACCTGGGAAGATGTGGTGAACAAATTCTTGGCAAGATTCTATCCTCCTCAACGGATCAACAGGCTGAGAGCTGAGGTGCAAACATTCAGGCAGCAAGATGGTGAGACTCTATATGAAGCATGGGAGAGGTTTAAGGACCTGACAAGAAGGTGTCCACCAGATATGCTCAATGAATGGGTGCAACTACACATTTTCTATGAAGGCCTCTCTTATGAATCAAAGAAGGCAGTAGACCATTCATCCGGGGGATCTCTGAACAAGAAAAAGACCATTGAAGAAGCCATAGATGTCATTGAGACTGTAGCGGAGAATGACTACTTCTATGCTTCTGAAAGAGGCAACACTAGAGGAGTAATGGAGCTAAACAATGTGGATGCACTGCTGGCCCAAAACAAGCTTATTACCAAGCAGCTGGCTGATCTCACCAAGAAGATGGAGAGGAACCAAGTGGCAGCAATCACCACCTCATCAGCAACCCAAGAGGGAGTGAATGCTGAGGCAGAGGAGGAGCAAGAACAAGCCAACTACATTGGAAACTCACCCAGGCAGACCCATGATCTTTACTCCAAAACGTACAACCCTGGTTGGAGGAATCACCTAAACTTTGGGTATGGAAATCAACAAGATCAAAGCCAAGATCAGAGACGTCACAACCCCAACAACCATGCAGCTCACCAACATTCCACACAGAAATCATATCAACACCACCCTAACAACACCTCTCCACATCCATACCAAAACCAAAATGACCCAACTCACCCATCCACTCTCAACTCACCATCATCTAAAGATAGACTCTCCAAAATTGAGACTCTGCTTGAGGGCATATGCAAAGAGATTCAAGATAATAAGGTATTCAAAGAGGAGGTGCAAGCTAGTATCAAGAACCAGGGGGACACCATCAAGAGGCTAGAATTTCAAGTGGGATACTTATCTGAAAAGATTCCCAAACCTATTGATAGCTTTCCAAGTGACAAAGAGAAAAATCCGAGAGGTGAAGCAAAGAAAGTCAGATGGAAAAATTGCAAGATGGTTACTATAAGTAATAAGAAGACTGAGGAAAAGCAAAACAAGCCATTAGAACAACTTGGAGAGACATCAGTAGAGAAACAGGAAAAGGATCACCAAGAACCCAAAATTTCACAAAAAGAGCTGACACAGAAGGAGCTACTGAAACTCTATGCACCTTTTCCCCAATTACTCAATGGTGCTGTAGAGAAGAGAATATACTCAAGGTTTCTTGACCTGTTTGCATCCCTCCATGTAAACATACCATTCATCAAGGCCCTCCAACAAATGCCCTCATACATTAAGTATATGAAGGAGCTGTTGACCAGGAAAAGCTCACTCAAGGGAGGACAAATAATAGTGATGAATAAGGAATGCAGTGCTCTCATTCAACCAGAGTTGCCTATAAAAAGGAAGGACCCAGGGAGTTTTCACATCCCCTGTGCCATAGGAGAAACAATGTTTGATAAAGCACTCTGCGATTTGGGAGCAAGCATCAACTTAATGCCTTTATCCCTTATGAAGAGGCTGCAGATCAATGACATAATGCCCACAGATGTAGTCATCAGGCTGGCTGACAAAACTCAAAAACAAGCAGTAGGAGTGGTTGAAAATGTGCTGGTGAAGGTGGGAAAATACTTCCTTCCCACAGACTTTGTCATCTTGGACATGGAAGAAAGTCACACTCACCCAATCATATTAGGAAGACCGTTCTTAGCTACAGCCAGAGCACTCATAGATGTGGAGCGAGGGGAGCTAATTTTGAGGATCCATGATGAACAACTCCACTTCAATGTCTTCAAACTCTCACAAGAAACAGATCATAATGAGATA
This sequence comes from Arachis hypogaea, assembly GCF_003086295.3. Classification (NCBI taxonomy): domain Eukaryota; kingdom Viridiplantae; phylum Streptophyta; class Magnoliopsida; order Fabales; family Fabaceae; genus Arachis; species Arachis hypogaea. Next base: position 100,546,939 of record NC_092048.1, on the reverse strand, counting down.
CTAAGGGAGGAGGCAAGCACTAAAGCACAACCAACACCTCTGGGAAACCACTTGGTTGAAGAACAAGGCAATCAGCAGCTATCACAGCTCAAGGAAAATAAGGAGGAACCTAAACCACCAGAGTCATATGAGACCAGTAACAAAATTCCCTTAGAAGAGGAGGTCACAAAAAGCAAGGCAACATCAAAAGGGACAAAGAAGAAGGCACCAAGGAGGTGGAGGAACAAGAAGATCCCTACAGAGGACTTCTCTCCATGGGATAAAGTAATCTCAGCTTACTTCCCAGATATTCCACCTCATCCCCTGACTATCCCATCTCAGTTACCTAAGGTCTTCACCATCAACAGAGTTCTTTCCTTAGAACATGTGGAGATCCTTGATGAAGCCAATGGATATAGGTCTACTGCAAGAGGGGAAGATCTGAAGCATTACCAACCACCATGACAAAGGCAAAACGTCAAGCTAGTGACGCTAAAGAAGTGCTTCATGGGAGGCAACCCATGTTTTACATGCTTTTAAAAGTAGTTAATAATACAAGCTTCAGAGATTTCAAATCAACTTGACATGGACTTGAATGAATTCTTGTGTGCAACATATAGTGAAGAACAAGTTTGGTGTTCAAGGCACACTAAGAGAACATCAATATAACCCATATCATGTCACTCTTAGGGGCCTTGAACAAATCTTTTACACCACACGGCACCAAACTAAGTTTGGTGTTGCCAATGTTGCACACATGGATGTTGAGTTAGTCAGTTGGTTTGCTCTAATAAATGGCAGTTAGTTAGTTAAAACAAAAACTTTAAAAAGTAGTTATTCTTTTAATTTTGCCGCCACTTTCCACACATATTTTTTTAATCACAATTCTTTTATTTTGTAGAACAAGAAGAAAGGAAGGTGAAACAGCAGAAGGAAACACTAAAAAAGAAGATGGAAGATGCTGGTTTTTGGAAGAAGTTCATTGGAAAAGGCAAGGGAAGTGGGAGTACAAGCACTCAAGAGAAACACAAAGAGGACAAGCAAGAGGAAGAGCATGGGCAACCCCATGAGTAAAAGGTTGTGGAGTTCCCTCTTTGTTCCATCTTTTTCAAGCATTAAATAAGGAAAGTCATGTATGAAATAGGACATGCTTCCATGATAGTTTAGGATTTTCAATTCTGTTTTTAGTATTCTACTTGCCTAGGTCTATGATTACTAGTCAAGTTGCCTGTTTTCAATTCCATCCTGCTTATTGTGTTGCTTGTCTCCTTTTGAATCAAATAAAAAGAGAATGTTTGTTATCAAAGACCAGATTGGAGTTCATATTGTAGAGTAAGTTCCTTAGTGTGTGATGTGGTCATAAGTTAGCTAAGTTAGTTCACCAACAAGGGTGGGAAGACAACTATCTGTCCTGAATCATATGCTTAAAACACACCCCATGAGACTAGCTAAATAACAAGTTCCTCATAAGAAAAAGGGGAAAAGAACAATAAGAGTTGAAAAAGAAAGAAAATTTAATAAAGAATAAGGCTAGGCACCAAGGGTTTGAAACTTGAGAGATGTGTCTGTGGTGCTCCTGTACCAAGGATCTGCTTGGATGAATAAGTTCGTAGGAGTGCTTCATCATTTTGTAACTTGGGTTAACTAACCCGGTATTATCAACTGAAAATCCACTATCAAGAGCAACCTTGCTACAGAACATTTAGTAACCCAAAGAGGTGCTGGACACCAAGGTCTCAAGAAAGAAAATAAACAAACCATGTGCCTGTGGTGTGTATGTATGGGGGAAAGAGACTTGAGGGAGTAAGTCCTTAGGGGTGTCTTAACACCTAGCACCTTGAACCAACTGGTTCGGGAGTGCTGGCTGAAAGCTTATCTTAAAGAGTCGCCCCCTCACAGAGCATTTAGCCTAAGAACACAAATAAGCCCTGAAAACAATAAAAGGATCAATGAATAAGAGTCTCATAGGGTGCAATTAAGTGAGTATTCCAGGACATGATAAAGGTCTGAAAGCTAGTGAAGGAATGAACCTAAGTTGCTATGCATGAAACCACCATAAAACCAAGGACATGACTTCCACAATAATGACTCATTTCTCTTGGCATTTCATTCGTCATTCTCTTGTTCCAGTACTTGCTTAGGGACAAGCAAGCTTTAAGTTTGGTGTTGTGATGCCAGGGCATTTTGGCCAGTTTCACTGACCATTTCTTTACTGTTTTAGGGTAGTTTCATGCATTTTCTTAGGAAATAAGCAAGTTTTGGGTAGAATTTCACTTACATCTTGATTTAAGCATACATTGTGCACTTTACATGATTTCATGAGAATTTTGCATGAATTAGATGACAAATTGGATGATGCATGTCTCATGATGTGGATTAGAACTTTGATGCACTTTATTGCTTGATTTCAGGACAAAGGAAGCAAGAAAGAACCACGTTAGCAGCCACGTTAGTCTAACTAACGTGACCACTAACGTGGAATGGGAGCTAGCTTGCAACGTTAATGAGAAAAGTAATCCCCAATAACGTCCTCGAAGCCATCATAGCCCATGTTAAGAGTCACGTTAACTAAGTTAACGTGAACTCTAACGTGGAAGAAAGAAAGTGGAGCCAACGTTAGTGACACTCACCTTTGTCACTAACGTTGGACCAAGCTCATATTGGCCACGTTAGCCTCCACGTTAACTTAGTTAACGTGGACTCTAACGTTGGGAAGAAAAAGAGTGGCCAACGTTAGTGACACTCAGCATTGTCACTAACGTTGGGCTAAGCCACCTTGAGCTACGTTAACTCCTACGTTAACTTAGTTAACGTGGAAGCTAACGTAGAGAAAGCAAACAATCGCCAATGTTAGTGACACTCACCTTTGTCACTAACGTTGGAATGAGCCACAATGAGCCACCACGAGCCACGTTAACTTAGTTAACGTGGAAGCTAACGTTGAGGATAGGATGATGAGCCAACGTTAGTGACACTCACCTTTGTCACTAACGTTGGAGATGTCTATCATTACCACGTTAGAAGCCACGTTAACTTAGTTAATGTGGACTCTAACGTGGGAAGAAGGGGCACCTTGGAACGTTAGTGACAAAGGTAAGTGTCACTAACGTTCTCAAAGAATTGGCAAGCCTACGTTAAGAGCCACGTTAACTAAGTTAACGTGAACTCTAACGTAGGGAGGGAGGCTCTCAACGTTATTGGAAAAGGTGAGTCCCAATAACATGTGCGAAGGACCAAGAGGCAACGTTAGTGGTCATGTTGGTGCCACTAACATTGAAGTTAACGTGGATCATCCCTGGGTGAGGAACGTTAGTGAAAAAGGTGATTGTCACTAACGTTCTTGAACCCACACTCTCACTTAACGTTAACGTCACTAACGTCCTGAGCTAAAGACCCTTCCTACTTCACACTTTCTCTCTGCAAGTAAAGCTAAGCCCACTGCAGAAGATAACTGCTTCAAACTCAAGATCCAAAGGCCCATATCCAAGACTTGAAGAATCAACTAGAAGATCAGAAGAGTAGTATATATAGGGGTAGTTTTAAATCAGGAAATAGCTTTTGGGGGATATAAAATTGAGAACTACTCTCTGTATAATTTACTTTCTCTGCACTTCTAGTTCTAGTTTTTATGATGTATTCTCCATCTTTGTTTTCCATTTCCAGAGCTATAAACAACTAAACCCCTTTCATTGGGTTAGGGAGCTCTGTTGTAATTTGATGGATCAATACTAATTTTCATTACTCTTCTTCTATCTTTTCTCTTGATTTTACTAGAAAGCTTTCAATCTTCATCCAATTGGGTAGTTATCTTGGAAAAGGAGCTATTCATACTTGGATCTCTTCTGAACCTTGGAAGAAGAATGAAGAGATCATGCTAAAAATGCTTTCTCATGTTAGACCAAATTGGGTTTGGTTGGGTATGGTGACTATAATCATACCAACACTTGATTTGGGAATGCATGTGGTATAATCAGTAACCATACTTCATCTCTTCTCATGAGCAATTGACCAAGGAATTGGCTATTGATCAAGATTTGAGAGATTGAATTACCAAGGAATTGGAATTCGATCACTTAAGATTGCCAAGGAGATCAATGAATGCATTGATTGAGGAAGAGATGAAAATGAACTTGATCCGGAGAATGTAACATCTCCTAAGCCTAATAAATCCCCATTTCTGATCTTACCCATTCTCTTTAATTTCTACAATTTACTTTCATGAGCATCTTCCCCATTCCCATTTACAATTCTGCAGTTTACTTTCTGTCATTTACTTTCAGCTCTTTACTTCCAGCATTTACATTTTCTGCTATTTACTTTCCCGCCATTTAATTTCCTGCAACTCTCAAACCAAATTCTGCTTCGCTCAACTAGAACATTCCTCTAATTAAAGTTGCTTGACCAATCAATCCCTGTGGGATTCGACCTCACTCTATTGTGAGTTTTTACTTGACGACAATTCGGTATACTTGCCGAAGGAAAATTGTTGAGAGACAAGTTTCCGTGCTATCAATGGACCAGGCGTGCCACGCCCAACTTGGCGTGCCACGCCCCTTTTGTGTCATCCATTGTAGCTCTCTGGAATTTTGTATTAGCGTGCCATGCCCAGTCTCTGGCGTGCCACGCCCACATGCATGCTTGGACTTCTTCTCTGGTCTTTAGTACTAGCGTGCCACGCCCAGCTCCGGCGTGCCACGCCAGTGCATTTTTGTGGCGTTTGCTTCAAGTGGCACGCCAGTTTCACACGCCCAGCTTCTTGTTTGTCTTCGACCCAATTTTTGATGCTTTTCTCACCTGAAATTCAACACAACTCATCTCAAAGTAGTGTACCATAATATTCATCAAATAATGCATGAATTGTACTGATCAAATGAGATTTATGCTCTTTTATGGTCTTCTTTATGCAAGAAAGAAGAGTAGATGATGCAAGTCATCACAACACCAAACTTAAGTTTTGCTTGTCCCAAGCAAATCAATGTGAGTAAAAACCTTTATAACTTGAGGCCTTGGCTTTGAGTGATTGCAATACAACTAAGAGTAAGACTAAGTGTTCAACACATGTATGAATGTTTTAATGTCATGGGAAACTCTTGGATCCTTGTGGTTTCTTTCAGGTGTAGGCCTTAGGGGTCCTTTCTATTGGTTGTCACCTTGAAGTAGTAAGGGTTGTTTTGCTTTCTTGACCACGACTCTAAATGTTTTGTCTCAAGACAACCCTTTATTTAAGCTTTTAATTAGAACTCCCAAACCAGTTGGTTTTAAGGTACTAGGTGTTGAGACACCCCTAAGAATTTACTTGCCCAGGTCTCTTCTTGACACATCTTCACCATAAGCATCTACTAAGACCTTTAATTCTTTTTTGAGCTTTTTAATGTTTTTTTCTCTATCCTAGTAGTTGATGCTCAGAGCCTTGGGTCTTTATTGCTTACTACCTCTTTATCGCCCAGGTCTTTCTTGTTCTAGGAACACCCTTTGGCCTTCCCTAGTTATACCTTCTAGGACTGGTTGCTCTTCCATGACTCATTTTCTTTTTAGTTCATCCAAGGTTCTACACTTAATTTCTTATTTCTTAGTTTATTTGATAATCCATCTTGGCCTTGGTCTCTCTCATTGTTTTTGCACAACTCACAGTGACTCTTATGGGGACAAACTCTACTTTTATTTATGTTGAAATGAAGACTTGAAATACATGGCATTTTCTTTCTTGAAAAAAAACTCATAAAGACTTCAAACAGGAATTTAAAACTAGGCATAAAGCATAAACTATCTTAGCATGACTATTTATTCAAAAAGTAAATAAAGCAAAAACTTAAACAAGATTTCAGAAGTTGGAAAGTGTCAACCATGGGACTCAACAACCTTGGGCAGCTTCATCTTTAGTTCATTGGGCCCTTGATGACAAGTCATCTTAGCCTATTTTAACAAGTCTTTTTCTTTTGTTTTCATTAGAATTATGCACTTTCTTGAGCTACAAGCAAGCCAATTAGGTAGATTTTCATGTTTCCTTTGATTTAATCAACTATGTATGAATTCATGCTATTTCATGAGGTTTTATACTATAATCGTCACATATTATAAAAGAATGAATATCTCATGATTTTAAGCATAGCTTTGATGTGTTTGGTTGATTAATGATAGGTGAAGAAAGCTTGGAGAAAGGTTGAGCAAGAAGGAATAGCTAGGAGTAAAGAGAAGACAATGGAATAAGTGAAATTGAACCAGGAAGCAAAAAGCTGGACCTAAAGTTAGCCTCAAACTTTTGCACAAACTTTTGGGTGAAAAGTTAGCCCCAACGTTAGCCTCTAACTTTTGGACTAACGTTGGAACTTGAAAATCACTCCCTGGGTACCAAAAGTTTGCGCCAACGTTAGCCCCTAACTTTGAGGCTAACGTTGGCACATGAAAATCACCCCTGGGCACCAAAAGTTTGCGCCAACGTTAGCCCCTAACTTTGAGGCTAACGTTGGCATGCCAAAAACACTCCCTGGGCACCAAAAGTTTGCGCCAACGTTAGCCCCTAACTTTTGGGCTAACGTTGGCACATGAAAACTACAAGGGGAGGAGCAAAAGTTTGCGCCAACGTTAGCCCCTAACTTTTGGGCTAACGTTGGCGCCACAAGTGCACTAAGGAAGGCCAATGTTGGTGCAAAAGTTAGACCCCTAACTTTTGCACCAACGTGAGTATCAGCAAGATATGGGGGCTGATATGAAAAGTTTGACCAAAAGTTAGACCCTAACTTTTGCTCCAACTTCTGGTCCAACTTTTGCAAAACTCCAACCCGGTTCATTTGGTTCACTTTGGTTCTTCTCCAAACTTCAAGAGCAATCAACCAAGGCCTCTTTCAACCCAATTCCACCAAGAGAAAAGGCCCAACTCAAGGCTTGAAGATCATTTGAAGAAAGTGTATAAATAGGATAGAATTCAAGTTCTTCAGGGAGCTTTTTCTTTGAATTTTCATAATAGTTTTCGGAGAGCTTTGGATATTAAGTGATCTTTAATTTCTCAGTCTTGGGGAAGGAGAATTCACTTCTCTTCCTCTTAGTTTTATTGCTTTCAATTTCAATTACAATTGTCTTGGATCTTGGGTTGGAGAATTGAAGAAATTCTGTTTCAATCTCATCCTTAGATCTCTCTGCTTTATTTACTGCTTGAGTGAATTTAATTTCTGTTAGTTGCTCTTCATCTACTTTCCTTGCAATTTACAATTCCCTTGCAATTGTTCTTGTTGGATCTAGGAAGGCATTGAGATCTAGACTTGGTTTTCTAGTCTCTGGGTCCTGAGATCTGATTTCCCAATTTTACATTCTCTGTTTACTGTTTTCAATGTTCATTTACTTTTCTGCTCTGAGATCCGATTTGATCCAAATCCTCTTTTACTCTTCTGTTTGATGCAATTTACTTTTCCTTGTTTAAATTCTGCAAATCCAATCCCCAATCCCCTTTACAATTCCAGCCGTTTACATTTCTTGCACTTTAAGATTCCGCAATTTACATTTCTTGCATTCTAAGTTTCTGCCATTAAATTTCTTGTTCTTTAAGATTCAGCACTTTAATTCCCTGTCCTCTTTATTTCCATGCAATTTAATTTCTGAAAATCACAAAACACTCAACCAAATCTTGATTCGCTTGACTAAATTAACCACTAAGCTAAAATTGCTCAATCCTTCAATCCCTGTGGGATCGACCTCACTCTCGTGAGTTTTTATTACTTGATGTGACCCGGTACACTTGCCGGTTAGATTTGTGTGTTTTGGGAGAAATTTATTTTTCCACCAAAATACTCATCAAGTTTTTGGCGCCGTTGCCGGGGATTGATTAGATTGACAATGATTAAGTGAGGTGGTGATCTAGATCAAGCACTTTCTCTTTATTTTTCTCTAATTTCGACTAACCCACTAACTGTTTGAATTTTTGCCTGAGATAACTGAAACTTCGCTTTAGCAACAAAGTGAAGTTTTCCGGGAAATTTCTGGCTCTATGCAATGCTCTTGCTTACACAAGAGAAGCAATTTCTGCCACTAATCTCCCAAGTCCATCAACTGTTTGATACTTTGTGCCAGCTAACCTTCTGAATCACATTCTGAGCTTGAAAATATTCAATCATCGCTTGAATTTTTGTGACTGTGCAGATCATGGAGGGGAACTCAACAAATTCTAGCAATCATGAGAGTAATATCCCCACCTTGGATGATAATGTAACCCATAGTTCGAAGCAACTATCCATAGCCATGAATGATGTTGCCCAATGGTTTGAAGCTTTTCCACAAGGAAGCATTATCGGATGGGAAGAACTGATGAATGGGCTCCTAGTCAAATTGAACCCATCACAAAGAATTGTTAAGCCAGAGGCAGAAGTGCATCCATTCACACAAGAGAAAGAAATTGAAGGTGCTCGTGCAGTAATAAGCCAAAACAAGCAGATACATCAGCAGACTCTACAACAACTGGACATGATGGCTAGGAAAATCACTGAGTTGAGACATGCTGTAATACATACATACAACCTGACTCAAAGCTCATATGGGAGTAATCAAGCTGAACACAGTTTTGGGGTCATTAACCATGAGCAACAGAGTTATGAGCAACTACAATCTCCAAGCAATCACTCTAGCATGCTCCAACACAGGCCTCAGAATGATGTGTACAATTCACCTTGGAGAACTCATTCTAATGGGAGGGGGGTTGAGAACCAAAACCAAAAACCAAGGGACTTCAACTGCAACAATCCCAGCTTCAAAAACCAACTTAAAACACACCCCCACAACAACAATCACACACACTTCCAACCCCGTCCTACCTCACCATTCGCTCAAAATGACCTTCATCAACCACCACAATTGACACAGCCACAACCACTTCCAACCTTTCAAAGAATCTATATTCTAGAAATGCTGATGGAGAGGTCCATAAAAATTCAAGAAATGATGGTAATAGAGCGGGAAGAAATAAAGAAGCATCAAGAGATGATAAGCAAGAACCAGGAGGCTTCACTCAGAAGACTTGAAAGGCAGATGGAACAACTTGTTTAAAACCTTGCTGAATTGAGTGAGAAGGATGGGAATCTGAACTCAAAGAGCCATGAAAAGGATGCTGTGTTGAAAGAGAAGGGAGTCATGGAGGAAAGTAAGAGGGCTATGGAAAGAGAAACAGAGGGAAGGAAGCCCATAGCAAGAGGAGGAAACCTAAGGCAACAGAAGCCTCAACTTCCATGAGCACAGAGTGAAGGATGTCAAGCTAGTGACAATAAAAGAGCGCTTGTTGGGAGGCAACCCAACCGGAGGTAACTATCTTTTCATATCTATTTCAATAAAAAGGTTAATTAGTTTTATCTATATTGCAAGAAGCTAAGTTTGGTGTACACACCAAAACAATATAAAGGAGAATGAAGAATTCTAAGTTTGGTGTCCACCAAAACCCCATTGTAACACACATTCTCACTTTCTGCATAATGTAGGCTTCAAGCATACTGGATGAACTAGTTAGCCATTTTACTGTTTTTCTTAGTTTTCAGTTCTATCACTTTTGAAAAAGAAAAAGAAATTATCACACATGGTTAACCATTGGCAAGGTACTAAGTTTGGTGTTCCCACACCAAAGTAAGTTCAAAAAGCCCGCAAATAAATCATGAAAATTAACTATTGTTTCCAAGTGCTTGGGGAACAAGCAACTTTCAATATCATTGCAGAATGTCATACAAGCTTTTGGAGGTTTGAACATCATCAAAAAGGAGAAAGATGAACATGAAGGTCAGCAACAATGATGATGAGAAAAAAGAAAGCAATTGAACTCCAACAGGTTGTATTGTTAAGTAATTATTCTACATCAAATATTGCTGTGATTGAAAGTTGGATTGTATCCTTAATTGCCCTACCTGTCTGCATAGTATAGTTTTCTTTCTATATACCCCTGCCTGCCTGCATAGCATAGTTTTTTTTCTTATAATTCAATAAGCAAGATGTCTGATCAATCACAACATTCTTATCTTCAAAACTTGTTTGCACTCAATTTTCAAGAAATACATCACATGAAAGTTTTTTTGAGAAGAAGGATTGAGGAATAAATCAAATTTGAGGCAAGCAAAAGATTAGGAGAAGTGGTGGTTCTAGTTGTATGATTTTGTATTGAGGTTGCATGCTTGTGAAAACTTGCATGGGAGCTCATAGGCGGGACATGAAGTTCAAAGAAGTATTGTGGAGATTCTCAAAAACTTATTGATCCAAGAAGCAGCAAACAAAATAAAAGAAAGAAAAGAAAATACAAAGACAAAAAAAAGAACATGGCCCAAGGCTCTGAGCATCAATTACTAGGCAGGAAAGAAAGAAGAAACAAAACTCAAAGAGTTGTTAGCCTAGTAAATGCTTGTGGTTGAGCTGTGTCAAGGAAAGAGGCTTGAGCAAGTAAATCCTTAGGGGTGCTTCAACACTTAATACCTTAAAACCAACTGGTTTAGGAGTATTGATTGAAAGCTTATTTAAAGAGCCGCTTTGAGACATGACACTTAGAGTCAAGGCCAAAGCAAAGAAATTATAAGCTGATTCAAGGTGATTACATATAAAGAGATCTCTATAATACCATTTGGATGAAAATCCTAAGACCTAAGACTCCCAATATGTGAAGACTAGTGAGCACTGAAGCCCTTGAATGAGCATATGATTTGGAAGTCACCCCACTGACACTTGATCACTTCACTCACTGGACTTTACAAGTTATTCTTCAATCCATCTTAATTGAAAGAACCCTGGAGCATAAATTTATTTCTTGCTTGAGGATAAGTAAGCTTTAAGTTTGGTGTTGTGATGACAAGTCATCTTAGCCTATTTTAACTAGTCTTTTTCTTTTGTTTTCATTAGAATTATGCACTTTCTTGAGCTACAAGCAAGCCAATTAGGTAGATTTTCATGTTTCCTTTGATTTAATCAACCATGTATGAATTCATGCTATTTCATGAGGTTTTATACTATAATCGTCACATATTATGAAAGAATGAATATCTCATGATTTTAAGCATAGCTTTGATGTGTTTGGTTGATTAATGATAGGTGAAGAAAGCTTGGAGAAAGGTTGAGCAAGAAGGAATAGCTAGGAGTAAAGAGAAGACAATGAAATAAGTGAAATTGAACCAGGAAGCAAAAAGCTGGACCTAAAGTTAGCCTCAAACTTTTGCACAAACTTTTGGGTGAAAAGTTAGCCCCAACGTTAGCCCCTAACTTTTGGGCTAACGTTGGAACTTGAAAATCACTCCCTGGGTACCAAAAGTTTGCGCCAACGTTAGCCCCTAACTTTGAGGCTAACGTTGGCACATGAAAATCACCCCTGGGCACCAAAAGTTTGCGCCAACGTTAGCCCCTAACTTTGAGGCTAACTTTGGCATGAGAAAAACACTCCCTGGGCACCAAAAGTTTGCGCCAACGTTAGCCCCTAACTTTTGGGCTAACGTTGGCACATGAAAACTACAAGGGGAGGAGCAAAAGTTTGCGCCAACGTTAGCCCCTAACTTTTGGGCTAACGTTGGCGCCACAAGTGCACTAAGGAAGGCCAACGTTGGTGCAAAAGTTAGACCCCTAACTTTTGCACCAACGTGAGTATCAGCAAGATATGGGGGCTGATATGAAAAGTTGGACCAAAAGTTAGACCCTAACTTTTGCTCCAACTTTTGGTCCAACTTTTGCAAAACTCCAACCCGGTTCATTTGGTTCACTTTGGTTCTTCTCCAAACTTCAAGAGCAATCAACCAAGGCCTCTTTCAACCCAATTCCACCAAGAGCAAAGGCCCAACTCAAGGCTTGAAGATCATTTGAAGTAAGTGTATAAATAGGATAGAATTCAAGTTCTTCAGGGAGCTTTTTCTTTGAATTTTCATAATAGTTTTCAGAGAGCTTTGGATATTGAGTGATCTTTAATTTCTCAGTCTTGGGGAAGGAGAATTCACTCCTCTTCCTCTTAGTTTTATTGCTTTCAATTTCAATTACAATTGTCTTGGATCTTGGGTTGGAGAATTGAAGAAATTCTATTTCAATCTCATCGTTAGATCTCTCTGCTCTATTTACTGCTTGAGTGAATTTAATTTTTGTTAGTTGCTCTTCATCTACTTTCCTTGCAATTTACAATTCCCTTGCAATTGTTCTTGTTGGATCTAGGAAGGCATTGAGATCTAGACTTGGTTTTCTAGTCTCTGGGTCCTGAGATCTGATTTCCCAATTTTACATTTTCTGTTTACTGTTTTCAATGTTCATTTACTTTTCTGCTCTGAGATCCGATTTGATCCAAATCCTCTTTTACTCTTCTATTTGATGCAATTTACTTTTCCTTGTTTAAATTTTTTAATTCCAATCCCCAATCCCCTTTACAATTCCAGCCGTTTACATTTCTTGCACTTTAAGATTCCGCAATTTACATTTCTTGCATTCTAAGTTTCTGCCATTAAATTTCTTGTTCTTTAAGATTCAGCACTTTAATTCCCTGTCCTCTTTATTTCCATGCAATTTAATTTCTGAAAATCACAAAACACTCAACCAAATCTTGATTCGCTTGACTAAATTAACCACTAAGCTAAAATTGCTCAATCCTTCAATCCCTGTGGGATCGACCTCACTCTCATGAGTTTTTATTACTTGATGCGACCCGGTACACTTGCCGATTAGATTTGTGTGTTTTGGGAGAAATTTATTTTTCCACCAAAATACTCATCACCCCTTCCCTTTGTCCTTCTTCTTGGAGGGGGAAGATCCACCTTCATCTGGCTTGGAGGAACCTTCTTGTGCTTTGGCATCCTTGGGCTTCCAAAATCCTGCTCTTCTCATATAATTCCTTTCATCCTCCTTATGTTTGGCTAAGATTTCCTCTTGTCTTGCACTTAGCTCTTCCATTCCTTGCATAAAGGTTGGGTATCTTGGGTTTAGAGCGGCTACGGCATTACATAAGTGATTCAACTTCGCTTGTGTGTTGATGTCATACTGCCTCCTGGATATTGTTATGGCATCATAGAGATGTCTGAATTCGGCCAAGTTCCTCTGTTGCCATTTTCCTTGCTCTACTATTTTGTCCAGTGCACTTCGCACCTCTTCCCAATCAAATTGTTCTTGCCGCTCCTTTCTCATATGCTCCCAATTCCTTTGGAGTTGTTGAATGTTTTGGTTGACTTGGCTCCATTATTGTTGTTGAGTTTTCTTGAGTTGATTGATATCTTCCCTCAAGTGGTGTAGATCTTCCTTCATTTGGTGTACATCTCCTTGCAGTTGTTTCCAGTTGAATCCCTCTGGAAATTGTTGATATTGGTATTGTGGTGGTGGTTGAAGTGCCAGGAATTGAGGTTGCTCTTCTACCTCTTGTTGTTGTTGTTGTTGTTGTTGTTGTTGTTGTTCATGGGCATGAGCTCTTCGTTCTCTGGCCTTGTGGAGTGGGTGAACAGCCACCACTTTGGCCATCTTTTTGGCAGTTATGAACTTGTCTTGCTTCACAAGTACTTCATCAATGATCTTTTCAACTCCAGCCTCATCACATAGCCTTTGTATAATGCTGGGGAATGCCAACCTTGTGTTGTCACTGGTGCTTTTTAGCACTTTGTTGATGTTGTTGGCAATCATCTTCCCCACGTTGATGTTCTCTCCTTTCATGATGCTGTAGATGAGTACAGCTCTCTCCTTGGTCACCTCTGAAGTGTTAGATGTGGGATTAGGGGCCTCCTCACAAGTTCTAGCCACCTTCTAGCTTGGGAGCTCAAATCTCTTCTCCTCAATTGATTTGGTATCCCATCCTTGTCATTGAATGAACTTGAGGATCCAGAGGTTGGTTCCTTGACTTTTCTTTTCTTTGAGGCTGAGCTTTTTGGTGGTGCCATGATGTTGAGAGAGTATGTTTGAGAGTGAAATGGGGGTTGCAAGAAAGAGCAAGCAAAACAAGGTTTTGCTCCAACACCAAACTTAAGAATTGATTGTCCCAATCAAGAAAAAAAAGAAAGAAAGAAAGTATGGAAAGAGATGGTAAAAGATGATCAGAGAAAGGAAGGTCAGGGCTTGTATGCTCTTCGTGTGTGATTGGGGGTGTTGAAGTGGAATAGGAGATGGTGAAGTGAGGCTTTTATAATGGGTGAATATTATGGTGGGAAGGGTGGGAAATAAAAAGGGTTAAATATTTTCCCACTTGGGGAGTGGCGCCTAGCGTGGGAAGAGGCGCCAACTCTTTTCTCACTGTGTCTTCTGCGTGTGTTGAGTTCCAAAGTGTAAGTACACTTTGACTTCCTTGCTTTGTGAGTTGTTTACCATGTGGGCCCCATCTTCTCTCCTGAAATGAAACTGAACCCATTAGTAATGACAAAAGAACCCTTTCACATTCCTTCTCATCAAGAGTGAATTGGATTGCAACTGATGGGTGTCCCTTGGGACACCAAACTTAATTCTTTGGTTTCTTAATAAATTAGTTTCATCATTGTGTATTTAATGTGTTCATAAGAGTGGAATAACATCAACCTTTTCATTTTCTTTTGATTCCAATTCCTCTGAACTCATTAAACCACATTCATGTTCTTACCCAAAGCATTAAGTGCTTTCAAATTGGGTGACTTGGGCTACTAGATGATTCTTGGTGGTGGCCACACCAAACTTAATCTTTGGGCTTACTCTTCAAATCAAGATATAAATTGTTTGTACGCCTAGATTAAGTTGGTGAGATGCCACACCAAACTTAGCAATTTAGCTAGTTCTCAGCCCAATCACTCATCATGATCTATGCCTTCATCAAGTTGCAATTCCGGAAAAAATTGTAAAGAAAATCTAGCTACCAAAGCTAGAATCAACTTTCTAATCTGCAATTATAAACTAATCCTAATATGGTAATGTAAGATAAATGGTAGACTGAAAATTAAACTACCTAATGCAACAAATTTTTAAACTACTTCTAAGAAAAGTAACTAAATCAAAAAAGGATAAAGTGTTGGGGTGCCTCCCAACTAGCGCTTCTTTATTGTCATTAGCTTGACATTCCTTCATCTTCAGCTGAGCTTGTAGCTCACTCCCTGCTCCTCTAAGGAGCCTCCCAAGTAGTGTTTGAGTCTATGGCCATTGAAGTAAAAGTTCTCTGAGTCTTGTCCTTCATGAGCTCCACATGACCATAGGAAAACACCTTGAGTATGGTGAAAGGTCCTGACCATCTAGATTTCAGTTTTTCAGGGAAGAACTTGAGTCTTGAGTTATAGAGTAACACCTTCTGTCCTTCAGTGAACTCCCTTCTTGCTATCTTTTGGTCATGCCACCTTTTTGTGTTCTCTTTGTAGATTTTTGCATTCTCATATACTTGATTCTTAAACTCTTCCAGCTCATTGAGTTGCATTAATCTCTTTTCTCCAGCAGCTTGCTCATCATAGTTTAACATCTTTAGATCCCAAAATGCTCTATGTTCGAGTTCAACTGGCAAGTGACAAGCCTTGCCAAATACCAGTTGGTATGGAGACATCCCAATGGGAGTCTTATAGGCTATCCTGTAGGCCCATAGTGCCTCATCCAGCTTCTTAAACCAATCCTTTCTTGAGCTTCCAATAGTTTTTTCAAGGATTCTTTTTAGCTCTCTGTTGGAAATTTCAGCTTGCCCGTTAGTCTGTGGGTGGTATGGAGTTGCCACGTTGTGCTTTACTCCATATCTGAGAAGGAGTGTCTCGAGTTGTTTGTTGTAGAAGTGTGTCCCTCCATCACTAATGAGAGATCTGGGCACTCCAAATCTGCTGAAGATGTTCCTTCTCAAGAAGCTTATCACAACCTTATTGTCATTTGTTGCAGTGGCTATGGCTTCTACCCATCTTGAGACATAATCAACAGCCACCAATATGTAGCTATTAGAGTAGGAGGTTGGGAAGGGTCCCATGAAATCAATCCCCATACATCAAATAGCTCCAACTCTAATATGAATTGCTGTGGCATCTCATTTCTCTTGGTTTGATTACCAGCTCTTTGGCATTCATCACACCTTGACACCATTTCCTTGGCATCCTTAAACATTGTTGGCCAGTAAAATCCGGATTGAAGCACTTTTGCTGCTGTCCTTTCTCCACTGAAGTGTCCTCCATATGCGGATCCATGGCACTGCCATAACACTTCCTGCCCTTCCTCATGGGGTATACACCTTCTTAGGATTCCATCAGCACACTTCTTAAACAAATAAGGATCGTCCCAGATGTAGTGTTTGGCATCCTTAATTAGCTTCCTCCTCATGTGCCTATTGATGTTAGTTGGTAGTTCCCCAATAGCCTTGAAGTTGG